>NC_138907.1:86246621-87446621 GCF_965231255.1 Vanellus vanellus
ATCATCCAACCTAATTCTTAACATATTTAATGTACCTGCTATCTTCGTGTTCTAGAAGTGGAGTCTTCACTTGAACAGTTTATGCTGCGTTTTCTTACAGTAAATAAATATTCAAGATGAGGTGCTTGGCCTCTTCTGTCAAACACACTTAGAAATTTTGCTGCTGTGACATGATCCAATGATTGGTCAACAACAGAAGTTTTTCTGTGGACGTGAAAAAACAAATCTCTGAATAACTGTTCTGGTACCTGTTTGTATGACAACCAACGGTCAAATTCTAGACTGAATCATTAAAAACCAATGATTTCCAGCCTCAGAAGAGGAATTGTTCCACTGACCAGAATGATTTAACTGTCAGTGCCAGAAATGGAAGGGCAGCACATGACCTGATTTCTGCTATGTATTAATTAAAGGTATTAAAATACTATTAGACCCCCAAGAAAATTCAGACCTAAAGACCTGGTTGAGTTAAGTCGTACTCGAAGTCCAACCTCAGCTCAGACTTATAACCATAACCAGAGCATTCTGAAATACTCACAGACTCTCATAACTTTGCCTTTTATTACATTTGCCTGTTCTGATAGGTTCTGACTCAGAAATGCACTTGTATACTACAGTATGTTTAAGCAGGCATTTGAATTGCATTCCATCACAGGGCTTAAAATATAACTTGATTTTATTATTTTTTTTTTTAATTAAAGCTATCTTCATTATACTATTACTGCTTTAATACTTGGTAGAATCTAAAATCTATCTTATATGCCAACAAGTTTGACTACATTGAGTTGCATACATGGCACATTCAAATTTATCATAGAATGGTTTAGGTTGGAAGCTACATTAAAATCATCTAGTTCCAATGCCCCTGACATGGGCAGGGACACCTCCCAATAGACCAGGTTGCTCAAAGCTCCATCCAACCTGGCCTTAACACCTCCAGGGACGGGACATCCACAACTTCTCTGGGCAACCTGTTCCAGTGTGTCACCACCCTCACAGTAAAAATTTTCTTCCTAATATCTATTTTAAATCTACCCTTTTCCAGTCTGAAGCCATTAGCCCTTGTCCTATCACTACATTTCTTTATAAAAAGTCCCTCTGCAACTTTCCTGTAGCCCCTTCAGATACTGGAAACATGCTATAAGGTATCACCAGAGTCTCTCCTCTCCTCTCCTCTCCTCTCCTCTCCTCTCCTCCTCCTCTCCTCTCCTCTCCTCTCCTCTCCTCTCTCCTCTCCTCTCCTCTCCTCTCCTCTCCTCTCCTCCTCCTCTCCTCTCCTCTCCTCTCCTCTCCTCTCCTCTCCTCTCCTCTCCTCTCCTCTCCTCTCCTCTCCTCTCCTCTCCTCTCCTCTCTCTCCTCTGAACAACCTCAACTCTCTCAGCCTGTCATACCCCTGTATGAAGGGGTGAAGTAGGTGTGGTACTGAAGACCCTTCTATTCTTCCTGGAGAGTGAACAAGTTACCAGCCTTGTGTATCTTCCATGTTTTTTATTCACATATTACTTTTGTAACCTTCACAATGAATTTATAGACTTCCAACAGCTAACATGGGTTCCTTAATGAGTTTATGGATTTTCTTTCTCAATTGGCTCTGGAATCCCTTATACTATTAATCTTATATGATTCAATGTCCATGTTGGCAGTGTAGAAGATATGTTTGCTTTCACGCTCATTGTTCGCTTTATAGGCAAAATCATGTGTTTATTAGGTTTTTCTATTATCCCTCTGATGACTCATGACTGCAAGATTTACTTGTTTTCTCTCCATGCTCATCATTGGAATGAATGACAGTTCTTCAGTCTCACCAGTTATACAGTAGCATTTGCAATAATTCTGTCTAGTTTGATATTACCAGCTATGAAACCGTTCTAGCTTTTTCTACTTAATTTTCTGCCATCCTCTATTTTCTATATCTGTGCTCAGTAAGTGCAACAAATAGTCTTGACAGTGTCTTTCATGCAAAGCATACATATTTTTACCTTTAAATAAGTTTTTAGATGTTATTATCTTTCAGTTTTCTATTTTTTCTAATTTTTCAGGATTTCTGCACTATTTATCAGCTAATTCTATTACATTAGCCTTCCTTTTCTTCATATCTTATGTCATTAATATTGTCTGTACTTGGATTGCTTTTAGTCTCTGTTCTCCAGTATGTTTTAATTTATGAGATTATTTTCTTCATATCTTAATATTCACATTTTCAATTCATTTATCCACACAGATATTTATTTTAAATTTCCTGGGTTTAATATCCTTAACATGCACATTCTTTTTAAGTCTTTTCTGATCTCTGGAAATGACCAGTTTCTAATAATGCTATGCTTGTGTTACTGTGGACTAGCTTTGCTCCAACTAGCTCTGAACAATGTTACGTGCATTCACCGTGGACTTGGGGGAGGGAGGAAATGCGTTCAGTTATCAGCAAAATGAACAGGACACCAAGTGGAAGCTGCAAAATCTGGTGTAAAATTAAGGTGCAGGATCAGACTTTTTGCTCTTCAAAATCTGAACTATTTGGCTAATGTTCATCGCTCAAGTTCATCTTCAGAAACTAAGATACAAAAGTATCCTACAAATGCTCCTTAGAAAAAAACAGTATCCCAGACACGTCTTTAGATCTAAGCACACAACTTGGGAGCTACAGTCATATTTCACAAAAGCCACTGAAATAAGAAACCTTCTTAGCAACCTTCCCCTGCACGCATGTTTCATGCAGTTGGTAAGGAATACCCCTGGGTCTTGGGTTTGGTTTTCCTTTGGTGCTACACAGCAGTAATCAAGGGAGGAAGAACACCCGCTGAGGATGGTTTTGAAACTCTGTCTTCTTGAAATTCTTTAGCGAGATCCTTGTCAGTGTGATGAGGTAATCTTCTTTTATCCACTCTCTGAACTATTATTTGTTTGAAAGGAATATTTTCTCTCCTTTTCTTACACTTGTGAAGTTTTCTATTGTTGCTCTCCTCTCTTGAGAAGTGTTTGATTTTCTTGTGATGATGTCTCTGCATTGTCACATGCATTTTGTCTTCTCTAAAACAGGGCTTTTTCCCTTCCTTAGGGACCGAGAAGCTATCATACTAAAAAATCCTATTGAAAAATCACCAATGGTCATTGCAAAGAATATTATTATTGTATATTATTTATTTATGTAATGGTAAAAATAAAACTGATACAGAATAAAGGGTTTCTGTGACTGGTTGTTGTCGTCTTGCAAATGTTTAGAGTACAGCAGCTTTTGGGTCCCTGTTGGAGTCTTTGAGAGTTTTGTCATTTAGTGTTGTGAGAGTTGCATAGGGCCCGAATCTAAAGAGCAGAAGCAATAACTGCATTTTACAGGTACAGAAACAGAAGTCATGAGGTGGCTTCTTCAAAGTCAATGACAAAACTGAGAAATGAACAAAGAATTTCCGATTCCTAACCTAAAAATCTTAGCCTCTTCCTCTGAAGTGCTTCATTTCACAAGTAGGACTTGATGGCCATTGTTGACAACATTAATTCACCTAACAAACCACTTATCCTCCACTCTTGTTTTCTGGCTGCCATAAGTAAACAATTTTCAGAAAAAAAATTAAAAAAATGCTTTCACTCTGTCTATGTAAATAAACTAATGATAAACAGAACCCTCAAAACCAATTTTAGGGAAGGCTTCCCCCCCCCCCTTTTTTTTTTCTTTCTCCTAGAAAGTGATGGTGATTTTAGGGGTGTCAGGCTAAGTAGCATTCCTAAACAGTTTTCAAGCCAGACAGATCACAGACTAGGATTCTTTCCCAGCATGTCTGTTTGAGGCCACCCTGTATTAAACACTAAGAAAGTTTAATATTACAGAGGCAGCCAGACTTTGCTATTGGTTCCAGGCAGGTCTAGGGAATAGAGCTCATTTAGTATATTGGTGCAGATTTAGTTCTTGTGCACTGATTATTTTATTTATGTTTCAAGGTAAAGAACCATATTTTTCACTGGCTAGAGCTAGCATACAATCAAAATAAAAAAATGAGAATAAACCAATTTGGAACACACAGACAGCTTCAATATTTGGCTTTATGAAAAACAAAATAAAACAAAACAACAAAAAATTAGACAATCGAGGAAAACTCTTTTCAGAAGTGGCAAACAATACAGCAAGGAACAACAGACACCAATAACAGCTTGAAAGGTTCACACTGAATACAGAGAGGTCTCTGGAGGGGGGAGAAGGTGCAGTACTGGAAAAGGTTGTCCAGATAGGTTGGAGAATCTCCATTCTTGGAGTTTTTCAAGACTCAGGTAAATAAAGTCACAGCTGACCTGATCTACTCCTAGTGTTAGTCCCCCTTTTATTGTACTAGATGACCATCCATCTATTTCATGGTAAGTGAGTAAAAAACTTATCCCAAAATATGGAGGACAACACTGGAGGTAATCTGGGAAAGAGACCTATGTTAAGTCCATACACTTCTAATTATATGTATCCTGTCATGGGTTTTAAAGTTGTCTTTCATGGTGGCAACATACAGGGATACAATTTGGATTCTTTATAGCCACAACAGCTGCTATGATAATTATTTTGCTAATAATGAACTCCTGGAAGGCTGATCACCTCCACCAGACTGCTTCTGTTCCAGCAGTTCACTCTTGTGATTTCTTCTTTTTTCCATTCTGTTAAATTTTTCTCTTAACTATGTACTTTTAATAGGGCTTTAAAAGCTCACATTAAAGACTAAAACTTGTAAATGTCAGGAAACATACAAACTTTAGGGGTCTTGTTTCTCTATTTTAAAATGCTGCCAAGAAACTATATAGGTATAGACATACTCATGCATAGTCTCCTAAAGGTAGGAATAACCGCTTTTCATTCAGTACAGGAAATGCCTCATGTCTGTGATTTTCCTTTGATTGCTGTGGATGAAAGAAGTAATCCAGATTCTTTTGCACTAAATATAACAAAACAGTGATTATCATTGCACTGCTAAGATACCTGTGTAATCATCTGAATAACAGCATGATGCACAGTTGTTTCCTCTGAATGCACTTTGTAGGCATCTACATTTGGATTAAAAAGTCTTATTAATGACTCACTGCAAAATAAGGATCCTTAGTTCTCTACCTGTCTCATCCTAGTTATCCATCTCATTCCCACAAAGTTCCAATAGCCCAGAATTTACTAATATCCACAATATATAGCCAACAGTATACAGAGTACTGCTGCCACTTTTTCAATAATAAGACAGGCAGTTATAGAAATACAACACTAGAAAGAAGTAAACCTTTAAGTAATGTAAAGTCTGCCCTTACACAGGTTACATATTAGCAAGAGCTGGTGTTTTTTTCTACTCCAGCATTTCCACAGTAACTGAAAGTAACAACAGTGAGAAATTTCATAACATGCATAAAAGCCTTAGAGCACATTCCTAGAAACAGCTGAGTCCCTGACCCAAAACAAAGACCTTTTGGGGACTTACGTGAAATTTAGACACCTTTGTATAAAAATGCAGGTCTTGAATTGTGCCTGTTAACTGCTACCTACCTTTGGAAGCACCAGAACCCTTCAACTCTCTCAAATGTTAGCTTTTTCCTCCCAATAAAATGAAGTTTATGCAGTAATGCAATCTACTTCTATCAGCTTTTCTCATAAATCTTTTGTTCCAATGGCTAAAGGGCTGGTGTCTCTGACAGCCCTGCATGGGTACACAAATGCAGACTAAAGAATCTGGAGCTGCAGAGTCTCAGAACCATGGGCCCGTTCAGCTCATCAGCAATGAGGGTGCAATGTCCAGTAAAGATGCATAGCACCAGCCAAAACTAATATAATCTCTTTATTCGTTGCAAAGAAAGATACTTTATGTAGATGGAGGCTAGGAGTATTGGGAAAATTAACAAACAGTATAGGAGGGATGGAACAATTGCAGTGAGAAGAGGCTGCAGGAAATACGAGTACACACTTAACTTTGTTTCAGTTAAAAAGGCAATCAACCACTAATCTCTATGGAAATTAGGCTCTCTGATTTGCTGCAAAGACTCCTGTGTGTCTAATCTTCTGCAGTTGATAACTGACTAGCTCTATGACTAGACTACATTTAAACGCCATCCACAACATATAGTAGAAAGTCTTTCTTGCAGTGGGTTTCCCACAGAAAGACTCAGTGTTGAGGATATTCGTCATGCTCATCTAATAGGGCATGCTTCTGTTACATTTTGGAAAGTTTCTTTTAAAATTTAACAAAAAGAGACAACTTGCTTATCTATATTAAAAAGCTCCATGTTTAGATGTCTCCAAAGTTATGAAAGAGTCAGAGCTTGTTCTTTCTTCTGCAAACATACACTTTTCAGTGGAGTGTATTTGTTGATCTGAAAAAGGATGAGTGTGTAACATTCAACTTATTTTTTTGAGGTAGTTCAAGTTTGCTTTAAAAGATTGGTGATATTGTTAAGGAGGGAATGGAGGGAGTGTGTATCATATCTTCTCTGAAAATGCTAGCTATTTAGCCACTGATGCTTTAATGCAAATATATAAAGAGTTGTTACAAAAAAAGTGATTATCTTCTACAGCGTAGGATGAGACAAAACGTTAGACATCTACAGAAGTTTCAAGGATTAAAATAAGTGCTATTAAAAATATTTGTTGTGATCTGTACTCACTTTTTTTTTCCCTAAATGCAAGTATTAGTATGTCAGTCAGATAAAACACTGAGTGTTGAAAAGGCTGCTTCTGGAAACCATTATGTGATGAGTCTGAGACTTCTTTCACTCTTCCTAACACCCTTTGCGTGGTCGTGTTATGTTAACCATGGCACAACCAGTTCATACAGATCCAAAGGTTTATCACCTTATATTTCTTTGCATGGAGAAACACCTTGAAAAAGTAAATGTGTGAAAGTACAATTTATCTGAGAATATGTGGACGCTGTGATGATTTTGACTTGTAGGTCTTGAAAAAGGGTCAGATTAAATTGTTTCTTGCAGTTTGGCTTGTCAAACAGAAGTAATGGAGATTATTCACTCATATAAATGGGGCAATGATATGTTATGAATTGTTAGTTGATATTTAGTTAAAATCACTTGACTATCACATTTAATAGTAAAAACCTTATGAAAATGCCCTATACATTTTTATTGACACAAATATCCTGTTTATAACTAAAATTTAAAAAAGTTACAAATAAATGTCTGAAGGAAGGTTTAAAAATCCGCACTTATACAAAAAGAATATCATTATACATTTTGTAGACTGTAAGAGTCATTTATCTATATAAAAACCTCTTCATTTTATCCCTGTTCAATTCTGTAGGACATTCCACTCACTCTAGATGTACTTTGCATTGTACAATGAATTCTTAAAGAATACCTTTTAAATGTCTAATCTGTATTCATTTAATATGCAACTGACACACTAAAGTTAATTAATTGACTGCATTGAATCTGAAGCACTGAGAAGTGTGGTCTCATAAGGTCAAAATCAGCTTGTAATTTTTAAAAAAGATTCTAATAGTCCATGAGATATGTTCACAGTAAGTAAAATAGTTTTTTGAGTTCTGCAGTATTTGCTTCTTTTCTTCTGCCCCAGTACATTGGTGGTGGTTATTGGCAGAGCTACAATTTGATTTGATTTTGATTAACAAAAACTAACGTTCGTCTGCCATCGCTCTGTCCTGCTGAGATGTTTTCTTTCACTGGTCCAACAATTTGTCATACTCTTGATTGTATAACTTCCATCACTTTTAAAATTATTTTGCTTAGTGCAATTGTAAGATCATTAATAATTAAAAGAGAAAGATTAATAAATAAATAGCATGGGATACAATTTAGCTGAGTTGGAGATTTCATCAGCTGTGAGTCAACATTTACTGCTATCAAAAAATATTCATGACTTTGATGGAAAAAGACCAGCAATGAAATTTTGTCCCAGAGGATAGGTATCTTAGTAGGGAAAGAAAAAGAAATTTAGGGCTTCCTGAGCACATGCAGTTTTGGCTAAAAATAAACAAAAATCCCTCATGTTCCTATGTTTTAAAACAAAAGGGTAGTGTGCCTCACATACTTATACCTCAAGATTACAGCTGGACATCTAGACCTTCAGTCTTCTCAACTGTAAATCAAATAATGTAAAAATGATATATTTTTTTTTTACTCAGAATCTTAATATTATTTGGCTGCTTTTACCTTGTGGGCTAAAAATATTTCTGTTAACAAAACACATTGCATGAATTGCACAGGCCTGTCCCAGTGAGTAAAATAAATGGGATGTAGCTCATCTTAATCCTTAAATGAAGAGTTTTTCTTCTTTCTTTTTTTGCTCAGCAAACAATACATTCTTCAGTGTTCAGCAGGTGATAAATCAACTTCAGTTTCCACAAAAGACATTTATCAGTATGAACCACATGAATGATACTTAAAGAGCCTTCAGTTTGTAACTATTTAGATTATCACAAAACATACAATAAAAAATTGTCTCTGATGGACCGAGGATTAAAGGCATGCAAACACTGTTTTGTTTTGCCCTGGTGGATAGATAAGCATTTCCTTAAATTTCATTTATTAAGTTGACTGTGAGTTGAATGAATTGCGACTCATTCAAAAGTCTGAAATTCACAGGCACTCAGCATTCTAGGACAGAGACTGTTTGTTTGTCATTGTTTTTCACATCATATCTAACATAACCATTTCTAGTGTGGGTCCCGAGTACTACTAGCAGTCATAATCTTCCGTATGATTCCATACACAGCAAGAAGGATACATTACTCTGACCTACCGTAACAGAAAAAAAAGATGATGACACTAAAGATCTTTCAACTAAATGTGAATCAAATCCTCCTGGCCTGCGAGAACATTACTGCCTTGCTAATTTGAAGTGAGTTTAAATTTCAGGTTTTAAGGCTGGGAGACCTACTTTTATCAAAACTGACTTCCTGCATATTACCGGGCACAGAGTTTCACCAAGGAATGTTAGTATCGAGTTCAGTAACTTGTCACTGAAATAGAACAAGCTTGAATCAAAGACCTCAGGTGACAGAGTATGTGTCATATTCCTTTCAAAGCTGTTACATGCCTGAATGGGAAAAATGTGTTGATTTTTTTGACATTTCCACCTATTCCCATTTTTATTTGTCTAGCTTTTCTTTCAGCCATTGAATTCTCGTACACCTTTTTAGGATGAGAGAGCGCTCTATCTTCTCACTGTCTATGTCTCAGGTAAAAATCACTAATCTAGGTTGGTCATCTCATAACCATTGCTGACGTCAGTAGGTGGAGCTTCTCTTAGTTTCTTACAACAAGATGTGTCTTCCAGGGACAATGATCACTCTTGGAGCTGTCATATAATATCTCCAGAGAGAAGGACAGTTTCCCTATGATGGTCTCACTTATGCTAAATGATGACCCTGCGTTCCGAGCAGGGTTAATCAAAAATATTTTGAACTCACTGGAAAGAGAAGAGCTTGGTTGTCTCAGAAAAAGTTACCTATGCAATTTGAAATGCCGAAGATTTTATGTAAAATAATAACCATCCTTATTAAGGGTTAGATTGACAGTGCAGGATGTGACATTCTATTTTTAGCTATGTGTTAAGAACAAAAATTCTCAGCTAGCCGTAGAGTCACTGCTGCCTGAGGAAACATGAAACCACAACTCCCACTTATCAGAAGTTATGAGGTACACAGTCTGCGCATGTAAGAGGTGTTCTACGTTTTCTCTGTTGACACTGTTCTACAGTTTATGAATATTTAAACATTCATTGCAGTAGTGTGGGAATGCAGATAAATTCTCAGTTCAGTGTCTGACAGCCTTGGAAGCTTCGATCACTTGTGCTCTGTCTCAGAAATAATTTAATTCCAATAACAAAGATTCGAGGAGACTTGTTTTAGAGTAACATGTGGTTAGAAAACTCATTTGAGATGTGGGAGACGCATTTTCTAATTTGCTTTCTGGCTGATTTAGAGTTAGCTCTTTCGTGTAATGCAGCCTAGGAATGGCATTTACTGTTTTCACTGCCACATTAAACTGAGAGATTTGCCTTGAGCTTTTCATCTTTCAGTATCCCTAACTCCATTTCAGACCTACCTCTTTCCAAACTATACTATCATTTACCTTGGGAGACTGGCCTTACAGCATTCATTGCTCCTAGAGATGTACCTTGATTTGATTTTGACTAACAAAATACTGCGCAGTCCCCAGGTTAGGCAGTAAAATTGCAAACATCCCATTAAAACAGTGCTGTAATAATTCATCATAGAAATCTACTTTGAGCTGTTTAAAGTCACGATTTTTGACAACTCAAAATGTTTTATGTATTCATTATGCAATTGTAATAAAAATTTTGCTCGGAGTTTGCCAAATCTGGAAGACCAATAGAGGTGAGCATGCCACAGCTCCACATTTGCATATATAGTTAATATTTAGGTTGAACATGTATTCCCCACAGGCACTCGCAATCTGTATGGTGTCTGGCTGACACCTTCCTGGGATGCTCTGGGAGGAGCCAGGTCAAGGGCCCATTGTCTACGTTATTGGGGTTGTGCTGCCTGCAGCTGTACCTGCGTGCATCCCTGTGCATATGGATTTTAGCTTTTAATCACGTACACTGCCCTGGTGAATCAGGGCTGGTTTGTCCACACTGTGGGTGGGATTCATTACGAGTTTCAGCTTGCACAAAGATCAATAATGGCTGCAGTACTCACTAGCTCACAGCGTGCAACACATCACTTATTTGACTCAGGTATAACACGGAAGCGTGGGAAAGATGTTTTATAACCAGCTTTAGTTTTGTGTTTACACTGCAGTGCATATGGTGGGGGATGCACGCAGTGGGATGTGGTGTGAGGGTATGTTCAAGTGGGTAGCTGGGGAGAAGGGTCCAGAAGTGACGCAGACAGTTAGTTAAAGGGGAGACTTTCCGTAACCCACATGTATTATTTCAGCTTGTAAAAAATTTTATTGGGCAACCCTTAGGCTTAAGCTAGTATTCTGAAGAAAACTGAATATAATCCCAGGCAGTATGTCCTTTAATATCACAAGTGCAACTAACACCAAGGTTTCCTCAACATGTTCAAGCAAATCCACTTGCTCAAATTCTTTTTACTGTTATTAAAAAGGAGTGTAGTCTTGTTGACTGAACTTGTTATCTATTCAAGGAATAAGTTGCAAGCAGTTTTCACTGCTGTTTATCACCTTAAATGACAAAAATGTGTTAATTATCAATAAGAAATAAATCAAGCCTGATTAGAAATGTAAACAGAACAGTTTGCTATTATACACATTCTTTAAAAGCATTTTATCAAAGTTTAGGTTTTCCGTGTAAAAAGATTGACTTTGTCAGAATATGAAGGAAACCAAGAAAAAACATTATATTGGATCAGCCAGAATTTAAAATTCTGTTTTGATTTGTCAGCATGATAGGCTGTTGGACTTAATTTACTAGCAACTGCTTTATCAACTTCAGAAGCTTCCCTCTTGAATGAGCGAATTTAATCAATGTGGTTTCTGTATCATGAAAAATACAGACTACTCAGAAAATAGAGTCCAAAGACTGTGTCTGTGTATATATATATATAGTCCACAGACTGCACATACAGGGCAGAGTGAAGTGGAGTAACGGTTGTTTTACCTATGAGAAGCTACATTTCCAGGCTGCACTCAAATGTCTGTTTTGACTGAAATCTTTTAGTTGATTTTAAATGATGTATTTTGCAATTTTCCAATTTCCAGTTCAATTTGAGATACAAAACATGTTGAATTATAAAAATTAATGCAGTATTTCACATCAGAAATGTACTTTTGAAGCAAATTTTAAGCAAATTCCACTATCCATACTTTGGTTCGCTTTATGGAGTGCATAAACTGGATTCCTTTTGGAGGAAATTAAACCAAAGGGCCTGGTCTAGTCTATGGGACCAGAGTGGATTTAATCTGAAGTAAACCCTTTTAAAGTGTCTACAAGATACACACTAGGTCTTCAGAAAAAAACATTTCCTCTTCAGATGTTAGGCCACAATTTTTGTCAATTTAGATGCAGACTCCATCACTACTGCAGCTAAGGACTTGAACCAGCCACAGAATGCAGTGATTCAGCAGCATTATGCAGAGTATGAACACAGAAAAATTAAAAATATTTTACAGGTGTACTTATGATGGATAAAGGCATCAGGACAACAAACATCTTTTTCAGGTTTCAAGGAAATAGAAATTTCTGAGTAAGAAGTGTTTTGGTTGTGGACATACTGAAATGGTACAGGGCTTCAGCAGTGAATCAGCCTTTCGTCCACACCCAGACACCAAACGAACCAGTTTGACATGCATTAGAATAGGATCACAGCATACATGAACATGTGAGCAGACTTTACACCCGGCTACAAGTCAAGTATGAAGTCAAAATGCACCTAAATAGCTGTGCAGCTGCACTGTTTCCAATCATGTACTTGGCTTTGGTACCAAGTTCCAACAATGGTGCGATATAGCCTACAATCCAAGCCATTAATTTAAAAGTCTTTCACACCTTCAGATCTCATTTGAGGAAAAAAAGGAACACAATAATAGAGAAAAAAATGTCTTATTTGTTTGGAATCATGTTCTACAAAGAGATGTCATAAAGCACAATGAACCATTATAACTTACCCTCATTGAAGCATTTTTCTACCTACAGCTATTTCAACATTTCATTGTTAAAGAATGATGTTTTGAAGTAGTATCTTGCATCTCACCATAGATATATGCCCTAATTCCATAACAATATATTTTATGGTATGTGGTCTACTCAGCTCATTTTATTCTCTTTTACTGTGTTAGGGAAATGAAGATTACATTGCACAACAATCACTTGTTAAATACATTTCAATAAAACAAATATATTTTAATTTAAATTACAATGTTAACTACAGTGGAGGTTAAGCAGCAGGAAAATTTCATCCTTGGCTTCTGTGGTCTCATCTTTGTGATTCAATGTTCTGGACTGCATAAGAATCCCCTATGTTGGGAGTTTTACTTCAGACAAGATCTAGCCTGGTCCCATTAATTATATCTCTGTAAGCTTTCACATTGATTAACAAAGAGACCTGTCATTATTATCATTTAACTCTATGAACTGGTGATATTTTTAATAAAGAGCTACTCCCTGGTTTGTGTTGCTCTGAAGATGTGTGATATTTTCATATAAAACAGAGAAGAATTTTGCTAGGATGTGTCTGTGCAAATTATTTTCATATAGTTAATATTTATATTATTGAATGAAAACAAAATGTAGGAAATTGGCATATATCTCATTTAAATTATATGAAGACAGTTTGAATTATTTATTTCTACATGTTTACCTCCATTGCAAATGCATTACTATTTCCTGATTTTTAAACAAAAATAAACGTTTGAAAAAGATAATGTATTATGCTTACTTTGGTGGGAAATATTTAGGCAGGTTGATAACTCAGGCAAACTGAGTTTTTAATTTGCTATTTCTTGAATGTCTTCTCTTTCTTACTTGAAAGTGCTATATATTATTCCAACTATATTCTCTTTCTTGCTTGCATTTCTACTAATTTAAGGTACTTTAATTAAAGGTAAAGTATATCCACCACAAGGAGTACAAATTGATTATACATTTAGAGGTTGAAAGGCTGAGAATTTTTTGTCATATGGTCTTGAAGAAACCAAATTTAATATTCTTTAGACAGTTATAAAGAAAAGTTTCACGGTATAAATTCAAATTATAGAGAAGAATCATTTACCAAAAAATGGACATAACAGTTTTGTTGTTGATCTTTTTATTCTTCTTTGGAGTTTTGGATCCTTGCTTTCACTGGGGCATACTGAAATAAGATAAATGATTATGTTGTCTTTGTGTTTATTGCCTGTATTAACTTTGACTAATCTGTATCACAGATAAGCATTTTCACACACACAAAAAAATAAAAGGCCAATGTTGTCAAAAGTTGTTAAGTGTTTATTTGATTGTTTATTTGTTTTATCTTTCCAGAAGATGGAGGATCAAATATAACTTCTGATATTCTCAAGTTTTGCACAGGTATGTCTTTCATTAACTTAATTTCATTCATTCATTGCACTGGTGATGCAGTAGTGACTCCAGTGGTAGGCTGAGGAAGGATGTGTTGCCTCCCCATAACTTCAGAATTTTTGATTTTACCCACTACCAACACATACTTCTGTTTCCAGGGCAGCGTGCTTTTGGTTTAATGCACAGCCTTAACATTATGCATGTAATTAGTTCTTTTTCACAATTAAGCTGGAATATATTTCTTGAGAAAGGAAAACTCCCTCTACCTTCTTCAGTTCCTGAATGGGCTTAGTTTACCAGGGTATGATTACTTTTCATTTTTCTAAAATCTGACTACTTTGTTTTTAAATCTTTTAATCTTGATTTTTAGTATGTAAGAATAATAATGTGTTGTTTTTTTTTTTTTTCTTCAAGACTCAGTGGTGCCCAGGTTACCTGTCTGATAATAAGTATAATATAATTTCTATCCTATGGCTTATCTGTTCCAATAATTGTCTCCGATTAAATTTTCCTGAATGGCATGAGCTCTGACAGCACCTTACAAAGAAAGAAATTTAGTACCCTACATAGATACACATTTTGTGCTGGTGCTTTTGCTGTGATATCTACATTATGCTTCCACTGGGGAGAGCAAAATGGGTCACGTTCAGAAAGAATGGCACTGCCTGATGGAAGATTGGGGAGAAGGCTACATTTTATAATCAATGTATAAACACACTATTTACTTATCTTTTAGCTAATAAAGGGGTCATTAAAGGCTAGGTACTAAGCACTTCAGTTTGTATTACTTTTAGGTAGTAGCAACTAGAATTAAAGGTTTACGACATAAAGGGAATGCACCAGAATATGGATACAGTAAATGGAAATGAAACAGATGTACATTTGTTTCCATAAAGCCTTGCTTGAAGACTTGCCAAACTTTAATGTAAGTTTGTGTTAAGTCATAGTGCATATTTTTTGAGGTAGACAAAAAGGGAACTGCTATACATTGTGAGACGGAGGGGTGAAAAACATTCTACTAGCTAAATGTGTGATCTGTTATCATCCAGTTGTTTTGATTTTACTAGGGTAAAAAAGAGAATTTTTACAACCATGAAGCTAGACAGATTTCAAAACAATGCAAAGTGGTTCTTCATTCTCAATGCAGACTTGAGTATGTGTCACCAACACAGTGAGGGTGACAGGGAGCCCTGTAGAAAAAGATTAATGACACTAGAATTTACCAGCTTGGTGCTTACACTGCACTTTCAGTGTGTAGGGACAAACTGTTTGTTTTCCCTTTTAGATTGCTTACCACTGCTTGATTTACTGGGCAGCAGAGTGAAGACAAGTTTTTAAATAACTGTGGCATGGCTACCATTCTTCTCAGCAAGGAACTGAGCTTCTTTTAGAGACTGAAAAAGATTACTTGTTCTGGGAAAATAATGTAATACTTCTTGCTACTAGGATTTTCTTCATGAAACGTGACCTTAGAGGATACTTCAGTTGCAACTTGCCTCTGATTTGGGATAGTTTTGAGATGCTTTGGCCATGAGGAAAAAAATCTGTGAGCAACAAAAGGATCTGTGAATGGATCCCTGAAAAATTATATAGGTAGTAACAACTTTCACCTATACAAGAATACACATGCAAAAATCAAAATGGCTAATATTGTTTTTCAGTGAGTTTAACAAGTTACAAAGACCTTACAAATTTCTAAGTGGCTATTGTACAAGATGACATTGGATGAAAACCTGCTACTTGGTTATTCCATTGAAACCTCATTGATTTTAATTCAGATACAATTGGGGAAATGTGTACAACTTGTGTAAAGGAAAGGCAAACTGTTTTCTTCATATAATGTTATTACAGGCGTAACTGCTGATATTGAAGGAGTCAAGCCAAAATGAATTTAATCCATTCTGTTCCAATTATAGACCGTAATTCTTTTCAAAACATTACAGCTCCTGGTTGCGCTCCGTCTTAGCAGCCCCAGTCCCACTTAGTCTCATATTTGCACTTATAATGGGTTTTGTGAGGGAACTGTCACTCCATCTGGATAAATTAAGCGTCTTGACAAAACACTGCAAACTTGTCGCTGGAGAGAAGGTTTAAAGACTGACGTGATTTAAGACATTTTAACAGGCAGAGGGCTGTCTGAGACATGCTTCATAATATAAATTCATCTTTCTGATTAGTCAGAAATTGTATTTACTTGATATCAACTCTTCTTTTTGAGTGTGCTTAAAGACAATGTCAAGTTTGTATTGCTCTAGGTATAAAACAAATTTTCTTTGAGAAAGACTTTCTCCATATGGACAAAGGTGGGTGGTCGCCTGGGGGAGGAGGAGAGCTCATGGCCTTTTTGTGATTCCACTGATGAATCACCTGGAGAAGGTAAGACTTGGCTCTTAAGATGAGGTTATCCAAGGTCTAACTTCGATGCCATTTGCATAACACCAAGAACGGGCATCTTACTTTTTAAACAGTTTTGCTTAAACTCTTCACAGTAGGTGAGCAAAGTTAAAAAGATGCAGCAGCAAGTGCCCCAAGCAAGCAAAAATAAAAAACAAAGAGGTGCCATCAGCCTCTAGAAGACAGGCAAGAAGAGGGTCATTTTAAAATGACCCTACAGGTACCAAGTTCAACTCAGCAGAATAATAATTGTGGTTTGCATACTGTAAAGAAATGTATAAATAATGTAGCATGGGTTTCCTTAAACCTCTGCAATTTGTTTAAACAGTTGTAGGCTAGTTCAATTAGTCATGAATGGTGGAGTGAAACGAGGCTGTACTGTATATAGATGAAAGTATCCCAGT
Source organism: Vanellus vanellus (assembly GCF_965231255.1). Taxonomy (NCBI): domain Eukaryota; kingdom Metazoa; phylum Chordata; class Aves; order Charadriiformes; family Charadriidae; genus Vanellus; species Vanellus vanellus. The sequence continues at coordinate 86,263,389 of NC_138907.1, forward strand.
CAAATGAGTGCAAATATATCTGTTTCAAAGGTCATTAAGATATTCTGAAATGATGTCACATTTCACTACGAGAAAATGCTGCATTTTCATGTGATTGCCATTTTGGCCTTTTGTCTCAGCAAGAGGATGTCACACTGCTGGGAAAGGCGATACTTTTATCTTATAGTACAATTTTCCCATGAAAAATAAAATTTCTTATAGAAATAGTTTTATAAGAACACAGTGTTTTCACTGCATCTCTCTACATCAAACACCGTATTATCTGAGTAATGAGGGCCTGCGCATAATCACGTCACTGCAATGGTATGACTCTCTGTCTGTTCCTCCTGCTGGGGAGGAACAATTTTGTAGACCTCCCCCCTAAATAACTTCTTCCAACTGGTGATCCAAACTGAGAAGTCTAGGGCCAAGGTTGGCAAAATAACTTCCATTAGGATGAATAAATATCTCCTCAGGGTCAAAACGGGGCAAATAGGGATAAGGTCAACTTCAACTGTATCAAGATTATGCAGCTTCCCTGGAAAGTATACATCTGTGCTGGAATATCTCTCATAGATGCTCGATGGTGTTTACTTGCTCCTGGTGTTGTGCAGACATATCATTTAAGATGATCCAGGTGTAGCCTCAGAAAAATCTTTAACTGCTGACTCCTGACATCTGATGTCCTACACCAAGGATTAGACTTGCTAAACCTCTGCCTTGAAGGGGGTTCTCTGTTCATCACATCTTTGGCTTGACTCAATCTGGAACTTCTGTTCTGTTTTCCCTCCCTCTTGTTTACCCCTCTATGTTTATAAACAGCAACCACAGCACAGCCAGGCCTTTCATTTTGCCAAGCTAAGTAAAGTTCTTTAGACTAGATTCTCAAAATTTTATATCGACCTAATAATTCCTAGCCAGCAAGGAATAGTTTCCATTGCTAAGAAAAGATTCCACCTTGTAAAGAGACTTATGAGCCTCTTCCCCTAAAGTGAGGAGGATAAATATATAATTCTAGATAAATCCTTTACATCTCACTATTTAAAAAATGATGAGAAACACCACAATGTCATAGTCTAGCTTAAACTGTGTGAATCCTTCTCGTGTTCCCTAAAAGATTGAGAGTTTGGTGTTTTCCTGAAGGAAAGGATTTCTGGTTTTAGATCCTGATTAGCCTAAGGGGCAGGAGTGCTAACACTGAGTATGCTTAGCACTTCATATCAGCTTTTTCTAAAATTTTTAGTGAATATTCACGATTTTTGCATAACATTCTGAGGAATACACTTTCAATATACTTTGTAGTCAACATGTATGCTTAAAATATTATTTAAATGAGCATACAGTAGTAAATTTTAGGGGTGGGATCCAGATTACCCGATTTAAATGCCTGAAATGTACCTCAACTTCAGGTTTGGAATATAAAGATCCTCTTAAAAGTTTCCTGTGTTTTCATAAAGACAATTCAAGTTAAATCCTTTTTAAAGCCTCCAGAGAAAGATTGGTGATTTATTTAGCTTCAACACCTTAATAGTGGAATTTATGTCACCTAACATGAGATTCAAGAAAACATCTCCAAATAATAATAATTCATTGTTTCTTGGGATGGGATCAGTTGCCTTCTAGAGATGCTTATTCCCCTTTATTTTACAATAAAACTCTTTTAAACAACTTTTGCAATAGTTCGTTTTTAAACAAATGCATGATCTATTGATCCAACAGCCTGCACGGTCCTCCTGCATTGACTTCAGTCCCCTTACATATACCTTTTAAGTAATGTCACTCAGTCTGCACTTTAAAGGTTCAAATTGAAATAAACAAGTCTGTACAGTCTTCTGCACTAATTTAACTAAGCAGATATTTAAGTAAACTAGTTCAATGTCCTCATTCAGATAGGTCTCAAGACACTTCCTGGTATGTTCATCATCACCCCTGGTTCTGTCAAAACTTAGTGACAAGCAAGCAAATGACACTCTGTTTAGAATTGTTAAAGCTGAACTGGATGTGGGAAGCAGCGAGCTCTGTAGTTATACTTTCAGATGGTGCAGGTGTCAATCTACAGCAGGCAGCATGTCTGCAGGATGATAATGAGGAGCTATCAGCAGGCTGGGGTCACCTCTTAACCTAGATCAGCACCAGCTGGAACAACACATCCAAGTCTACCCATAATCTTCTATTTTATTTAGGAACTTTTGAAAATTCAGCCGAGAAGCTAAAGTGTCTTCTGCATAAATTAGAAGATACTGCAATTACATTTCCTCATGTCACCGATTTCATTTACTATTAATTATGGTTCAAGTATAGCCATGGGCTAAGTTTGACATGGTGTCATAAGTTCAGTGCTGCTGTACATGTATAAGAAAGATATTTTTCCTCTCTTTACCATTTTGATTCTCTGAAATAACTTGGTATGTTTCCCTGTATTACAAAAAGCCAAGTACATGCTAAAACAATAGCACTGAGATATGAAGCACATAAAGACAAGATTAGCTGAAGCAACACTCAAAACCAAAATTGACAGAACATTTATTTCTTAATTAAAAATGGCAAGGAAAATATACTTATTTCCACTTCTGAAATTTTATTCGCAATCCAAATTATTTATTTTCACTTTTGTTTTTAAATCAGTTACTTTTTTCTTTTATTTTTTTAGGTCTTGGAAGTCCAAGGAATATGGGAATCCAATTTTACCAGATTTAAAAAAAAAAAAAAAGGAAAAGATTATACTTACCCTTATGAAATAAATGTTGAAAAAAGCTGAATCAAGAGAATACACAGCACTACAATGGAACAAAGAGAGGGTGTAAAAACAACACCAAAACTGTTGTGCAACAATATAACTCAGCTATGTGCTTTTAAAAGCCCGCTAAAATCAGCAGAAACTTTCCCACTACAACACAATCCATTTGTACAATAAGTTTTTTTCAGAAAGATAAATATCTTGCTTTATCGCTCCATAATCGTCCAAATAACTTAACATTCCTTAGAACAATTTTCATTTATACTGGGATCCAAAACAAATTGGTAAATATTTATGGAAGAAAATATTTTAGAAAAAATAGGGTTTAATCATAGAACTATGGAGTTTTCAGATTGGATCAGTATATGGTCTCCAGGGGGAAGCTACGTGGGAAATTCTGGACGTAAACAAACAATAAAATCTCATGTACTTAATTCTGTATCCCAAAGAAACATTTCTGAAGAAAAATTGAGAGATTTTTCTGCCACCGTATTTCTTATGAATGGGTCTCTAGTGAAGGGGGCAATAAATTCTTTGCTGCTTGGAGTTTGAGGCAGTGACTGGATATAATATTTTAAAAACAGTACAATTATATTTTCAAATATATCCTTCCAGAAGTTCTTACCTTAGCTCCAAATAAATTTACTTTTCCACATATGTAGTCATGACTCCACTTGTCATGTATTCTAACACAGCTATTAGTTAAAGGTTAAAGATAGGAGACCTCTTTTGTTTTACATCTCTAGAATGGTCATTACTGAGAGGAAAATCTCTAAAATGAGCAGCTCTTTTCCTACCCTTACTCCTACTTCCATTTTTTACAGTGAATTTATCCATTAAAAGAAAACATTTTGTTTGTTGCTTGTTTAAATTCAATTTTTTTACACAAAACATTCTGCTTACAGAAAATATGCATTGTTTAAATGTCTGTGTTTCATACTCCTTGCTCACATGGTCAGGGTCATCTTCTGGTTAAAGCAGAGATATGAGTCAGGAAACCTATGTTCTAGTTATCACTCTGTTACTGATTTACTGTGAGATTTTGAATAAATGCTTTTCCTCTCTGTGCTTCCAATCCCCATATACAGAGGATAAGAGTATTATTCATTGGGGTTTTAAGATTCTTTTGGAATCTTCCAAAGATGCTCAATATGATGAATAATATTATGATGAATTATTAATGTCAATATATGTATAGAGTAATAAACACTGACTATATTTAAATAGCAAAGCTGTGTCTGGTATTTGTACAGTATTCAGATATGAGAAACAGAGAAAGAACTATTTCAAATGCTAATCTAATGGTATTTGAAATTTGAGACAAAACAGAGAATGAAAAAAAAAATTCCTGTAGATAACTGTAGCTTTAAAAAACACATTCCCACCAGCCAAAAATTAGTCTAGTTAGTTTTATCTTTTGATTAATATCCCACTTTGTTTTAAGGAACAGAGGAACTAAACTTACAGATATTTACAGATTATTATAGGAAAGTGGATAGTTCTGAAGATACATATTACCAAAGATGGTGTGGTTATAATTTTGATTTTTTTTTTAAATAATTCTGATTTCCAAATCTATTGCAATGTATTTAAAATAAAAGACTTCTTTACAAATTAAAAATTGTTTATCAGATTTAATGATAATATGGTATAAATGGCATATTTATTGCTAGCTTAAGTTTGCAACTTTGCCTTCTAAAGGGTCCCTAAAAGAGTCTCACCAAGAACAAAACCATCTTCATGGTATTCCTAGTGTTAGTTTGAATAAGGAGTTGGGATGCTATATTTTTTTTTTTCTGTCCATGTTTAAAATATGTTTTGCCATTACAGCATTGATTAACAATGACTAGAAAATGATGGATTTTTTCTTACAAACATTTCTACTCCAGGTGCAAAATGAAATGCAGACATAAATGAAATTCAGCCACAGGTAATAAATATGTGACTGGTTCTTTATAATTTTTGTTTCACATTTACAGGAAATTATTCATGTTGCAAGAAAAGAATTACAATGGCCTGGCTGTGACCCTGTCTTGCACACTGGTGCAGGGGAGGTAAGATTGCCACCAGTTCCATTACACAGCACACATAGGTTTGATTTGGACCAGCAACACAACCCTTGCTTTCAACAGACTCCTCACCATGAACAACAATCCAGGACAAGCTCTTGTCCTTGGTTGATCTTAAAGTGTCGGCCTAATGGTTTGCTTAGCAGCAACGTAACAATGGGGCTCAGTCATTATGCAGATTCAGGTTAAACTGGTTTCCCACTCCCAAAAAGAGTAAGAAAATTGCAAAATAAACATTGTCTCATAAGATTAACAGCTTCAGGAAAATATGCATTATATAAAACTGATGTTGCATAAGACAAGATAAACATTGGGCCATATGTTTCAGTAGCACTTAAAGCTAAAATTGCTTCAAAATCTTGTATCCAAGCTAAAATTACCTTTGCTATTAAAGGAGGACAGTAAGATTGTGTTGAACCTAAAAGAACCGTTGTAAAGAAACAGTTATTATTTGTAATGAAAATACGGAAAACACCTGGGCAAAGTCAACCATCCTGTAGGGGTATTGGAAAAATTGTACAACATACTAGAGAGAAAATAATCATTCTTGATGCAGTCAAAAATTTAATATCATCAGCCCTTCATTATGGATCCCAGCATAAAACAGTATCTCTGTGTGTGTGTGCGTGTGTGTATGTTTGGTTTCCATCTAACGTAACAAAGGGCTTGATGAAATTTGCATTTCAGTTTATAAGTCTCTTCTCTTAAAAATAATTTGTTAGTATTAGCTATTAATAACGAGTATTAAATATTAAACAACATTAAAATATTAATTAATGTTAAATAATAAACATTAACTAAATCAATAATTAAAGACATACCAATTGAACAATTGGTTAACTGTAGTTCCTAGACTTAAATTATGGTTTGCTAGACTTCCTACACTTTGTTATGAAGCTTATTCATGGATGTGAGTGAAGTTCATTCTTTTAGTATCTCGCATGAACTCTTAATTTCATCAGAAATAGGACAGTCAGGGTAAAGAATTGAAATTCAGTGAAGAGACCATCACCTGCTTTCTTGTAAACATGCATTAGTAGGAAGCACATTTTTACACTTCCGACATGATTTGACATTAGATATATTGACTTCTAACATTCTGCTTATAATGGAGTTTAGAGAACCTACAGAATGATTCAGCAGACAAACTAGTATAGTTGCAATTCAATTACCTAAAGATGTTTGCTGCCACGTGAAGCACCCTGGAGCATCTGAGCTGTCTGCATGTATCTGTCAGATATGACATAGGATCCACAAGTGCCCCCCATGCATTTCTGGAAAGGAAGGTAGAGGCCAGGTAAGGTAGCCTAGAACTCTTAAAATCCTAGAAATATGTGTGCGTGTGTCTGTTCTCTAAATATCATTGACTCTGAATATTTGATTGCCACTGAGAGCTTAGAGTGATAATATAAAGTTACCAAATTTTAGAAACTCTAAATGGTGTCCGGTGCCAGAATCTGGATCTGAATCTCACTCTTTGCGGCCTATGATACAGGAGGTAAATAGCATTAACAGGTTTGGATGCAGTGCAATCACTGTCCAAAAAGTTTGGAAACTTACTTGAACTTCCATGATCTAAAGATTTAAATAATAAGATTAAACTTTCAGGAGATTATGGATTTCAGGTGTCTGGAAATAGACATTTAAAGCACAGATTCAAGGTTATCCAGCACTTCAGGAAGATACATGAAAATCCTGAAGGAAAAATTTGTTTATTTTATTTCATGATAGATTTGGACCAGAAAGGGAATAGAGGAGAGGTCAACTCAGACCCAGTTGAAAATCTAGAAATTTTTAGGCTAATTGTTAAATGTCTGACAATTGTATGTGTTACAGAAGGGAATAGAGAGCTGAAAACTAAGTGTTAAATAGAGAAAACACTTAAACTATTGCCTGCTTGGCCAAAAAAAAGTAGCTTAAACCTCTGCCTCAAGCAACTTCAAAATTAATTAAACACTGAGAATTTCTGAAATTCCAAAAATGTATGGTCAACTTTTCTTTTAAAAATTAAAAATTGAAATGTTCATGTCAGTAAATGTTCTGTCAGGTTTGGACTGGGTTGTTGAGTAAAACATGAAATAATCTTATATAATTCATACATTTGAGAACTATAAATAACAAAAAATACGCAAAATTAAAGTACAATTAGAGATAAAATTGAGAGCTACCGATTACAATGGCACACATCAAATAAATATTTTAAGACAATTAGCCAGACAGGTTAAGAAGCATAATTTTTTTGAATCCTGATATTCTGAAGTCCATTCAACATGTCCTGTATTCAAAAGTTATTATTTACTTAGCTTTTGTCACTGCTGCAGAAATACATTCAGAATCTATGGGAGTTGCTACAAAACAAGCTGGTGAGCAACATTGGATGATTTACAGAGTATGGGATCAGGTACAAAAAAAAAAAAAAAGCAAACCAGAAGAAGCGGCTTTCTTTGTCCTGCTGTAATAACTGGGCCTTATTTCAGGGTAGGCTGTTTTACATGACAATACACATAATAGAAGGTTGTATTTATCAGTGAATGTGACCTAACCAACAGTCCAGTGCATAAATAATTGTTTTTTTTTTCCAGAAGATCAGCGTAAATCTTGTACACGTGAAGAAATATGAGCATGTTGCTTCTAACATTTCCTCAGTTTTATTTTATTTCTCTATGGGGGCACCTTTGAGCTGTAATGTTTTCAATCTACCAGATGAGTTTACTGCAGGTTCCAAGTAGAGTTGTTTTTATTGCTCTTCTGTCAATACAATAACAGAGAAATTAGAATTAAACTCATGTTTCAAAATTGTGATTGCCTTCTCGACCACTGGGGGTAATACTGAGGACTTGGAAGAGCAACAAGGGATGTTCTCAGATGGTGTATTTGTTTGACAGTTGCAAGAAAGTATTTCACATTTAGCGTCAGCAGAAAAAGTTACTGGCTGCAAGCTTTTTGCTAAATATTGTTCTTGAACAGCAGATGCTCTGTTTCTCAGGTATGGCTTTTTGGAGAGGGATTTTAAAACTTATTTATTAATTTAACACCACCTACCAAAATTTAAAATAATATGAGAAGAATTAAACAATTTTTGCCCTGGAAATATTTTTGCTTTTTAAAATCATACCTTTTTTTTTTTTTTTTTTAATACTTGTTTAGTACAGAAGAACTACAGTTTAGCTAGAGAAAATAATATATTGACAGTTGAACAAATAACTGCAAAACTGCTTTGGACATGTTGAAAATTAGCTCAGAAGAAAGATATGGGCTTCAGCCTGCTTTCATTAGTAGTGGTAAAATTCACCTCTGACTTGTCGCATATGTGGCAAAAGAAAGATTAAGGATTAGGAACTGTGTTATTATGTTCAAGATTCATTGGGTAGCTTTCACTTCTGTTTATTAAAGAAAAGAAAAAAGAAAAAAAAAGGAAGAAAAGAATGAGAGAGATATTTAGAGAGGAAAGAAAACTCAGTCTATTAGATTTAAGTTTTCGGTTTGGTTTGATGGACTCCAGAGGAGGCAGAAGCAGAAAGTGAGGTGTCATATTTTATCCCTTTATGAAACCTTGCTAATGAGGAACTCTTTAAGGTAGGTAAGGTATATTCTCATTCCAGTGTGTGTTGCTCCCTCCACTAAAATCACTCTAAACCTTTTGAAAGCTTTCAATTGCTGGTTTGGAGAGGATCATGATAATGAAGTATTTTGCACAAGCTCAAACTCACAGTAGTGACTGTGCTCAAAACTCTGAACTGTGGACCGAGGTGCTGAGGCCACGGTCCTTTGCCCTTTAGCTTAGTGGCAGAGAGAGGGGTATTTTTATAATTGCTGATTATATCTCACAATGTAAAAGGGAACTTTTCCACTGTTATCGATACAACAAAAGGGAACTGAGGAATAATGGAAAAAGGTGAGACAGTGCATATCAGATATGGAAAAGGCACAGAGTGTGAATGGTAGTAGGAAGGTTGCTCTATTTATTTCTGCTGCAGTAGGTGCTCCATCTGCAGAAGTATAAAAAAGACTGGGGCCTTGTGAACACGTTACTAGCTTCTTTTTTCCCTGGAAGATTTTCATTTTCCTTGAAACATCTTGTGCTACCCAACAGAAACTCATCTGTTTGGTAACGTAATATGTCCTTTTCACAAGTTCTTACCAGTTTGAGCTATGTTTTTCAAATTAATACATGAAGAAAGCAAAATATGTCACATGGTCTCCTCGTGTTGAATTTTATAGGCATATAAAAGGAATTATGGTAAGAGAAATATAGCCTAGCACATACTGGGTGCTAGGTGAATTGCTGTTAAGTGTTGTTATTACCTACATCAAGCTCCCAAGTGAAGTGTGACGTTTTCTGTTTCCAGGGGTTAGCTGTGGAGAAGCACCTCATGTTCACTGGCGAACTTTAGGAAGAATCCCATTTCTTTTAAAGCAATTTAATGGCTAATAAGTTAATTTTGTTATATTACCCAGAAAAAGTACAGAAGCTGAGTACTTGCTTTTGGTTCTTCTAATGCCATTTGTCATGTATAATGAATGTTGTCCAATAGAATCACAGAATCATATAATAGTTTGGGTTGGAAGGGACATTTAAGGTCATCTAGTCCAAGCTCCTCTGCAATAAGCAGGCATATCTTCAACTAGATCAGGTTGCTCCAAGGCCCGTCCAACCTGACCTTGAATGTTTCCAGGGATGGGGTATCTACCGCCTCTCTGGGCAACCTGTCCCAGTGTTTCACCACCCTTATTGTAAAACGTGTCTTCCTTCTATATCATCTAAATCTTCCCACTTTTAGATTAAAGCCATTGCCCCTTGTCCTACCACAACCAGTCCTGCTAAAATGTTTGTCCCCATCTTTCCTGTAGGCCCCCTTTAAGTGCTGAAAGGCCATAGTAAGGTGTCCCCAGAGAGCTCTCTTCTCCAGGCTGAACAACTCCAACTCTCTCAGCTTTTATTCACAGAAGAGGTGTTCCAGTCCCTGATCATCTTCATGGCCCTCCTCTGGACCCACTCCAACAGGTCCATGTCTTTCCTATGTTGGGTGTTCCAGAGCTGGACGCAGTAGTCTAGGTGGGGTCTCACAGGAGTGGAGTAGAGGGGCAGAATCACCTCCCTCGACCTGCTTGTGAAACCTCATGAGGTTTACATGGGCCCACTTCTTGAGCCTGTCTAAGTTCATCTGGATGGCATCCCATCCCTCAGGCATGTCAACTGCACCACACAGCTTGGTGTCATCCACAAACTTGCTGAGGGTGCACTTGATCCATTGTTGAAGGTACTGAGTACTACTGGTCCCAGTATAGACCCATGAAGGGTACCACTTATCACCAATCTCCATCTGGACATTGAACTGCTCACCACTACCCTCTGGATGTGAACATTCAACCAATTCCTCACCCACTGAACTGTCCAGCTATCAAATCCCTATCTCTACAATTTAGAGAGAAGGATGTTGTGGGGGACAGCGTCAAAGGCCTTACAGAAATCCAGATAGACAACATTTGTATCTCTTCCCTCGTCCATTGATGTAGTCACTCCATCAGAGAGGGCCACTATGTTGGTACATTGAACAATGACAGCAAATGTGACTTAATATTTGTTTCTTGATAATAGATGAACTACGTTTTTTTTAATTTATTTACTTTGTATTATCAAAGAGGTATTAAGATCAGTACGTCCTGTTAAAGAGGTTTAAAATAGAACTTGAAAGGAAAAAAAGATGGATATTGCTTCCCTTGTAAAAAAAAAAAATATATGCAAAAGGATGATTTCAGACATTTTTTTAATGTGGGGTGGCTGATTGTTTTTTTTTTTTCTTGCTGTGGTGCTGCTTTTTCTGTCCTTTTCAGTCATTCCATAATTTAATGTCAAGTTTTCAGTCTTTAAATAAAGTTTTTATTTCATAAACAGTTTTAAGGTTGTGACAATAGTAAAATTATGTCTAGATACACAACATGCCATAGTAGTGCAGACAGATTTTTTTCCCCTCCAGCTATCTAAACAGAATCTGGAAGGGGAAAGTGCATATAAATATATCAGTCTAGAAGTGACAAGGACAGCTTTGCAAAACACATTTTAAATCAGTGAAATATACATTTAACCACTATAAAAATATACACTTCTCATTCCTGAGGTAGACAGACAAGGTTTGAGATCCTAACATAAGCTTTAAAAGTCTTCAGAAGAGTTATAGCAACATATTTAAGGGCTTGATCCTACCTCCAGTGCAATCAGACAGATTTTTTTTTTCCAATTATTGTAAAAAGACATGAATTGAGACTCAAGCTTTCTTGTAAAATAATTCCTCTCACACATCTCTAAATCTACATAGTCCTACTGTTAGTGTTTACATATTGATGCTTTTTCCTCATAAAACTTGTAATTTGCCATTTAACTTTTTCCTGTAAAATTCTTCCTTTAAGAAATGGAATTTGCTTGTAATGGCTCAGGATCAGTAGTGGAGAAAAAAGATTCTGTTACACAGGTTGTAGCAGACGGAAAAACACCAGTCTAAAATATATGGAGGTTGAGAGGGCACAGCATGGAGTAGGGAGAGGGGCTTGCTATACTTTGCTTTGCAAACCTGTTAATGATGACTTAGGTAAACCTAATTAGTACTCAGGGGGACTCTGCATTTCTTGCCTGGATTGTAACAGAAAGATCGGGCTTTTGAAACTGCCTATGTTAGTGGGTCATACAACTGTCTCTTTCCTAAAAACCAGCAATATATGAAGGAATCCCACTGATTTCTTTAGACTACATACTTCTTCTTTAAAGAACACTTGTGCAGCATAATGGAAGACTACATATGCATAGATGTGGTTTTAACATGCTATTTGGATGACTGCTTTTGCTTGTCTAAACAGCATATTATTTTTAAAAACACAAACAAACAAATCTGTTAAAATGTTATTACTGTTCTTGGATTTGGTGTGATCCAAATCTTACTAAACAATCAATGTGTGTAAATCAGATACACTAGTCTTTAGCAAAAGCATACACCTCAGTATTTGTCCAAAATGTGAGGACCTTGTTTATATATTAAAAGTGGAACCAGTATCAAACTGTGCTCAAAATTCACAAAAATAAAGATTTGTCTATCCCTTTCTCCCTGCTTGTTTCTCAGTAAAATTCTAGAAAGTAAACATATCAACTTTTTGTAAAAACCTAAGCTTCATCAGAAGATTGCCTACCACCTAAACTACTTAAACTACTGCATTTTTGATCTGGACGGCAGTGTCTCAACAATCTCTCAAAATCAAGCAGGCTGGACTTTCAAAGGAGGCACAACTCCCAGAGATGCTTTAAAGTCTCTCTATGGGATATGAGTATGCAATATCATGCCATGATGCCTTTCTATATAGGGGAAAACTAGGTAATTTTTAAGATGCTGTAACTTGGTGACACTGTTTCCAGGTCAGTGCTTTATAATGTATAAGAAATAACTAACATTGTTTTAGGAACCTATCTGAAAGCCAAAGATGGAATAATCTCATCATAGGGTCAATCGCAAAATCATAGGAACAATGTCTGGAAGAGGCCTCTGAGGGTTGTCTAGCCTCACCTCCCACTAGAAGGGGGAATATTGCCAAAACCAGATCTTGCTGTATGTTGGAGTTTCATTCTATTATGATTTAAGGATCTAAATGTCCTTAGCACATATCTGAATTCTGATGCAAAGTTAGTCAATGAGTACAGTTCTCCTCTGGCCTTAACCAGTTATTGCACTTGATCGTAACATTTCTGTATGATAGTTTTGGTGGTGGTGGGGAGAAGAACAAAATTCCATCTATTTCTACATGGCAGTCTTCATGTCCACAATATTGTCCAAGAACCAATGTATACCAGAGGGCAATTGGTGTTTTAATTCCTAAGATCTGCCTTGGAAATGCATCTTTAACCCTCTTAGAAAAAGCTTTACTAAATGGTGATCCGAGTTCCCTGAGGTGAAGTCTGAAGCTGATATTTATTTTGTTCTGAAAAGGGATAGAAAAAAAAGGAGGCAGGAAAAGCACAGAAAAAGAAACCTCCAAGATGTACTGGTTGCTTCTTGAAACCTAAACAGAAGTGAACTTGTACCTACCAAAACCCAGCAGTTCTTTCCCTCATGTTTCTGAAGTCTGTTTGTAAGGATAAGAAATAATTTAGTGTCACACTGTTCACTCTCAATTGACTAGTTTAAAGATGATTTCAGTATCTGCTATGTAATCTAAGGCAAGTAAGATGGGTTACATTTTGCAGAGACATGAAGGATTATTTCCTAGTTAGATAACACCCAGAGGAATGGATTTTAGCAAAGTTTTCCTCTGAAGTCATTGCTAAATTGATAAATTGTTCATGTCAGATTTACAATGCTGTTAATGTCAGATTTCAGAGTCTTTGATGCTGTGGAACTCCTTACAGTCTTTTCACTGTCTCAACGAATTCCAGCCCAAACTCTTCAGCACAGAAAGACTAAAATATGCAGTCATATTAAAGAGCAACAAAATATTAAGCTGATTAAATGTTTATATATTTACTCAAACTGCATAGCTAAATACTATAGGTGTGCAAATCGTAACATATGTGAAAAAAAATCTCAGCTAATCTGTCTATGGTACATGCTTTCACTTAAGAATACAATTGTTACCTATCTGTCAAACCTAGTGAAGTTAGGAAACTTCATTTCACAAGAGGCTTTGACATTGTATTTCTTGCTGTTTGTTCTTGCTGCCAGCACTTTATGTCATTAATGGACGGGCATTCAGGTCCAAAATCACATTTTTTAAACTGGAGGTATTTTTTCACATTTAATAACCCACTCATATCATCCATAATACTTTTATGAGTACAAAATCAAGGTAGAAGGGGTCTGTTGGGTTTGATTAGGGGTGTGGTGTTTGCAGCTTGAAGATATTTTGTTTAGATTTTACTCCATCAATACCTGATTTTACAGCTCTTAAAAGTTATCATCTGAAATTCTGTTGAAGACACAATAACTATTAATTCCTTTTATGTAGAGGAACAAATTGTGTGGCAAAATTTATTGAATGTCATTTGAAATTGTATCATTATTTTTAGTTGATTTAAGTTTGGACTAAAGCTGTCACACAGAGACAGTCAGGACACCGGCCCAAGTTCACCTATAGCAAAGAATAAGCAGCGTTATCCAGTAAAGTGTGCCTGCAAATCATTGTATTGCCAGCTTTAGAGAAAGGTGAAAAATGAGTCTTGTACAAGACAGTGGAATAAGAGAAATATGACATGTATTAGACTTTGTGGATTAGTTCAGAGGAGATTAGGTTTTGTCAAAGGGAGGACTGCCTCTAAGGAAACACACTCGAAGGAAGCTTTTCTACAGACTAGCAAAGACAAGGACTTGGTATGACCAGGGTGGTTCCTGACATCTACTCTTTGAGTCATGTACCGGAAGAGAAATATGTCATTGCGTGGTCAAAGAATCCATTTGAGGGATCTGGAATTATCTCCAAAACAACTTTAGGTTGCTTGATACAACCCCACAGACTACTGCTAGAGAGCTACCAAACAAAAGAAAGAAACAGTTCTTTGCTGCATCACCTTTTCAATAGTGTCGGAGTATGGGGAGATCTGAATTGAAAAATATCCCAGCACAATTCGGCTTTAGTTTTGAGAACACAAGATGAAGCTTTCTACCGTTCATGCAGCAGTTCCAGTCACTGAGGGCTTGGGGAACTTCTAAGTATAAACCATTCCTAAGGGTAATGGGTGAAGTCTTGGCTTGCACAAAATCGGTGGCTCCATGCACACTGAAGCCAAGATTTACTTCAGTGCCCTTCGAGTGCTCACAGTGATGTTATATGGACTTGAAACAAATCTGTTCCTAATGGAACTGTTTGGCAAAAAGGATGAGATAAGAAAAAAGAAAGTGATATATCATATTGGTTCAAAAGGTTGTTGTTCTGTCTTTTCCACATTAAAAAAGGGAAAGATGAAGAACTGTGCGTAGGCTGACAATCCTTCCCCCACACCCAGTTACAAACATAGAATATATAAGAGAAAAGAAACAGAAGGTGAAAAGGATTGATTAAGTGAGAAATAAGAATGCATACATTCTTTCAGTTCCTCAAAAACATAGGTTTTTGTAAAAATGGTGTCTCTTACCCAGGGGCATCACTTTCTGGATGTAGTAGGGGTTATTTATGAACTAATATTTCCACTTCCACAAGGAAGCAAATGAATTAAAAAAAAAAAAAAAGAGCTAAAAAACCCCTAAACAAACAAACAGGAAAAAAAAAAACAACAAAAAACAAACCAAACAACAAAAAAACCCAACCAGCCAAAAAAAAAAAAAAAAAGAAAAAGAAAAGAAAAAGAAGAAAAGCTGAAGAAGGAGCAGTGTTTTGCTCCTGGGATTTCTATTTGGTAGTCATCAAAATTGCTTCAAAATACACTTCCTTCTGTGATGTGCAATCTCAGCGTTCACTTCAAGTCATTCCACTGCTTCAAAGTAAGAATAAGTTACTTGATTTCCTGATAGCACTGATAACTTTACATCTGTGAACTGTCAAGTAGTCTGATCCCTGCCTGAGTCTGCAGAGAGGCTGAAATAATATCTCCATGAGATATGAACCTCCCCTGCCACCTGCCTCAGGACTCAGTAGATGGTGTAATTGTACAGCTGATTAGTTAATATTTTTTCCCCAGGTTTCAAAAAAAATTCAGTATTTCTACTTTGCAATTTACTATGTTGCTGCCATCAGGCATTAAAATTTTGTGTTAGGTGTGCTGTCTTTGCAAACCATTTCTTTTTCCTTCTTCTTTCTCCATCAAGGGAATTTACGTTTCAGAGCTGAGCAGCCTGGAACCTGTGCTGGGGCCCTCTGTTCAGTGTGCAGAAAAGCTCATCTGACTGGGGAAACAAGAACCTGGACACAGTCAGCTAGGAAGATGAATTCCTTGCAGCTGAATACAAGTGCTAACCCAGTAAATATTATGCTAATAAAGAGAACTCTGATCTGCCTCATCTTGGAACATATGAAAAATTTCACCCTCAAATCTAATTACCATAACTGATCAGGCGATCTGAGTGTTTGCAACCGTAAGCAGTAATCTTGTCTGCATTTCAGAGGGATAGAAAACAAGCCAAAACAAAACAAGATTAGTAGTTGTTCCAAAAATTAGTGTTTCTGGAAACTGAAGGAACTTGTGGTGCTAAATGTGCTACTGCTGGCTGCACAACTTGATTTTGCTTTACCAGAGTGTAGAAAGGGCGCACAAGCGCGATCTTACTGAAAATGTTGGGAATACAATGAACTTTATCCAGATTCAGGATTATGTCATTACTGAAAGCAGTTTGCCTGTTAAGCATACCATTGATCTATTGAGCCACCGGCAGGGAGACTGAAGTAAGACACAGGTTGACATCTGTATTCCCCTGAGGGCAGCACGGAAAGGGTCTCCTGGGAGAATTTACAATATGTTAAAAGACACGGGTTCATAATCTGAGCATGAGTAACTTGTATTAAAGGCTGAATAAGCAATAAAAATGAGGAGTTTCAAAGGAACCTGGGGGAAAAGAGGCCGTTCAAAGAGACTCTGCTTCCATTGTAAAAATAGCTATGGAGTATTAGAGGAATAGCAGGTAATCTCAAGAAAGCACATGCTTAAAAGTGAAAACTAAATAGCTTTGATTGTCCTAAACAATAACAGTCTGAGAAGAAAGCTTATCTATGTGCTGGAAAACATACTTTCAAGGAAGTGGTTCCTGGAATTGAGTCAAAGTTGGAGAGCAGTTTCAGCAACAGTTAGAACCCCCCCACACACACACACACACAAAACACAACAAAAACAAATGAACAAACAAGCCTCCATCCACAAATAACTATAAGATCTCAGACTTGAGTTTGTTTATGCACACATAATAGTGACATATTTTTCTCATACATCTTGAATCTCAGTACAACATTCATGTAACTGCTCATTTGATTGAATGCATATTGTATTTATTTTGGATTGGTGTGTTTATAATGGTCATCTCAACAAGTATTGCTCTTTTTAATTCTTGCATTTATGTGAATAATGGTATATTTTCTAGTAATTAAAAATCTAAATAAGCCTAAAATACTTACTGTATTTATATTTTTTTAATAACTAAACCATTAAGAAATTATACTGCATTGTGATAGCAAGCATAAGTGTATTGCTTTATTAGCTTTTTATTATCCTTTGCTTTAATATAAATGATCATTTATTATTGTTTCATTCACACAGTTTAGAATCTGATTTACTGTAAATAATTATTAATAAGAATTATATTTGTGAA
This sequence comes from Vanellus vanellus, assembly GCF_965231255.1. Taxonomy (NCBI): domain Eukaryota; kingdom Metazoa; phylum Chordata; class Aves; order Charadriiformes; family Charadriidae; genus Vanellus; species Vanellus vanellus. Next base: position 86,280,443 of record NC_138907.1, read on the forward strand.
TAAAAATATAGTTTGGGGTGGTTTTTTTTGAGAAATGGGAGAGTCAAGTGTTTCTATATAATTCATAACATTCCATCTGGAATGGTAAGTTGTTTTTTTCAACTGCAATGCATCTGAGAAGAAAAGGAAGGAGGGAAGGAAGGAAGGAAGGAAGGAAGGAAGGAAGGAAGGAAGGAAGGAAGGAAAGAAGGAAGGAAGGAAGGAAGGAAGGAAGGAAAGGAAGAAGGGAAAGAAAGAAGGAAAGAAAGAAAGAAAGAAAGAAAGAGAAAGAGAGAAAGAGAGGAAAAGCATTTAACAGGCTGCCTACAGTTAACAAAGCACCCCAGAGTAGATTTCTGTATATTCAAAATTACTTCATCACTCATTTCAAGTATAAATCTGGTTCTTTCAGTCAAACTGCTACTTTGAAAATTAGATTGGTTTAGCTTTGTGTCTAGAGATGGCTGATCTATCGTTCATGAGAAAAAATACATACATTAAGATGTCTGGTTCCATACAAGCTAGCAATAAACAACATATATCCTCTCAGAACAACCATAACCAGTAGCTATAAGGTACAATTCAGGCCAGTAAAAAACCCTACATTTAGATGACGGAGATAAGGAGAAAATTAAATTTCAACAGGAATTTTATGAAGTGTCTGCCTAAGACTCCTACAAGAGGAGTCTGAGTATAAAAGGCACTTCCAATCAAAAAGAGGTAAAACCCAGAATCTGTGGAAGCTTGCAAACAGACAGCTGTAACTTGATTTCATCACACACCAGCAGTTGTCAGGACTACCCTGAGATGAGAGGAAATCCTTGGAAGGTCCTTTTTGTAAATACCTCTGTCACATGGAGATAAAAAATGCAGCTTGAATCCCATGTCTTTGCCATTAATGCATTGCTAAAAATCTTCGCTTTATAGAAAAGATTGCAGTTTGCCAATTTCATAGTCTTTCTGGCTGCATGATTGGGAAAGAAAAGAAATTAACAAGACATTCAAGTATCCTTAAGAAAGTCTCACTTGACAAAGATTTTGCATGCCAATAAGAATATTAATACTTTATGCTCAGTAATTTGCCATATTTAATAACCTATTCTTCAAACACCCTTAAGAATATTACTGCTTAAACAAGGAGGAAAAGAAAATCAAGATAGAGCACTAGTGAAGCTTAACTTTACTTCTCTAAGGAGTTGATTGAAATTCTGAAAATTAGAACTCATCCTTATTATCATAGAATCACAGAATTGTTTTCTTCTAGTATTCTCCATTTCTCACTGAAAAGTGTCCTGGAAAGCCTCTTGGTCACTTAGGAAAATTACAAACGCTTCTCACGTCTATGAGAAGGAAGACTGTAAGGCATGCCAGCCAATCTAGCCACTGAAAAACAGATTTATACAATGTCCTTTTGTGGGCTTAATCCCACTTTTAGATAACATCAAAATGAAATTCCTATTGCATTAATGTTATGCCCTTGCTAATATCAAATGAGGTTAGCTAAGTAATTCAACAATCCTGCATGAGCTCAAGGGATTAATAAGGTGCCATGATTTATTTTGAAGTGCTGCCAGATTGTCATCTCCTCCATGTTTTTTTTTGTGTTGGACTGATTACATTAATAACAACGCAACAGTTTGAGTCTAATCTCCAAAATCTTGAACTTTACAAAGCAAACAGTTTGCTGATCCATCAGCATTTATTAATCACACCAATTACTCCGAGGCGAAATACCACAACTACAGTGTGTGGTGCTTACACCATAGAGGCAGAGAATTGATTTGTGTAACCCTTCAAAGAACAAGAGGCCCTTTTGAAAGAGCACCTATGCCTGGAGGCACCTGGTTGGAAATAACAGGGTTTTTAAATAGTCTAAAATGTCTTACACTAGAAAGGCATAAAAAAAACAAAATACGGTCTCAGAGGATTACAAATTTGAGTGAATTTATCCTCCTCTGTTGTAGCATAATCAGTATATAATAATTACCCAAAAGTTTTAAATTTATCACAGTGCTCCTTTGAGAAAAATTAAATAAAGGAAAGATATTAGAGAAAGGGCTTTGGAATGGAAAAAAAAATGGAAGAATAAGAGATTTACTATCTATCTACCAATCTGTCTGTCTGTCTATCTAGCTACCTGTCCAATCTGCAGTGCATTATCCTTTTGTCTATTTACTTTTTTTTTCAAGACCTGTTGAAATCAACTGAGAATTTAGGTCTTCATCTACTCAAAGTATAAATAGCAAGCTATGAAAATACTACAAGCTGTAATATACCTATTAGTTGAAGGCCTGTCCAATTTGGAAAATGTTTCTGAGCACTGCCTTTATGAAATATTCTTCCTCATAAGGAGAGACTTTAATGGCACTGGGCTCACGGTAGTAGGAAATAGGATTCTCTCTGGTGCCAACTTTAGAAAAGCTTCGGGTTTTTCTAATAAAGCATATACCGTTTCAATCATGATTTATGAGTATTTTAATCTTGAATAGATCAGAGAACAGGAAAAGGAAAATGTGCACACTCATTAAGGACACAGGTTTGTATCTGTTTGGAAAAGGTCCTCTAACTAAGTTTTCTTTATTTTAAAAAGAGCCTTTTGCAAGTCTTTTCTCTCATAGAACAGGTCACAACACAAGAACTGGTTATTTAAATTCTTATTCAACAGATTCTGCTTAAGCAGAAACTTAGCTTTACATGGACACTGCAAAAGTTGGTGTCTAATGGAGTGGGACCTGAGGCAGAGGAAGTAAATTTCTATATGTCATAGAACTGTGCAACGGTAGAAATAAAGACAGAAATATGTCCTACATTTTGCCCTAATCAGGCTACTCCACTGTCTTGGAGAATGCTAGTAATATGTAAGGTACAAACACAAATAAATTTGCTAAGAAAAACATTGTAAAGATTGCAACACACATGTAACAGTCTTTATATCTTTTCCAACTGCATAAAATAAAATGCTAATGAAAAGTAACATACAAGTATGTAAACAGTTGATATAGACACATTGCAAAATTGAAATAAACTGAATAAAGTAATTAGAAATGTGATGTTGATCTAATAAAATGGGAAACAAAAGATAATACACTACAGCTCATAATTTAAACAAAAAACATGCCTCCCCATTTAATTTCTCTAATATTTTTTTTAAGATATTATTAATATTTTACTGCTTCAGGTATAATCTATATAGACTTGTGGGAAGATAATTCTGACCTTACAAATTTTGCCACTATTTCAATAAATCATTTTGTGTTTTGTTTTGTTTTGTTTTGTTTTTTAAAGCTGACTCATATTTCAAATGTGTTATCCCAAATGAGTTTGTAAATAACTTATTTACGTCTCTGCCTTTGCTTGCAAAGAACTCTCCTGTGGCACCTCCGTGAACTATGTCTTTTTTTTTTTTTGTACTATATTTGTTCCCTGGTTTTGTTAGGTGCTGGCAATTCATTACCTTCTGATCTCTCATCAGACATCCTTGCTAATGAACCAAAACCATTATGGGCAGTTCACCTCCTGCAGTTCTAAAACATGCTTTCTGCTATTCACTGAACAGTTTAACTAAGTGAGAAGGCAATAGCTTTGATTTGCCTTTAGATACTGATGAACAGAACTGCCTTACACCAACTTTTGGGAAAAGCTTTCCTGCAGTTTCATAGATATTCTTGTTTTTCTAATAATGACAAACTCATTTAATTAAAAGAGATAATGGGGTTATAATTGCATTAACAGGTATGTAATTGTTACTCTGCTTATACTGTAGTTTCTTGAACATTTATACAGCTTCCTAATTAAAATTTATGCAGGCAGCAATAAACATGAAGTATGGATGTTAGTTATTCAGGTTTAGTATAATTCCTGTAATAATGTCGTATTTGAAAATGAAAATACAATCTGTTTATAACATGTGGAAGAGTACATCAGACTCCCAGTTGGCATTGTTCAATAAGGGACTTTTTGAAACACTGGTCTTCTAGTACCAACACAGAAATTGTTCCAAGTAATGCGGAATGGAAGGTTATTTAACAGCAGAGTCAAATTGATATTGAGCCAATAATAACCAGAATTCATTGTCATAAAATGATATTTTATATAGGTACAGAAACAATTTTCTGCCTATCTACTTCTTGTGTTTAAAATAATGGAGCTGTAATGTGGTTATGTTTAATAAAAGGAGTGATAAACACTTAGGACTGAACTTCTGACAGTATTGTGCCAGACTCTGGAAGTAGTTATGGAAGTGTGCAAAATAAGCATTTTATAGTTTCTGTATTATATATTCAGAATTTATATGTAGACTTCCAAAAATGCAAAAATAATATGGAACCTGTATCTAAACTAGCCATGGGTTAAGTGTGAAAGGACAGATTAAAGCTGATAATTTTAAAAACTTGAAGATTAAAATATTTAATTAAGTTCTTGTTGGCAGCAAGAACTTCAAAAGAAAGCAATGAAAAATTAAGAGCAAAAGGCCCATGAATAACAGCTTAATATGTTCAACATTGAGAAAAATCTCCATTACATCAGAAATTGCTAAAACAAACCCTTTTCTGCTTTCCCTTATTCTGGTATTGCCCCTGACCACTCCTCCCATGCCAAGGCAAACCAGGTACATTTCCTTACTTGTGTCCTTGAACGTTTTCCTCTGATGCAGCTGAAAAATAGTGCATCTTTTATGCTGCTAGATAATAATATTCTGAGGATACAAAATATTTTTCACTTGCTCTGTATGTAGTTTCATTCTATTTATCACCTAGAATGAATTTCTTGTGTGTTTATATGGTGCTTATAACATTTTTTTACCAGTAAAAGGCCAAGTGTTTTTGCTGTTGTTGAATGCTCTTTGCGCGCATTCTGAATAAAACTCCTTCTTTTCTTGTGCTTCTATTTCCTCTTCTCCAGGAATGCAGTACTACATTGCAGCCAAATGTTCACAATTTCAAGCTGTAAAAGTCCATCTTTGCTTTTTCATCTTTTGTTCAAGGCTAAATCCAAATTAGTATGGATGTTCTCTATCTGGGAACATTTTACTGCTTCTGCAAAATGAATATTAACATTTAACTTGTAATATTTCTTCATCAGCCCATGAATAAAGTTAATCTCTGTTTCCATTGTCTCTTAGCTCTCTTAGCAGATCTCTTTGTTGTTTCTTCCTCATTAATAGGAAAAAAAATCTTTTTCCAGATTCTCTTTTACCTTTCCATGGACATACTATATGAAAAAAAAAAAAATCTTTTTTTTAATTAACACTTATCAGCTGATGCATTTTATAATAAGACATATTTAATGCAGTTTCCTAACTGAGTGCTTTAGCTTCCAAGTAACAAAGGACAGAGAACATTCATTTTTTCTTTAAAATTTACTCTAGATAACCAGAGCACAGAGATCTTCATTTAAGCTAGTTACCCCAGAATATTGTTTTAGCCAATGGAAAGATAAAAACTCTTTTGGTGTGCAATGCCTCATGTAATGAGTATGTCTAAAACAGACAAAATGAATCATGCCCTGAAAATGCATATTTATGAATTGTTATCCACTGTCCTTGTCTGCACTCTCTTTCCCTCTTTCTCTTCCCACCACGATGAGGCTAACCTTCGATGCATCCTCCTGCTCTCATTCTCTCTAACCTAATGTATATCGACGCTTTCTTTGTGATACAGAGAACACATAGAACCACCTTTCTACACAATCTCTAGCCTCATCTGGAGTTCATAACCTGAAAATTAGGGCATCGTTTACTAGACGCTGTGAAAAAAATTTTTGCAATACATGTGGCTGAGGACAGAAACAATTCTGGGTCGCTCACTCATTTGGGAAGTACTAGCCACTTGCATAAACCAGAGCAGTGATGCCATCAAGAGCTCAGTGTTAATGGCAATGGTGACTAGAGCTGTACTTTGCAAAGCATCACAGTCTTGTCTGATGCAAGTGCCCTTACCACTACTTCTCAAAACTCATAAGGGACCGCCAATAACTGCTGCCACTGACTTCAGAAGGAAGTTGGAAAAGGCACCTAAACTGCATACAGAAGCAGGAGGCATACTTGGAAAATGTTTGGTGAACTGTTGGCCCTTCATACAGATATGCCAAGGTGATGATAGATTCACAGACGAGCAGGATCCCAAATTCCTCAAAACTTTAAAGAGTCAGATGTTTACAGGTGTTCACAGAAATACAGTTTTGGAACAGGAGGAATATTTTATGTTGAAAACAGTTCTATGGAATTCCTCTTTAATAAGGGACTTCTTAAGCCCCCTCCAACCAAACCCAGAAATCATTCCAAGTAATACGGAGTGAGAGGTATTTTGAGAGTACAGGGTCAATTAGTGTTTAATTAATAATAACTAGCTATGTGGTATTCACAGCATCATCTGTTAAAGACCTCCTTTTGTATGTGTTTTGTTTCCTCTGGTCACAAATTCTGCTCATACATCTAATTTTCACCTGTAAAATGAAAACTTACCATAGATGTGTGAGGAAATCACAGAATTTTCCATTAAAGATTTTGAGACTATCAGGACTAGGGAAGTAGGAAGTCTGTAAGTACTTTAGAACTGTAGATAAGTAAATAAAAAGTACACAATTTGATCTGTTATGAATTTCAACCACTATGTTACATCTGGAAATTTGATGAAAAGTGTATTCCTGTTTCACTCCCTCTAGTAGTTTTATGATTGAGTCAGAGTAAAGATAACTGAATATACAGTTGATCTGAGGTCAAGACAGTATAGGGATGATAGTTCATATAAATTATATAGATTATACTACTACATTGCAAGGATCAGTGCATTCTTAGGAAATTCTCATTGCTTAACTTTTGCACTTTCACTGCAAATATTGCATTGACACTGATATATAGGACTTCGGTTAGAGCTTATCTCCCTTAATACGATCATTCTGATAACTTCTATTTCATTTTGACAGTTATTATACAATACAAGGCTAGTGAACCTGATCTTCATTATTTCATCTCTCATTTTCCTTTGTGCTCCTCTTTAAACTCCAGAGGGCTGATCGTTCTAGCTGTTTCAAGGCACCAAATAGTGAAAAGAGCAGTCAACATCACACACAGCACAGTAAACTGCATCAAATAGGCAATCCTAATATCCTGAAAACAACTACTTACTTATATTGTTGAGAACTATGTAAGCCCTGAGCCAACATTTATTCTGTTTAAATCTTTGAATGACAGGTAAGAAAAAGGTGTCACATATTATAGTGAGCAATATGTCCTGATACTACGTGCCTTTAATGTACTGAACTGCCATTGAATTTAACAGGATATCTGTGAACAAGGAGGCGGGGGGAGGGGTAAGCCTTTTTTTGTCCTTGGTATATAAATATACAAAAGTGGTACAAATATACATTTTAAGAGAGCTATTTACTTTTATATTAGTAATAAACACATATTCAGAACTTACACTCCATTAGTGACCAACCAGTTCAAAGGCCCCGATTACTGTTCTCTTTTCCCTTCTCTTTTGTTTTCCCTTTTTCCTTCTCTGTGTTTGTCCTTTGTAGGCAAGTAATACAAAAGAGTGGCTACACAAAAGCAAATACCTTCAAAAAATCCTGTAAAAAGATGTGGGTTGCATGCTCAAGTTACATGACTGCTAATACATTTGATATATATAACGCAGAGAAATTAACCTTTCTTTGAAAGACAGGCATCTGAAAAGTGCCACTCAGCACTGACATACTGTATATGCAATATCATCCTTCCTAAAACACTAACTTGAAAGGAAAGAACATTGCGCATTAAAAAAGAACAGAGAATTTGTGTTAGACATTTTCCTTCTAGCATTGAAAAAAAAAAAAAAACAAAAAAAAAAGAAAAAAACCCAGTATGCTAACTTTCTTAAACAGTTTCAATACAATCCAAAGGCATTGCTCAGGCACATTTAAATCTCTTGACAATAATAGCTGTGATTCTTCAACTATATCAATAGATAATCACTTTTTATGTTTATCCTCCATTTATGCCATAGCTTGACACTGTTCCAGAAGGATGAGATGTTAATAATAAGGGTATAAATTACATGACTGAGAAGAAAGTTTCAAGGACAATCAATTTTCATGGTTCGAGGCAACATTCTTTGACCAGTTAGTTCTATGACTGAATAACACTCTCTATTTTGCAGCACTGAAAAGCTAGGTGTCGTGGCCTAACCCCAGCCAGCAAAAAAGCACCACATAAGCTCTCATTCACTCCCCCCACAGCAGGATGGGGGGGAATACGAGAAAGGTAAAAGTGAGAAAAGTCGTGGGTTGAAATACAGACGGTTTAATAGGTAAAGCAAAAGCCATATGTGCAAGCGAAACTGAACAAGGAATTAATTCAATTCTTCCCATGCGCAGGCAGATGTTAGCCATCTCCAGGAAAGCAGGGCTCCATCACGTGTAATGGTTACTTGGGAACACGAATGCCATCACTCTAAACGTTACTCCCTTCCTTCTTCACCCAGCTTTATACTGCTGAACATGACGTCATATGGCATGGAATATTCCTTGGGTTAGTTGGCGTCAGCTGTCCCGGTTGTGTCTCCTCCCAACTTCTTGTGCCCGACCAGCCTACTCACCCACTGGTGGGGTGGTGTGAGAAGCAGAAAAGGTTTTGACTCTGTATAAGGACTGCTCAGCAATAACGAAAACATCCCTGTATTATCAACACCGTTTTCAGCACAAATCCAAAACATAGCCCCATACTAGCTATGATGAAGAAAATTAACTCTACCCCAGCCAAAACCAGCACACTAGATGAGTAGGGTGGATTTTAAGCTATATTTTCCTCCAAAGGGTTTATGTTTGGGCCTTTTTAAACACTAGTCCTGCACTGGACTGTGGGTACAAAGTTAAATATGTAATACACTTTGAGGTGAAAAATTCTAATTAGATTAAGTCAGCACAATTGCCATTCATGCCAGTGAAATCAATATATTATTTCTTTAATATATTTCTATATAAAATAATTGAGTTTATTACTATTATGTTATGTTGGTACATTTATGAGTTAAATTAACTGATGTTGATGTAATACGGCTTTCACAGTATAGAATAATACAATTCCTAATTTGTGTTATTCTTGGAATCCTGTACTAAAATATTTTACTAGATTTTGATATTGTAATTAAATTAATTTCTACATGTCTCCTAATTTACAAAAAAAAAGACAAGAATATCATATAAGATTGATTGATGTGCATCTAAAATATTATCAAGAATCACAGACTTTTTAGCATAAAGACAAAGTTAAGAAAATAATTAAAAGAGACATCCCATAAACTATAATTACTGAACTTTGCTGAGCATCCTTCTCTGCATCTTCTCTACTTTTCCTAGCCACATCTGACTTCATATTTGAGGGGTCAAGCCATCTTGTTTCAACTACAGGTGTCCACGCAACAGCCACATGCAACAGCCAGATTGTGTCAGTTGCATTTATTTTTTTCTTTTTTTTTTTCACTTCTTGGCAAAAATAATGGCCAGTCCCTGCCAAGACACGTGGCAGATGTATGTGTCCCCCTGTGCACTACTTGTTCCCATGTCCTCTTCTCCAGCATCGCTGTTGCCCTCGGCAGGGCTGTTTCATGCACCCTGTGACGCTTCATCCAGTCACCATTTCCTTGGACGCTGAGAGGTTTGTGCCATCCTTATCCACATCCTGGCCAGTTGTATGGACTGGCTTGTCTAAATTGTATTTCAGTGGCAGACTCCTCTCTGACATACACCTCAGTGAATCCACTGAGCTGCACAACCAGAGACACTTTATGACAACATAGATGAGATTTAAAATAAAGATGGGGAAGTCTGGCTCAGGCCATCCATTCTCCACAGGCTGAGGCTCAGTACATGCTGATGTGGAGAGCACGCAAAATCCTGAGACTGTATTAGGCTTTGCTGCCATACACCAACATATACATCCTCGCTGGACGTTTGCCCGTTCATTCACACAAAGAGTTTGACCCTGTCCTGACAGTGCTGGAAGAAGGCAATCTCAGCTTGCTGCTTGAATCACAATGTCCTTTAGATAGCTTTTCAAGATTGTCATCGACAGTGCAGATACTGAAGATGTGTTTGCAGTTTTACAATTTTTTTTTATACTGCTTTTACAAAGCCAGAAGTGTTCCATTCAGACCAAGGATAAACAACATAGTTGTAGAAGCAGGAGGTAGGGATGTACCTCATGGGTGGTTTAGGTGAACAATAACCTAAGAAATGACTGCACATGTGCCTGCACTCCTTCTGCCATAAGCCCAAAACAGAGATGACCAGGCGTGCTCTGCTCAGGCAGCAAGGGCCCTGGCAACGGCACAGCCAGTTTCTATTTCAGTACTTGTGCGCTTGCGTATTTGGTGACTTGTGCCATGTCAATGCAAAGCAAGAATTATAGAAAAGAAAAGCAGGTCTGGAAAGACCTCTATAGGCAGATCAATTATACCTCTGTCACTCTTTATGGATGTTTCTAAAGAATCCAATGATGGTGACTCCACAACCTCCCGAGATAATCCATTTCATCCTGTCACTACCCTTACCTTCATGAGCACTTGTAGTCTGAATCTTTCTTTCTGCAGTTTCACCCAGCTATTTTTTACCTTGCATTTGTTCCTAATGAATTTAATCATGCTTTTTCTTCATCCTGTCACTCTGAATTCCGGTCTCATCCTCCAGCCTGCCTGACATGCTTCTCATCATGCTGTTTGAAAATTTAAGAGATATACTTTTATTGCATTATCCAAGTTATTAGAGCAGATAAATAGATTATTGAACACTGAGCACCTCTTGTAAATAACGGCTTGAATGTGCCGTGCCTGAAGCTCAGCAGGAAGAGGGGGTATTAGGAAGCTCAGTGTATGGGATCACACACAGGAGGAGAAAAACAATCAGAAGAGTTGTGCCCTTCTGGTCTTCTCTTTGTATTTGCCAAACGTGGAGTTCTTACCTCATTTATTGCTTGATCAAAGCATGCATGAGCAAAGTGTGCTTTCCCTAGCTCAAGTATGCTCCTTCTTACGTACCATCCACATACATGCATTGCACGTACTGTTTAGGTTATTTATCATGGTTGTGTAAGTGTAGACAGAGGTATGCTGTGGGAAAACTGGAGGCATCTAGGGTCTGGCAGACCAGTGCCCAGAGACAAACTATACTCTTAGTTTACTGATTTGTCAATGCCTTTGGACTCAGATGTTCTTCACAGGTGCCTCAGACATAGATGCTTGAATTTCTAACTTCTACTGTAGAAATGAGGTCTGCACAGTTCAAAAAGGGTCATGATTTACCTGGGAACTGGTAGACACCTCCCTCCCATAGCTCTTATTCACTCTAAAATGGTTAAATGAGCTGTGATGCCCAGGAAAGACAAATTAGATCCCAAGTCTGCAATTTTGTAGACTTGCATTTATTAAACTTTTGTATGGGTCATATCCTAGGCTATGGTTTTGTATTGCTGTATAGAAATTTTGCCAGAACAAAGGTTTTGCACTGAAGCATATTCTCTCCGAATACTCATGGCATGTCTTTAGCCCTTCATATAGCTTTTTTTCTGGAATCCAGTTGTATTGCATGAAGAGCTACCCCAGAAGGATTTTACCTTTTGCTGCCAGTAGATTTATCTAATGAGACAGGGGCCTCAGCACAGCGTGTGGCAGGTTGGCATTAAAGTGCAGGTCTACTGAAATATCGTTGCAAGTCTACGGGTCAGTCAAGTCAGGGCCAAACTTACAACTTCCATTCTCCCCGTAGGAGTGAAGTCAACTTCAGTTCCCTGAACCTTTCATACAAGGGGAGACAGTGAGTATGTCGCAAAGTTTTGAACATGTATATGCAGACTTACAGAAAGTGAAGCTAACTGAGAAGTCGGGATTTGAATGCAGTCTTGAGATGAAGTGAACGTGATTCATGCATACCAGCATATCAGAGATAGCGCATATGTAAAATAATAGTTGTTCCAGTTCATATTACGGAGACAGTTTCTACTAAGAATGAGCCAGCATTTTTTTTTTTTAATACATTTGATAAAATATTATTTTAATTATTCCTTTTGGTAGTTCAGACAGTGCATGTGTCCTGCATACTGACTTGAGATACAGGCTGCCCTTTAAAAATATTTTTTTTTTTTTAGTTGTACATAAAATATGGTTCATTCTTAGGATTACACCAGTAAGGGTTTTCTTTTTTCTTTTTTTCCCTAAACTTTAGCTTTCACCAGAAAGTAAGTCAGAATATAGTTAAATTAACTGGCTGACATAATTTTGAGAAAAGAAAATAAAACAAAACAAAAAAACACCCTACAAAACCCAATTTTAGAGTGCCTTATTATGAATTCTTTACCCTTCCAGAACATTTTCAAGTATTTTCTATTTACAGGTTCAGTGATGACAGATTACTTCATTAATTATATTTTTTTCCAGTCCTTTTTATTTGGAAAACAAAACGTTGTATTGTCATCCTTAGAATTTTGGAAAATTAACACTGTTTACAGAAGATAAAATCAATATTCTTTTTAATTATCCTGTGCTTGAACTGGTATTTAATACAGCTTGCTGCATGGCGAAGTCTTAAGCTGTGAGAATACATTCATTCTGACAGTGAGTGTATCTGTACAGTATATAATGCCTCTGAGAAGTAGCTAAGATAGACTTATGATGCTTCTGAATATATTACAATTTCTTCACATTACAAAAATATTGAGAGACGTGCTTTCATTGTGTGGAAAGTACCGATTATGTATGTAAGAAGAGACAAGATGAACTTTGGGCTCATCTTTTGAAAAGAATTTTTATGTGATTGAATATCTGCCACGGATTCAGAGTTATAGTATTTGGCATCCTAGGTGGAAGGGACAGCCAACATCCTCCTTAGCACTGCTGCTGCCAAAAGATGCTTCCATTAAATTGCAATAGTGAGGATAAAAACTGAAGTCAGGATATTTTCAGAGCTGGTCATTAACTTCTGTTGCTTGAATGTTGGATGTTCTTCCTTAGAGAATAATGAGAGTATTCGGAAACAGAGACACATGAAGCTGAGAATACACTTTTCTAAATACGAGCTGAAATAAAAATCAAGTCATGTAAGACAAAATTAGCAAAAAAAAAGTATAAGGCTGAAAAGTTGCATTCGATTTCATCGAATCAAAGGACTAAAAGACTAGTAAAGTCTGTGTGAGCGTTATTATTTACTTTATAGAGATGGTTAGATCAAGTTCTAATGCCTTTGTTCTGGTAAGGGAAAGATAAGGAGAGAGCAAGGAGGGAGAAGTGAATTCAAGACTGAAATATGAGATAAAAGAGTTTTGCTGCAAGGAATGCCTATAGATTTAGAGCTTGAACCTAAGATCATCTATTTTCCAACTTAGGCTGCAGGACCTAACACATGAAGTGCTGTAGAAAAGCGTTTTACTACCTTCTGGGTAATTTGTTTCTCAATTCCAGGATATTTTAGCATCACGAAGCATTAAAATATACATATATAAGTTCTGCAACCTTTTAAAGTTCTCCTACCCCCTGTGGAGAAATACTGTAAATATCCTTGACAACTGTAATAACTGGGCATTGTTAGAGCGATGCTAACAGAGGGGGTTAACAGCTTGTGCGTGTACAAAATACTTGAAGTCAGACAGAAAGCCATTATTATGACCTTGTGCTGACCACATTCTATGAAGTGTTACATGATCAGGGACAGGGAAGTTGCTTAATGGAAGTTATATAGTAGCTAGATGTATCCTTGTCACACTTCATCTAAACTGATACATTGCAATGGTCCGCACTGCTCAGACCTGGCAATTACTGTCCAATTCCAATCTATTCCACACTGCCACTATAATGAAAAATAATTAGGAGCCTGAAAATGAGTTTTCACATGAAATGGTTTCAGTGCTTGGACACAATCGCCTTTGGCAGATGGCTTTGGGTTTGCTTTAATATAATAAAGACAGTTAATCATCTCTAAAGAGTGCACAGAATGAATAAACTTTTAACACTACTTTCTCCTCTGAAACTCTTATATTGATCAAATGTTTAATACTGAAGAGTTCATGTATCTATGGGTGAGTGTTCTTAAATAGCTAATACCCAGGAATCTACGCACATTCTGATACACCCTGGAGAAGAAACAAATTAACCCAGGTGCCAATTTCTTGATACTGGAGCTTAGAAACTAATATAAAAGAAAAAAAAAAAAAGAAAACAAAACAAAACAAAACAAAACCCCCCCCCAAAAAAAAAAAACACACCAACAAAACATTACTTTCTTAAACCTGATAAAAGTACAGATCTTTGGAATGTTCTCGTGAACTCTGACTAGGAAATTATAGCTTACTTGAATTCTTGAATTGCAGGAAATAACATGACAGAACAGTAATAAGATTATTGATAACTTTCAGAGAACGTGTCTGCCTATTGTAGTCAGCACAGAAATTGCTAAGAGTGGGAAGCATTTCATCTGACTTTAGTTAGCTACAGTGCAGTTGTTAGTCACTTTAGGCTCCCTTTGTAGCCAAGGTAGAGAAATAGGCACATTTAAGGTGCAATTGGTATGACCTGTATGAGACACCTACTTTTGGTTGAGATGAATTACACCCCAGAAGGCATATCAATTTCTCTTCCCTGACTATACAGGTAGCCCAGAGCGATTAGCTCAGATGTAGATGTCAATAGTGTTTAAAGTTAAATTCAATAAATCTGCCTTGAAAAACTGGTTGATTTTCATTAAACTTCTTGCTAGGTTTTGTAACAGTTCTGCGTATTGCTACTTAGTATACAAGTTAAGAAACACTGAATGATGTCTCATATATGTGTTATAAATCATATGGCATAACAGTCTGAATACAGAAAAATGGATAAAAGTCTTTCCATTGCATCCATTTATCTATGAATTATACACCTAAGCAGTAGGACTAGAAAATAGAGGTATTGTTCTCCTGGCAAAGAAAAAAAAAATGGGTAGACCATTCTTTTCCTGAAGAATTTAAATAAACAAGACAAAAACATAGTGAAAGTTATATGACTTGTTAGCAGATGAAGATAACAAAGACCACATAGCTGTGTAGGTTTTGATTATTTTTTGTGGAGGAGGGGTTAGCTAAATGGAAAGAGATGTGGAAAGAGATGTAGACAGGACTGCTATGGGGAAAAGAATATAAAATGGGCCAGTGTTGCTGTTAGTGAATAATGGGGCTGCTGAGATAGAGAACAGCTCAAACGGCAAGATACCAAAGGCAGGAGCCCTGAAAAACTATGGAAAGTATTCCAAATGTCCCCAAGTCCTTATTCTGTCTGCTTCTACTCAATACCTCTTTGGTTTCTTTCTGCAGTTTTTCTCCCAGGCCACAGGGCAATGGGAATAAGGACCATGTCATCTTAGTCATAATCTCTGTCAGAGAGAATTGTTTTCCCTTGGAAACATCTGGTTACAATGTCCCCAGTGAGGCCCCTCTTCTTCTGTTTTGCTTCTCTGCAGAAGTTCTTGTCTTTGATTGCTTCTGTAGCAGCTCAGTTATAAAAAGGAAAAGAAAAAACCAAACCAAAAACAAAAAAAGAGAGACAGAGAGAGACTAATGAACAAATCTCTTAAGAAAAATCTAGACAGGAGTCTGGACTATATTTTATACTTTTCAGTTCACAATCGATTAGCAGTAACAGAATAAAAATAAATGGATCACATTTTTTTTCCACTGCCAGAGGTTTGTAATAGGCTTCTTGATTATCCTCCCTTTCTGTATGTTTATAATTTGTTATTATATTCATTAAAAAAATAATTAATTTTTAAAATGCAGTTTATTGAGTATATTTAGCAAATTATTCAACCAGTGCTTGGAAGCAATATTTATCTGTTTTTTCAGAGTGTTTTTTTGTTTGTTTGTTTTCAATGAGGTAAGAATTCAGTATTTTATAACTGTGTATGTCACTAGGAAAATAACGTTGTATTCCAATAGCCTAATTAATACAGAAAACTAGCAACATTTAACATATGGTCTTAGATGGAAAAGTGTAATGTTTACAATGAAAAATAATGGGAAACAAAAATACTGCTTTTCAGCTCAGTTATTAAACAAAGCTCTAAATTATCTCTTATAGAATTAGCAGTCATCAGTGCTCTAGGTTTTTCTCTCACTTACGTATTTTTGCTTTGTTTAGTCAGTCCTGAAAACTTTTAACCTCTTTTTAGCTACTTCATCTTTTGATACGTTTTTACCACCTCGCTAGTTCTGTGGATATCATTCTTCGCTTGTACAAAGTTTGGGGGTTGAAGTTGTGTTATTCCAACAGATTTTTTTTTGTAATTCAAGTTTAAAATTGTCAGATGAGATGGGGATTACAAGTAGAAATAATGCATAAATAAAATACATCGATTGCCTATTTCTGTTTAATTTTAAACCCCATAATTATTTATTAACCAAGCAGATCTATTGGAATACTGTTTTTGGAGGAATGTTGAATTCAAGTTGTAAGTGGTTTGAAGACTGATGAGTGTAGTCCATGTAGCAGTTCAGTTTTAATTTTATTTCTAGGACGTCCAGCTATATTGACTATCAACCCAAATTCATGTCATAGAAATTTTTTGTGTACTTTTTTTTTTTTTCTATACAATCTGAAGGTATTCGTATGTCTGACACACTGTTCCTTTCATGTTGATCTTTTTTTTTTTCTAATTGTAGAGCTCACTGCTCTCTACGAAATTGAATGGACATTACTGGTTAACTTAACGTCTAGCACAAAAGTTATAGAATCTCAGTCTTTTCAGACTTGTGAATTCTTTACAGTCTTTAAAACTCATATAAAATATCCATTTAATTTCATTTTCTAAGAAATTTCTAAAGAAATTTCGTTTTCTGCCTTCATATTCTATGACCTACTTTTACAAAAGTCTGAAGCTCTTGCAAAGGCATCTTATAAATATATATAAATATCTGTATACAGAGGCTACCGCAAATTAACCTGATAGCTGCTTTATTTCCACAAAAGGTTATACTTATATTTTCAGTAATTAGATAAAAAATAATCTAGAGGACCTATGGGTACAGCCATCAAAAATTTTACACATTGCACAATGAACTTCCTTGTGTAATCAATTCACTGAGCAGGAGTGCCAACTTATGGTACCATGTCCAGCTGGGACAGTGCATCAAAAGCAAGACTCAGAAGGGAGGAAAAATTATTGTGAAATCTGCTTCTCATGTACGTCAGAATGTTCATAGGTCTTTTTGCTTCTCTGGGCAACCTGTCCCAGTGTTTCACCACCCTTATTGCAAAAAATTTCTTCCTGATGTCTAATCTAAATCTACCCCCTTCCACTTTGAAACCATTACCCTCATCCTATCACTACATGCCCTTGCAAAAAGACTCTCTCCAGCTTTCTTGTGAGCCCCCTTCAGACACTGGAAGGCCACTACAAGGTCTCCTCGGAGCCTTCTCTTTTCCGGACTGAACAACCCCAACTGTCTCAGCCTGTCTTCATAGAAGAGGTGCTCCAGTCCACTGATCATTTTCATCATCCACTGGATACACTTCTTTTGATGCAGCCCAGGATATGGTTAGCCTTCTGGGCTGCAAGCATGCATTTCCAGCTTATGTTGATCTTCTCATCCACCAACAGCCCCAAGTTGTTCTCCTCAGGGCTGCTCTCAATCTGTTCTCTGCCCAGCCTGCATTTGTGCTTGGGATTGTCCCAAACAAGGTGCAGGAGGTTGCACTTGGCCTTGTTGAATTTCATGAGGTTTGCACAGGCCCACCTTACCAGCCTGTTCAGGTCCTTCTGGATGGCATCCCTTCTCTCTGACATGTCAACTGTGTCACGTAGCTTGGTGTCATTGACGAACTTGCTGAGAGTGTGCCCATGTTGCATCCCAACAATGAAGTCAGGTAAAAAAGCCAGGAGGCCGCATAGGTGAACAAGGAGCTCCTGAAGACACTCAAAAGCAAAAAGGAGGCCTACAGAGAATGGAAGCAAAAGCAGGTAGCCTGAGAGGGATACAGAGAAACTGTCCAAGCAGCCAGGGATCTGGTTAGGCAATTTAAATACCAGATAGAATTAAATCTGGCCAGTGACATAAAAGGCAACAAGAAAAACTTCTATAAGTATGTCAGTGATTACAGGAAGACTGTAGAAGATGTGGAAATAAAAAAAATAGATACATAGGTAGGTATGTTTCGAGAAGGAGTGGAAAAAATGTATTAGTTATTTTTAAAAGGACATGTATTTGTAAGGTGGGGAAAGAACCTAAAATGCAGTTAATTTTTTCTCTTTTTTTACATGTTTTTGAACTCATCTCCTGAGCACATTGGCTCACCGTGAATCTGAACCACTGCATGCAGAATAATACAATTGTCATTTTGTGGTTTGGTTGGGGTTTTTTTTGTTTGTTTGGGTTTTGTTTGTTTGTTTGTTTGTTTGTTTGTTTGTTTGTTTGTTTGTTTCAACAGATTTTCATCTATATTATCTGTATTGAGGTATTTGGTTGAGAAGGTGGAAAAGGCAATGGACGAAAGGGACTGGTCTGAGCTGTGGCGAAGAATCCCTCCAGCCTGCAAATAAATTGTACCAACTAGTAAGTCAGAGGTATATAAGTGGGGCGAGAAGGCAGAGGGGGAAGGAAAAATGAGACTGTCAGATTGAAACGTGTTCTTGGTATTGTTCAGCCGAATAATGCAGAAACTGGAGAACAGCAAATTTAACATAAGTAAACTTCAGAGGATTCCTGTTGGAATGATTCAAATAATTTTGTATAGCATGTTGAGTGAAAACCTGTCTGAAGGTATACTATAATACAGCTGGAAGAAAGTTCTTAAGCCAGACACCTCTGAAATTATTCTGTTGCAACATGTGTAAGTTCCTTAGATACAAGTAACGTTGGCCCTATATTTAGAAAACAGAAACAAAGAGAGATAGTCGGGCAATCACACTAATGTCATCAGTACAAAGGCGCTTGTGAAAAATAACCACGATAGTGCTGTGTGAATCCCATGGAAGACAGCACCAGTGTACATCCCTATAAAGCCAATTTTATAATCAAGACCAACGGGCCTCACACAACACTCTGACATCAATGACAATTTTTCCACTACAGGATGCATCTAGTGCTTAAACACCATCTTCTCTGTTACCCCTTTCCTGTGAAGCTGTGTCATTTCAGCTGGGACACAAGTCCTGTATGTTATAACTATAGTATATTAAGTATGTATTTGTTCACTAAGATGTAGGATGGCAATTTTATATTGACTGCCTCATAAAATGTCATGCAAATAACTACCTAACAGACACTAGCAGCTTTAAAATAAAATGTATAAAAATTTAAGATATGTCATATATATAGGAACTAAAATGTTTTGTAAGTTCACTTTCTTTCACCATACGTATAAATCCCTTTAAATTTTGCTGGATTGGATGCATAGCCACTGAGAGAGTAATTTATATGTCTATGTTTCAGAGGACATCACTTGACTGATTTTATTCTTAAACATCCATGTCAGCTTTAAACATTTTATAATCAATGCATATATGCCTACTTAAGTTTAAATATGGCATGATGCACTTGGTGTTAGAAAGAGAAGTTTATTTGTCTGTCATAATAATACTTCAGCTACTGTGGTACATAGTTAAGACAAACATAACAAAGTACTAAAAGCATTGTTTTCCATGTCAAACTAAAATGTTCACACAAAGCACACGATGGTGGTTAATTTTCCAGTAGAGCTGATCTCCTCTTCAACCGCTATTGTCACTGCTAAATGTCATACTTGCTTCTTTGTTTCAATAATACATTTCCTCTTTAAACTAAATGAGAGGAAGAAGAGACGTGGGTCATAATCTTCATCATCTTCCCCAAACGTTGCCCTATTTACAAATTCAATAACATACAGAATAAAGCCTACTATGCATCTTTCTGCACACTACATGCATTTCTGAATAATGGCAAGGATATTAAAAGTAGCCAAGCCATGCATTGTGTCTTTATCAACAATTTAAATTAAAATAAAATACCCCTGTTTTTTTCTTTCATCATCATGTGTGGAATTGAAAATTATAGTTACATTTGAAGACATCAGACAGAACTTGTTCACGTTGTTACTGAATGTATACTTTGCCCATATAATGCCACATGCCAGGAACTCTTACTGGCACATGCAGTAATGTTGTATAATTGCTAAAATGTCAAATTCCATGCTTACAATCAATATTACAATCAGATTTTGGGCAGGCATAATTTTTAGAGCTACAAATCATTTCTGCTTGCCACTTACTTCTGACATGTCTAATTTCAGATTACGGAAGAAAATATTGAGCATTTGTAATATTGATTTGGGGGGAAAATAATGAATTGTTCTGACTAACTAGATAATTGCATGTTGGAAATATACTTTTTCTCTGTATGTTGTTTTTCAACATCCTACTAAGAAATGACTAATTATTTCAATTACTTTTACTTTACTATAGCTTCTTTTTTACTATTATGGTTTATGAAAACACAGTATACATTTCAAGATGTAATTTCATATTTTCATTTTATTTACTTTACTCCGAGTATTTTTCAGTGGAGTAGGTAAATGTTTTAGATACTTAACCTAGACAGAATTGTTATACTGTGTATTTCTTTCTTGCTATAATATTACTTGCAATCTATTTTACAATGCATGTTTTTATTGGTAACAATTTGTAGCATGAAATAAATGTTTAGCATGGGATTTGTGTTATCTACTCTTAGAAGTCTACATTGCTTACACCTGAAAAAGTCGTTCAGAGTGTTTTATAGTCAAAGCTATGGAATTAAGTAGTTTTAGGGTGCTTTCCCTAACATATCTAGATCAGATTGTAGATAGCATCAAATATCTCCCTCTCTCCCCTAATTATGAAGTGGCTAAGCAGCTAGTTTACATTTAGCTTTTTATGTGATAGATTCAGATAAATCTATCTGGTCAGATAAATCTCACCCAGAGAGATCCAGGGGAAAGATCGTAACAGATACACACAGATGAATGTACAGTCATATATGTGTGCATGTGGGAGAGTGAGGGTGCTTGTTGTGTGTACAAATCTTAGCTTCTTGTCTATTATTATACATTCAGTACAGTTTTTAATTACATGATCACATGCTATTTTTGCATAGGAACCTTCTTCATTCAAGGCACAGATGGATATGTGGATATTGCTCACTTAACGAGAAGCGTTCAATATTTTGGTTTGGTTTCTTGACGCTGAATATACAGGCCCAAACTTGATTCGCTACATATTTACTACAAAACCTGTTCCAGAGGCAGGATTGCTCATTTCTTCTCCTGTGGCAATTCTTACTGCAATATCCACTTTATCGCAGACATGAAGGAATGCAGACCTGCCGGGTCCCACATACTAATTGTCAGACCCACCTGGCTGGTTCCCATCTCTCAGCCCCTGTAGCTGCACTAACGTCCCTCCGACACGTACAAGGTGATGTTATGGCTTTTCTCTCACTTCCTCCCACAACCGTATTTTGCCAGTCAGTTCTGTGGGGTCACACAGTAAGAGTAGCCACGGCACCTACACATGGGTCAAGCAGATCCTGCTGGAGCAGCTCCGTGCTTAGTTCAGAGAAGCCTTGTAGGTGGTGCCACTGCCAATGATGTGACGTGAACGGTCCCCATCACATGCTCCTGGGTACCAGGAGCATCTCCTGAGCTATGACAAACCATGAAACTGCCTCACGCATCGCAGGCAAAAGCCCTTAATGCATGGATGCATTTTCACCATGCTCTTTAGTGAGGAGGATGTTTTTACGCTTCATGAATTGAGGCAAAGAGAGGAAGGAGAGGAATAGCGTATCCAATAACAGTAAATCATATTAGGTGTTTAGGATTTGTTTTTCAGAATAAGTAGAGTATTTAAAAGTATCATACAGCTTTAAGGTGCTTGTAAATTCATCTACATGATGAGGTACCATCCACTAGATAACCAGTAACCACCTGTGAGAAGTTCATCTTAAATAAATTGCTTATAATTATGCAAAGACAAAGTCAGGGTGCAGATATTCTGACTTGGTTTTGGAGCTTCATAGTGTTTTGAGGGGGTGGGAGAGAAGGATGGGTTTTGTGTAAAATTTCCATTTAGAAAAAAAGGCAAACTGGAAAAGCAGAATGCCCATCACACAGTATTATCTGACAGCTTGGCTGGAAGCTTTGAATGGACGTCACCGACCTCTCACACTCCATGTAATAGAGGGATAGCAACAGGTGGGAATAGTCCCCTATATAGATGCCAGCACTGCAGGAGTCTACAGCATGTTTCATGCTGAAAATATGGCAATGCTAAGTTTTTCAATTTAGGGTGCCATTCCAGATTGTTCCTGAGCACATACTTCTGTGAAAATATATTATCTTGCCATGTCTCTGGAAGATTTATCACTTTCTCCTCCCTCTCTACCAGCCTGTCAGGGTCCCAGTGCCATTTCTTCTCCACATTAGCTCCTGATTCAGTTACAGTCTTCTCTTTATGTAGTTCCAGACTTCACCTTTTTGTGTTTATTGCTGTACTTACTATACTTTCAATCTCCTTGCCACGACTTTAATTTCCTCCCCATACTACCAGCCTCAGCTGTCTTATTCAGCCGTTATCATTTTCACTTTGAACTCTAAGCCCTTTCTTAACCTTTTTCCCTTAGCCAGCTACAGTTCTTTACTCAGAAACTCTTAAAACCTTTGGTCTCTACCTCTTTCACTTATTTCATCTCTTTTGTTCACTCTCAGTCTACCTGCTCAGTTCCAGCCTTCCTACTGGTATTCCTGTTTCCTCATATCACCTGACAATTCAGCACTGATTTCCTTCCATTGCTTCCCATGTCAGGCTTTTTGCTTTTGAGATCCAGTCAATGCCAAGTGGAATTCAGCTTAGGACCAACTTCTTCAGGGACTAGTAGAACATCTTTGGGACATTCAAGCACATCTAAATGTCTATTTGCATGTGCTTGAACTAAGCCCCATGATGAACCCTAGGATGAACTGCATTACTCTCTCTTCTGCATTGACTTTATTGACTAGATCTCCATTGCTTATGGTAGTTTTCTAGATAGAAGGTCATCCTTGGATGTCCTGGGGTGTCAGGGTATCAAACCCTAAGGATTTTGCCAATCCAGAAAGCCACTTCTCTACTGTACATCTTATGGCATATCTGGTAACCTTTAGTGGTTACCCAAAGGTTCACCCTCAAGCTACCCTAAGGGCATCTGACATAGTTCTGGATGACATTTAGGTTGCTGAATGCTACTGCTGAACTTAGGAGTTGATTTCTGCCCTGTCTGCCTCTCCTGGCCATCGGCTCAGTCCTTGTTCAGTGCAAGCCACTAAACTTTGTTAACTAAGTTCCAAGCTACTGAAAACAGGATCTTACATGTATTATAATCTGACCTGCTAGGTAGTTGATAAAATGTGGTGTACTGGGTCTGGTTGGGATGGGGTATGTGAGCTCTAAGTTTGTTAGGACTCAATCTCATTCATTTTATGAGACAGGTTTCTCTTTGCTACAGGAGATTTATTCACCTCAATACAGTATGAAGAAAGAAAACCAGGTATTTTCCTCACTTGCAATTGTCAAGCCTGATATTCCCATGGTTCTGTTCTGAAGTATGACCCATCTTCCAGCTCCTGACTAGGTCAAAACTGCTTCTTTAACTGTCTGCTGGCTTTATCAAGTGACATTTTTTTCCTTTCAGGCGTGCATATCATGACAAATACCCTGCACTTACCACCAGTCCTACAGAAACCTCACAAAGCACCTTCCTTAGACCTGAGAAGTATTTCTTCAGTTATCTCGTTCCTTTAAAAGGTGGGGGCGTGTTGGGTTTTTTTTCCTCATTTAGCAGAAAGATGAAACAAAAACCTGTTTGTCTTACCAGCATTGTGATTGCCTATCAAAGAAGCCTTATAATAGCCATCAGTGATACCTCTAATGAAAAGTACTATACACCTCCAAGAAAAAAATCTACATTCAGATACCGAGTTATACAGTGCCTTTATTTAGCGGAATATATAAGCAAATACACTGAAGCATTGAAAGTTTTATCTTTTTGCTTAACTGCTTTCCTAGAGTTTAGTCTAAACTGGGTAATATCTTAGAGATTATACGGTTAGATGATTAGATCTCTTACTATGATTATAGTAGAGTTTGTGTGTTCCTTCCTACAAACAGGTGAGTTAGCCCAAAACAATGAAATGGAAAAATGCTGTCATATTAAAATCATAAGAATAGTCACATATTCAGAGTGTAATTGTCTAGAAGAATTGGATTTAGCATACATTGAACACTTCCATAAAAAAAGATCATCCTAAACTTTGCCAAAAATATGAAGAAAAAAAAAAAAGAAAAAAAATTTAGATGAAAATTTTAGCTTTTTCTCAAAAGTCTGCCGTTTAAGGTTGAGATGGAAGAAATTTGACTTTCAAGGAACCAGATAGGTTAGGTATATTAACTAAAAAAATATATCTTTTACTTATAAAGACTTCAAGACCAATAGCACATTCCTTCCAATGTGTCAATAACTGAAAGACAGAAAAGTCGGTATTTTATAGTCTATTTTATAACAGTAAATCTAGTAAGGGGTTTGTTGAACTGACCCAGAATGTTCAGCACCTTTTAAGATCAAGCTATGAATTATGCTGAGGTCGATCATTAAAATACTTTTAGGTTATGAACACAAAATGGATTTTATTTTTTATTATCTTTTTAATACAACTCAGACAGGACTTGATTCCAGATGAATGATATCAAGATCTTTTATAGACTATGTTTTAATGTCAGTGGACACGTTGGGCTACATATCAAAGCTATTTGCTCTGACAATCAATCTATGGGATATTTTCTCCCAGTAACAGCTTATTCTGCTGGAATTGCTCAACATGGTGTAATAACATACTAAATGCTCATTGGAACAGCACGTTGAGCCTGGATCATTTGAGTCATAGCCGAGAGCCTTAGTTACTAGGTTATTGTCAATCTCACTCTTTTAATGAATATCTAACTTTATATTTGCAGAGCAACAGCATAGCCTAGTGGTTAGGATTCTGGAGAAGACAAGGGCCCATGTTCAACTGTATGACCCAAATCTGGCAGAGGAAAGAAAGCAGATTGTGTCACATAACTCTTGTTGAGGAAAGTTTTATCATCACTGAAAACGGTTAAGTTTGGGTTTTGTTTTGTTTTGTTTTTTTTTCCCTTGTTGTTTTTGTTCCATCAGTGTTTCTGACCAAATAAAGAAATGAATTTCTGACCAGATTGCTGGTTGAAATAATATAGCAGATGCTGTCTACTGATTTAAAAAAAAACAAAAAAAAAAAACAAAAAAAAAAAACTTTTTCTTTCATACAGGCCCTTTAAGGCCTTATTTTAAAAGAACACATTAAGACCGGAGTTTTCATCCAAAAAGTAAAACAAATGGAGGTTGACAGGGCTGATGTGTGGAATGTTTCTACATGTCAAAAAGAAGCTGGCCCATTTCTTTTTCTGTGTTTGCCCTTCTGTTTTCATAGACCATAAACTTTTTCTTAGCTTTTGAGCAAAGCATTCAGTCAGGCTTTAGAATGATAGATATATGGGTCTTGTGGTTATGTCTGTGGTCCCATTTCACTTCGCAAATCCCTGGAATTTCTTAAAAATAAATTATTAGTCGCTATTGCTGGCAATGAGTTCTAGGATAGTAGTCATTGATAACAGTATGTTAGAGGTATGAGAAGATATAGATGGTTTAGAAAATATTTCTGGCTATTCAAAATAAGCATTAGTCATAACAAGATGTATTTGGCCCTGGAAAATCCTGGGAAATCCAAATGCATGCTTTGCCAGGAGTTGCCTCTTGCCTTATGTTGTGTGTATTGCACACTCTTTAGCACTTCCAGTGAAACTTACTGCTTCAAATGACAAACATGTGGCAGATTAGTAAGTATATTTATATGACAGCATGTGCAATTAAGTTCCTTAATTCAACACATGGCAGTTTTAAAAAAAAAAAAATAGTGTACAGCACTTTTGACCACGATCAATATATTTCAGTCTTTTGATGCAATTGTAGCTGCTAACAAAAAGACAAAATCTCTTTCTACCCGCCTCTAAAAATTCTGTTTTCTGAAACTGGTGTGGTTGGTGGAAATATTTCAATTTTGATAGAAAATATCCTACATACTACCTGTAAAACTAGATACACTGATGGATCACTCCCATTACTTGTGAGTGCTCTAGCCACTAAGTTGCTCAATATCCGGAGGCATCTTAATTCCTGCTTTTATTTCTATTAATTTTTAATTCAAATCTTTACATAGCATATTGAAAGAAAATATTAAAAGGGTCTTTTTTATTATTATTATTTTTAGAGCATTTAAATGTTGTTTTCTGGCCAGCCTATCAGCAGTTTTCACTGACACAGTTAAATCTAAGAATAAGGCCATAAGTACAAAAAGTTCTTGCTGGCAAACAACCTTATATAACTTTAGATTTTTAGGTCACACACCAAATGAACCCTCTGGATATCATCAACATTCCTGAAGCTATAGAGTTAGCTTAATTTCTTCAGTTCTGTCACATATTCAAATAGGTACCACACAACTGTAAGCTCTACAGCAGTATTTGTCGTGACAAATATGTCTCAGTAATGAGGTCTAATCTCCATATTATCCTTGTCTCTGCTTCTAGCTATTGTGGTATAAGCAACAGATCATACATTTATTTCCTATAGGGCTCATGAATAAGTTTTTTGAGTTTTTGGTTGGTTGGTTGGTTGGTTTTCGTTTCTTTTAATAGTTTGCTCTATTACCATAACAATACCCTGCTGCAAGCCCATGGCAAGTGACTCCCCGAGGACATGGGAGCCATGCATCCCATAAACACAACTGTTCTGTGTGACTCCAGAAGAACTTCTAGTGCTGGATAAAATACACTTACAATATCACCGCCAAGCTGAAGAATTTTTATACTTTTTTGGGCATAAATTACAGCTGTAGGTGTATGGACATAGAACCATACTTGAAATAGCTTTATTAGTAGAAAACAGAAGAAAAAAGAAAACAGCAAGAGGGTTCTTGATAATTTCCTAGAAATAGATGAAAAAAGATGTTAGAGGGAGTTCTATTTCTAATGCACTTTTTTGAGCTTACAAAACTAATTTACTCCAAAAAGCATTAGCTCATTGGGATGTGAAAGTTTTTTTTTATTTTTTTGTGTCAATCTTATGTTTGTGTTATAGAGAATATGCAAACACATTTGTACAGGATCTTACAGGATCATTGTGAAATTAACTGGTAATCTACATGAAGTTACATCTCATCTCTGGAACAATTTAACATAAAGAACCAGGGAGTGCAAAATCATCTATAATTAATTTTATCAATAAATTAATAGCTTTCATTTTACGACTGTTTATATGTCTTCCTTGGAAATCAAGGAATTGATTCCAACACGTCAAAAATACCTGAATTTCCAATTAGTTTCAGCGATTTGTGAGGGGCAAAATACAGGAAACAAAAATGCGACAACAGAAACAGTCATTTCAAAGCTGAACTGGAGGAAATCTGAACATCTTTAAATTCAGAGTTTGTAGTAACTCAGATTCTGCATTTCTTCTATTATGTAGAACAGCTTTATATATAATATAGTGGTGTGAGACGTTAAAACTCATGTGCTATGAGGAGCAACATACTGCTGATTATTTTTTTTCCCCTCTTACTAACAGAAATATAGTGCTTTGAATTTATTATGCCAGCATACAAGGAAGTCTATTAATTTTAGTATCATTTCACAGATTACAAACCCCCTAGATTTTGTGAAATTTCAGAAGACTGTCTTTGCTCTTTCTAATCATAATTTCTGTGAGGTTTCATCTTTCCAGCTCACTGAAAATGGGAATTGTTATACAAAAAAAGCTCATTCAGGACGGCTGAAACATAATAATGAATGGAAAGCGGCAAAAGAAACACACCTGTTTCTGCTGATGTATGTCTTGCTTTAACAAGCTCTTCATGTTCTTCAACTTCAGACAAACCTCACCAAGAAGTAAATTATTGCTGGTTTTTCTTATTACTACCTGGTCTTGCAGGACAACCCCCTGAAGTCTCCAGGGCATCACTTCTGAGAATAAAAGTTCTTACTGCCTTTTATTGCCACAGTGAATTCAGTGAGATTTTCCTCTACTTTATGTTTAATTATATGTTAAAATATTAAACATTATTACTGAGATGCTATGAAACAAGAAATATATTCTGGGTGCAAATTTCCCATGTTTGATCCCAAACAAAGAAAGAAGTCAACTTCAGCCCCTTAAAAATCTTGTCCTTGTAATCAGACAACACAAACTTTATCTCACTGGACATAGTGTAACACCACTGAACTGCTGGCAATATACACTTACGCTTGGACACTCGGTAGGAATTAGGTATCCAAATGCCTTTGAATATTTGACCCGTGGTTGTTTGTGCGTTGTTTAGAGAACTGAAGCGTAACTAAAGATATCGCAAGGGTCTATTAAAATGCTTTCTGGAAAATAATGCTTATTTAGAAAGGTGAGAATAATCTATTGTAATCATGTCCTTGAAAATGTCTGGACAACTTTAAAATGGAAATACTGAACTAAAGAATTTCTCTCTCTAAGTAAAATCTCACTCAGAAAACTTCAATTGACCTACCCAGAAAACGGCTGTGGGCCCTCAGGGTCTGAAATGGAACTTGAGCTGTAAAATGAAAAGTCTGAATTTAAAAAATCCTTTCTATTCTCAAAAACTGTAAGTCTCTGCATCTTTATTTTGGGGGGTTTTATTTTTCTTGTTTAGAAGAAAATAATATATACTGCAAATATCAGTTGACTGATCTGTTACAGATTTATCAATAAGGTGGTGTAGGAACTGTTTGATAAAACCAGAAAGAATAAAGTCCATTGTGGGCATTTGCACAGAACCTCAAAATATACAGTCAAGCAGTAAAGTAGTGAGAGGAGGTATTTCAGTGTTGGCGATGAGGTAAAGCTGTTGGATGTCTTTCAAATTATTATGCCAGTCCAGATATTTTTTGCATAATGAGAACATCTTTCATGTGTCAGAACAGGTTTTGATTATAACTAAATAAGTGAAAGCAGGGATATGTTGATAAGGTCACCTTTAGTGTAAAGTTTGGTCTGAGTTGTCTAAAGTACTTAATGGAACAGGGAAACCTGCTGATGAAGTGAGGCATTCAGAGAAAGAAATATTGTAGAACATTGTACTTTGCAGGAAAGAAATAAACATTCCTTTCCTTAAAAAAATAACAAAATCACTTACCTTGAGCAAAGAGATCAGTTACAGTAAACAAATAAAATGTTAATAATGAAAGAGAAATTTTGTTATTTATAATGATAAATTATTTCTTCAGTCTCATGATATGAAATTAATTGGTTTTACTTATTATATTTATTACAGTAACTGTGAAACCCTTGCTCTAAATATGTTTGAATAGCCTCTGCCTGGTTGTAGCTGAGTCTTCGTGAAAGCTATCATATTACATGTCCAGAAAAAAAAAAAAAAAAAAAAAGAAAACATTGATTTGAATAGCACATTATTATCCACAGAACTCACTGTCAAAGGGTGCTGGGGAGATATAAGCTTATTTATATATTTTTATATATTATATCATTTCTATATAGTCTTACCCAGTAAGACTAGTATGTTCCTATTGAATACTTCAGAGTCACTCAATACACAAAATATTTTGATATCTACCCCCCTGAGATAAACTTAGGTGAAATAACCTCTTTTAGTAAGGGCTAATTGAAAGACTAATAGGGTTTAATACACTACTGCAGCAATATAAATATCCATTCCAAAGCTTCATGGACTAATTTTCTAGTTTTTGCAAGAGATTCTGGAGCTGACCTTTGGATGTGGACTTGGATGCCACCTATATTAGATATGTTTTTCAAGCTCTCCCTCTTATCACAAGATGAAAACATGGGTTTTGAAGAATAGTGTGAATATATCTAAACCCTGTCTTCTCTTTTTTCCTGATTATTCCATTTTCTGAAGAAATAATTATTGCCTTTACTTATAGGCAATTTTTGGTTGTAGCACGTCTTGGCTATAATAATACTACACCACATGAACTCCTGGAAGTTTTGTTTGTAACTTTGAAGGGTGTTGATATTATATTCATTATCACAGATATATATAACAAGCTCTCACAAAGTAGGTGCATTAGGTGTATAAATGTTAAGATTGTTTGTTTGAAAGCTAGGAGGCAACTGAAAAACCTCAAGCCTTGTTGTGTTACTGAAGGGCATGATCCTTAAGCCACTCTTCTAATTCAGAGTCCTGATTCATGGGTGTAGAACACATGGCACTGGCAATACTGGAGTTCCTGCTTAACTAGGCGGGGGTCAGGGAGTTGCTTTGTTTTGTTTTAATCTTTTTTACTGCAATGCTGCATAGCCTAATTATTTAGACACATTATGATGCCCAACTGAACAAAGAATGCATTAGTGTACAGCAGGTCTCTAGAATATGACTTCATTATGGTTTTCCCAGAGGTTCAGTTAACATTATCTACAGCACCCCTTAACCAACAACTCCAGCTGGGCTAGGAAAAATATGAGGAAAGGGGAGTGCTGCACATACAGCAATTTTCCATTTTTGTTTCAACAAATATTGAAGATTATTTAGTTAGTTAGTTAACACACTTCCTCTGAAATTAGCAGTCTTTCTCCCCTGCCTTCATTTCCAGGCTCTCTGTGCGTATATACCTATGGGTGTGTATATATGTGTACATATTCAATATATTATGCACATATAATCTATGCATAGATGGCTGATATTATCACAGCTAGAAATTGAAACATCTAAGAGACTTAATTCTGCCTTTAATCATTTACTTACAGTTCTGTGGAAGACAGTTTGGCAAACCATCAGTTGTTCTGCTTGGTTTTTTTTTTTGTCTGAACGAAAGTAATTATGATTGTAACAAATTAAGCATTGTATTTTTTTCCTTTTGGAGTGTGGTGAAGTATGTTTCTTCTCAACTACCAGTTAAATCTTTGAACAGGTCTGGTTTTCATTCTAGAAATAAAAAAAAAAAAAAGTCTGGTTTTTTTTTTCCTCCCAGATTCCTAAGTCTGGATGAGTAATATGAATAACAGGACCAAATAAAAGTCGTCTGCTGAAAGTAATTGTCTTAAAAAGTTGAAATGAAAGAATGCCAGAAATACAACAGAATATTCTTCAGTATACAGTAGATAAGACAAAAGTACAGTTCCATCCTTATTACTACTGTCTCTTAATATCAATGTTGGGGATTAATGATATACATTAGTTAGAAATTATTAAGTCTAGCAGTCCTGTGAATACAGATGAGAGAAAAGTGGAAGTCAAATCCTTCGGTAGTCTTGCAGGCTACTTTGTGAGACTTCTAGTTATTCCAGTATAAAATATGAAACATTTTAAAGTTCTCACCATTCCCGCCGAGTATCAACAGTGTTTGCCTTTATTATTTGAACTGTGTACAGGTAGTCCACTGTTAATTGTAACTGGTTGCTACGTGTGCTTCCCCAGGAAAGGCAGTCACCAGGAAAAAGCTAGTCAGTTCACACGGTTTAGGCCAGAATCAGAATCGAAGCACTTTATTAATTTATTAATGACATGTAATTAACCCACAGTGAACTATACATTCAGGATCAATATTGGTAATATAACAGATAAATCATGATACCAGGCACTCACAAAGCATTAATAAGCAGCTCCGTATTTCCCAGTCCCTGTAACTAATCCCCAGCAGCACACACCCCCCCAGCACTCCCCAGCTCCCAGGTAGTGTCCCCCACCCCCGCCCCGGCGTGGGTTCCCACGCGTGTCCCCGCGGCCGCCCGGTCCCCGCCGGGACGGGGGCTGCTGCCGGCGCCCGCGGGGCTGAGCTGCCCGGCCCGGCCCGGGAGGGGGCGACCGGGTGGTGCTGCTGCCGGTGCAGGGTCTCCCCCACCTGACAACCCTTCATCCTGCCTTTATGCCTCTGTTCAGGTTGCCCCCCTCTGTATGTCTGTTTCTTTTATTATATTCAACAGAATTTGTCTTCTCCTGGTTGATTCCCTGGTTACTGTTTGATCTGGTTGGTGGTCGTCTTGCTCTTTAACATGGTTGGTTTGGAGCAGATCCCCTCCTGTCGGTCCTGTGCACATCACACACACACGCACGCACACACGTGTGCACACACATGCATGCCCCACGCACACTCACGGTCCTGTCCTAACAGCTGGGGCTATCCAGGCCACCCCGTGTGTGGGTCGTGTGTGAGCACCCCACAAAGACCTTTATGTTACAGCTGTGAATGGTAAAAACATTCCTCTGAGGAAAAAAAAAAAATGGAATCAATTTCATACAGACATCATTTGGTTTTGTTCAACTTGTGCCATTCTGTTCATTCCACCGCGTGAAAAACATACTTTGGGATTCAAGAAAGTCACCTGGCTAAAGGGAGGTGGTTAAAAGAGACAGAGGATGCATCTTAGAGGGAGGGCAGTAGACAATTTAGGGCATCTTAGATTTTGTTGCTTAAATACAAGATAGTTATCCTGGAATTCCCAACAGTCAAAGAGATATGCAGTTAATTCTGCAGGCAAACCGAACTAGTCTGTTCTAGGTATTTTAGGCAGTTTGGTTAGGACAGGATGGATTGTCCTGCGTAAGTGACTATTTCTGTCCAACAGATTTGAAAGGAACTTAAATTGATTATTGTGTGTTTACACAACACAGTTTTAGACCTCTAAAGTTATGGCACCTGGAAACTGCAGTCTTTACTCTTTATGAGTAGATATCAAAGCTGAAGTCCTTGAAATCTCTGCCATCACAGCACAGTTTTCCATTGAATCCTGGAAAATATTTCAGCAGAATACAGAGTACAATTCTGTCTCTATACGTATCTTGATTCAATGAAATTGTTATGAAAATGAGCTTCCAACTAGCAGCAAATTCCTCTGCATCTCATTCTAGTTTTGGTGGATTTTTAATCCTTATCTAAACAAATGTATTCAGTGAATCAGGTTAAAAAGAAGAAAAAAATTATGCTTGTGATTATGAACCATTTCTGTACTGGAGTTTGTGCAGTGTCTGGCACAATAGGATCCTGGTCCATGAGTGAGTATCCTGCTAACACAACACAAACTAAAAAATCATTATTATTCAGACCTGTCAGTATAACACATTGGCATCATTTATCAAGAAACTCACCTTGAAAGTAGCATAGAAGGATTTGTGATGGGAAGGTGACCATCGCTGTATTTTAGTTCTCATCCCCGCAGGAGAACTGTAAAGCAGACCATAGCACCTTAGCAGCACAAAGCTGAAGGAAAAGAGGTCTGTGTAGCACTGGGTCCACTGGGGACAGGAATTACCAGGGCAATTATTACAAGGAGATTGATGACACTGGTGGTTCCACCCTCAATCAGGTGCCCCATTTGGTTCTGCCTTTTCATTCAATATCCATCTTAGTCTTCTACAAAAATGTACTTGTGCAAGTTTTGATAAGCACCCCTTGCATTTAAATGATAATGAGGAGTTGCATCTAATTGGTCTTAATTTCTTCACACAGACAGAAACTTACTTTGTTAAAATCACTGTACACCTAAAGCAAAGTGAGAAGCTGATTTTAAGAGAGGTAGAGAAAGAGAGAGACTATCTCTTTCACAGATGACCCAAAAGAGTTCTGCTACAGGGACAGATTACTCTCTGGCTAAATTGTCCCCTGGCAGAGTTGGCCTATGGCTCTACACTTGTTATTCCTTACTTCGGTTTGCCAAATCTTTTCGTAAAAACCTCTAATAATGGGTAATCCAGAACCTTCCCAGGCAATCACTTCCAGAGATTACTTCTTTTTGGAAATATTTCATAATTTTTTGTAATGTCTAAACTAAATCACTTTAACAGCAATTCAATCCCATTATTCCTGGTCTTATTCCCAACTGAGACATGGAGAACAGATTTTTACATTCTTCTTTTTCATGTTTGCAGTAATATTTTGCATATTTGAAGGCAGTTGTTGCATTCTCCTTCTGTATCCTGTTCTTCAGACTAAATAGAAACAGTTCTTCCTGTCTCTCCTCATAATCATGATTTTTAGATTGTTGATCTTACTTGTTATTCCTCTCTGGATTTCCTCCAGCTGGGCCACAGCATTCTTGAAACATGGTGCCCTAAACAAGTGTTGACTTCTCCAGTTGAAGGTGTTGCCTGCACACTTTTAGCCAATGTTTCAACTGCTTTTAATGAAGAACAGTTGAAGTGGATTTAGAAGAAAAGAAATGTGGCAGGGTTTTTTGTTTGTTTGGTTGTTATTATTCTTTTTCTGACAAGGGACCTCATGATACGAGATGCAATGTCAGAAATCATTAAGACTGATGTTACGTATCCTGTAAAAAACAGATGAGCTGTTCTCATACCCATGTCTGTGTGGCTCTGAAAATTATCATGTCTTCTATATCACAACTTATTTCAAAGCTTTCTGCTCATTGTAATGACAGCTGATGGCAAAAGAAACTTATTCATTAAGAATTTATTTAATGAGGAAAAGACCACTGCGAGTAATTCTCATTCACCTCAGTGACCTGGCACTGTAGTCACTGGGACCAGGCACTTGGTCAATGCCAGCTGTCTAACTTAATTTTCCACAGACCATGGTTTCTCACATTTGGGCATCTGTAAACTTTCCAGCAGCTTCTTTGTGCCAATGAAGAGCAGAAGACTTGCTCTGCTTCACTGGTATTTCCAGATATTCTTGTTGCTGTATGTACGCTCGCTGAACTTCTTTCCTACAACTC
Organism: Vanellus vanellus; assembly: GCF_965231255.1. NCBI lineage: Eukaryota > Metazoa > Chordata > Aves > Charadriiformes > Charadriidae > Vanellus > Vanellus vanellus. Next base: position 86,315,190 of record NC_138907.1, read on the forward strand.
AGGTCAGAATTTAATATACCAGGACGTGAAAGCTCACTGGGGATAAGTTCGGTTCCAAATATCTGTGACAACTATTAAACTGAGGATTAATGCTATTTAAATGGTTCTTCTTAATGACCTCGGATTCTTATAAAATTTATTATGCTAAATATAGAATTGCCTCAGGATAGTATATATTTCAGAATCTATTTGCACAGATCGGAACAAAGTTTTGTATTGCTGGTTATTGCACATATTATTTGGAAATAATATTTATTATTATAATACTTGAAAGCTGACTTGACAAGTGACAATGGGAAATTTGTTGTATTCTTAATGGCCTGCCACACTTGGAGTTCCTACGATTTCAGCAAAAATTCTGAGGCACAGGCTTATCTCTTTCCATTAGCTGAAACTAGAGCAGAGCAAATGATAAAAAAATAGCCATGAATGCCTGCTCAAAATTGTAAATAAAATTATCTTCTTCTTCAATCATAACTTCTTGTATTCTTTTCTGAGTATTATCATACAAGGGTTTACTGGCAGATTGTTCACTCAGAGTTTTCATTTAAATGAAGTATTTTCATAGACATTTGCAAAGACAATTATTTGAACCAAAACAGAAAAGTCATGCTGATTCAGTTCTGGAAGAAAATATACTACATGCTCCATGTATTTCATCAAAGGAAAGCAATGACATTCAAATTTCAGATATTGATTATTCTCAATGACTCCTTCCTAAACAATTTAAAAATTAGAGGTCTCTGAGATTATTGTGTAAATAGCAATTCAACTAGCAAACAAATATAAGCAAATTATAAAGGGCAAGTAATACAGAAGATGGACATAGAGAGAGAAGAAATTATGTGGAAAGGTTACGAGATAGGGAGTGCAGAAAACACCATTTAAAATTAAGAATAGATTTCAAAGTTGGAAAAAGAACGGGTAGAATTGATTTATGAAGCATGGAACTGTATGAATTTGTTTAGAATGTGGAATCAGTTCTATTATTCAGGTCTAGTGTGTTTATTACTTTAACCCTTTATGCTTTGCTTCAGTGCTCAGAGTGCCAACACATTAAATAAATGTTCACGTCCTGTTGTTTCACTTAGGGAATTCGTGTACCACAAATCTTTCTGATGCCAGAAGAATAAAATATTTACATGTAAATACAGTGAATAAAATGCCACTTTGAAGCAAAAACTGCTTATCAGGTACAGGTGTATTAGTTTTGTGGTCTGCGTAACAATTTTCTCTAGGACAACTATTTGACAACAATCAAGGTTTAATTTTGCTGTAATCACTGTTACATGTGATGTCTCATTCTAAGATCAGTACAGAGTCGGCAAAAAAAGAATAAATGTTTAAAGCTCCAGGCATCCTGGGATGTCGCTGTGGCAGGTGTTGTTCATTAATCCCAATAGCAGATTAAAGTAGGTGGATGTAAGTTACTGTTGGAGCGAACTGGAACAAGAACGGGTTGTGAAAAGAACAAAATAGACTACAAACTGCAGGGCTGTTGGTGTAACCTGTAAAAGTAAGTCATGAGCTAGGGTTCTCTGCTCTACTGAGATTGGCTTGAACTCATATTTTAAGATAAATAGAAGCACTTTAGTATTTGGTTTCTGTTTTTTCTTCAAAATGTTTTTCTTCAAAATGGATATGTGTTACAGTTTTTAACTCTTCTCCATATCCAGGAATGACAAAAACTAACTTGTGGCCTAAAATAAAAGATGACTTTAATATGTAAACATGTGCTTCCGGCAGTTCCAGTGTTATACAAAACAGTGCATTCCTTATGATTTGAGATAAAATTATGAAAAGTGGTGAGGCAGAACAGGAAAAGAAACTTAATTTTTAACTTCAGAAAAGGAGTAAGGTTTGGCAACTGGCTAATGTCTCTGCAGTTTACCAAGGCCAGGACAGACATTCACATAGCTAAACTGCAAAGCGAGACGTGAACCTCCTTTGCTCAACTTTGGTCTTTCAGGCCAGTAGAAAAAAGTGCTGCATAAATTGTGGTTGATACAGGCAAACTTATACAGGTTTGTAAGGGGATTTATTTCATGTTGAAAGAGTAGAAGTATCTGAGATGTTGTCTCTCATTCCCTTGCTTTCAAAGCACTTTCCTCCAAACACTTACAAAATTGTGTGTCTGCTTTCCCCACAGACTTGAAATAGCAACACATTGTCCAAACTCTAACCTAATCAATCTATTTCATCTCCAGTTTTCTAGTCCAAAACGTTGGTTATAATCCACCAACTCAGAAGGAACATAGGGATTTACCTCTCCCCTGTGCTTTTTGAGGAGATGATAATTTTAAATGATGTAACCAGTCTCCATCCCAGACTTCTTTCTGGGAGGGAATAAGACAAGGAAGAAAGATCAAGTAGAAGAAGGTCACTGATCCCCTGAACTCAAATTCACAGGAATTTTTGAGGTGCTTTTAAAATGTGTATTAGCTTCTGGTTACACTTACATGACCTCTGTTAGAGGCACAAAACTCAAGACTGTATAATACCCTACCCTACCCACCACAGTAACTATGAGCCAGCATACACGTAATGGCATTGCTACAGTGAAGGACAAAATACCTTTACATGGTTGCTGTGAAGCAAAGACTGCAGACTGGTGCAGCAGTGACAGCATCACTAAGAGACTGTGCCATTATGTTATGTAGGATGTTAAGGACATATTATGCAGCTGCTGTGATTTCAGATCTTAAACCCAATTATTGATTGGTAAAATAATATAATCCCACGAAGCTGAACTGTCCTAATACTGATAAATGATCCCACGGGAAACAGGCTTAAGTCAGGCTTATTGACCAGCACAGTTAGTAGCTAAAGAGGTGGGAAAAATCCAGCTTCCCCTGGGCTTAGCATTTGTACCCCAGAATGTCTCAACTTTTAAAAATTATTATTTATGGGACCCTATTATTATTTTTAATTAATAGGAGAAAAACTAAAAAATTACAGATAGTGAATGCTCTATATCTTCTATACTTTGTAATAATTCACATATATATATATAGCGTAATATAACATAACGTAATGTAAGGTAACATAACATAAAATAACATAACACAATGTAACACAGCGTAATACTACAGACCACCTGATCAGGAAGACTGAGCGGATGAGGCCCTTTATAGACAGTCAGGAGCAGCCTCACGTTCACAAGCTTTGGACTTCCACCACCCTGATATCTGTTGGAGGGACAACACAGCTGGGCATAAACAAACCAGGACTTTAATTGATTGTGTTGATTGTAACTTCTTTCTCCAAGCAATAAGAGAGCCAACAAGGAGAGTTGCCATGCTGGACCTTGTTCTCACCAACAAGGAGGGACAGGTGGGGAATGTGAAGCTCAAGGGCAGCCTTGGCTGCAGTGACCGTGAGATGGTGGAGTTCAAAATCCTTAGGGCAGCGAGGAGGGTGCACAGCAATCTCACTACCTTGGAATTCAGGACAGCAGACTTTGGCCTTTTCAGGGATCTGCTTGGTAGAGTACCATGGGATAAAGCCCTGGAGGGAAGAGACGCCCAAGAAAGCTGGTTAATATTCAAGGATCACCTCCTCCAAGCTCAGGAGCAATGCATCCCAACAAAGAGGAAGTCAGGCAAAAACACCAGGAGGCCTGCATGGCTGAACAATGAGCTCCTGGACATACTCAAACAGAAAAAGGAAGCCTACAGAGAGTGGAAGCAATGACAGGTAGCCTGGGAGTAATACAGATAAATTGTCCAACCAGCGAGGGATCGGGTTAGGAAAGTTAAAGCCCAGACAGAGTTAAATCTGGCCAGGGGCATCAGGGGTAACAAGAAAGCCTTCTATCAGTATATCAGTGACAAAAGGAAGATTAGGGAAAATGTGGGTCCACTCAGGAAGGAAAAGGGAGACCTGGTCACCTGGGACATGGAGAAGGCTGAGGTACTCAATGACTTCTTTGCCTCAGTCTTCATTGGTAAGGTCTCTAACCACACTGCCCAAGTCACAGAAGGCAAAGGCAGGGACTGGGAGAATGAAAAACCACCCATTGTAGGAGAAGACCAGGTTTAAGACCATCTAAAGAACCTAAAGATGCAGAAGTCCATGGGACCTGATGAGATGCATCCGCAGATCCTAAGGGAACTGGCGGATGAAGTTGCCAAGTCACTATCCATCATATTTGAGAAGTCATGGCAGTCCAGTGAAGTGCCCACTGACTGTAAAAGGGGAAACATAACCCTCATTTTTAAAAAGGGATAAAAGGAAGACCCGGGGAACTACAAGCTGTTCAGTCTCACCTCTGTGCCTGGCAAGATCATAGAGCAGATCCTTCTGGAAACTCTGCTAAGGCACATGGAAAATAAGGAGGTGATCAGTGGCAGCCAACAAGTCCTCACTAAGGGCAAATCATGGATTGGATGCCCCATCCCTAGAGGTCTTCAAGGCTAGGTTGGATGTGGCTGTGAGCAATATGGTCTAGTGGGAGGTGTCCCTGCCAATGGCAGGGGGGTTGGAACTAAATGACCTTTAAGGTCCCTTCCAACATGAACCATTCTATGATTCTATGATTCTATGATATAATATAATACAATACAATATAGTACAATACAATACAGTACTGCAGCTATAAGAAAGTGATAAGAATCCTAGAGAAGAAGGATAGAGAAATATTGAACATACATCCCACACTAAACCACTAAATTTAATCTAAGACTATCTTTCCCCTAGCAGCTATTTATATACACAGTCATTTGCAATATTACCCTTCAAGAATCTTTTCTGTTATTTCGAAACTTCTTCAGGAGTTGTGGCAAAAAGATTGAATCTGAAGTAGTTACTGGAGAACTACCACTGCAAGAAAAGCAAGTATGATGGAGCAGAGTAATGACACAGACAGAGCTCAAGGCTAGCCACAAACCACTCTTAAACTAGGATTTTAGTTAAATAAATAAATAAATAAATAAATATTGGCTTAATTTGAGAACTCACAAAGAAGCTAACTTTTCAGGGAGGGAATGTTTAACACTTGCTAAAATTTGACCTCTAATTTTCTGAAATATGGCAACTATTAGGCTCTTGTAAAATGTTGAAATAGGAAAATTTCTTACTTCATCTTGTGTGCTACTACATTGCAATGCCATGGTTTTTGGAAAGGATTTATCTTCATTTTATTAAGATAATTTTACATCTCTATGTTTTTGATGGCTATGATAATCGTGCTAATTTCTGAGCTTGTGTCAATAAACCAGTATATGGTAATCCTTGGCCTGAGAGACTGGAAACTAAGGTGGAAAAGTCTGAAAATTAACAGGAAAATTTAAGGAATAATAAGTTCGTAAAACCTCCATACTGTTTAATTTAGAATTAAAATTCAAGCTACCTGAGACTGGTATCGGACCATAATGAATGACCCAACATCATCAAGAAAACCAATGTTTCTTCTGAGTAAAGCAATATCTCATATAATCAACAAAGTTTGAGAGCTGTCTCAGAAATTCCTGTTGCTTAGTGCCCCATATTTTATTCTGTGAGGTATATTTTGCTGCTGAACTACTGTGAGAAGAAAATAATGGGTAAAGCTGTCCCTATCCCCAGAGCTGCCTTTCACAATGTTTGACTTTCAGCTTCTCAAAGCAGGAGAAGCTAAGCAAGTAGTTCTGTAAAATGCATACTGGGCTACAACAGGAAGTTATCAATTAATAATTTTATTAAGTGATTTAAAAAATACTTTTAAAGAAAAGATGATTTGAAATAGGTCCATACATAAACTCATTAAACCTAAAAAGTCTTTGAAAAATACATTACAAATACGGAAAAATGAAAATAATTTACACATAATCTTGCTGTATTTAATTCTTTACACCATGAGAAGCATATTTCCTTATGTTTACTGTATCCTGTGTTATATTTGTGTATTTGAGCAAGGCTGTTTTTTCTTTTTTTCCAGTCCTGTTTTTTGCCACTGCACTTTTCTGTTATCATCTGAGCTTGCATAACTTCACACACAATACTTTCAAAAACCGAAACCATCTTGTTTCTCTGAAGAAGTTTTAGAAGTCTACAGGTAATTCTGTTGGGAATCTGCTACTCTAGCTCAAGATAGTTTTATAAAGTTTTTTACTTGTACTGGAAGGAGTTATAATTTCATTCTTCAATCAAAACTGAAGGTCTTCGGTATCTGAAACATTGTCAGTCATAGAAGGTGTAGGTTTTGAGTAAATTGTAACAAAACTTAAGGTACCATGAACTGTCTGAGTATGATAATAGACTACATAGGATACTGTTAGTGATTTACAAAGCCAAGTAGTAAGTTTTCCTCTGGTAAAACTTTCTTTACTATTATTAATGGATGATAATTTATAGTGGAGCATAATATAAGCATACTAACATCTGTGATTTAAGACAGGCAATTGTTTTATGTAGCTTATTTTAAGATAGTTCTTCCAGTGCCTTCTGGCCTTTGTCTTATAGATTAAGATCCTTATCTCAGGACTAGAATAAGTAAGAGAGACATTTAGCAATTTTATATAATGATGACCACTTTAGAGGCAATATTAAGACATCGTAGGACCTGCAAACATTTAAGCTTATATCCTTTAGGCCTAAAATTTTCCTTTAACTGTATGGAAGAACATGTCTAACAGCTTTGTTCATCCCCATCTTTGCATGCAGTTCTTGCTTAATCCAAATCTTTTTGCTCTGTTCCTTAAGTGAAGTGATTGTGATCATCATAGCTTTCAAAAAAGAAGTTTTAGTTTCTCTGATCACGACATGAAATTTGACATGTAATATGCGTTTCCTATAAAGAAATTAGAAGGTGAAAAAAGGTTCAGAATGTGCACATCTTGTTGTTTGTTTTTTTTTTTATTTTCATGATTTCTAATTCAACTTCACAATTTTCTGAATCTTGATCTTCTAACAGTTGCCATATAACATTCTTCTTTACTGCTTTTACTGACAGTATGAAAAGAATGGAGAGCACTAGCAAGGACTTTCCAGACTGCTAAAAGAATAAATCATGCTGGATCACAGTCAGAGCACAATTTGACTGTTTTCTTTTTCTGTTTTATCTGATTTTCTGATTATTCATATCAGTCATTCTCTCAGTTATTTCTTAGCCGGACATAAACATCACCAGAATGTAAACATAACATTTGAGGAGCATAGATAAATCTTGTTTGTTCACTTTGAAAATGCCATTCATTATAGCACGTATCTTTTAATCTTTAAACTTTGGACATGGCCATTTTGTTGTGATCTGCTGGGGTAAAATGCTGTTTGATCAGCAGCTTGCTTTCTCTCACAGTCACATCAAAACTAACTAATCAGACTCCTATTCTTGCCTTCTTTTCTCTGTTTCTGTTCTTTCCATGAGTACTTCTATTAATAAAAATAGCAACAGTAATTATAATAACGTGAAACTGAAACAAAATAACCTAGCATGCATTTATTTGCTGCAGTCACTAATATGCCAAGGGCATCTAAGCAATCAGAGAGTCTTTCAATGCAACTTTAGAAAAGATCTGTGTTTTACTAACATTTAGAACTGTTACTCTGCTAATGTAGGATACTGTGGTTTGACTGTGAATTGACTTTACAGTTAACCTTCTGGGATAAATCAGGGAAGTCAAGCAATTGACTGTAGTCAGAAGTAACTCACTGTCTCTAAATTTCCCCTTGCTCACATCAGTTTTGTGGGAGTATTGTTCCATCTCACTGAAGATTCTTCTCTCTGATAACATTGTTACTGTGGGGAACATCCTACTACCTTTAACGGAGTGAAGTACAGGGTCAGGTATCACCCAGCTACAAAGTTTTTGAGTCTTTTTGGCAAGTTCAATTTGTGTCCTGTATTTTTATTTTAAAGTGAATACTCAAATAGACTAAGTGCGAAAGAGCTAGACTTACAAAAAATCTAGAGATAGACTCATAGATCTTCACACTCACAAGGGTAAGGCGTTAATTGTAATATTACAGAGCATAATTCCAGAAGACTCTGTAATGAAGCTAAGATGTCCTTCCCATCCCCCACCCCCCCCCCCAAAAAAAAAAAAAGAGAAAAAAAAAATAAAAAAGGAAGAATTAACCTAGTATGAAAGTTGTGGAAGAGACAAGAAACCTCTGTTCTCCAGAGGAGAGATGTTAAGTTTGCATTAATGGACAGGTTTATCTAGGCGATAGAAACATCATTTCTAAGTGATAAGTTATCATGGGTGGGCATGTGATGCTTCTCCTCTAAAGGAGGACATAAGGGTGGGTGATGCTACATGCAACGTTAGCAACTCTTCATCATTCCCCTTCAATAGTGTGTAAATACGCCTTACACACACCCCAGAAAGAGCAACTGAAGATAACAGAGGAGGATCTGGGAAATGTAAAGCATCAGGCCCAGGATGGTATCACAGAGGTACCTCGAACCATGATGAAGGCACTGAAGTAGAATATTTCACTCCTAAGGAAAAACAGTGCTAAACTGCCTGACAGAACAGTTCAGGTGAGAGGATACTTCAGAGCTTGTCGCTCCCAGACCTCTTCTTTCACAGCCAATTTCTGCATCAAAACAGAGTTGAGTGCACTGTAGATATTGTCACAGCTGTTTGTAACTTTTTGCCATGTAATTTGTATCTGAAGCAATAACTATGATTATGGGGTTTTGTAAAATAGGTTCTACCTGCATGCCTTCTTTCCTTTTGAGTGAGGTTATCTTGATTTAGTAGCTTATTTTTTTTTTTCCTGTGACCACATTTTTTTCTGTTCCTTTAATATAATTAACATTATTCTTGGCTTCCCTTTTTGACTCATAACATATCTGTTATATATCCCTCAAAGAATGTTAAAATGTGCCAAATACATAAACAAGGAATATGGACTAAATTATATTTTCATTTTTGTCGACTTAATTTAGTCTCCTATAATCCTTCTATCAATAAGTCCTACAATATTTCTTTTTCATCCATTCCAATAACATTTAAACCATGACCTTGACTGACCTCTAAGGGTGAGTGGGTTAGGAAGAGGGAGAAATGCCAAAACATTGTAGGACGGGATGCAAGTCCTGAAGAGTATATGTCATGTCTTAAAAAGTTGATCTCTGTCTTTATTTAAAACTTCTTGAATTAATTCTGAGAGTAATACTATTGAATAATAGGGTTTTTTTATTCTTTCATCAAACCTTCATGCATGAAAAGTGCTTGAATTGCGTTACTGGATCTATGGACAATAGTCCATGAATAGTATCACTATATTCAGCCAAACTTGTTTTCATTAGCTTAATAGCTGTTTTCTGCCCGTGTCACGTCCTGAGGCACACTTTTAATGACTTACCTGCACCTGGACTTCATGCTGCTGATCAGAACTGTTTAAACTCAGTAGTTTACCCAGTTTTAGATTCACCTCAATGTCCACTTATCTAGTCCATATGTAGTCAGCTTGTCTATAAGGGTAGAACAGTGCTGAGAACTACAAAAGTCAACATTGGCAACATCCACTGCTGTCCCCTCAAGTACCAGGCCAATCACCTCATTGTTGAAGGCACTCAGGTTGGTAAAGCATGATTTTCCTTCCATAAATTCATGCTGACTATTTCCTATGTTGACTACTTCCTACAAAAAATAAGAACAAAAAACCAAAGAAAAGTGGTCTTGGCAGAACACTTGGGAGGTAATTTTTCTTCTTCGGTACTGTCTTATTTTTGAGACATGGATTATTCAAAAATGTCTTAAAAGAAATATGTTGAGGTCTTTTTGCAGCAAACCAAAGGCAATTTCTGTCAGATATTCTAAAATTATTTGTGTATAGATAGTGAGCAATTTTTCTGCAGAAAGCATGCATATTAGTCCTATTGCTCCCTATTTTTCATTATGTGGTTTATAGAGATGACTCATGAATACTTCTACACTGTCCAGACATATAACAAAAACACAAGATGGGCCTGCTCCTTGTTATCCTTGTTTCCCAAACAGCATGTGCTGGGTTTCCCTTAGAAGAATCTTTTGTGAATTAGCAGCAATCTGCTGCAGACAAGCCCCTTGGGCTTTTCACAGTTCAGTTTGTTAAGTTTCTCCAGTTGTCTGGAAGATTCCATGTGCTCTCTGTTATACTGTTGGAAAACCTAGAAGCTACAGCAAACAACAAAATAAAATAGTGATTAAAATGAAGAGCACGCTACCATGCTATTGGAAGATGCTGATACTTCAAAATGAACACAGACAAAGACCTGCTGAAGCCCCGTTGTATTAAGACACACAACGGTGAAACACTTATCGTGCTACTTGGATGCTGCTCAATAAAGCTGTGGCCTGAAAGGACGTATAGTGAGACATTGTCTCTCAAGACCCTTGGAGGCTGAGACCATGAAGTTTAGCAATGGCGGGGTTCAGGACTTCAACTTGTATGTGAAGCTCTCAATGACATGAAATAACAGTTTTTTCAAGGTTACACAAAATAAAAGAGTAATTTAAAAACAAACAAACAATCAATCCCCCTGAAACAAGTAGATCAATCTAAAATCAATGTAGAAATAATTATGTTTTAACCTGGTTCATAAGAAGATTAGTGACTTTGAAAAATATTTCAAGAAAGAAAAATCTAGGAGAAATATTAGGGATTTCTATGTAGTTGCCTTCGAGGATACTTATCTCTAAGGAAACTGAAAATTTAAAAACAGGATATAGAGACATTCATTCTGTTTTGAGCCATTCTGCTGGCATGCCGCATGGCTGCATTTGAAAGTCTAACTTAAGTGGTAAAGTATGTTGGTAATATTAACTGAGCTATATGAAGAATGAGATTGACTGTTGTGTTATACGAAGCAACCGAGATCTATACAGAAAATACTGTCAAAAAGCCTCTAGGAATATCACTTTAAAGGTATTTAAACAGAATTTTGTATTATGCTTAGCATTGCCATATTTCCAGGCACACAATCTCCCAATGAAATATGGGAGCATGCACCATGGAGTGCATACATAGTAAGTCTAATGCATATGGATCGCATTACCTCTACCAGGCATGTTCAAGGGAGCTGTATAGCACATGTGCAGGTAAACTATGCATGCACAGTGGTCATTTGTCTGGAAATTTGGAAAAAAAAAAAAGACTTAATTCCTTTTTTGAATTCTGAATAAAATTACAGTCATGTTAAGGAAACCAAGACATATGGCCACCATGGTTTTCTTGTTGTTATTGAAGATATGATCACAACTTCTCTTTCTAAAACAGACACAGTAGATATTAATCACTCATGGAATGGTATCTGGTTTAGGAGTAATGAGACAACAGTTCAAAGGTTTTGTGCCACTTTGATAGCATATGTGTTCAAGAATCATTTGCTGGAAGATGTTTTCTCACTTTTCTCATTTCCTTTGTTCCTTGTTTGAGCTTATCTCTGTTGTTTGTCTTTTGGAGACTTTGAATCACTGTGATGATGCTGAGATGAGTGACTAGAGGGTTAAACACTTTCGGAAGTCAGTGTATCTGGCTAGTTTTGGCATTAATGAATAATGAATGAGCTACAATGTACCGTCTTTCAGCAGCTGTCCTGAATTCTCTGTTTAACTTCTCCCAAGCTTATTTTCACTTCATATAGGATAAAGTTTTACATTCATATTTTAGGAGGTATCATTAAGATAATCTGGAGCAGTGCAGCAAAAGATGCAGGAATTCTTATCTCTCTTTCTTTGCTACACACAGACTTGGTTGGACACAGCCCTGAGCAACCTGATCTGATCAGAGCTGCTTTGAGCAAGGGGTTGGACTAGGTGGTTTCCAAAGCCCCTTCTAGCCTGGATTATTCCATGATTCTGCGATCTGCAAAATGAACTGAGTTAGGAACCATAATGAAATTGGAGATGATCCCTGCATTGAGAAAATGGCAAATGCAGGTGATAATTAATGCAATCATCTAAAGACTTTCCCTCTTTCCAATGAAGAAAAACAATTTTTTAGAGAGAAATGTATATAAAATTCACACTGAAAAATTCAAGTGATCAAGTATATTTGTGATGGGAGATTTTGATAATATCAGGAACTCCTAAATCGGAGAACTGTAAACTGCAGGCAAAATTCAATCCAGATTAGTATGCAAAAAGAAATTGTGTGTACAGTTTTTCAGAAAACAGGAGAGTGTAGAATATTCAATAGCAAAACTTTACAATCAGCCTGGGTCATCTTTTTTACCTGTGAGCGATCCTCTGACTTCAGTAATGACATCTATGGATTAAGTGAATATTTTATAATTTGGTCTTTAAGTACCAATTTTCTAGATGGAGCAATACTTTTACTAAATGAAAGAAAAAAGAAAATTTGAACTGAAATGACTGAAAAGGACTGAAAGGAAATTTGAACACTAAGAATCACCTTAAAGTTATGTTCTCAGGAAATGTAAAATATTTTTGATGTGTAGTTGCATCTGATTGATGTCTTTCAGAGAGCTGACTTCTGAAAAATGGCTTCCAATTATTAAAATTCGGTGTATTTATGTCAAAATATGTTTTGGCAGCAACTGAAAATGAAGAACCCTAAAACTCAGTTGTTTTTTTTTTTTTTATATTTTAAAACAAAATGTTATTTCACTTACATGAATAATACAGTTCCATTTCAAAATCTATTTAAACCCAGTTGTGAAAATAAACAAAAAGAGATGCGTTTCTTGCAAAATATTCCAGGTGGTGACAAAAGTGTTCAAAATAGCCCCAATGCTGATTTCAGCCAAGCCATAAGTAAGGTATCCTATAAACATATTTATCCTGCAAGTGTAGAGAAACTGAGAAAGCATCTCCCAGGGCTATAACAGAGTCCAGAGTGCAGAGGAAGTGCAGGAAGAAGCAGCGTGCCTTCCTGGACAGGAGCCCAGTGCCCAGCTGAGTCATCCCTCGGACTTGCAGGTTCAGGCTCAGATCCATAGGTATAAAGTTATATCGTTGTTTAACTAAATCCGATAATGTTGCAGGGCCCAACTGTATGACACCATACCTGCTTGAGTTTCTGCTGTTTCTGCTACTACAGCATCACTGTGCTGTTTTGCCAGGTGGATTTTATGAAGTGGATTACCGCTCTTTTTTTCTGTTTGTGTGTCAGTATAACTTGAACACTCCTTGCGTAATGCTTACAGTAAAACACAAAATAAGTTCATAGTAAAGTTTAGGCAAGTAAATGTTCAGTATTTCTGAATGTAAGTTAGCATATGTTAAAATATTTTTGCAATTTTTCACCTCTAATTTTGATATCTTCTGAAGAAAAACAAAACAATTATAATAGGACTATACCAGACTGTTTCTAAATATATATGAGCACACCAATAATGAAATTCACTCAGAGTAGCACTTGTAACTGAAAGTTAGTTATCTATGCCTAAACCAGTCACCCAAGCATTCCTGTGGAATCAATGGAGATAAATCGGCCTCTGAGGAGGGTGATTCACTTCGTCATAAGATATGTGCCTGCAATAAGTGAGATGAAGAAGTCTTTCGATGTGCTGCATTCTTTCCCAATATCTCAGTTGATGTTGATCTACATCCAAAGGTACTGAAAGATGTACAGAGACTCTTCTCAACCACAAATAAAGTATTGTAAAATACATCTATACAGTACGCTCTGGAAACATTTGCCAGTCTGGATCCTAATTTGTGGCACCCCTGGCTCCATGTTCAGATGAGGGCTAATGCTACACCACCATTCTCTGGTTTCTATGCAAAGGAGACAGGGACATACAAACAAGCTACGGTTCACTAGGACTTTCAGGAGCACCGAAAAGGCTGAATCTTCTGCAGAAAAGCTTTAATAGATACCCACTGTGAACACTGGCTGGAAAAGTTTACTGGTTACAATCACCAGACAAAGGAGTTTTAATGGGCAAAGGATAGTTCTACACAGCTCTTGCTTATTATGTTTTGGGTTTTTTTTTTCTTGTTATGCACTCCTGGTCATATTTGCTCATAAAATTTAGGACAAGACTGACCATTGGACTGACCTAGTATGGGTATTCTTACATTCAGTAAATTTATTACCTCAGAGATTCAAAATAATTTAGGAAAGGAAGCCTATCGTTCATGTAAATGTAGGGAAAAACATCATCAAAAAGAACTCGATGTATACACATAGCTTTGTGAAGTGTTCTAGAAAAGGCAAATAATAAGCATATCTCCACATCTAAAGCATTATATTTTGTCTAAGTGGCATGAGATGAGGATATTCTGTCTGGAGACAATTATGAAGAGCACTGAAGTAATTACATCCATCTTTTCTATCCAATTTTTCCTGCTTTTCATTATATAATTTGTATATATAAATATAATCACCCTAGTGACTGATGAAGAAAAAATAAATAAATAGGGATGTGCTCTGTGGTTTATACATAACTTGTCAAGCTGGAAGGTTGGAAACATATTTCTTCTTTCATTCAAAGGAAAGCAGCTGATACAGGATACGTTTCTTTATTTTCATGTGGCAGAATACTTCTCCTTAACTGTGGGTGGTGAGTTGCACTGTGGTGTAGATCTGCCTCATACAGGAAATAAATATGTAAGATAATTGTGCAAAGAAGGAAAAATTACTGGGGGAGGAAGTGAAGAAGAAAAAAGTTTCCTGAACATCTGTTCTTCACATTACAAAGGATCGAATTCAATTATGACCCCTAAAACCATGACAAGTTCATTAAAATTATGAAACTTTAAAAGTATTCTTTTAATGATTTCGCAGTCTTTGGTTCTTTTAAACTTCAAGGCTGGTATCTGCTTCATCTGCTTATATTTTTAGATACCTTTTTTTCACTCTTAAACTGGCAAACATATTTTCTAAAACTCAGTTCTTAGATTTCAAAATAGGTGGTTCTAAGACCTGGTATTTTTAGAAATGTAGTAAACATGAAATGTGTTTATGAAATGTATAATGCATAGGTGGGATCTGACAGAACCAGAAATTCATCTATAAGCAGGATATTTGTGTTTATTCTCTACAGTTATTTTAGCAAATAGGTACCCTGACAGAAATGTTCATAGAACTAACAAGTAGAAGGGTCAAGAAAAATGTGAAATGTATAGATGCTTCCCCAGCAACGAAATTTAGAAAAAATACGCTATAGAAAAATGACAGTTGGATGCTTAATTACATTTAACATTAAAAAAAAATTAACAAACTCCAGAAAAAAGTAAAAATTAAGTTCTGAAAAAAGTCTGACATATAAACCTCATTCTTAGATTTGAGTGTATCCAGCCTGGGAAAATAGAAATCCAGCTGTTTTGCTGTTGTTTTTTTCACTAAGAAATGACGTCACCAAACCTCAAAGACCAATATCAATATATACTTTAAAGAACATTGCTGACACCTCTTTTCTGTATGCTAAGCAGAAATCTCCTGTTCGGTTCCAAGAACAAAGCACCAGAAGAAAAAACTTTAAAGTACCGCAGGAGAAGGAACACACCTTTTTATTGATAAATGCATTCCTTACCTATCTCGTTCATATAAATGGATTCTCTATATAAAACAGATTCAGGCTTTGCTATGAATCAAAGCAGAAGTTAGGGCTTACGCTTTATCTTTCTTGTCGCAATAGCACATAGATATTGCAAACAACTAAAGATGCCAGTTTGGACAGAATTTTTAAAAACATGTAGAAAATGCCAGAACAAAAATCAAATGGACCCCAGTTCCCTGATGGTGCTGAACCATTATTCTGGTTTAGTTCTCACAGTTAGAGTGTTTTAAGGGTTCTTTTTTAAGGGTTATCCTAAAAACCTCTCATTGCTGGGATTCTTTAACAAACTTACAAAGTAAATGTCAGATCTGTTGCAAATGTGAATTTTCTTAACTGCAACTAAAACCATCCAGGCTGACATTTGTCTTCTTTATTCACAGTGTGGGAAGGGTTAATATGCTGACTTTAAAGACAATGTCTGGGTCTGTATTTTTAAAAGTAAGAGAAAAATTAATCAGTGAAGCATAAAACATTGAAAAAATGTATTAAGTGCTTTATCCTTTAATTTTGCTGATGGAACAGTTTTCATATATAATCCCCATGATGGTAACCAGTGCTATTAGAAAATCTAATTAGCTATTAAGGACTGCATTTGGAAAGAAATGATTTACTCAAGTAGAAATATTTGTAAACACTTAATGTGAATTATCAATTTCTTCCATGAAACCTTATGATTTTGTGGGGTGATTATTAAAAAAAAAAAAAAAAAGATGGATTATGGGAGATGAAATATAATGCATCAAAAGATACCTTAATGGAGAAATACCCATCTTTGTCTAGAAAATCACTAGTTTTGTTTATTATAAAGAATGAATCTTCTATGGTTAAAGCAGAGACAGATGAGCAAAGTGCATTCATGGAAAACATTGTTGCAGTCAATATTGCTGCTGTTACTTATTTGTCTCTTGCTTCATACTTCAAGGGATGCATTTTCTTCATGATCTCCAGCTGCTATTGCAGCGAAAATGTACCTAAACCTGGAATCTTTTGTTTCTCAGACTAACAAAACCCACTTGCATTGAAACGTATAGTTAATAAGTATTAATTCTGAAACAAAACAAAACAAGACTGTACAAAGCATCTCCTTATTCAGCTAAAATGTGAATTTCTAAATACCGGAAAAGCATCCAAATATTCAGAAACGCTAAAATCTAACCAGGAAATATACTCTTATTCACTTTCTAAAGTACAATGCTGCATGCCTTTTAGCCACTGAGAGTTATTACACTTTATGACTAAGTCCTAGACATATTTTCAAAGGTAGAAACAACAACAATAGTAATGATAACTACCCTCACTATAGATGTATTTGAGTCTTTTGGGGGAAGGGTGTTTGTTGGTATTTTTTCTTTATTTGTTTCTCTCCCCCTTGCTCCCCCTGCTCTAATTGTGAACCCAAGCAAAGGCAACATGTCTGGGTTGATCCACAGCAGTGGAGTTTGAAATTTACTATTAAATGTAAAGGAAAAAAGATAAGATGTCTTTCCAAGCTGAATAAAATCTGTAGGAAAATACAATACACTAATTAAATAAAAGGTGAGGAAAAAATATACTTTAATAACATTATATATTTATAGTAATAAAATATTTACTGAATTTTTCTTTATGTCACCATTCTTCCTTTTTCATTGTAACTTGGTCTGACCTTAGTGTTCTGAAAAAGTAGCCATCTTCCTTACAATGTATTTAGTCTGTACTATGATTTCCCAACTTACTTGATCATGTTTTCCAACTTTCCTAAACAGAAAAAACGGGGGAATATGTAGCAATGTGTAAGGGATATGAAAAGCTGTGAAATAAGAAAATATAATCCTCATGACACTGTGTGTTGGAAGTAGTATAATCTGAATGTCGTGACCTGAATTTCACTATCCAAACTAGTGTTTAATCTCGTCAATCCTCTGGCGCCAAGGCATATCTCTAAGTCAAAATTCTTCCTTTGTTTCTTTTCTGCTCTCAGGTAAAAAACCCAACTGTTGTTATGTGTCAACAAAAAATAACAGCTCTTAATGAATCTGGCCAAAGACCAGTGAGAATGGAGTCAAATTTCTGTCCCATTCACTCTTCCTACCTGCTTGCTCTCCTTTCTCCTCTACTAATTCCTGTAGAACCTCTAGAAAAGATGTGCTGGTGATGCCGATACTGATGTGTTATTTCTTCAGGCATAACATAGTCCAAGTTGAGAGTTATGCCTAGATATATAACTAGTATGCAAATTGATTAGGAATAAAGTACGTGTTTATATTTGACAGATCTGCTTGTGCATAACTGTTTGCTTAAATTGATCTCCATTAATTCAAAAGAGATTTTTTCCCCACTTTTTATTTGTGCCTCACAAGATCATGACAGGTATGAGAAGGGAACATCATCTTGTTTGTACATTGTCAAAAAAGCTGTTAATTTCTAATTACATAGCCACATGCTCTGTTGCACTCCTATAACTCACTGAAGTTACTGAGATGCCACCAAAGCTACAATTCGGTCTGCATAAAATTATTCTTGTTGTTGAGGATGTACAAGTCTGAAAGAAATGTAGATAGGCAGCCTGTCATTTAGAGATGTAACCCACTGGAGTTCACCTGGAGAAACAAAGCAAATGATAGGGACTCTACAATGACACTTCTAAAGCTAAATATTTGCATTACTTAACTGCTCCATCCATGAAACTGCTTTTTTTTTTTCCCCCTAATTAGTTGTCTTCCTGTTACACTTCAACATTGTAATAGGTAAATCAGATGAATTAATGGTCTGAATAACTTGAGAAAAATCTCCTCCCCCTTTTAATATTTTTCCGTAGAAATGGCACTTTTTTGTAACCGCTGCGCTCTGTAAAGCAAGAGTAAAATATTTTCAATTTGAAGAATAGTAATAGTAGCATTTAAAGAAGCAAAAAACCCCATAGCAATTCTATTGCAATGAAGGGGAAGTGCCAGAAACTGGATTTCATTTTTGGCTTTCCCTGTTTACTCCACATTTTACATGGAAAATGCTTAAAAGTAATGTAGGTTGGCACAAGTCTGGAATCCTATGGAAGAGATCAAATTTGAGGGACTGTTGACCAACTCCAGAATTAGATAAGTAGCTGGGAACAGTTTCTGGTGGGTAATTGTTTGACCCCCTACCTACTTTATTGTCCTTGATTTTAAATAGAACAAAATATAATAAAATAGCCTGCCTATCCATTAAAATTAATAATGTTTATGCTGTTATAGACCATCTGCTCTACAGATTATTTCTTCCATGCAACTAGCTCAGTGGCATATGATAATCTATTATCTGCTACAACTTGCACTTTCATAATTAAAACTCTGCTTTCAAAAATCCACAAAAAATGCAACACGGGCAACTAAGAGATTTAGGTTTCTGACAAAGGTGTATAAATGGTAAGAGAGTATATTATGCAAAAAAGCTATGATATGGAATATTGTGCATTTTATGTTATAAAAAAGTACCTGATTTTATGATGGAATATTAGGTAGATTTGTTATGATTTTTAAAAGGAATGGTTTTGTTAACTTAAATCTTATTTAAGATTATTGTCAATTTCTTTGATACATGTTTAAAGCAATCCTACTAACCTACTATATATTTTCAGAAAGCTTCATATTATGAAGCATTTGAGCCGCTGGATGTTTTTATAAACTCATGTGGGAAAACCTATTATATTTTGTTCATCAGTGACACACGGAACAAATTAAAATGAAACATTTTTATATTGTTTTACTTAGTGTAAATTAAAAAGCTAGATCATATCTCAATGCAAATGTTTTTGCTCTCCTAGAACTGCCAGACCTATTCACTGTATGTGAGTTTCTCCAGATATAATATCTCTTTAAACTTTTGAACAGCTATGACGGTGAAAGAGATTTCATAAAATATAGCAATCATGAAAGCTGGTGAAACTGGGAATGGCCACAGGCAAATTGGGAATCACTAACTGTTGTGTCACTTTACAACAATACAATCATAAAATAATAATATGTTGGGGTATGCTGATATGATTTACATTTCACCCAGAAGTTACAGCATGCCTGTTATGCACACAGAGAGAGAAAGAGAGAGAGGAACAGATAGGCAGAAAGAAAACATCACAGCTTAGCTCCTCTCTACTATAGGCAAAGCACCTAGGAAATGAATGTGTGTTTACAAACCAAAAACCTTCCCGAACCTTTTGTACAGCATTTAATAAGGTAAACTGCTCCTTTGACAAATCTGCCAATGACCAGGGAAAAAGACTGCACCCAACCCACAGGTCTCAGTGCACAGATCTCCTTTGGACAGAGTTTTTGGAATGATATTTTTGCCAAACATGGTCTGTATTTAACCTTTGCAAAAGTCTATATATGGTCTGTAAGCATTTTTGTAACTACTGTGTTGCAAAATCAATCTAGCAGTCTAATCCAGAACAGGTGTCCTATGAATGTCTTTGCAAGATTAACATAGAGAGCATAGCCTTATGGACTATTTTAGTAACTATGATTAGCATTAAGAAGCAAATCCCCCTCCATATTGGTGGTGTGAAAGGATCCCATTTCAGCACATGTGCTGCTCCCCCACAGAAGAAAGAGGACGGGATATGGGGTCAGGCTGAAGTGGCAAGGCTAAACGGGAGACGGAAGGATCAACGTGCTGCAGTGCGGGAGTAAGAGGAGGCAGCAGTCAGCAGAAAAAATATCTTCAACTTCATAAATTCTCCATTCGACATACCTCAGTAAAGCTCCATGTGGAACACAGAGGCCAATACCCAGTAATCAAGAAATGTCATAGGCATTGTATAGACTCTAAATGAGCTGTTTTCGTTTCTTGGCCTTGACAGATTTTGTTGTTTCCTAAAAATTAATACTAAAATAGCCTAAAACAGTCTCGTAACGAAAAACAGAAATAAAATATCACTGAATTAAGAATAGTTTGGAAGCATTTTTTTTCTGTGTAAATGTAGACAGGCAGTTAAAACATTTTTCTTGATTTAAAATCTTCCGGGTTTTAATCTGAGACAAATCAGTTTTCAAATATCTAGAATTATTAACCTTAACAAGGTTAAAATAATAACAGCTACAGTAAGTGTTGCTAATGAATTATAAGTGTTCTGCATTTTCAAGCATATTTTTATCATTTGGTTTGTATAAAAAGGTGTGTTCCTCCAAAAGGTATTCTTGATAAACTTGTTCTGCAGTTTCAGGCAACATATACCATTTTTGCTCACATATTTTCCCTGGAGATGTAACCTAAATATTTAATACAATTAAACTTCATTTAGCAGCAGACAGACATTTCCCAAAGGTTCATCTCTGACTGTGGCCACAATCTGTTCTCATGGGAACTAAATACTGCCATAAACCCCACAGCCTTTCCTCCCAGTGCCAGCTGCAGTCCTTTAGCTTTCCCTTTTCTAACATAAATGCATGATAGCATTGAAATGTGTGTCTGTTAAACAATAGTGTCGCTTATATATAATTTTAAATTAAAAAAAACTATACTAATGGAGTCATCTTTTCAAAGGCATGTCACATTAAACCCCAACATTTCCAGAGAACGTTACATATCGTTGAACACTCCTGTTACATTCGGAACTCCAGTTTATCTTAAAAAGGTAAAATATTTTGTACTCACACATCTTTATCAGTACTTGGTACAGTTATATGGTTGTTATATGTTAATTCTACCAACCTCGATTTTACCTTACATGTTAAAAGTCGGTTGAAGTCCAAAATATTCACCTGTTGCAGATGGCAAAGTCTGACTAAGTAATGCCAATACTTCCTCTGAATTAACTGGAAAGTCTTTTAAAGTTGTGTTGTGGTGGCCTTATATACAAGCAAGATGGAAAATGACAAAGACATAGTCCAAAATGCTAGACTTTACACAAAATGTATCCATAAGTGCTGAAGCACTGGTCTTTCTGCTACAACCATTACTGAAAAAAAAAAAAAAAAAAGAGGAAACAAAGGAAAAGGTGATTACTGGCACGAACGAAGAACACCTCTTTCCAGTGCTGCCTCACTCCTCATGATTTAGAGAACCTTTTCAGCTGCATTTGGTGTGATGGGGGTTAGTTAGAAGGGCTGCAAGGTGTCAAATGTGTCAATCTTTATTTCTGCCGATCATTTGATTGCTAAGACTGATACATTACCCTTCTGAAAAAGGTAAAGAACATTTAATTCAATTTTACCCCAAATCAGGTATCATGGTACATTTCATTTCTTTAAAAGTAGGTGTTGAATTATTAAAGCTTTATTCTCACCACATAAAAATATAATTCTTCTAGTTTGGTCAATCCTTGTTGCAAAATGCAAACATGAAATGGATAAAAAGTTATCAGAAGATTAACATATTGTTATAAATTCTTAAACTGCATTCAGAAATAATTTCTGATTAATTCAAAATTGGTTGATCAGACCAGATCCTACAGTACTGTACCATTTCCAAATACTTATTATAGAAATAAATTACATGCCAACAGCAAAAAACCAAACTTGAGCCAAATCTTCATTTAGGGTCAAAAGAGCCCTGACGGCCTGACAGTGGAACAGTTGTAGCAATTATTAAGAGGCTGTTTCTCTTAAAATAACTTCAGGCCTAACTTTACAGTAGTACTCCATGCCATTTACTATTGTAACCTTGTGTTGCTTCTCAACAGCTTCTCTGAGTTCTATTTGTAATAGTTCGTACACTTCTGGTATTTAAAGTTGTTTCAGTCATGGGTTACATCATTCATGATTAAGAACATAGGAACATAAGAACAGATAATGATGACCATAAGTAAACGCTAGGAGAACTTTAAGACCAAGGTGAGCAGATATGATACTTCTCTTTTATACTATTCCTGACTGCTGTTTGAGTACTTGGACTTCCAAAGCCAGATGTATATAGTATTTTCCATATTTACTAACACTCAGTGGATTTATTCCACATGAAGATCTCTCCCTGAGTCCAGTGAAGTCCACACCATCCTTTGACAAGGAGTTCAACAGCTCTGCTATACAGCAGCATGGCGAACATCCTTTTGGAGCTTGTTTTGAACTTGGGTCGTTGATGCTCCCTCATTCTTGTGATACAAAACAAAAAATGAATAAACAATAAATCTCTCAATCTCTCCATGCCCCATGCATTTGTGAATCTCTGTTACAATATTTCTTATCTGTCTCTTCTGCAGAATGAGGACACTTAGCTTAATTAATTGTTCCTTTTATGGAAGCTGTTCCATACTTTTGATTCTCCTTGGTGCCCTTTGAATTCTCTGCAGAGGTATTTATTTTGACATAAAGTCACATCGCAAGAGCTCTAGCCACGATATAGATGGAGCATGGATTTATCTGGTATAACAGCCCTGTTATCTTTCATGTTCTCTCTTTCATTACTATCCCTAACATTTTATTTGCCTTTTTGACCACTACTGAGTGCTAAGCTGATGCTTTCATTGAACATTCCCTAAGGTCTTGGGGCAAATGTTAATCTGCTCACCATTTTGCATGTGAAATTATTAATGTTTTCCTTCCCACCTGTGGGAAAGTGCATCACTTTACACTTATTAACGCTCAATTTAATTTGACATATTACTTCCCAGTCACTCAGTTTTTAAAGCATTTTTGCAATTCTACATGAGATACCATCTTGAAAATCTTCCTGTCGTCAACAAACTTTGTCAGCTTACTGGTCACTTCTTCCCCACCTTTTTAAGGTTATTTACAAACATATTCAACAGCACAGGTAGAACAACAGCACAGACAGTATTGAACTGTCAAAAATATTCCAGCAGTCACAGTCACTGGAAATCATGGCTCTTCTTGCCAAACTTTCTGGCTCTTTCATGCTTCTTCTGCAAGTAAGAAAGAAATACCATTAAAATATATATATGTGTGTGACAGAACAAAATAGAATATGGCACGCTTGCTTTATTTCTTAATAATCTCTATCGCTGGCTACGTGTTCTTAAACTGGAGAGAGGATATGGATTAGACAGTCAGTATTTTAAAGAGGGTGGCTGAATAAGGTTTAAAATGCAATTGAATTTCAGAGACAACTGATGTGCTACTCAGCATACTTGGCTACCATGGAAACCCCATGATTCATCACTTACATATAATGCCAAAATATTTTTAAAAGGACCTGTGGGGAAAAAAAACCACAAAATACAAGCACCTAAATAAACCCCACACTTTGTAGAAGCTTATTTCACAGTTTATTTAGTCAGTGTAGATACAATCAAAGCATTATTTTGCCTCAATTATTTTGATAAACTATGATTTAAAATTATACTTTGGAATGGTCATTTTTAGTCATTTTCTTATACCAAAATATTAACTTTACCCTGTCTTGAAATCTTTCATGAACAGATTTAGCAGTCAACTAAGGTGTACTGAAACTGGATAGGGAATATTTAAGACTATTTATTTTAATTATGCTGAGGGTTTTTTTCAGGTATTTATTTACAGTTTATGTGCAGCAGCCATGTATCTTGGGAACAGACTATAGAAAGCACAAATCATCATTACAAATGAACCAGATTCATTACTGAGGGATAGAAAATCTCCCTCGAATCAACTCCCATTTTCCCTATCATATATGAGTGAGATATTTTGATAAACCCTTACACATTCTGATAATGTTCTCTCTCCATTTTCCTGCTGGAAAGGGGTCTGTGGTATGCCAGGTGGATCAACAACAGTTTGTTTGAGAATGTGTATTGTAAGAACTATCTTCTAGCCAGCATGTGGAACCGATAAGGCAAAATGGAACATGCAGGAAATTCACAATTGCAGCATTTAGTGTGAACTCCATCAGGGGCTACTAAACATGAGCACATCAGCCCGTGGAGGATTCTCTTAGTTTATGCCCTCAATGAGCTGTAAGCTTAGACACGCCAACCCATGTGGATTTCTTACCTTCTCTTCTGACTGTTCTGCATTAAGACAAGACAAAAGAGTGATAAAATGGAGCAAACTGAGCATAAATGTGTTCCCAAGCATGTTTTGGTAATGGAGATAAAGCAGCAAGGCGTTTTAAAGCCTGCTGAAGTGATGTGCAGTATTTGGCTGGATACATTCATAAGGATCCATGGGTCAGCAGTGACAGAGTGGGTTTTTTCAGGTAGATCAGGGTTGTCACCCCATCAGATATTTTTGGGGTGATAGATACCTGAAATTAAGATTGTTAGCAGGCTCTGTGCAAGTCTTTGCAAAAACTTAAGGGAGGGTTCTCCTGCTACCCAGGGAAGCTGGGTCCCTCAGAGACTGACTCCACAGTTTCTGGTGAGTAGCAATGCTGCTCTTATGTGTTTCACCAATGGATTGGGATCTTTGTCAATGAGAGAATTGCTACTACTTACTCCAGAAATACTGAAAAATGAAAAATTCTTCACAGATATATTGAGAGATGCAAAGGCAGCTCTAGAATTGCTGGTACAGAAACATATTCCACCTCTCTGGACACTTGAAAAAGGCTTTAGTGAACCACAGGATGAAGTCATGATCCTTCTTTTTTGCACAGCCACCTGGAGTGGAGTTTTCTCTAGAGAACAGCACAGGTCCCTGGACACTGTGGATGCTGAGGAGTCTGTAAACTAAAGCAGGTCTATAAAAAAGTCATCCTCTACTTGCTTCTCTTGAATGTCTTCATAGCCTTCAGCCTGGGCCACTTCTGCCTCATCTCCTGTTTTTCTAAGCCTCATGTTCTAAGAGCAACAGTGAGCTGTTCAGAAGGGATTCCAGACAGATTTCAGATCCCAGCTGCTTGCCAGAGCAGATAGATGGAAGAAATGGGGAGCATTTAAGGAGCTGGTCCAATACTTCTCATTCCCTTTAGAAGAGCATTTAGGAAGAGAGCAAAAGAGTGTTGAGGCTGTCATCAAAGCCCTGTAATTTGGGTAAGAAGTTGCATACTCTTTGTCCCTCCTGAACAGCAAGTCCAACCCAGCACCTCAGCCTGCCTAAATATGACATTATTGTCACATAAGGGTTCTTTAACATACTAGATTGCTACAGAAGGGTTCTTTCCAACAGCCACTGAGGCAAACTATGTTTCAATGGAGAGAATGGGTGCAAAGAACACAAGAACATTGCTAAGTCTTCCCCAGTTAAGGACCTCATGAGATAAGCAATAACAGAAGTAGTGCCCTCTCCAGAGCTACACTCCAGCCAGTTTTACCAGTTGGATTTTCTTGAAGATGAAGCAATGGGCTCCACAGTGACATCTTCAGAAGTTTTGGAGCAAGTCTTACCCCACAGCAATGGAGTTAGGGAAGTTCTAGGATTGTACTTCTCATTTTCTAGTTCTAATGCAAGGGTTTGACCCTCTTTAATGATTCAGGAAAAGGCTTACAGGGAAAAAAGGCAGGAAAAGATAAGCAGAAAAAGTTGCCTTTTTCTGTAAGTGTCCTCCTCCATTATATGAATTCTGCCTCTATCTCCACTCTGGAGCTGCTTTGGTGGATCTCCTTCTTGGCTGGATGCAGCAGGTGACCTTATCCTGATACCTGAGTGAGCTTGTTCTGTGACACATCAAAGAAAAGATATTTTGTCGTAACACTGTCCGTTATGATGTGGTCTCCTTCACTTGGTTTGGGACAGTAGCTCTCTTTCATTGACTGAAGAGTAATCCCTCCAAGCATTCCCTCAAGTCTGGTTGGAGGAACAATCAAGCCTCTCAAGTGCAATAATGCACTCAGCATCTGGACCACTGATGGCAATACCAAAGAAAACCTTCCTCCTCCTTCACATTCCACCCAGCCACCTTTTGTGGTCAGCATTTGGGCAATGGCTTTTGTCAGTGGTGAATGCACATGGCAGCTTTTACATACCAATGGGATAAGGCAGAAGGAAAAGCCTGCCTCTTAAAGATGGACAAATGAAGGAGGAGGTCAGAACTAATGAGGAAGAGCAAGACTGATGTTAACAAGATCCAAGAAGTACAAGTGAGGGTCAGTCAAGGGGGAAGTAATTAAAATTTCCTTCTCTTTTCTCTGAAAGTGCCTCTTCAAAGGAAGTGCTTTGAAAATGTGAAAAGTGTAAAAAAAGCAGAAGACATCTTTTTACGTGGTGACTGAGCTATGCTGCACAAAACAGTGTGAAGTTGCAACTGAGTTTCACAGAGACTTTGGATCCTGCAACATTTGGGTAACTGTGCAGGTGACAGCAGAGGAGGAGGAGGATGATGGCAATGGCACCTGCAGTTGTGATGTGGTACTGGATGCTACTGTAAAGTTCTAGGCCTTTTCAATGCAGAGAGATAATGTGGGTGGGGGAAAAAAAAAGAAAAAAAAAAGGAAGAAAGCTTATCTGATGCTTTTTTCTTGAGTAATGAAGAACAATACAGCGAAGGTCATGATGTTATAAGGAGCAAATGTTTAGTTATTATAATCTATCAGGGATGTATAAATGTGTGACAGAAAGGGAGAGAGACTGCTTAATTAAATGTCTTAATTTATTTGACTTTTAAAAAGTCTTTGATGAGGTCGTGCTAAAAGTTACAGTGAGCCAGATAAGACCTTTAGCTCTCCAGAACTGCAAACTGGTCTGATTGTTTTCAATAATGTAAGGGATTTAGAAGCTGGTATCATTGTGTATTTTAGTTTTTAAATCAATGGATGATGACAGCATTTGACAAAATAGTGAGGTATCTTATCAGTTTCTCTCCTGGCAGTGGGGAGTAAAAATACATAACCAGACTCTTCTCAGTGGTGCCCAGTGACAGGACAAGAAGCAATTGGCACAAATTGAAACATTCATTTAAAAACAAAACAAAACAAAACAAAACAAACAACAAATCATTTGAACATTGGAAAAAGATTTTATTCCTATAAGGCTGGTTGAACACTGGAACAGCTTGGCTAGACTTTGCAATTTGGGACCAAAAGACAGTGTGGAGACTAATGCTGGTATGCTATTGGTGTTGTCAACTAGGCCTAACTTATGTTAACTGCTACAACAGAGAAGTTGTGTCATCTCAGTCTTCGGAGATACTCAAAACCTGACTGGACAGTCTTGATCACCCTGTGCCAGCTGACCCTGCTCTGAGCCCTGCTTCCTACCTCAGTGATGCTGTGATTCTGGGAAAGTTTTCACTATATTGGAGAAAAACATTATTAACATGTATTTTGAGAAATGTAGATTCACTTAAGATTTGCTGACATGTAAACATGATATACTGATTGTAAATAGGGGAACTACAGGCCAGTCAGTCTCACCTTTGTGCCTGGCAAGATCATGGAGCACATCCTCCTGAAAATTCCGATGAGGCACATAGAAAACAAGGAGGTGATTGGTGACAGCCAGCATGGCTTCACCAAGGGCAAGTCACGCCTGACAAATTTGGTGGCCTTCGACAAAGGGGTTACAGTGGCAGTGGACAAGGGAAAAACAACTGATGTCATCTACTTGGATTTGTGCAAAACGTTTGATACTGTCCCACAGGATATCCTGGTCTCTAAATTGAAGAGACATGGATTTGACAAATGGACCACTCGGTGGATAAAGGACTGGTTGGACGGTTGCACTCAAAGAGTTGCGGTCAACGACTCGATGTCAAAGTGGAGAGCAGTGACGAGTGGTGTCCCTCAGGGGTCATTACTGGGGCCTGTTCAACATCGACAGTGGGGTCGAGTGCACCCTCAGCAAGTTTGCCGATGCTACCAAGCTGTTTGGTGAGGTAGACAGGCTGTAGGGGAGGGATGCCATCCAGAGGGACCTGGACAATCTGGAGAGGTGGGCCCAAGCCAACCTCATGCAGTTCAACAAGGCCAAGTGCAAGGTCTTACATCTGGGTCAGGGCAATCCCAAGCACAAATACAGGCTTGGTGGGGAATGGCTGGAGAGCAGCCCTGAGGAGAAGGACCTGGGGGTGCTGATTGATAAGAAGCTCAACATGAGCCAGCAATGTGAGATCGCAGCCCAGAAAGCCAACCGTATCCTGGGCTGCATCAAAAGAAGTGTGGCCAGCAGGTCAAAGGAGGTGATTCTGCCCCTCTACTCCACTCTCGTGAGACCCTGCCTGGAATACTGCATCCAGCTCTGGAGTCCCCAACATATGAAGGACACGGACCTGCTGGAGCGTGCCCAGAGGAGGGCCATGAGGATGATCCAAGGGCTAGAGCACCTCTCCTATGAGACTGAGAGGCTGAAAGAGTTGGAGTTGTTCAGCCTGGAGAAGAGACGGCTCCGGGGAGATCTTATTGCGGCCTTCCAGTACCTAAAGGGGGCCTACAGGAGAGCTGGGGAAGGACTTTTTCCTAGGGCATGTAGTGCTAGGATGAGGCGGAATGGCTTTAAACTGGAAGAGGGCAGGTTTAGGTTAAACATTAGGAAGAAGTTTTTCACTTTGAGGGTTGTAAGGCACTGGAACAGGTTGCCCAGAGAGGTTGTTGAGGCCCCATCCCTGGAGGTGTTCAAGGCCAGGCTGGACGAGGCCTTGGGCAACCTGGTCTAGTAAGAGGTTGGAACTCGATGATCTTCAAGGTCCTTTCCAACCTAAGCCATTCTTTGATTCCATGATTCCAAATATGGTCTTCTGATAGCCTTGTCTGCTGTCTTCTCTAATGGTCGTTCAGATTGTACAGACACATACAGAAACAACACTGTGATCATTCTATCTGCAGGACCAATATAAAAATGAGATGTGCATCTCAACCTAATGACTGAAAGGGAACTTGTTTAGGTAATGTCTCAGGAAGCATTGATTTTTTGTGTGTTGATATAAACCTTGGGTCATCAATGGTACAGCTGGTTGCCGGAAATGAACGACTAATCTCCAGACCTAAAATAATCTCAGTCCAATGAGGACAAGCTATAAGCACAGTGTGTGGGGCACCATTATGCACTTTATCAAAGAGGAATTATCAAGATGAGTGAGGAAATCAGAATGATCATAACGGGGTGGGAGGGAGACAGAGGGGAAGGCAGAAATCCCTCTATATAGCAGAAAACTATCCTTAGGAGCAGAGGAGAGTATGACATAAGTGTACGTGTCTACATTGCCTGCTGAGGACAAGCCTGGGCTAGGTCCAGGTCCAGGTGTGACCAGGGTATGTCCTCAGGAGCACATGCAGAAATAATCATGAGGACTGTTCTTATGCCAAGTTATCACTGCCTGGTTGCTCACAAGCAGTCTTCAGTCTGTCCAAGAGACAGGTTACAAGGCAGTCAGGCAGGAGGAGACTAAGGAGGGTATGATGGAATGTTCCATACTTTTCATTGTTCCAAACCAATTTTCCAGTATGACAGAGGAAGGCTGTTAATGGGATGATATGCCTGTTTCTGATGTCCATTTTTTAAAATGCTTAAGACGAATTGGAAAGGGTAGACAAAGACATTCAAGATTGATTTGGAAAGTGAAAAAAGATGCATTATAATGAGAGATTAATGAAGTTCAGTCCATTTTGTTTGATCAAAGAGATGTTATGGAGATGAAGCATAGCTTCTCTGACTTTTTTTTTTTCGCAGTTGGTGGCTCCTAAATATATAAAAAAAGGTGTAGTAATAACAAGGAACTTGAAAATGCAGTTTAAAAAAATGAGAAGAGAAACATTTTTAATGTGACTGTAACAAGCATATAGCAGTTGAACCACCAGAATAATTGATCTGAAAAAATGATTAATTCCACGTCAGTAGGACATCTAACTATACTGCTAGTCCAAGTAAGCAATGTAGGCTCTGTCTTTAGCATATGGGGGAGAAATATTAATTTCAGGAGTGTAATTTATGTCATTATAATATATACATATGAGAAAATGGGGAGGAGAAAAGAATCCTAGGTTAAAATTCAACCTTGAATTTAGATTGCTAAAGCTGGGAGAGATAAATTGGCCCTTGTCAACTTGAAAGTTATATATTCAGCATGGTATCAAGGGACTCAGTAATTTCTAGGCAAGTTCTACGACCTGTATTAAACAGCAAGTTGTACTTGATCATACTTTTAATGAATGTCTGGTCTGCTAAAATCTTAAAAAACCCCTAAGTGTGCTCCAGAGGCAAGCCTCAATAGTAGATTTTTGAAGCTAATGATCAAGATAATTTTTGAAAGACAGGGCAAAGTCTTAAGGTGCTTTCTTTTTCATTCAATTTTTGATTCAGTTTTCATTGAATTGTTATTTATCTAAACAACACTCAGCTACATAATTCCTATATTTCACCTATAAATACCCATATTTTCTTCCAGAAAAAAAAAATAATGAATACAACTGAATTCTTAAAACTATTGATTTCTGTCTACTTGTTTTAGAAGCAGAAAACCTAATCCTCCTTTGTCACAAGCATGCTGGTGTATTCCTTTGAGTACTTCAACAGTACTGACAATAATTATTTTTATTGACCCTCTGCCATAAAAATATGACATAGTTCTCTTGAAGTTTTCTTGCATGTGATGCACTGTCTGAAAAGGCTTCTTGCTTGAGGAAGTGTTATCACTGTCAAAGAGTTAAAAGTGATGGGAGGAAACTTCTGTGTTCATTATATAAAACAAGAAAGATTAATAGCTGGGATTTCATCAGTAATCTTCCTATGGGTGGATGAATGCAATAGCAT
Source organism: Vanellus vanellus (assembly GCF_965231255.1). Lineage (NCBI taxonomy): Eukaryota > Metazoa > Chordata > Aves > Charadriiformes > Charadriidae > Vanellus > Vanellus vanellus. Next base: position 86,346,144 of record NC_138907.1, read on the forward strand.
TTACAAGATTGGAAAATGATAGCTTTTGACAAATCATGGCCTTAATTATCTCAGTAAATAAATTTGTGACACTGCTAATTTTTATTATTATTATTAATTATTATTATTATTTATTGGAAAGAACACCAACCCAAGACAGCCGAAATGAAAGGTAGAGTTTAATATACACAAAATTAGAATTTTAAAACACTTTTTGGTAACTTTACCTATGGTTCTGGACCATAGAGAGGCAGCCTTAGGAGCCAGACTCGCTTATGGCACCTTCCTTTGAGTGGTCTACAGGGTCCTGGGATATCTGCTGAGTCTCTGTGCTGGTCCTGTTCCCTATAATAGGAAGTACAAGAAATCTTGTCAAGAGACAAGAGTTCCTGACAGTCTTAAGGAAGGCCACCCCAGGAAAACCAAAAGTATTATGCTTCCTTCAGACTGCTCTCACCTTTTTAATCCAGTAAGCATGCTGGAGAGTCAGGATCCTAAACCAGGGAGCTCCTGCTTACAGGTAATCCTTTATGTCCTAGGCCAAGAAAATTCACAAGTATTGTACTTCCTAGCATGTGGTACGACCTCTTAAATGAAGAACTTAACATCTAAATGCTTTTCAAGCATACAGAATACACCAAGCAGAAAAAAAAAATTCTTAGGTAACATTTAGGCAGCCAGTGTCTCAAACCATCCCTCTTGGAGTGGGCTCTGCATTAGATCCCCATTCCCTCCACTCTGTGAAACAGATCATGCAGGTGACTTTCACCTTCAGATGTGCTGCATCAAACAGTTTATCCCTTGACCTTCAGCTCCTTCTTCCACTTTAATATATACATTTCGTTTTCCCAACCTAGAAAAAAAATCAATTCTACCGCTAAAAAATGCTTTAAGTTAAGGCAGAATTCCCCATGGTGCCTCAAATGAAATTATTTTTTTCTCTAGCCTCTCACTAAAACCAGCATAAAGCCAAAGCTTCTGTTTAATTTTGTATATATAAAACTTTGCCTACATCTCCAGCTTTACTACCCCACCCTAGAAAGTAAATCCGAATTAAAACACATTTTCAGGCCATAAAACTAAGCATAGCCATCAAGGAAAGAAAAAATGATTATACAACCTCTGAAACAGTCTGAATGCTTAGCATAACCTCCACTTAAAAAGTCTGTTATTATGTTCTACTAAAATATGACAAATAGCCTATGATAATAAGTAATGGGCATGCTATCATTAACTTAAACTGTACAAATAAAAAGGACTAGTTTGTTCAAATAAAGGAAGGCCAGAGCACAGAATATGAATTTCAGCATGGGTATGGTACAAGGCTGAAAATAAGATCCGCATTGGTAAACGCAGACCTGACCTAAATTGTCTTTCATGTAATGCTCTCGAGAATCATTTCAATTAGGTGCTAATAATGAAAAGGCCTTTTCTTTATATTAATGACTTTTTTTTTTGCCTTTGCATCAGAAAATTTGGAGAACAGTGGTTCAAAATTCTGTATTCTTTCTGAAGGAAAACACCTGGCCTTAATATGGGGTAAAGATAGATGGACAGTGAGGAATGTAATTGTGCAAAGTATAAGCAGGAACAGGGAGAACAGTGTGTAGGTATTTCAATATTTTGGTATTTCCCCCATCAGTCTGTGACCCGCTTTCCTGTGCAAAATGACTTTATCTTCACAGACTGAAGGCTCCAAAATGGAAAATGTTGTTTAATACACCTGACATTTTCTGGTACTGTCATTTATTTTTAAAAAAGAATATACTTACATATTTATTAAATAAAGCTTATACTTTGATGGATCATATTCACATTAATCAACATGGGCTATCACAGGAGCTGTGTCAAAATGTCACAGTCAAATGCAATGGTGTTCTACAATGGGAGATTTTGTTACAAACTGCTACATAAGGCAATAAGGAAAAATTCTGGGTCCCTGTTATGACTTTGCGTAAGTCTTGCATTATTATAAGTTTCACAGCTGAAAATTCTATTTTATTTGGTTAAATCTTTGTGTCTTTTCTGTTTCTACAGCTTTCAAGAGCAGCTGTATTAGATTCAGCTTATCTAATAGCACTGTCTATGCAGGCAGAACTAAGACTAGGGTTTTATTTAGTGACATCTACATTAAAAATATTAATTGCAAATAGTTTTTAAAATATTTTAAAAAAACAATACATTTTTAAAGTTCTTGGTTTAGACTGGGAAAAATAATATATTTTGGATTACAATCCCCATGTAGCAAGAGTTATGTTACATTTACCTATTCTAAAATATTAGACTGCTTTCTAACTAGGACGTATTATTTAATTAGTTAAGATTAAAAACCACTCCTTTCCTTTGGAGGGCAAAGAAAGCTTGCTTTTTTTATAATGCTTAATTAAAGATAAAATAATTGCATACAATGAATGTACCATAATAAGTAAGACTCTACGCTTTGCAGATTTTGCTGCGTTAGGCATTTTTGTGGAACTTCCACAGATTTTAAGAACAAATGATGCATGAAACAAGAGCAAATTGGGCCCTAAGTGTGTGGGTGGGTGAAATGGAGGATTTAAAGGGATTAACACTTATTGGAATACCTCCTATAAAAGATTTCGACTATGTAATAATGCAAATCAAGAAAAAAAAAAAAAAAACAGGTGCAGAGACACATTAGAAGTGGGACGTGTAGTTTTGATATTAAAAGAAAGTTAGAAGCCTAATCATAAACCTAAAACTTTAAAATCTGTCTGTAAATTACATATCATCGGATTGTTTTTCTTGATGACATTTAAATATGATATTCAAAAGTTGTTGAGAGTTAATCCATGCAGCTGAGCTGGACGTGGAGAGATTTATCCCAAATTCCTGCATTATTTAGCATACATTAAAATGATAACTACATCATCACAGAAGGTGTCTTGTTACAGAGAGCAGAGATCTTTCCACGGGATGCCCGCCTGGATGCTGTGCTAACTAGTAGGAACTGGCAGGACCCATTCCTCAACGCATCAGCTACTGAAAGGCATGAAAAAAAGCGGGGGTAATCTGGACACCAGCAACAGGCTGGAAGAGCTCCCATTTCCAGCAGCCCACCCATTGGGCACCGAATTGCAAGGCGACGGGAAATGCACTGTGCCCATCCAGTTACACAGAAAATGTCCTCATGAACTCCTGGTGCCCATGACAAATACAGATGTTGTATACTACCTTCAGGAGAAAATCCCTGTACAAAAGAATTTTGCTCATGAATTCAGCAGGGAGGGTTATTACTTGTGACATAAAATCTGCTCCTGGCCAGTCCTGCTTTACAGGTATGGGGGTAACACTAAGGACAGAGCAAAAGGTGCAGTTTCTCTTAAGAAACTATGTACATTTCTAGGGAACTTGACGTTTTTGGTTTGTAGGCTGCTTTCCACAATGTGACAGAGAAGGATTCTACTCCATAATATCTGAGACACAGGGCAATGATAATAAGAAATTATTAACTAAAATAGATAAATATATTCTTTCCCTCTCCTTGTAGTGTCTCCTTAGGTGAACTTTAAGAGAAGTTCATGACACTTTCATCTAAGTAGAAAAAAAACCCAACAAACAATAAACTGATAAACAAAAAAAAAAAACAAAACCCAAACTGCAAGAACACAATAGTCATGATTGATCTCTGAAAGCATTTATATGCTTTATATACATGTATAATGTACCTTCTATCAAAAAATACATAAAAGCACTTAATATTTAAAGTTATTATTAGTTAAAGTAGGAAGTGTTGAAAAGTTTTCATTTAGAGAGAAGAATAAAAAGGCACATGAAGGATATTCAAAACAATGACTACAATTAGCAAGTCAATTCGAGTACTCTCTTAGGAAAAGACAGCACATGGCTTCTGTTTTTTAATCAGCCCGAGCAATTCCTCTTACATAGTGAAATTAGTTAAACAAATGATAAAACTATATATGTTGTCATTTTTAACCTTCATTCCAAATTATCAGTTGCATTATGGAAGCCTCTAGAAATGTCAGAATCAGTCCCAGAAGTTTTACATAGGTGCACAAAGTGACAATGCACTCAGTAGACATTGATTAAATGAAAGAGGTGCAGACAGATGAAAAAGTTGCCTAAATTCACACAAGATTCCTTGCTTGGTAGCCTACACCCAATTCATACAGGGAAATCTTGCACTGCGTAATCTTTCTGACTTCTTCCTAGTTTATTTCTAAAGGGAAAGGTATGGATGTGCACAAATGTTTTCAGGATAAATACCTGAATCAACTACATAAATGCATATAAATATTTGAAAGGTAGTCTTATTTGTTGTTTTAAGGTTATGGGTGTCTTATGGTGCAATGCAAAGGGGCCACGCATAACAATGACATTTTAAAAGGAAAATTTAAGCTCAGTACCATGAAAATCTTCTTGGCAGTGAGACATATCATCTATTGGATACTTTCTCAAGAAAAGCAACTGAAGTGAAAGTGATTGAATTTTTTAGTCACCACTTTGATTACTTTTCATCATCTTAAAATTTCATGCAAATGGAATATTGAAGGAAAAGATATCTAAAATTATGATGAATAAGCTGATGAAACCCCATGATTTTTCAGGGGTGAAAAAAGCCATTCAGTTAGCTTACATCTATTTTTAGTGACCTGTATAGATCTCTCTTCATTAAAGACAGAAATTGTATTTATATTGGAAGATATAGCTGAAATGTTAAAATAAAGCCAAATAAAATATTGCATTATGAAGCAGATACCTAACAAATGTCACACCAGTCTTACAAAACAAAACGAATCCTCCCAAGGCTTTTTTTAATTAGAGCTGCAGTGAACCTTTTCACCATTGTTACAAACGCTGATAAACAAACTTCTCATAACTTCTAATCTTTAGATACCATTTTGGGACTCCCTGCTGTGAACCTGAGTGCTTTCCCTTAGGCCCACACTGAGGACTGAACCTAAAACAGTCTGACAATTGCACCAAGCCAGTGGGAAATTTATTCTGTATTTGGGCGTTCAAACCAGTTGAGCCTCTGAATTGACTGGCACCATTCAGAGCAGGAGTATTTTGTTAAGATATTGTTCTATGTGTATATTTTATATAGTTTATACAGGTGTTTGCTAAGCAGGCTAGAGTTTGAAATCCATTGTGCTGATTAGACAGGAGAAAGAAAATTGGAGAGGATTAGTGTGACTGGAATAATAAGGAAGTCTGCAGAAGTGAGAAGTATATATTAAAGGCAAAGTAAAATCTCGGTGTGAGAAAGAAAACAAGATTCCAACTTAATGTTAAAAAGCTCGATATCTAGCTCTGTGTCCAAGGAATTGAATCACTTGCAGTGCAAAAATACAGAATACCTCCCTTGATTTCCAAACACATTGTGAACCCAATAAACTACTTAAAAAATAATATTGTAAAGCTTAATTGAGAAAAAGGGTGAGCAGGCTATGATGGGGAAAGGCAAAAACAGCAATGGAAGAAAGACAGAATAAGAAAAGTAATAAAAAATGAAGAAATATCTTCCTTGTTCTCCAGATTTAGCAAAAGCTAAATTATCAGGTTTAAGTTATTTATTTCGAGAACAGTCATAGTTGCAATGTTCGCTTACTTTGAAGTTAATTTAGTAAGGGTTCAGTACCAGGTTGAAGTTCAATATTGTACCAACGTAAAATGATAAAATCATAAGAAGAAACATTTAAGAAAAGAAAGTACACTATTCTGCTTCTTGGTAGGAAGTACCATAGAGTAAGTCCAGGTTTCATATGGATGTAAACGTGATTTGTTACTTGCTTCCATATCTTTTGAAATTTCTGTGCTGCAGTGTTTTGTAAATACTTGCAAAACAAGATTTGCTGTATTAAAAAACATATGATATTGGATAGAACCTTGTCTCCTATATTTCAGCATAGATATTTTGTTTATATGTAAGACAAAAATGACACGAAGTATTCAAATTTTCTTTTTTAACTTGGCTGTGTTAGAACAGACCCTGAAGTCTGGAAATAGCTAGAGGATTAACAGGAAAGCAGCAGTGAGAAGGAGTTGTAAGGCTTATTTTTTCCTAAGATTTGATAGATTCTGCCCTCATCTGAGGATTTTCAGAAATAGATACTCTCTTGAAAGGATATTTACATTATAGAACAAACAAGGTGGGATAGAACCTGAAATTTAGGGGTTTTATTAGTCAGGAAGCAAAAATCACAAGGACATTTGTGTTGTTGAATGGGTCGTGCTGGAACATCATACTACATCTGCTATACATTTAACTTTTTGCTTGCTTGTTTTACTACTTCTAGCTTTACTCTGAGCTGCATATTTTTCTGCTTTTGTTTTCCAGTTTATACTGAACTAAGTTCCTTCAGGAAGCCTCCTTGGGGCTCCTCTTTCTTATCGTCTTCCTCTTTCCCCTACATCCTCTCTGTCAAAATTACTCAACCAGTGTCTGCAGCACATAGTTATGCTCAAATTCATCATGAATTTGTCAGTAATCTACTATTCTACCCTGTCAATAAAACAGCAACATTGTTGCCCACAGCTGCTAAATCTCCTTTGTGCATCCCAACACCTGGACTTTTAGAGAGAGTCCTACACTGGAAAACCAGTTTATTTTCCTCCTTATTTCTCCCTCCTGCAGCTGACTCCTTCCAGCATTTCCAGTGTATAGGTATACTGGAGTCATACGTGAGGTAGGGTATTTGTACTCCTTGCTTGCCAGCTGTGTGATCAAAAGTGAAAAATATAAAAGTATGTATGTCCTATAATTCTTTCCAGTGTCACCTAGTAATTTGGATACATTTGTATGTTATGTTTATATCCTGACTGGGTTTTTATAAGTCACAAGACTTATGTGAAAGTTACTAGTACCAAGACCTTATTTCCCTGATGTTTAATTCCTTGCATTTTTAAAGAACAACATACATTAATTCAGCCAATATCGGCTGATTAAAATGATTATTAGTTTGGATAGTATGAGAAAAATAAGGAGTTTATTTCTGAAACGTTATATGTATGCTCCTTATATAGAGATGTGAGTGAATATATTTCAGGCACACATGATGCAATTTTCATAATTAATCTCAGATTTGATTTGAGAATCAAATGGGATTCACTTCTTCTATATATTTTGTTCTCATTCAGCTGTTATTTCAATGCCGGCTGCAAGTTGCTCTGTAGACGGTACCCGAAGCTTAAGGTAAAAAGGTTGGAGGGGACAGACACGTGATCAAAGCGTACTAGGTTCTGGAAATGTTCACAAAGAAAGCAGCTCCTCTGATACCCTTCACAGTCAATGCAGCATTAGTGTAGCCTTAGGACTAGGTCACAGATCCCTCATTTATCTCTAGCTCGCACAGGCTGTATGAAAGCTTCCATTCTTGGTACTTCGAATTGTCTACTTAACATATTCCTTTGCAACAATATTATATTGTTGCTCTTCAAAACAAACAGAAAAAAAGAAAAAGCTATCAGTACTAATATTCTGTACCCTTGCATGAAATACCAATGTATTTTATTTATATACACTTTGAGATAGACTATTTGATTTTTTTTTTTTTAATCATTTTTATCACTATGCACTTCAATAAATTTTCTGATGTTGTTTTTTTTGTGGATTTGGGTGGTTTCTATTTTTTTCTTTTTTGGGGGGGGGGAGTTTTTTTCTTGCAGGAAGAACAATCCTAAGTCTAAGATGTCAAAGCACATTTTTTCCACAGTTTAAATTTAACTGGAATGCAAAATGTACTGGAGACCTGTGCAAGAAAAAACCCAGCCAAATTCAAAAGAAGTACATGGATACAGTACCCATTCCCTCAGTGAAAAGCAGATGTATTAATTGGATGAGAACAAAAGGGTTTAGATAGTTTGCGCACATAGACAGGTACCGAACCTGAGTCACTATTCATGCTTGAAATATTTTCACATTTGTAGACATAGAACACCATATTTATTATCAGTGCTAGAAACATTTATGCTTTATCACAAAATGATGTAAAGGCTAAGTTGTATATGTTCAACAACTTAGAGCCATCTGTTGTGGAGAAAAGTGACTACTCAGTCAGCCTGAGGTCAGAGATAAAGTATAACTTGAAGTGCAGCAGGCAAAAATAGGTCTTCTCTGTTGAGGCTCAATTACCAGTAAGGTAAACTGAGGCATCCAGCTGGGAAGTGACTAACAGAAGGTTCAAGGTGAAACAGCTTCTGCCACACTTACTGAACTGCTATTTGTATTGTTGTAGGCATCCTAACACTTCCATCAGCACTTAGAGAGGACAGATCTCCATGAAAAAATTGTATAGATGACAAAACAGTGGTTTACTCTTTAAAGAATACTTCATAATTTAATGGCTTACTTTGATGGAATATTTTTATACCGATTTAATTAAGGAATTAAGCAGAATATACACATAGCCTTATGAAAATGCCTTTGAAATATTGATATTTCAATTGTTTAGATGAAATTATTATTTTCTGCATGCTAACGTATTAAACACAAGATAATATATAAAATATGTTATAATACATTCGTAGTAATGAATGCAAACTCTTTTAGCTTATATTTTCTTTGAGTGTGTTCTTAGCAAAATTTTTTTCTCTTACTAGCTTGGTTCTGGGTTTTGTTGGTACTTCCCTCAAGAAATATCTGTATATTAATAGGCAGAAATTTATAATTGTTTTTCTTGTCTTAATGCCTCATTGTCATATTCTTCTACAATAAACATATAGCTTGCTAAATTCTTCTTTTGATCTTTCACACTAACTAAAATGGGCACTGGATCAGCAATTCCATTCGTACATCTGTGATCTTAAACCTATGTGTATCCAATTAGTGCTGACCTTGACTTTGCATCTTTATTAAGATTTCATCATCTTGTTCTCTGATTGAATCTGTCTACTAATATGTTTCAACCTAAATACTTAGGCTTTTTTTTTTCAAGTTTTTAATGAAAACTCTGAGAATGAAATCTTTCCAAAAAAGAGATGTAATATATTCCTCTTGAATGTGACGGTTTTGCAGAAGCCTTATTCACCTCACATTCATACTGCTGAAGTTGTTTGAATTGTTACTTCAAATAAAGCACCCAGAATAGCAGATGAGAGCATTTTTACATTGTTATAAATCACAATAAAAAGTGTTCAGTCGCTTGCAACAATGCTGTATTTATAGTCATTACAAACCCAATGCAAAAAGAAAACTGTACTAAGGAGTCCATTCTCTTTGTACGTGCACGTTCTGTGCATATCTCTGACACATTAGTTCTTATTTAATGTGCCTAATTTGTAAGGATATTCAACCAAGTTCTCTGTTAAACAGGATATAGGACAGAGGAGTTTTATTTTTGCACAGACACTTCTAATCTCGCTTATTCATAAAAGTTTTTAAAGTGCGCACATTGCAAGTGGATTTAAAGTATCTGAACTGTAATTACTGTCATTAGTGCTGTACCATCTGCATCTTTCAGGAACCAGCAGATTGAACTAATCACCAATAATTGTTTTCAAGATGTTTAGCACATCTTAAATTTAAACATCAAAACAAAAGCTTATATTTGGCACTGATTTCTGCCAAAGTCTTCTTTTTCCAACATCTTATGTCTACACTATTTTGATGTGCTGGATTAAGCCCTAGATCAGCTTCTCCCCCAGCTAAAGTCCGATACATAGTTTTGGAAAGTGTTTGGTAGTTACTGGTTTGTATTTTCCCCTTAGTAGCCCACATTCAGAGCCATCGTGCATCATTTCAGAAGATCAGAACCCTTGCTGGGACCATAGCCTGAAAAAGGAATTACTTTCCAATACGAACGCAGTGATTCCTTCTTAAATCACCTCTTGTAGTCACTGAAGAAATGGCTGGGGAAAGTTTTGTCTGTGTAAATCTATCACACCTGACACAAAAAGGAACAGACCACTTCAGATTTAATAGAAGTTAATGCAGTGATCTGACTAAGATAAAAACATTTTTAGCTAATATAAACATATGTGCTTTTAATAATTTTACTCTTTACTTTGCCTAATAGCCTCCTTACTTTTTAAGGTTCCTAAAAGTATTTGACAATCCTTACGTGAAAATGACTGTAATGTAGTTTCTTTCAAATGCAAATATACTTAATTCATATATTCGATATCTCTATATAAAGACTATATACCAATGGTTTCATGAAACTGAATTTTAAAATAATGTTTAAGAAATGAAAATTAGTAACATTTTCTCCAGGCTTCTTAGTGGTTTCTTCCTTTTCTTTTTGATGATTAAACTTTGATCGTACAGGCTGCACTCTGCATCTGATGCCTGTTCATATGTAAAGCTGCTTTCAGGAAAGAGACTTTAGGCTGTGAACTCCTTAGGGCAAATGTACTGTGCCACCAGTTTTATTTCCTAGCCTCATCACAACCTACTGACATATCAGCCCTCAGGGTCTTAGGCATATTGTGCAATCTTGCCCCCAATTCTGCTGATAGGGAATAGATATGAGAAGGTTCTGTCCCCCTCAGGCCTTCAGTTTTATAACATGGTTAAGACACAGAACAGTCTGAATTATTAAATAGCAAAGATAAACCCATGATAAACAAGGGAGTTACCTCAGATACTTATGAAACATTGTGCCAAAGCAAAAACTGAACTGTTCAGACCTGTTCATTTATGCTGCCCTACACACACCAGCTGTACTGATACTGAATCTCATACGTGTTGTATTCACAACTCCTCCACCTGGTGAACTCGAGGGCTGAGCCTCAATTTGACTTTAACAAAGAAATAGTCCCAGCTCAGTATTTGTTCCACAGTATTGAGGCCAACATCTAAATTGTTAGTCATAGGATAATAACTAACTAACACCTCTCTACCCTCTGAATCGGCAGTAGTATTTTGTTTCTGATTAGGAAAACACTTCTGAAGCAAATCACTCAGTCATCTGTGGTTACCGATCACTGATTTGTGTCATGCAATGGTTTTGGCCAAGACGAAATAAATTCCTCTTCGATCAAGTGAAATGGAGTGATAAAGCACTCCAACAGATCACCTTGTATTCTTCAGTATTCAACATGTGTTTAGGTGGCAAAATCAGACTAAAATTAGGCCAGCACCCCACCCTGAGATATATGGTCACCACCACCAATTGTGTTGCTCTCTTAGATCCACTTCTATTGTATCGCATTAATGATTATAACCACAGATCATTCCATAAACACATGCCAGGCAAAGATTTTTTTAGTGGAATCACGGAATCTTTTGGGTTGGTAGGGAACTCTACAACTGATCTAGTCCAATACCCCTGCTCAAAGAAGGGTCAGCTGTAGCAGGTTGCCCAGATCCCTGTCCAGTCACATTTTGAATATCTCCACAGATGGAGACTTCATAAACTCTCTGGGCAATCTGTGCCAGTGTGTAGCCACTCTCAGAGGAAAAAAGTGTTTTCTTGCGTTCAGATGGAATTTAATGAGTTTCCATTTGTGCTCATTGCCTCTTGTCCTGTCACCGGGCACTACAAAGAATCTCTTCTTCATTCCCTCCCGTCAGATATTTATACACATCGATAAAACCATCCTGAGCCTTCTCTTCTCCAGACTGAGCAGTCCCAGCTCTCTCAGCCTTTCCTCATATGTCAGATGCTGCAGTCCATTAATCATCTTTGTGGCCCTTCATTGGACTCGCTCCAGTCAGTCCATATCTTCGTGCTACTGGAGAATCCAGAACCAGACATAGCACTCCAGATGTCACCCCACCAGGGCTGAGAAGATGTATTGGGTTTGCATGGCAAGGTTTTGGTAGAGCGGGGCACTGCCGTGGCAGCTTCTGTAAGAAGCTGCTAGAAGCTTCCCCCATGTCCAATCAAGCCAATTCCAGCCGGCTCCAAGATGGACTCGCTGCTGCCTAAGGCCGAGCCAATTAACAACAGCAGCAGCACCTCTGGGATAGCATATTTAAGAAGGGGGGGGGGGGGGAAGCCTGCACAACAGCCAGCGTGATGGTGATGCAACATCAGCCAGAAGAGAGGATTGAGAATATGTGAGAGAAACAACTCTGCAGACACTAAGACCTTCACCAAGTGAAGAAGGAAGGGAGGAGGTGCTCCAGACACCAGAGCAGAGATTCCCCTGCAGCCCGTGGTGAAGATCATAGTGAGGCAGGCTGTCCCCCTGCAGCCCATGGAGGTTAACGGTGGAGCAGATATCCACCTGCAGCCCATGGAAGACCCCACAATGGAGCAGGTGGATGCCCAAAGGAGGTTGTGACCCTGTGGGAAGCCCATGCTGCAGCAGGCTCCTGGCAGGACCTGTAGACCTGTGGACAGAGGAACCCACACTGAAGCAGGTTTGCTGGCAGGACTTGTGACCCTGGGGGGGGGGGCACGTTGGAGCAGTCTGTTTCTGAAGGACTGCACCCTGTAGAAGGTACCTACACTGGAGCGGTTCATGAAGAACTGCAGCCCATGGGAAGGACTCACATTGGAGAAGTTTATGGAGGACTGTCTCCCATGGGAGGGAACCCACGCTGGAGCAGAGGAAGAGTGTGAGGACTCCTCCCTCAGAGGGGGAAGGAGTGACAGAGACAACTTGTGATGAAGTGACTACAACTATCATTCCTCATGTCACTGCAGAACTTGGGGGAGGAGGCAGAGAATTCAGGAGTAAAGTTGAGCCCAGGAAGAAGGGAGGGGTGGAGGGAAGGTGTTTTAAGATTAGATTTTATTTCTCATTACCCTACTCTAATTTTGATTTGTAACAAATTAAACTAATTTCCCCAAGTTGAGTCTGTTTTGCCCATGATGGTAACTGCTGAGTGATCTCTCCCTGTCCTTATCTCAACCCACGAGCCTTTTGTTATATTTTCTCTACCCTGTCCGACTGAGGAGGGAAGTGATAGAGTGGCTTGGTGGGCACCTGGCATCCAGCCAGGGTCAACCCACCACAGAGGAAAGATCACCCTGCTAGACCAGCAGGCAACATTCTTCCTAACACAATGTAGGATGCTGCTGGCAGACTTTTCTGTGACAGTGTACTGCTGGCTTATTTTCAGTTTGTTGTCCATCAGCACCCCCAGGGCCCTCTCTGTCAAGCTGTTTTCCAGCTGGTTGCCCCCCAGCATTTCCTGGTACTTAGGGTTACTCCTCCCTTTGTGCAGAACTTTGCATTTCCATCTGTTGAATTTCGTGAGATTGCTCTCAGCCCAGTTCTCCAGTCTGTCAGAGTTCCTCTGAAATGCCATGCAACTCTGATACATCAGCCAGTCCTTCCAGTTTTGCAACATCTGTGAACTTGCTGAGTCAATTGCTGTCTCAATATCCAGATCATGAACACAGAGGTTAAACAACACTGACCCCAGTTTTGATGGCTGAGTACACCACTAGTGACTGGCTTCTGACTGGATTTTATGCCATTGATCACTACACTCTGGGCCCAGATGTTCAGGGAGTTTTCTGTCTAGCTCACTGTGCATTTAACTTGCACTCTGTCAGTTTGTCTCTGAGGATGTTATGGTAGACAGTGTCAAAAGGTTTACTAAAGTCAAGATGATCAACATCCATTGCTCTCCCCTCATCCACCAACATCGTCACATCGTTGTAGAAGGCTCTCAGGTTGGTTAAGCTTGATTTCCCCTTTGCAAATCCATGCTGACTACTCCTGATCACCTTTTTGTCCTTTATGTGTTTGGAAGGAAATGCTCTCCTGGAGGATTTTCTCCATCAGCTTCCCAGAGACTGAGGTCACGCTGACCAGCCTGTAGTTCCCCCAGTCTTCCCTCTTGCTCTGCTTGAAGATAGCAGTGACATTTTTTTTCTTCCAGTCTTTTGAGCCTCTCCCATTTTCCATGGCTGTTCAAAGTTAACTGAATCTCCTCATAGTAACATCAGCCACCTCACTCAGCACTCATGAGTGCAACCCATTAGGCTTCCATGGACTTATGTACATCCTGTTTGTTGAAGAGCTCCCTAACTTGATCATCCTTCATCAAGGGTAGGTCTTCCTAACTCCAGATTTTCTCTCTGGTCTCAGGGGCCTGAGGTACCTGAAGGGCAGTTTCACTGGTAAAGACTGAGGCAAACAAGGCATTGAGATCCTTGGCCTTTTCCCTGTCATTTGTCACCAGCCCCCCTGCCCCATTCCACAGCAGGCTCACATTTTCCCTAGTCTTTTTTTGCTGTTTAAGTATTTGTAGAATCTCCTTCGAGTCTTTTTCTATTATGACAGCTGGATCGTCATACAAGAAAACATTTTTAAAATCTGGTTGTTGGTTTTGGTTTTGATTTTGGTTTTGGTGGTTTGTTTTTTGTTTTGTTTTTTTTTTTTTAACAGGTGCAGACCTTCTTAAGAGGCATTTCTTACATTCTTACAGTGAACTTTGCATTATGTTGAATCTGTTGTGAAGACTCATCAATTTGTATGTGCCTGAGTAGTGGTATACTGTTTTCATTGGAATATTAACTTGAGTGAATCAGCCCAACGTCTTGGAGACGAAAGACCAGTTAATTAAAGAGAACATGTTTTGAGTGTTGGTTTTAATATGTTTTGTTATTCAACTATGCTAATACTGCAATGGACTATTTATTAATTCTTTTCTTTCTTTGTTTGGATTTTAAAGATTACATCATGTTTGTCAGAAATTCTTTTTTTTTTTTTTTTTTTTTTTTCAGTAGAAATCTTACATGATTGGCTGCCAAGGCACCATGGTTACTTAAAGAGCAGAGCTTGAATTGATTCAAAAGCAGACTGGTGTCTTTCAGCTTGGCCTTGGTTCCTTAAGACTGATGAACACAGAATTACATGAGTGTGTTTTTTAAATGTATCTAGTAATATATACATATAATATTTTATATATATGTGCACACACAACAGTCCCTGAATGGTAGAAAAATACACAGATAAACTTCGTAGCTTAATCAGGGCTAAGCCCAGGATCTTTCTGATTTTTAATTGGTAATGAAATCTAGAGTCCTAAAAGTGAAAAGAGACTAGAAATGTGTTTATGTATTGTAAAGCTACTGTGCACAAAACTTCAGACATTAACTTTGAAAGTTGTATTCTTAAATTTACAGATTCAGAAAAACAGCAAAGGTTGTTTGTCTTTAGCAGACAGAGACATATAAACGTCAGTCAAGGCATTTTATCTAAAACATGTATTTTGAGCAAGCAGTTCAAGTTTGCAGATCAATAAACAGAATTAGGATGTCATCTGATCACAAAATTGTAATAAAAAGAAAACATGATATATATAGTTTTATACGGATATTTCATTCTTATGCATGTTGTACTATCTGTGTTACCCCTAACCCCACAAAGACTATATTTTCTGAACATAAAATATGTATTTTCTTTCACTTACGAACACTGGGATCTGATGTGCGTGGCACACTGGGGGCCTCAATATGGAATAGTAGTTTGTCCTATGCATATGGATTCCTTGCAGTATTTGCAGGGAAAACCTGTTAAAATGACACCTTTATTATAAAGGATTTTTTTTTCCCAGTGGTCTTTAAAATGGAAAGATGAAGTTTGTTCACCAGATTTTCAATCAAGGGAGACAAATGCTACTGTACTAAAGGCATCCCTACCCTGTAGCACTGACACAACATGAAATTTAGAGGTAAATGTTAATTCACTCCTGGTAAGGCAAATGTTATTTGGAATTTAGAAGTAGCTCATAACAGTATATGCCATCTTTTCCACTTCTGTTGGTTTTAGCATGAATATCCGCACACCCTATGCCTATTTATCAAACAGTCAAACAAAATTGCTTTTCCTTTAGAACAAAGGAGACATACAATTTTTGGAATGTATTACATGTATTTTCACGTATCACATGTATTGCCAGAGGATTTAAAGACAACAAATTAAAGCACATGCTGATTCACAGATGGGGAATCTATTATACCCAAAAATCTTTAGAATGGAAAATAATATATTAAAATACTAAGGCTTTTCAGTTCCAAATTAACTGCATATTACATAAATGCCTTGAAATCCATGATTTATGAATTTTATTGAGAAAGTATCACAATTTCAGAGGTCATGTATTTTTTCCAGAGGGAAAATAGCTTAACATGTCCACAAATACACTTGGGACACAGTGATTACAAATATAGTTCAGCTGTATAACTAAAGAAAAGTAAAACCACAACTAAACAATACCTCCAGTCTAATACTTCAGTACTTCACCCTCCAACTTAGCTGCACTGTGACTGCAATCAATGTACAATACTTAGTTTACAAAATTATACTTGATTAAATACATAGGTATTTTTACATTTTAGAAGAAACTAGGGCTGACTTAAAGAAGTATATATTTCATATCCATTCAAAATAAATGGAAAGACAGCTGTCAGCTATTGAATATATGAAGTCAGCACTTGCTCTTTGATTATTGGAACAGGTCATCAAAAGAGTATATAAAGCGATTATTTCTTTTCATAAAGATGGCATATTGTCTTTAACATATATACAATTACTTTCATTTTGTTTATGTGTACATTTGGATGAAATTCTCTACAGAAAAAAAAAAAATCTGCAAGAAAAAAGCATTATCAATGCTCATGTAAATTAATTTGTCCAGGGGAATTTAGGTAATCACTTCTACAGCTTGAATTTGGCAATCTTCTAGTGAGCAAGCAGCAATAGCACTATGTGACTTTGGTGATGAGACACGACACAGATATTTAGTTGAGGATAGTAAAACTCCGAAACATGAGATGAAGTTTTCTTAAAGAAGTTATGTTAGAGTATATTTGTGCAATCCCTTTATCAAGTAACATTTCTATACGTTAAAAAAAAAAGTGAACAGTGTCAATGGTTTACTCAGAAAATCAGTGACTAAAATGCTTCCTGAACAGAATAACACACCCTGAACAGAATACTACACCAAACTTTCTCACATCTGTATTTCTAGATTCATTATATATTTGTGAATGTGAAAAAGAAAAAAGCTTGTAAATATCTGAAACTGTAAGAAAATCTGGATAGATTCCTAAATGAAGCAAAGTCAAACTATTTAAGAACTATAAATTGTAAAAAAATAATTTAAATAATTCTCCTTTGTATGCCATATTGTCATTACCGTACAGATGAGCAATATGATAGAAATTAATGTTCTGTATTGCATGCTGACTCAGAAATTGTCCTTTCTCTTAGATCATTTTGGGGTTAATATGGGTACTAGGGGACCTGGAGATGGCATCAGGCTTTATGACTTGTGAGGGTGCTATGCTGGTTTTGCATCAATATACTGGGTCAGAAGCTGGCAAATGTGGGGTTTGCCATCAGTCAGCATTGCAAAACACAGTGCCCCTGGCAAAGCCATTGTTCAAGCTGTTCACAGGTAGTTACCAAAGGTTTCAAAATCATCTTGTGCCAAGAAAAAATAACAATTGCTATTAATTATAACTGTATTGCAATATTTGTTTTATATATAAGACATTTAGCAGCAGACGATCATCTTGAGACTTGTAAGCATCAGGATAAAGTGTAGGGTTTTTCAATAAACCGCTATTTTGGACTAGGGAGAAAATTAACATACAACTGGTAGGTGTAGTCAGTTATCCCTAGTTTTACATAAATGACCCTATTATATGCATATTACAGTAATGAAAATGATGACTCCCATCTGTAAAAGGCTGTGAATTCTCATTAAAAGGTTTGACTCACTTAACAACTGCTGTTTTGTTGTTGGTGGTTTTATTTTCTGTTAAAAAGAGCACTCAGTCAATTGTTACTTTTTTAAAACAGAATAATTATATTGGCCTCAAACCAGGGTGAAGTCACACATGCTTCAGCACTGGAACCTTAAATATCGTAAGTAGAGCTGGAATTCATGTCTGATGTTCTTTTCTTTTGTTCTCTAAAATCACTAAAATTTTATCCTTTAGGACGATTTTGTGTTTTCTATAATTTGTTTGTATTTTTATTTACAAATATTGATAAAAAGGAAGAGGCAATAGAAGCTCAAAGAAATGCAGAGGAGAACGTTTTGAAATTCATGGTTAGTTGGGATGATAGGCCATAATGGAGCTGTTACTGTCACTCGTGTCAATGCGTACTCAGAATGTAATCCATGGATTACAAACACAATGGACCATAGCAGATCCTGCTGTATGAATGGCTGCTGATATGCATAAAAACCTATCATTCTTCAGATAATTATTTTGTCTAAATTTAGAATGTGAACTGCTGACACTATCAAAGGTACTTTCGGTTGGATATCAGAGTAGAAGATGTTACAGGGTTTAGCATGTGTTAGCATTAATTGACTATTATGTCTCTCAAGCAAATAAACCCCCACATAATCGAATTAAACAGGGCACTGGAAAGGGAATTGACTTGAATGCAGCCATAAGAAAATGTAGCGTGAATGCGGGTATTTATAAAGAGACTTTTGTACAAATTTTTTCATGAGCTCTGGTATGAGGTCGTGTTTCGGTGTACTTGTTTTTAATCTGCATTTTGGATGCTTTATGTGCAGTAAGCTTCTAAAGAAGAGCTTTCTGAAAAGAGAATTACTTTCCTCTAAAACTGTTCTAAACTACCTGTATCTTGCTATTTTATTTTTGATGGTAATTTTGCACTGATTGATTAAATTGCTACAGAAGAGTTTTTGTGTGTGCAAAAGGCCATCTCATTTACTACAGTGTGGAATTTTATTTTTTTATTTTATTTTTAAAGAAGTAATTTACTTTTTAAATTATTTTTTTACCTAGACACAGGCAATTAATTTTTTTTTTTTTTTTTTGCCAGCTAGGTATTTTTTTTTTTAAAGTTTGGAAAAGAAAAAAGAAAATAAAATGGTAGGAACTTTGTAACTGCATTTCTGCAGTATAGAAACCTAACTATTTACCTTAGTGTTAGCTTCAGCAGTAAAACTTCGGTCAATTGGGCCAACAGAGAAAGTTACGGACAATAACTGACTTCCTGCCATAAAACCCAGCATGTAACAATAAATGCTGATAATAGTTGTTGTTATTGCTCACTGAAAAGACAGAAAATTATGCTTTCTAAAGGGGACCTTGAGGAGTAAGGACACTAGTGGCTTAGTAAATGAAAACTTGTGAAGGAAGTCATCAAAAAGATCAAAATAGAAAGTAGTTCTCAGTACAGTGTCAGAGAGTCTTTACCATTTTCACAGACAAGTGTTTTCTATTTTATCCTTCTTGTAATACAACATGGAACTATGAAATTCATTGAGAATAAATTTATTTTTTCGTAACTCAGAGTCCTTAGAGTGCTAAGATGGAGTATATTAAAGAAAAGAGTGAATTTATTTAAATTAATATAAAATGCAAGAACATACTCCTTTAATAGCATCCCATTCATTAGGAAAAGGCTTTGTAGTTGGATACAGCCATTACTTTAGCATCATATTTTTTCTCCTTGAGTAGGGTACTAAGTTATAGGTAGAAACTTTTACGGCCTCCATTTTACAGATTTTGTGCAAAAAGAAAAGGTTTCACAGATATAGGATGAAGAAAAAATATCAAAAACTAAACCAAAAAAAAACAGAAATATTTTTTTTTCAGCAGAGTGAAGTTCTTCAGGAGTTTGTGTAGCTCCAGTCATTACTAGAAGCAGTGGTTTTGAACAATTATATTTAAGGAATCTGAGATGTAACTAGTTATGGGAGTTTTCATCAACCACATAATGATCCGATTTTGGGCAGGACTCTGAAAAAATTAGTTCATGCTCAACAGGCTCAGGCTTTAGTGGGAAAATTAACATGGCCATTCTCTCCCCTGCGAAGCATTATTTGTTCCCATTAATGCCATGCCCAGCTGCCCTTTCTGTCTTTGCAGAGTTGTTTGCACGTCATTCTTGCTCTGTGATTTAATTCTGACAATATGCCATGGGCTGGGGTAGAATATTGACCACTATAAGAGTTATGTTTTTCATTATTTTTTGTTGTGAAGCACATGGAATTTACAAACACTAGAAACATGGGATGTGATTCAGCAATGCTCAATGGTCTGCTGTTAGTTATGCAAGTACAAAAGTAATATTTAAATTGGGTCCATAAGTGTCAAAGAGGTTCTTTCCTCTCTTCCCCACCTGAAGCCTTTAATTCTTGATCATTAATGCTCATACACTAATTGCAGCAAAAAGAAAGTTTGATTCTGTGGCTAAAATGTATGTCCAGTTGGTAAACTAATATTACAGCCAGAAGAAAAAAAAAATATTGTTCTTTAATTCAATTCATACTGCAAACTGTAGTATTTCACCTGCTTAATGCTTTATCGCACTTGTACTTAAGGAAAGTATAACTTCTGATTCACAAAGTCTATATTTCTGAAAATCTGAGTATACAGGCATGAAATGTGCAGGAATTCCCAGAAACAACCTTGAAAGTTTGCACAAAAGTTTAAATGGTCTTCAGGTTAAAACCACATAGTTACTATGTGTTTACAATGTGTCTAGCCTTAGTCTCTGACCAGTGGTTCCTTTTATTGCTCTCTCCAATAAATAAAGTGATTTCCCCTTGTGAAGGTACCTGTGCATTGATGTGACATTAGCTCCCAGTCTTTTTTTCAAGGTAAGTGAGCTCCTCTGAGTAACGCTTGTGGGTATTTTGCATTTTACCTGTCCTACTGGTTTTGGCTGGTGTGGAGACTTTCTTCAGACTAGCTTATATGGTGCTATGTCTTGGATTTGTGACCAGAACACGTCCATGTTTTAGTTATTGCTAAGAAGTGCTTGCAGTGCTTGGACAGCTGACCCCAACTGACCAAAGGGATATCCCATACCATATGACATAATTCTCAGCAATAAAAACTGTGGGAAAGGAGGAGGAAGTTGGGGGGGAAGTTCGGGAGTGATGGCATTTGTCTTCCCAAGTAAGATTTACACGTGATGGAGCCCTGCTTTCCTGGGGATGGCTAAACATCTGCCTGCTGATGCACAGCAGTGAACGAAGTCCTTACTGTGCTTTGCTTTCACGCGCAGCTTTTGCTTTACCTACTAAACTGTCTTCCTCTCAGCCCACGAGTTTTCGCACTTTTATCCTGCGGATTCTCTCTTCCACCCTGCTGCAGGGAACGAGCAAGCGGCTGTGTGGGGCCCAGCTGCCTACTGGGTTTAACCACAATAAGAGTTTAGACATTTAGTTTTTCATTACTATGCAATGGAAAAGTCTTTTTAAATTTGATATGTATTTTTTTCCCACATTTAAGCTATTTCAGTCACTAGGTTCTGGTGTGTGGTTGGTGTCAGTGGATTGCACTATTTGTTCCCAGCTTTTGTGCGTGGCTGTGTTGAAGCACTGCGTTTGGATAGCCTTAAGTTGCCAAATCTGCCTGATCACCACCTCTGAATGTTCTGTCCTCGTTGTTATTTATCACTCCAAAAGTCTTATGCTATTCAAAGATGTTTTAGCTGTTGTTATATGTTTACCTCTGGATCACTGACAAAATTTTAGCAGGGTCTGAGGCCCAGTACTCTCTATCCCTTGCAAAACTGTTGTCTGTGTGACAACACGAGGCTGAAACACAACAGTTAGCTAGCCCCTATCTGTTTTCTGTAAATCAACACATCTTCCCCACAAAATCCCACATACCTTTAAACAAAAGGAGAGTAGATTCAAACACAGACTGAAATTTATATGGGAAAAATTTCTAAGTATTTAGTCAGGCTATCTACTCTTTTTCACTCAACAACAGTTTATGTTATTTTTTTTTTTTAATTTTCCTTGTTTCTAAAGTCACTATTTTTTCTTCCAGCATTGCCTGTTCGGAATGAAATATCAGAGTCTCCATTTCAGCTCACCTGAACATTTACTCTTTGGATTTCCTGAGTGTTCATAAACAAAGAACATATTTAATAGTGTTTCGACATAAAATGCCGATTGCTCCTGATGTGTTCACACAGTGGGTGTACTCCATAGTGTGTCCAAAGTATGATCTCAGTGGCAATATATTTTTATTTTCATTGAATATGATTTAATCTACATTCTGTTAAGCTGTCATTTCTATTTCAGTTTCTAATAGAAAAAGTCTTTGGATTTTTTTCTTAACAATGATACAACAGATCACCTCAAATATAGACATTTTATACAGCTGGCTGCTCAATTTCAAAATTGCATACTACAAAATTTAACTGGCTACCTAAAATAAAGTGATCTAGACTAGGTAGATCCTAAAATGAAGATCCTGAGTTCAAGTGAACTGAAAAAAACTACCTAGCCGTATATTCATAAAGTTTGACAAGGAACTCCCATGGAGGGAAAAATACTAATGTGGCAGAAATTGATTCCAGGAAAGCTAGCTTTCATAGGAATTTTTAAATTTAATTTTCTCTTTAAATGAAAAGTCTTCCTGATAGCTAGGGTTGAGAAAAAATTACATGAGTTCACAAACAGCTATTGAATATACTTTTCTGAAATTGTTTATTTTTTTTATCATAGCAAAAGTATACGTAATGACAGCACAGCACAAGGTCTGATTTGTGTTATCTCAATGAAGCCATCCTACAGAAGAGGATAGTGACTGAGTACTTGACATTCAGTCTGGGACAGTTCAAAGGACAAAGGCACTCCTCAGGAGCATCTTGGAAGTCGTTTCTTTGAGTTGGGTTCAAGAAATCTAGCAGACACCACTCTACATTCTCTTCAGTTCTGCTGAATGACTTGTAAAAAGGGACTCCTGTGAGGCCCTTAACAGTGCTCTACAGGGCTTCAGACCTGTAAAGCCAGTACGCTCATATTTGTAAGATAAAAATAAGATTTTGCGGAGAGTTATTGAATATATAGTCAAGGGTTCTTTTTTTGTTTGGTGGTTTGTTTTTTTTTTTTTTTTTTTAAGTATTTCCTTTTCCGGGCCAAAGTTCCATCTTGTTTTTAGGGTATTTTGCGCTCCTGGAATGCTGTAAGTGAGACCACAGCTACAGTAAAAATATACATAGGGAAAAAAAAAAAAGAAAAAAAGAAAAATCCCCAAACCTGCATGTATTTGATGCAAATATTATTGTAATTTTATGTTTTACTGGGCAAACTAACCATGAGTTTAAAAATGAATTAAGGGTCTTAATATTAATTAATACTAAACAGTCCCTGCTCCAAAGTCCAAAGTGAGTGCAATCTAAACAAATAAAATTGGTGACGCATGTTACCTTTGAATCATTTCTCTAGTGTACTGAAAACATCTTTTTCCCTCTCTGGTACATTGGATGGTTATATTCCACTCATGTTGAAAATACCAAAGCACAAAGAGGGGGTATTTTGATACAGAAAAGCTGTTTGAATCACAAGTACCTGATCTCCCTAAAAAAAAAAAGAAATAATAAAAGTAGTAGGAGAAACAAATAAATAACTATCTATGTCAACAACAGACCATATCAAATCGTGGTAAGTCATATTATACAAACTTGTGATATCTTAATATGGAAGATACATAATGAATTACTTGGGACTACCACATCATGAAATAAAATTGGATCATCAACTAATAGAAATTAAAGCGTAATGCAATGAATATATACATGTCTTTGTAGTTTGCTGCTGATTTCTTATGATAATAAAATATTAATTACAAAATTAGATGGCAAATCTCAATGACGATACTATCTTTTTTTTTTTTTTAAATTCCTCCATATACTTTTTTAAACAGAAAAGTATTTTAATAATGTCCAGACACCTGAATTATGACCTTCTTAGCTTTTGCCTTCTAATTTAGAATTAAAATATAATAGTCAACTGTAGATGGACAGAGAGAATAAAGAAGTAAGAGAGTCTTAGGCAAAACAATTGACATGACTTGAACTAGGGGCCATAAAAAAGAGTCATATACTAGGAATCAGAGCTCTGCAAGCTTGGAATAAAATCACAGCAAAGCTCACACCTCAACTGACATTGTATGCACAGAGTGATTCCTGTGAGACTTTTCATTACATTCACAGATGACCCCTATTACTGTGTTCTTTCTTGACAATTCTGCAGGGAAAGGACATTCCAGAATGCTATGAAATTGCAAGCAGAAGAATATAAAAAAAAAAGGAAGTTGAAAGTTATACTCACAACTCTGCAGTTATGTGGACCAGTGGTCAAACGGTCAATTATCTGTCAGCAAAATGCTTTTGGGAATATCTAGCAGCACAGCCCATCAGAAAAAAAATCCTCAGTTACAAATAAGGAAAAATAAAACGCAGTATAACATTCTTTTTAAAGGATTATGAGAAAATTGCATGGGATGATTTTTAATTCTAATTTAGCATGGGGTTTTATCCCAGTTTTCAAATCACAATTTTCTTGAGAAGACACTATCCCCACAAAAGAGAAAGGAAGAAAGAAAAAAAGAGTACTCAATATTTTAAAAGAGTAAGTCCCTTTTTTTATGGATGATATTGTGTTTAGACTAGATTAAATTATCTCCATCCTTAATGAACCTATCAACCCACAGGAGCTCATTTGTAAAGAAAAACTTGTATTCTAATGTGTCAGCTAACATATAGTACAGAATCATTGCACTAAATACATTTAGAAAGAGATCAGTTTTGTCAGAAAATAAAGATAACTCTTTGAAGTCATTTAATATCTTGAATGAAACTTCCTTCTCATCTTAAATTGAAGTATTCCAACCCATAGTTTCATTCTTGCTGAGGAATCTAACAAAGGGTGGGCAAAAATGCCCTTTGTTCTGTCTACACTATGTCCTGTCTACACTTCCCAATGGAAACTGTGTTTCCCCTTGTTCCCTTTATTGCAAAGCCCTCTGCAAGTGTATTTGACTTCTCTCCTTCTACGAAAAGGAAAAGGTTTTGTTAAAATTTTCTGAGTAAAGAAAAAAGAATCATTATTGCCGTGACATAAGAAAATTTATTGGACGATATTCATATTGTCTAAATTTAGTCTGGTGAAATAACAGGTTATTTTCACTAATGTCTTTTTAAATATATTTTTTCTATATTCAACGGAGAAAGTGAATGTCTTTTAGAAAGCGGTTCAGAGCCACAGTACACTAAAAAGAAAGACCACCTGTACTGCAAAGAAAATAATTTTACACAGAAATATTGTCCTACTGACCTGACGTTTTACAATATGATAATAAGAGTTACAAAATCATTAATCGAGGATGATAAGAATTAAAAGTCTGGCAAGCAAAGTTTGCCTTCCCCGTGAAGAAATAATACTGTACCACTTTGCACAGTGCATCATGGTGGTGGGAATTAGAGAGAAAGAGGAGAAACCCATGCAGATCACTGGCTGTATTAATATAAGCGTATACCCATTGGCCATAGAAGTTTTGATCTTCCTTTATGATTGATCTGTATGAGATATGAGTTGTCTACTGACAGATCCTGGCTCTTCAGTTCAAACTAAGGAGACTTCAAAGCGTAGAGCTTTCCATTCAGTGCCTGTGGTTGGTTAAGATAATGCACACAGTGGAGAACAGTGTTGAGGGTACAGGTTCTTTATATACTTCTATATCCCTAATTAGCACTCCAAGCCCTGTATGCTCTTTCACATAGTGAGAGAAAGGAAAAGAAAACCATCAGGCCATTCTGCTTTCCTTAGATTCCTGCTAGGTAAGATATCAGTGCCAGATGGGTTTCTCCTGAAGGTGCCATTTCTCACAGCTGTAGATTCAAATAGTTTATGGATTAAGTTTGAGCCCAGACCCCCCCCCTCCCCCCCCAAAAAAAACCCAAAACCAAACATCTATTTGAACTCATCTTTTTATTGCACACCTGAAATTCTCTTCTTCCTCTTTTTGGTTAGATGTTTTCCCTTTTTCTTATACTGGTGAACATTCAAGGGCAAGCAGCCTGACATATGAAAAAAATCCAAATTGATAGACATGCTACAAATCTGCAACTCAGCTGGTGAAAATAGAGAATATGAACTGAAACTCACCCTGGGAAGAAAATCTCGACCCAACACTGTGGGAAAAAGAGCAAGCCAAGCAATTTCAAAATTAAGGGATCAAGGTGAACTTGATCATTTGATCATTTTCCTTGAAGCAGTGCCAAATATTTGAAGGCAAATTGGATTTGCAGCAAGGAACTTCAGCACATCAGGTAGAATATGAACCTGGCTTGAAGAAAAAAAATCTATGAAGAGGTGGAAAAACATCAGATGTGATCCTCACCCTTGATAACACTTCTTTGAACAGCTCAGGTTTCTCAGAAGTGCTAAATTATTCTGACTAAGCATGTGAACACCTTTTCAGCAAGGGAGAAGCCATGTAGCAGCTTAGCTACGTGGATATATTAACTGACTTAAGGGACTGTACAGCACACACGTACCATTTATTGGGTATTCTGTCTGAGACATCAGTAGTGTCACAACTAGTGTTTTAATCTTACCACCTACAGTAACTAAAATAGCACTAGTATCTGCTCTGCAGACATTTAAGCCTAAAGAATAATGAAAACAAGGTGATGCACCAATAGCATTTTCTTTTCCTGTTATATTCTGCACCCAAAACCCCTTGACTAGGCTTTTTTGTGTGTGTGTGTGTGTGTGTGTGTGTGTGTGTGTGTGTGAAAGGAAAAGTAGTGATTATCTAAAGGAAATTTCAGCACTGCACCACGAGTGTTTTCCTTTTTCTTTTCTTTTTTTTCTTTTTTTTTTCTTTTGGCCTGGGATCGTATGTGAAAGAACATATATGTATCTCTCAAATTCTGCTTGATATTATTCAAATGCAGACCAAGTATGCAATTTTAATTTTTCATACTAGCTAAGATCCCAATAAATAAAGAAAATTTAGATGAAACAATTAAAATGAGAGTCACATCTTATAAAATATAGTTTTCTGACTACACACACAAAGAATGAGTCATTTACTTCAACTGGATGGCAACAACATATTTCTGTGACTAACTAAGGATTCTAGAAAATTCTAATTTGTCATGGATTTTGCACACAGCTTCTATCAACAAAATCTCATGTTATCACCATGTCTTTTTTAGGCTAACAGAGCCAGAGATTTAGTGGGATTTAGTCTTCGTCGCTGAGCACAGCAAAACCATGCACGTAAAAATCCTACTGTCTAATGAAATTTTTAGTTTTGAATGAACTTTGTGCTACTCATCTCCCTATAATGAGCAAGACAGTATCCAGACATCTAAGAAAGCGAAAAAAACTGGGAAATCACCTAATTTTTTTCCAAAAAGAAGTAAAATACTCTGCTGCAAACATGAAGCTACAAAAGATCACTCTTTGCCTGCCCCAGTTATTCAGGCCCCTGGATTGTCTTAAGGTACATATAGTGCCTCTCTCAAGCTGTTCTGGTTGCTCCTGTTGCAAGAACAAGGGTGCATTACTCTTGGATGACACACCATTGGTAAAGATGTAAGCTAGGGAATACAGACAAGAGATGAAGTCATACGGAGTTATACAATACAGAGCCCTGTAAAGTGCCTTCTGAAAGGTCACTTAATTAACAGAAAGGAAAATAGATGACTGTGGACATCACTGTATCTGTGATAATTAGCCCTAAGCAGAAATTAATTCACCCGCTTTCTGTATGGCGTTTCACAGTGTAATACTGAGAAATCCTAAGTGGTTGACAGAGGAGAGTAAGTGTCTCTGGGTACTTGCTGTAAACAACCTCATGCTTCTGGAATAATGTTCTTAGGTCAAGTCAGACTATTTAGTCTCTCGCCTCTTTCTGGGGCACTTCTGCCTCCCTCCATATTTCAGGCTTTCTCAGGAATTTACTGCATTTCCTTAATCACAAGGATTTTGTATGATTGTTGAGCAGCTCCTCATACTCATTAATAATTTTGCGACAGAAGGGAACTAAAAAGAGAAGGGGGAAGCAACATTTTGGCCAGAGGTTATTGCCTTCTTGATCTGGCTTTAAGAAGACAGTGACAGTAGTTCTGCAAATACCTCAGTGTTCTCCTTACCTAAAGAAGTGGAGATTCTCATGAAGTAGGACTGGATGAAGAAGGAGGAATAAACTGTGATGAAGGAGAGCCTCATCTGCTGCTTTTCCATCGGTCTGGTTTCCAAAGACTGACCCTGCTTTGAGGAGCCTGGACACAGCCAGCCCTGCCTAGCCAGATATTCTTGTTGCCTATTAGCCATTTCCAGCGGCCATTTCACCTGCTCCTATGCAGGGTATACCAGTCTCACATTACACTCCCTCTTTTCCATGCTCCTAATCAAATGGCTTTGTTGGCCAGCAGCCCACCATATTACTCAGTGTAGTTGCTGGTTTGACCACTTCTCCCCTGGAACTCTGATTTACTTTATGATTATCCAAAACTGTCTTCTGCCTTCCAGAGGAAAAAAAAGAGACAACCAAAGCTTTTGGGATGTACTTTATGTACTACACAAGGGATGGAAAGTTTTTCACAACAGATGGACTTGTGCATTTATTTCCTCATTAACCACTTAAAATTAAAAATTTCCTTTACTACCTATTCTATAATCTTATGAATACAATGCACTGAAAAAGGAATTTTTTTTTTTTTTAAATAATAGAACTGTTTTTCAAGGCTCTTCAGATTGTTTAGTACTTATCACTTAAAAAAAAAAAAAAAGAACAGGAGAACACACACAGGTGCTCTGAACACTCTCATTACTGTACTGCTCATCCAAAGGATAACCTCACTGTGAATAATATTTATGTTATACCCTTGAAACTCCTTCTGGTAGAACTAAATTGTTGTGCTTGACATACTCACCTCTATCTTTCTTAAACAGCTGAAAAAGGACCAGGAAGTTGTCACGAGATTTGACATAAAATAGCAAGATTAGCCTTAATCTTTCAAAAAACTGTCTAGTTATACCTCAATATTTCTGTTAAGTAGTTGTAAGAAAAGTTGAAAAATGTGCTTCTATGAAAGGGACTTTTCTTTAGAGGAATTCACATAGTAAGAAAGGAAGAAATTCCATCAAGTAGAATAAAGATGAGACATATATAAAAGATAAGAGTCAATGAAAATAAGAAATTTAGTTTGAATTAGTGATCTAGATAACTTCCATAACCTCAGAGAGAGAAATACTCTCACAGGTCATGATCCTTTCCATTAATTTCCTTTATGATGAACTGCCATCTGTAAGTGTCCATGACAAGATTTAGTTAGATCTCTAATTTTATATGCCTTAACTTAGCCATGATGGATCTCACCCTAAACCAAAGAGGTACCTGCATAATCACCTCTTCTGAATGCTGTCCCTCTGAATGAGACCTAATCTACAGACTGTTAGTCTTTTATATACCAAGTGTTATTCTTTAGAATATTTAAAATACATATTAGCACATAAAATCCTTTGTAAAAGAGTAAACCTTAGTACAAAAAGCTGAAAATTTACCCAGCTGCACCAGAACTATGTTTTTTTATGTGTGTTTTTCTCTTGGTGACAATAACACATAGATGTTACAATATATATTTGATGATACTAATTTGGGCCTCTGAGTTATCTGAAAAAAATACACTGTTATTTAGTAGCAAATCTTTTGGTAAAATCAGAGATTCAAGACAAGTTTTCACCTCTTGAGAAAATATACAGCACAGAAACACAGAGATTAGAGGACATAACTTTGTTTCTGTCTGTTGACTTCTCCTTTTAAAGCCTTCTAAATTAAGATAAAATAGCCAGGGGCATCTAAAACGCCATGAAAGGTCTTCCTGAATAGCAGGAAAAAAACTAAATTATGGACGCAGAATAAAAAGAAAAATGGTGGTAAATAAATGGCAGGTGAATTTGACATTACTGTGAGTGTGAACTTATTCCCTCTCACACGAAGATCAAATCTAGGGAATATCCTGGGAAAGGAACAAAGATTTGTGTAATAGTTTTATGATCGCAGTGTGTCTAGAAAGGAAGATTACCTGAAATGTTGACAAAATGTTGGATCCAAATGAATCCTTACTTATTAGGTATGAAAGAACAGGAGACGCGGACAATAATTTCCCGGGGTTTTGATAACTCAATGAGAAGCTAAGAACTAATATAGGGGATGCATGATTGTTACAAGATTGTTACAACACTGTTACAAAAATGAATAATATAAAGAGATATGGAAACCTCAGTAGTATAGTGCAGGATGTATCATAAACATAGAGATACATTCACCCCCCACAGATGAACCTCCAGTCACAGCGCAGATGGATGTCATGGTTTTCTTAGGACTAGAATACAATTTTGAACCAGAAATAGGAATTGAACCTCAACCCCCCCCGCCCCCCCTGCAAAAAAACAAAAAAAAACAAAAAAAAAACTCAAACAAACAGAAACACATAATTGTGTGTTATTCACTGATTTAGAAAAAAATAAATGGAAATTAGACAGGTTTTTATCAGGATTGTAAAACTACTCACTTTGCAACAAAAATGAGGCTGATTTATATAATTAAAAATCTTACAGGAAGCATTAGAATATGCTGAATATCCAAGATAAAAGAGAACAGTGAGTGAATGCAGTAAAAAGACAAGGGCTTATATGAAAGTTTAGAACTGTATGCTGTTTTTTGAGTTTATGTTGAATATAAATATCAGAAATGTGGGAGGGCACATAGTGCGCAGAGAAGTAGAATGTTGTGAGAACTAGTGAATTCTTCTCTTAGATTTAAGTCTGATTGGTTTTGTGAACTTTGCTGAAATATTTAACCTTCCCAAATCACTCTTTTCCATTCTGTAAGAACAGACTGTCTGATCCTCATGAGTATTGAGAGGCTTAATTTAATTTCGTCAAATCCATTTAAGTCCTTGGATGAAAAACATAACATGTGAGTACTGCCAACTTTAATTTTTTTTAATGACTATTAACAATCGTTGTTTTTTCCTTAGGTTCAGCTTCTGGAGTCATGGGATTATTTGAAAATATCAGTTTTCATAAAAAAATAATATTGTTTCTAGTGAGAAAATACATCAGAAATAATTGTTATAGTTCACTAGAAAGGTAACTACCATTTGGTTTTGTTTTGTTTTCCTATTGGTCCACGAACTATTCAACATTGTACACATCCTGGAGCACTTCTAAAGGAGGAAAATTTGTGAGCAGTGCTTAGAATTTTCTCCTCGGATGTAGGAGTTACTGTTATGAACTTGGTGTTCCTGTCCTCTCAGCATGAGCAGCTTTATGAGATGACCAGTTTGGGGGGTTTATGTTTGTTTATTTTTGTTTTGTTTTTAATTGTTGGTGATGGGGTTTTTTATGAGTTATACTTCAGAGCAGAAGAATAAGTCTTGTTTCCTCAAAGAGAGTATTTGGGATGCTATACGTTGAGTGGCTAGAAGCTGTTGCCAGGAGCTGAGCCTTGTTACACCTTTGCATTCCGTGTTCCCTGTTTGTTAGCTCTAAGGAGCAGTACGGTGCCTTTCTGTAGTGCTTACCTCTCTCCATGCATTTTGCATCGAGTTTTGGGTATTTTCTCTAAGCTATAGATATTCTTTTGGGAAACAGGTGTTGAGAAAGTGATTATTGTAATAACTGGATTAGAGGCACCAAGACACATATCTGATTTCATTTAAAATTTCCCATATAGTCTCTATTGATTCAAGAATGATAAAGAGGGTAGGGGAATTAACGTTACTGTAAATATTAAGAGCCAGATTCATCCTTTAACACACATATCCCGTTGGCTTCAGAGCAAATAGCCTAGGCATATCAGCGGTCAAGAATCTGCCTGAGGAACAGAAAAGCATTTGTGGCATAATTAGGTAAAAGTGCTTGGATGAAACTGAGTACAGAAAAATGCTGATGAATATCAACAGAAATAGCTCTGTAAGTCTTAAGAACTGAAAAAGGGTCATGTAGAAGTAGACTGGACAAGTTATTCAGATACAGTATGGGCTAAAAAACAGTGCTAGGATGAAAACGTATCAGATGACCTAATCTGTGCCTGTGATTTCTAATGTCTGTGATTCTTATAGTCAAGGATAACATAAAGCAAAATCAACAAAGAAACGCTAGCATGTACAAATGGAATATAACAAAAACATTTAAGCTTCCTCATATACTTCAAGCTTTGCCAGTTTTAATGCTGGAATAAACCCAATAAAAATCAGAGAACAACTGTCTCAATTTTTCCCAGCAAGATGATTATAATTTTCTATTACAGTCTTTAATCAGATGTACTGTAAATCGCAAAGAAATGGTGAGATTTAATTTGGGCTAAATCAGAAAAGTGCTAAGTAAGGATCCATAGGAGAGAAGCTAAATACATTTGGGAAAGCTCTAATATCTCAGAGAGGAAGATAGGTTCTTTTTCTTTTTTTTTTCTTTTTTATACCAAGCCAGAGAAGGACAAAAGCACTGAGAGTGCTTTTATAGAATAGAGAAAATGAATTAGAAATGCTGTAAAGGGAAAAAAAGGTACTGAAAGCACACAGGAAATGTCAGTCAGAACTTTTAGCAAGAAGGGAAGCAAAATACCTAATCTAACACAGAAGATGAAGATAGATAAAGAGGGGAAGTATTAGAGAGGTGGTTGGCTACAACAGACTCTATTACACCTTAAGTAAAAAAAGAAATGACATTAAGTTTTACAGTAGCTGTCACTACATAATAGAGTGGTGTCTGGTTTTCGTTCCCTCAAACTGCAGTGCTGTAACTCAGCTACATACCACCATCATACAGCAATTGATTCTTGAAACTCATACATGCACTATTTTTTTTTTGCCAAGTCAGATATGTTAAATTGAACAGAGAGGAAAAGGAAAATCCTCATTGCAGTTCAGGTCATAAGCTGCAATAAATTCATCCTCTTCCCCCACAGGAACATCACTGAAGGATCAGGATCCTGAATACAAATGGTACAATGTAATAATTTATATACACACATAGTAATCAAAAGGTGTAGTTGCATAGATCATATAAGAATGGCCTTTCAGGTGCAGAAAGAATACAGTTCACTTCTCCTGAGCAATCAATGGGTCACTTTCATGACATAAACCCTATAGAACCATGAGTAATGTAGAAATATCTGTTAAACAAATTTAAGCAAACAGATTAATCACAACTACATGGCAATTGGCCAAAGGTGTACAGAGAGCATAAAAGTATAATCACTGCAGTTAAAATAAAAAGTCCTATGGATTCAACATATAAAAATTAACTTCACTTTTAGAATTGTGTATTTTATCCCTTGTGATTTACTTATGAAACTTTAAGATCTATACTGCTTTATAACTTCTGCATTTATTTTGTTTAAATCATTATCTTCTTTTTATAATGGAGAAAGAAATGTGAAGTTGCTTAAATTGCCTGTTTATTTGAATTTAGAATTTCACAATAGCTCCCTAGAGTTATCAAATGACTGAAACAATTCCTTTCAATGATATTGGGGGTTTTTTGTCTTAAAATGGCATTAAGTATTTTCAGGATTTTTTGGGGAAGGGGAAGTTCTATTTTCCACAACACAAAAAATTGCACATTTTGTACATAATGAAAGTTTAGACAATGATCAGATTATTTAGAAAATAACAAAATCACAATAAGTAAAACTGAAATATCCTGTTGCAAGGGCACCTTGATCAAAATTGCTTCTTTTCCCAGAATTATTTCCTTTCTGGATGGTGAGAATTATTCTTGCCAAAGATTTTATTTCCCTAAACTCTGTTGTATTCCAAAGAAGCAATTAATTTATGGAATAGATATGGTTGCATTTTATTGTGGTCATTCTTGCTATTATATAAAAACTTTTTAATGAAACAAGTGACTTCTAAAGAACCCTTTAACTCACCAGACAGAAACACGTAGCCGACAATAGAAAAGTTCAAGTTGCAAGATGTTTGTTTCCAAGAGACTACCGGAGGTTACTAAGTTTACCAAGGCAAGAAATGCTTTCTGAATCTCTTAATTCTAGATGAGAGCATCTCTTTTCATAGAATTAGGGATGGCTTACCAGTTATTGTAATTAGCATAGACATGCGCAGTTTCATTATTAATTGAAGAAGTCATCTTCTGTTTCCCCCCTCTCCTTTCATTCATTCAGTTTAGTGTTGTCATAGGAGCATTTAATCTGGCATTTAACACAAACAGTGAGGTCAGAATGAGCGTCAAAGAAAAACAGGGTTGTTCTTAAAGCAGAGAACAGAAACTTTTTCCCCAGGGCAGATCCACTTCTGAAGGCTCCTTCCTTTCTTCTTCCCTCCATCTCCTCCCCATTCAGGATGAATGCCAAATAAACCATCACGGTACTAAACTCAGATAATTTCTGTCAGGAGGGATGTGAAGTCCAAACTCAATAATTCTTTTAATCATATTTGTTCATCTTTTCTTTTTTTCACTAAATTGATGATTAGTTTATCCATTCAAAATTCAAAAATGTTAAAAATTACACTGTTATTCAGCCAGAGGAAATAGTCTTACTGCAGCAATTATTGAGCCGAAATTTATGGTTAGGCAGACAGATTACATCATGTTGACAGTCCCTTCTGACCATAGAACTGAGGTTTCATTGCAGACAGTATAATAGATATTCCTCAGATTATGCTGAAACTATTGGTCTCTGTCTTTCCATGACACAATGCAATCAGTATCAGTGTTTGTTTTGTTTCTTCTTGTTTCTCTAAGGATTCTCTGTCTGTAGCACTCTACTCACATTTAATGTTTATACATTCTTCTCTGCTTGGATACCTGGTATCCCTTTTAGGATAATGGATCTCTTGCAATCAGCTCACATCAGACCACCCAGACAGCTCCTTCTCCTCAAATCTACATTCTCCCAATTGTCTATTATCCATTTAGTTAGAGCCCTCCAGTTTGTGTTTCATGGGATGAACTATCATACTTTCAGATTGTTTTTAACCATCATTCGGATGACATTTTCTTACCTTTACATTTTACTAAAGTATGCTTAAATAATAATTGTTTGTGTATTTAGAGCTAATTTATCTTTTAATTTTCTAATTTATTCCTTAGGTGTCTTGAGAAAGCAATAGTATATACAAGATTTTTTCTTACTTTATATGTCCCTTATAATAGTCACAGATTTGTGCATGTTTGATGAAAACCACCTAGAGTGAGCTATAATTTATATTGTTGTGATTTACACTCAAATGTTCCATTTTCATGAGAATTTGGGTGAAGCTCCATGCATTTCTAACATGTTTACAAGGTATATATATATGTGTGCCAAAAGATTTTCACGTGATTCCATTCTTACAAACTTGCTTTAATCTCTGTGATTTCATGGCAGAGGCATTTCTGAAAATATGTTTTGAAGCTTAATTTGCATGTTTTAAAATCTCCTGATTTTAACTTTTTCACTGATGGACTAATCCATTCAAAATCTCCAATTATAGCGCTTGGTCTAGATTCACTTAAAAAGGTCACAAAACTGGTGATATAAGGTCTTTTCTTCACAGTATTTAAAAGTGCGCAGATGAATGAAAAGCAATTCCTAAGTGTGGACATCACTTATCTACAGACTGTACCTCTCTCCCTCCCCAAATATGTATGAATAAGGAATAAATGGCTATGGTATCATATATTGGATTAATGCCAGTGACAGCATAAGTGAATGTGGATTCGTGATTAGTGCTGCCGTGACAAAAACTATTGAGTTGACAAATGTGTTACCTAATTGAGACTGCTTTATTATTAAGTACATTATTTGTTATATTGTAATTCAATTGCTCCTGGATCCTCAACAGGCCCCATTCTGTTAAATCCTGACCTGATTTAGGGTGGTGTTAAAGTTAAAAGTAGAGTTGAAAGCTGAATTTTTCATTTCAAAAGAGATTTAGAATAATATTCTGTTGTTTCTCACTGTGTGAAAAACAACCAAACAAACCAGAAATGTTCACTGTGCCAAAACTCTTATCTATTCCCTCTCACTTTAAATTTCAATCTCTTAAAAAAAAAAAGCAAAATATTTTGTTCTAGACCTACATTTCCTACATTTTAGAAATATAACAACTTTTTATTCTGTGTTTATGTTAAAAAATAAATAATTTACTTTTAAAGGTACATAAAGAGGTTTTTATTTGTTTGTGGGTTTTGTCCTTCTATGTTTACTGAGGGAATAAAATACTGGTTTTGTTGTTGGAGGTGGAGAAATCATTTTCCTAAAATATATGAAAAAAAAATATTTATTTATTTATTTTATTAATTTATATTATTTATTTATATTATATTTATTGATTTAACTGTATGAAGTGTGTAGTAAATGTTGTTGGAATAAAGATTATATTTTCAATATAATATACCATGTACACTGATTGCTCAAAAAGAAAGTTGGGTAGGAATAAGATTATAAAAGTAATCTGTACAAAAATCCATGGTCTTATAGGATTACAAAGAAATAGAAACATGAAAACAAAAATAAAATAGTATGTGCAAAGATGAGAAAGATGAGAGACAGTGACAAAGACAACATTATGATACTGCTAGGGGCTGCAGAAAATTTTGAGACAGATATTTTCTATGTGCCATATATGGCAAAGTCTTTTGGGACACCATAATAAAATAGAATAAGCCGTCATGAAAAGGTTTGTGACCCTGTGGGCATATTTTCAGCAGGTAGAGAAATTCCATAGGTCATTAATCAGTCATTAAGGGAATAGATTGAAATATCTTCATTTTAACAGATGCCAGAATAGATGGGGGAAGAAGTCTTCTCTGATGACTCAGCTAAGTATCATTGCTTTGATTCTTCTGAGTGCATCTTATATCCTTCAAGGCTTATTAACTGCCTCATCATGAGCTGAAACAGTTTCTAATACTATAGCATGATTTGTGCTGCCTGAAACACAACTCTAAATTGTGATGTCTGTTGAAATGTGCATTAAAATGGAGCCAGAAGTCAATGAACCCCCTGAGAGGCTTTCTGTTGGTTTCAGCGTGCTTCAGACCGGATACACGTTTATCTCTGCATATGAACAGAAAATATGCTCTTACCATAGGATCATTACCGTGAAGGAAGAATGGCCCAGAAGTTAGAGAATAAGCTTAGGCTTCAATTGCCGCAACTTTTACTCCTTATATTTTTCACTACTTGTCTGTGTTACTCAGGCTTTTTTCTAGCAAAGGAGACGGTGACCCACCCCGGCACACTGTCACTACTGCTTCGGGAGCGCCACAGTTGTTTCACAGCTGCACTAACTTTTCCCAGTGGCAAAGTTAACATGGTCTGTGTACTTACGTCTGCACTATCTCAGGCTAAAACCCAACTGGAAGAGAAAATGTCCGCCATTTACGTTGCCTGAGATGTACCGGACATCTTATCGGATGAAAAAGGCCAAGAAGCCTATTACACAAAGTCCTGGTCATACAGCCATTAGTGCGTTTGCCTGGCAATTAGTATACGATTGCCTGTAATATAATTGGAATGAGACAACTTCTGCCACGTGAAAAATGTATCCGCGTGTCACATGACTCCAATGGAGATATTCATATATTCAGGACTGATGTGCACGTAGCTGAAGGGGTATGCGCAGTTGCATAACATAACAGATGCACTTCCTTTGTAGATGTACTTTGTGTCAAGGAAAAAAGGCAGGATCTGAAGCTCACTCTTTTTTGTTATGTTGCCTTATGGTTCACTTAAGCATGTAGGTAACTGTCCAGCTTTCTGGCTTTTCTGCCCCCAGCTCCCTTCAGCCCCTAACTCTACCCGTGCTGTGAATAGGCAACCATAATATTCCTAACATGGGAACCGGACAGGGTCCAGACACCTCAGTCTTATACCAGTCATGTAATGGTTTTAGTAACTTCTTACTTTACAGGCATTCACTTAGGCAACATTCATTAACGTGAGGTGGTGAAATGGAAGCTATATTTAGTGCACCTGGCAGATATACTTTTATTTTAAAGTTTAAATATTGGCTTCCGAGCACTAAGGGGAAAAAAAAAAAGAAAAAGAAAAAGAAAAGAACAAGTGCTCAAATGAGCCTGTGAGAGATATAGGTATAAACTATGTTACCACTAATTAATTTTGGTGCACGCTACCCACACAGAGCTCTGAATTATAACCTCCAAGACACTCAGTTTACATTTATTGCTTGTGAAAAACCAAGCAGATACACAGAAAAAAAATAACCTCATTGTTCCATTGCGAGCTGTTAACCAAGTCAAAGCTTGATAGTGACATATTAGCACACTTAACAGAAAAATCAAAAAGATTTTATATGTATAACGTATAAGCAAGTCACCAAGGACTAACTGGAGTCTCTCTACAGCACCTAAATTGAGCTGTTTAAGCTTCCGCTGCCAGATACATTCTTATCACAGCTATCATATTTAATGCAATGAAGAAATCCAGTTTCAATCTGTTTGACAGGAAAACAATCTACTATAACAGAGGAGTCAGAGAGCAAACTCTTAAAATACAGTGCAGAATGAAGCTTGCACTTCAGGTGATTTTTCAATAATTATAAAATTACTGATTAGCATAAGATGTGGGCTGGATTGCCTTGTTGCCTGAGTACCTGGTATTAAAAAAAAAAAAAAAAAAAAAGGAAAAGAAAGGAAAAGAAAAAGTACTTTTTTTTTTTTTTTTTTTCATATCCATCATGCTTTTGACAGCCTAACTGGAGATTAATGAAAGGTTCACACAGGGATAGATCTTTATGATTACAAGCGGCAAAACACAGAACAGCAGTTACAGAACAGATCGACTAGCTTGTGTAATGGCAACCATGTTCCACAAGATCTTCCTTGCCAGTTACTTAAAGACACAAAGACTAGATTATTTATTAGGCATTGTTGTTTTTGGTATAGTTTTTTAACACTATAATAGCATGCCACACTCTCATTTCCTTTCAAATCACTGGATAGTTTTCATTCTTTTCAATGGGATTTAAATGGTTCCTTCAATAAAGGAGGTGACTAATGTGATCACCTTTGTGGTCACCAATTTTAATTCTTCCTCAGCTGGTAGTGAAGAATACTTTCGTAATTAAATTGGCTGGAATGTCAGAAACAACATCTATAATAAACCAGTACGATGTGAGAAACCAGCCAAAGAAGCCTTCTCAAGGATTCCTGCAACTGCTGGAGTTTTGTCTTCTCTCTCCTTTGCCTGTCTGTCCTCCAGTCTTCACCCAGTCAATGCTTCTCACCTCCACATACGTAGGTCACCTCCTAGGAGAGGGTTAGGTTCACCTCAGCTGTGAGCCGGGGTGACGCAAACCTGAAAATCAAGAAATTGATCTTGTTCATGAGTCCAGCTTTCTGAAGCACTCTGATATCAGAGCGGTTTGCTATGTGGGAGACAAACACAGCCTTTCTTTTCAGTTTGGCTGTTTCCCACTCAAGCTGCTCAGGTCTGAAGCTCCTAACCTTCTGCAGACAATATGTGGAGAAAGGAGATGTCAGAATTTCAGTTCTAGGAACTATTCCCAAGTTCTGCTTCTTTTTTCCTCTTTATTTCCTGAATTAAAAAGGGTAGCGCACCATCTTTAAAAGCATGCTTGTCCAGCTTCCAATGCTGGTGTCAGGCCAAATTTTCAAAGTTTCTAGTGGGAGATATTCTCTCTTTTTGCTTTTCCTGTTTCACCTTTTTTTTTTTTTCCACTGTCGTGCTTATTACCTGGAACTTCTTTGTTAAGGACTGGTACAGACTGTGTCCTTTCTATCGGTGTACACGTTGCGTAGTCCAAGACACTGACTACATGTGTTTAGCAATTATTCACCATCCAGCGATGCTTTGTAATCTCTCAGTCTTTACACTGAATAAAACCATTGTCTCATTTTCAGATCCCTGTGTATGCTATTAATTTATGTTTGCTGTAAAATGATCTGAACTTATATCCAGGGGAGATAAGTAAAACTGAAAAGCGTCACCCTGCACAGAAGGGAGCGAGGCACTTTTTTGGATGGCATAGTTGTTTCCATTATAATTCATTAACTTTTGCAAAGAGGGTTTTCTGCTGTGAAGGGAATACACATCCTGCTGCTGAGACCCTGGTTTCATCTGTGTACACACAAATAGCTACTGTCTGCACGCATGCATGTGTACTTACATATTCATGCCTCTGAGCATATATACAAACACGCATTTGGATGTTTAAAAAGCAGCAAATAACTGTGTATATAAATACATACACAGTGAGTTTAGTATTTTATCATTAAATACTTAAAGCTTTAAGAAACACCATTAGCAACTCCCTGAGATCTCAGTTTTTAATGCAATGAGTAAAATTATGTTTTTCACACAAAAGCCTTAAATTCTGCACCCCAATATTTCAGATGCTGTGACATAAAGGAAGAAAACCAAACAAACTAACCAAAAGACGAAAATATCGTCTATATAAAGTTAACATAATGTAATCTAATGCTACGACAGACTGAAGAAAGAGGAAATAGATGACTAATGATTTTATTAAGCCTTGGAGTTAATAATACTGACAATCACTGAAGAGGAAATGACATCATTAACTGCATGGCCAAATTACAGCAAAGCTGTGATGCAACCTAGCATTAATAATGGACTGAATTTTATTTCCCAGACGCATTGATATGAGAAGAGGTAATAATGCAAAAAACAAATACTGACACCACGATTCAATGACGGGGGTCAAATTCCAAGGGACAGTTGAGTAAATCAGTTTTTGCAGAAACATACACACCAGCCAAACCACAGCTGAACTTATATTTTGTTTACATTTCTAGGTTATCCTTGGCTAGCAGCCAGACTCCCACCCAGCTTCTCACTGACTCCCCCTCCCTCTTTGGCAGGACGGCAGGGAATAAATAGGAAGATCAGAAATGTCAAAGTTTGTGGGTTGAGATAAAGGTAGTTTGTTTACCCTTTACTCCCATGGGCAAAACAGACTCGATTTGGGGAAAATGAATATATTGCTGATTAAAGTAAATATTTAATTATTGATTCAGTTGATGGAAACAAAAATGGGGAGTTTGTGGCCAGTAGACGGTGGTTTCTCTCTGTTGCCACTTCCTCATCACTATTTTCCTCTATCCCAATGTGGCTCACCACAGGCTGCAGTGTACATCTGCTCTGGTGTGGGTCCTTCCAAAGGCTGCAGGGAATACTTTCTCCATCGTGGAGCACCCGCTCCTTCTCCTCCGACCTTGGCTGTGATGTTCTCTCTGCTGTTTCTCTTTTTGTTTCTTCCTGCTCTGCCTGTGCAGAGCATTTGCCCCCACCGAGCAGATCTCACTGCAGCCCCTCGCTGACAGCACCTCACCAGCTACAATCAATACAGATATTTTAAGGAATTGTTCTTAACAAGATACCTCCTATCAGTAATAAATTGTTGACAGCCTTTCCTTTTACCATGGCCTCTAAATTCTGCATTTTTAATTTGTGACATTTGCAACCTGTAAGTTTTCTCACATACTGTGAACCCACTGCAATATTTACGTGCTCATACTGAAATAACCAATATTGCTGTCTTTTAGAGGTTGATAATTTACTGTGACAACAGAAATTTTGTGGATGAATAGACAGATACAGAAGAAAAAATATTTATTAGAGGAACTGAAACCCACTATATGACCTCTGTAAGACATTTGCTTTGGAGAAAATACAACAGTAATACCATTGCACCAGTCTAAAACTATGATTTTTATATTTTTTTAATTTTGTGATGAGGAAGTGGCGGCAGAGAGAAATCACACTCTACTGACCACAACCTCCCCAATTTTTTTCCCATTACCTGAATCAATAATTAACTGAAATTATTATTTTTTTACATCCAGTTTAAGGAGTTTACCCTATTCTGTTCAGCATCCCGTGGTGCATTAGCACTGCCACTAGCATAAATAGGTACTAGCATAATATTTTAATGTTGTGGCAGAATATTTTTGTTGAAATTTATGGTTGTAGTGGAATATTTCTGTTGAAAATTATGATTCATACCTATTCCTGCTCAGATCAAAGAGAACTATCAAGTACGAAGAATTCCAGTGGGTCACAGCTTCTCCCTGCATAGCTGTCACTGCAGGAGCACAGCTCCATTGGTTAGTGGATTGCTTTATCACTTGTGAAACAGAGTCATCAGCAAATCAGGAAAACAAAATTTATTATTAGCTGCTTTTGTGTTCCACCTACAATTATGGTACGTGAATATAGAATAGGAATCATAGGAATCATGCTTTTATAGGAATCATTTATAGGAATTATGCTTTTAAAGAAAACATTAAAGAATATTATTAAGGGTTATAATAATTAATCACAACTGCAGATGTTGCATTTAAACTTTCAGATTTTGTCCCTTTTCATTTGCAAATGCCATCCCACTCAGGATTCAGTGCTGTAACACAGTACCTCTCTTAACCATAAAAAAAAAATTACATAAGAAATGTAGGGACAAAAATCTCAATATGTAGTTATTCTTTCTAGAAAATGTTTTCAGAAGTATGTAGATTTGACTTAAGTAATTTTAATGCAAAGTGAAAGGGGACAGGTCTGGAGAATATCACACCGCTATCATAATAAAACATCTTCCTAAATAGTGGATTTTGGTTTACCAACTAAATTCAAAATATTAGCACAGAAGCTATTGCAACTTGTTTGCTGTTTCTAATTATTTGGGTTATATAGACCCAGGTCCATGGGGGCCTCATGTGTGTTGTAGAAGCCGTTCATCTCTGCATAAATTATAATATATCTTGCTTTAGTTAGAAGTGGATTAGACTTACCAGTCTAATGGTGAGAATAACTGGTATAAAGGCAACTAACTTACACCAACTTCCAAATAATTTTACTTCTAAATTTGGTTTTGATGTCTTCTCACTGTCGCTGATAAATATTCTGAAAAGCAGGGTTTTTTTTTGAAATAAAAGTTTCTCAGTAAATTGGTACAGACGGCTCTATCAGAACCTAATTATGACTGTGGAGCCAGAAAATAGATTGCATTTCCCATACATTATTAATGCTCTTCAAATCCTCATTTGTCATGTTCAAGGTTATGTAGAGATGACATTCAAGGAACCCAAACTCCTTGCTAAACTCATTTCATCAGTCCAAGTCCTCTCTGTCACCAACTTCTTAAGCTCTTGGATAATATTAAAACTACAGGACCATTCTCATAGAATTATACAGAAACCATAAGGCTGTAAGGAAATTATTGATGATGAAAATTAAGTTCAGTACCATAACAAATAATTTCATTAACAGGCATTCGCTTATATAATAATTAAGCAAACCTGTGTATAAAGAAAGAATTAATTTTGTAGGACCAAGTGATGTTTACTACATGGACATGGAAGTAGTTAGGCATATTAAGACCTGTACTTCATACAGAGGCCCATGACTGGAAGGTGATACAAAATATTATTAGGAAATGTACATTGATTCTGAGCGTTTTAACAGAAGAAACCACAGTTCAAGTGGTAACCATAAAATACATGTGCGTTTTTTACTGCTAGAAGCACAGGGTCATTTTATAAAAAATTTAAAATCAGACTATACCCACTTACTTATTCTGAGTACTTGTAAAGAAGTAAGACAAGCTTTGTATGATTAAAATAAGTCTAAGGCTTTCAGTATCTTGCTATTTATTCTAATACTCGAAAAAATGACTTTGAATACAAAAGTCAAATGAGATGATGTGAAATTGTCATACTATCCAGCTTCCACTTAGTTTGGTGATGCATCAGAAAATATTGGAGAAGTCTGTGATGTTGCAGACTTTTTATTGTATCTTAGTACTTCAGTACAGAAAGTACTGCTTTATTTCAGCCTAAGTAGACACCAATTGCTAATGGAAAAAGTGAACATTCACAGTTATCTGTGACAAAAGATGAGAAAAAATATATTATGAATGCGGTGGATATCCAAAACATCTGAAAAGTATAAAGTTTCTCCCATTCTATTCACCACTGTTTATACTTGCTGAAGCTATAAACCACTTGTTAGAAGAAAAACTTTATAGCAAATTAGATACTGGTACGTAGCTGTTGGTCACTTACCACAGAGTTATCCGGAGAACAGCTACTTAAACTTTTATAGTACCTTATCATGCCAAGCCGTCTTATGGTACTTTACAATATTACATTAAAATTGAAGGCTAATCCATTTT
Source organism: Vanellus vanellus (assembly GCF_965231255.1). Taxonomy (NCBI): domain Eukaryota; kingdom Metazoa; phylum Chordata; class Aves; order Charadriiformes; family Charadriidae; genus Vanellus; species Vanellus vanellus. The sequence goes on from NC_138907.1 coordinate 86,389,959, forward strand.
GCAGATTTACTGTTCAGATAAAATGAGATAAAATCCAAGGGACCAAATTCAACATGTGTGTAACTTCTATCATCTCTGTACAGTTACAACAGGTGATAACTACTCCACTGAAAACCAAACATCTCATACTTAGATCTAAAAAAAGCACTTGCAAGCTAGGGCAAATTAAAAAAAGCAATAAAAAACATTAATTGGCCCATGTTTCTCAGTAATCTCTTTGCTATTATTTCAGATACTTGGATTTGAGTATGAACTTATTATTATTATTCTCTCATATCACGATTCTTCATCTTCTTGAGCTTGCTGAGAAGCTGTTACTCTTCCAACAGGTGTGTGTGTATTTTTGAAGGGGGCAGTATGCCATCATTTTCTGCTGATGTGGAAATAAACAATATTAAACTTTGTCATGATATTGAGGTGTTTGTTAAGAAGAATTAAACCTCTGTTTAAACTAAATATCTTGAAAAGTCAGAAAATGTATGAATCTGAATCAACATATTTGTTTTTCTTTTGTAAACATATTTAGAATAGAGTCTGGAAAACGTTAAGTAGTGATGATACTTTGATTTTCATGTGAGTAGACAAAATTCATTAAATAAAATAAAAAGGGATTTTAAGAAAAGAAATATGCTCAGTTATCATACCACGTAACAATAAAAGCTAGAGAACAGTTATAGGTAGAAAAATAATCGCTTAAAAAGATACACGTGACCAGAGAACTAGAACTAAACTTGATACCAAAAAAATGTAGGAGCCAAAGATGTTCAGTCTACCTAACACAGAGAACTAATTGCAGTCTAAATTTTAGGTGTTCAAATAAGTGCTGAAATATACAGTTGACTAGGAAAACATGACTATTAAAAGTCTCCAGAGAAATTTTGAGCACACCTATGAGGACAGCACTAGCTCTATCCCTAAATTTAGTGGTTCTATGACACGACCTTTTGGACTGGAGTAAGTGAGTATGTTCCTGCAGCTTTTACAAGCTTGGATCGTGGTTCTTTTAATTCTACATCTGCTTAGAGCACTCATAAACTAAGGCTTTGTTGTTAGTGGTGTTAATGCTTTCTTATTTCTTGCCAGTAGCACAGTGCAATAGATCACTTGTTACATAAGTTTTCTTTCTCTCTTTAGTCTCTACAAATTTATGAAGATTCATTCCTCTTCACCAATAAAAACAAATATTTGTAATTTTTCAAGGAACCACTTTTGGATTACTTTAAAACTGCTTTCCAGGAAATTATGTGTTCACTTCCAGTGCAAAAGTTCTCACAATTTTTTCTCACAGACATTTTCAAAAGTTTTGCTTCTTTGAGAATTTGAGAAAAATTTCTCCCACCTTAGTATCTATAAAAGAACAGAAAGAAATGCAGCCTACAAATTACATAAGGAGATTTTATTCAATGTATAATTTACAAAAACTTTAACGATTATATTTGCCACACCAATTGAATACCTAACATTTTAGTTACAATTTAGCCAGTGAATGACCATTATAATTTTTATTTTTTCTGTATAAATTGTTCTGTTTGGATATCTAATGAAAGTGATTGTCCTTCCCCGAATTCCCTCTTGTTCCTGGTGTCATCTGAGCAATGAGGTGCCCAGAACTGCGCAAGTATTCTAGACGTTTGGTCACACATAGCTGTAAAGAAATAGATTTTCATTCCTTTGGCTTCTGATTTGATTGGTTTGTAGAAGATAAAATTGCCCCTTTTTAATCTTTTCCTCCATCACGTTACATTTGTGTATAAGCAGCTAAAAGCTCAATTGTTTCTAATATACTGTCCATTTAGAGCCCAAATTCCCACTCAGTGTTACTGTATTACAAGTACTTCACATTTATGAATACCTGCAGTTTGGATTATTGACCATTAGAGGTACTTACATGTAGATTTGCAGGCTGAAGCTCATTTAGCTATTTCCAGTCAACATTTCACTTCTTAGGTTTTCAGATCTTTTTTCTTTTTCTCACTGTTTTTGGTTTGGTTTTGTTTTTTTTGTTTTTTTTTTTTTTTTGTGACACCTCTTAATTTAGTATAATCTGAAAATGGAATTAATGCAGTTTATTTTTTTCTTCCAGATCATGAATAAAAATACTTAATGATATTTCCATTCCACAGAGGCATAAATAACTGAAATAATCAATATTGAAATTATATTAAAAATTAGAATCCTTATTGTAAAGATTCATCTGAGGCTCCAAATGTCTAAACTAAAAAAAAAAAGATTTAACAAACTTTAATTAACCAATCAGTATACTTGGAATACAAAATGATGTGATGGGTCTGACAACTTTTTAAAGGAAATGCAGCTGTTTCTTTTAGTTTCGAATCTCAAATGGATAGCGATTAAAGCTCATACACTACTATACTTCTTCGCATGCCTGTGCAGTTTGCTAGTGAGTTTAGCTCAACTCTGAAGGGAAGGAGCACAAGATGAGAGTATAAATTAGTTGTTTTAACCAAGATGGGCGTGTAGTTGGAAGTCCTTTAATATTTGTAAGCTGGTTCTTTCTATTCTTGGTCAACCCAGAGAGTCAAGCATAGTGCCATTCCAGCCTCTCAAGTACTTCATTTGAAGAGATTAGAGTAGACCCTTTATTGGCTTGACACATCAGTGATATCTTACTCTCAGAGTCAACATAGTTCCTGTTTTCAGGGTAGTCCCCAGTTCTTCACCTCAGCTAGTCACGCTTGGAACTACTTTGAAGATTGATACCCTCTGTTATTTTCTTTCCTGCAAGTCTTCATACATTCTCTCTCTGCTGTTATTGATGCTACAAAAAATACAAATATCCTTTTTGCTGTTGTCTCCAGCTGAACTGCCCTTTTTCAGGGAAAAGTTAGAATATATGGGCTCAGACTGATGGATTAACTGACCCAGTACCTTGTCCGCACTGACAGTTATTTTTTTCTATATAAGAGGAAGACCTGGGGAGCTATATTATTCTACATAATGCTCTTTCAATCCCCAACCATTTTCTTAACAGGAAATATGTGATTCTGTATATCTTTTACATGAACTCATCTTCCTTTCTCCTCCTGAGTCTGTGTAAATTTCCTCATTATTGTTAAAGGGTAGCACAGGTCTGTTTCACCTTCTAAAGAACTGCCTCCTCCTGTTTGTTTTGAATCGCAATTGACTAACTTAGTAGTCTGAGCTTTCTAGTACCTGTGGCATAAGGTGCAGTGAACAGTTAGTACCTGCACACAGTCTTAACACCATTCATAAATTTGTAGGGCTCTATATCTTTATTTAGTTACCACTTTTCCACACTCAAGAGTCCTGGATGATTTGTATTCTTCTTCATATTGATGCCATTGATGCCACTCCATTTTGTCAAACCTCTTTGTTGTTGCTGTTTCTGGGTTTTTGGTTTTTTTATATTTTTTTTTATTTTTAAACTCTATGCAACCTTCTTGAGATGAGAGCCACAGAACTGAAAACAATGTTCAAGATGTGGCTGGATCATACATTTATTCAGTGGAAAAATGTTTTTGGTATTTTTTTGTACATGAATCACTTCATGTTTATCTACGTTGATTTTAATCCTAAATTTTATTTCCATTTTTTTCCTTTTGAACCTTCCTTGTGAAATACATTTGGTATCCTATAACTTATAGAGTTATATAGTTTCCCTTACACTCCAATTTATGGTGAAGAAATAGAAAGTAATGGACAAAGCCCATTTTGAGTTTAAATTAATAAATGTAATTGAATTTTTGTTGGCTGTTGCAATCTCTATCTTCTGCCCCAGAAGGTGATCCATGTGTCTTCCTCCTCCTGTTGGACTGAGTCAAATCCTACATTCAGCGTTCAGTGAAAGCATTGCTAAAATCTGCAGTATCACTTAGCTTTTTTTAACTTTTTTTACATTATTTGCCATTAATTAATGCAATTAGCAAAATCCTAAAATTACAGGTGTTAGTATTTAATGCAAATACTTAGAAAGACTAACAAAATTCCAGGAACTGTTAGGGTAATCACAGTCCCTTCAGTAGCGTACTTTTTAGATGTCCGCTTTCAACTACACAATTCTAGTACTAAGTTTGTGTCATTGTATCATTTTCTCTACAGTCAGACCACACTGCCTTCCTTTAGAAAAAACCAATATTTTATACCACAAAAACATGAATTTAACATATAAAGTTAAAAGCTAAGGTATTTTAACATAATTTTGTGGCATTTATGATTTACTATATCCTTTTTATAGCAAGAACTTTCATTGTTTCTATCTTTACCTTCTACTTCCATTTCTTCCCCTTCCTTTTTTCCCTTCCCTGCCCCGCCACCAATAGAAACTCATCTTTTCCTTCCTTCACTCTCAGTTTTTTACCAAATCTATTCCTAAATAAGCTATGAGTATCTTAACCTGTTTTCATAAACATATTAAGCTTTTTAGCCCAAACACATTGCACATTACAGAACGTGCTCTGAAATAAATCATCTGTTACAAGATGCATCAGTGTAAAATGTTTGTGAAAACTATAAGCACCAAAAAGAGAAAGGATATGCTAGTACTTAATTGTAATCCATGGTTATCTGCCTGCTCTACTAGTATAAGGGAATGTGAAAATACAGTATAAATTTGACGTGTATTTATTGCAAGTTTTCTTAAAGGATATTTTCAGGGTGATAACATATAAATGATCCTATTTTATAAACAAACCAGTCTATGTCCCAAATCCCACTTGGAAAACAAATACACTATGTCATAAGCACAAACAACCCCAGACTGAAAAGCTATCCACAGGTAGCAAAATAGTGTGAACATACTGTGAAATTGAGTCAAAAATGAAGAAGGATCATAAAGACTTTCCAAAAACAATATTCTGAAAAAAAAAAAAAAAAACAGGAAAAATATGCTCACACAGAAATTTGCTAAAGCGTTGTCTCCCTAAGAATGTATGTATTATTTGAAGAACTTGAAACCAGGCTGGTGTGTTAAACAGTGTCGCTCCAAAGATGATACTACAACTCGGTTCCAATGCAGAGCTCTTTAGCTTATGGTTTGAAGGGCTGTGAAGCCAGTTGGGTGTGGTTGTATGTCCTTCTCCAGGATGTTCACCAAATGTCAGGTGTCACATAGTGGATGTGTTTTGGGGTGGGAAAGTGAGGGGAAATGCAGCCTTATCTGAGCCTTTGTAACAGAGAAAAAAGCACCCCTGGAGTGACCATCTGTCACAGATTTTCTCTATGCCTGTTCCACTGAAATCATAACCAAAAACCAGATAATAAGACTGAGTGATATCAGATTTTGCCCTAAGATGCTGGTAATGACCTAGTTCTAAAAGGGAAGGAACAGCTTTCATATAATAAAACATATCTGTATTATAGAATGAAACATATATAGGACATACATATCTATATTATACTTTAGCCTTGATTTTATATACTATATTTCAATATATTATGTAATTAAACACACTAAATATAGCAAATAATGAATAGATTATTAAATGAATAAATAATGCTGCAGATTTTGTACAAATAATTTAGAAACATATGTTAAGGCATAAATCAGTGTGTCTAAGATATTTGTTCTTTAGGGGACACGTTTTTGTAATACAGTTGGGATACATATTGAAACCTTTTCAATAACGTTTCTGTCCTTGACTACCTGACGTATTCCAGTCTATATCACAAATCAGGTGAAAAACATTTAATACATACAAGTTAAAACTCACCTTTCTCAGTTTCAGGGACATCTCCAAGTTTCAGTATTATTCTCTAGTAGAAACAGATCCGTCTTTATTTGGGTACTGCTAAAGATTTTTTGATGACCAAATTTTAGTTACATATTCCCTCTTCTCAGTTTTTGGTGATAAATCATTGCTGCTGAATTTTCTGTCATGCATTGTTTGGTACAAGTTAATATTGTTCATACTCCCTGCCCTCATCATTCAAAAAGCAGGAATCACAGGTTTCTTTGAAATTGTGCCTTCTTCACCTTTCTCTACAAATCATTTCTTTATACATCTACAGTACTTAATACTAATTTAATTTAGCATGATATAGTGCCATGTAATGTTTAGCCTTTATGAATATTTAAGAAACATGAAAGAGACTCATAGCAACATGGGGATGACTGGGCAAAACCAAGAATATCAAAGAAGTAGTTGATGAATTATTTTGCTATTGTACTCAGTCTGCTTTCTTCTCAGCCGGGGAGATGATACAAAATTGTAATGCCTTCTCCTTTTTCATGTTCCTGACTTCCTTAGGCAGGAAAAGCATGGCTGTGGAACTCAGATGTGTATGATTATCTGTCAAAAGCATACAGTTAATTTACTACATTTTTATATATGCATGCGCATGTATGCACAAAAACATACGTATATGTATATTCCAGTTTTTCAGCCTCAATAAGTTAGCACAATTTAGCACGATTCAAGGGTTTTTAAGGACTTTAGAATGATATCTCACCACTGAACATTAACACGAGCGAATAGTGAGGAAATGGGAAAAGACTCACAAACACTGTAGTAGACAGTAAATTATCCATGGCCCAGCAATGTGCCCTTGTTGCCAAAAAAGCCAATGGAATCCTGGGCTGCATAGGGAAGAGCGTGGCCAGTAGGTCGAAGGAGGTCATTCTCCCCCTCTACTCTGCACTGGTGAGACCACAACTGGAATACTGTGTCCAGTTTTGGGCTCCACAGTTCAAGAGGGACAGGGAACTGCTGGAGCGAGTCCAGGGAAGGGCAACTAAGATGATTAAGGGCTTGGAGCATCTCCCTTATGAGGAAAGGCTGAGAGAGCTGGGACTCTTTAGCCTGGAGAAGAGAAGGCTGAGGGGAGACCTTATTATGGTGTACAAGTATCTAGAGGGTGGGTTGAAGGAGGATGGAGCCAGGCTCTTTTCAATGGTTCCAAGTAACGGGACGAGGGGTAACAGGCACAAGTTAGAACATAGGAAGTTCTGTTCAAATACACGGAAAAACTTCTTTAGGGTGAGGGTGACAGAGCACTGGCACAGGCTGCCCAGGGAGGTTGTGGAGTCCCCTTCTCTGGAGATTTTCAAGACCTGCCTGGATGCAGTCCTGAGTAATGTGCTCTAGGCAATCCTGCTTTACAGGGGAGTTAGACTAGATGATCTCTAGAGGTCCCTTCCAACTCTGAAAATTCTGTGATTCCGTGACTGGCAGAAAGGGAGGACATGCAACACAATGATGTAAAGTAGTAATTTCATCCATCCTTTTCTCACTCTGATTTTCTTGTCTTCAAGAGTTGTCTAGTTGGGCTAAACCCCTGACTTCTGGGCTAAGATCACTGACTTGATCTTAGTGATCTAATGTAGCTCACTTGAAGAGCTACATTACAATAAATATTCTTGCCTTTTTGGATTTCCCAGACTGTTTAGAAGATGAAAGTTCTTCTTGTGAAGCAGTTAAAAGAGCGGTTCTTGATTTAATTTCAATATATATGTGGAATGAAGAGCAGATTGAAGTCGGCCATCACATCGGATGTACATATGTGTAGGATGTTGCTAGTTATCTTAAAATCTAGCTGTTTCTTAAAACAATAAATAATGAGCGGAAAGATGGTGGGTACAGAATGTTGTCAAGTATATGTGGGGAAAGAAATTGTGATGACAAAGCGAGAGGCAAAGTGGAATTATTCCAATATACAATATTCCAAATGAATGAGTCAATCATTTCTGAAAAGTATTAATGGTTTCTATTCCGATATTGTATTTATTGGTTAGATTGTTCTTCATTTGCTTAAGTGCAAGTGAAGCATCACAGTCATTATCCATCTAAATAAGGTCTCCATGAGATTTTCATACTATCTGTCACTTTATAACTCTTGCAATAGAATCTATTTCAATAACAGTATTGCTTTTATTACTTGGCTATGTATGCGACTCCTGTTACACTCAACATTAGTTAAATTAAGTGCCTTTTATTTAATATCTTATGTGTATTGGATTTTTTTACTTCTGGTGAGTTTTATAGCTTCTATAGATTGTCAGAGTGTAATATACATTAAACTTGACTAAAGGTAGAATCTATGATTCTATGATTCTAAATGGCTTGAATGATTCAATTAGCATTTTTCTCAGTGATTTCCATCTGCTAAGAGGGAAGTTTTTAAACATCTGAATTATTTTAGTGATACTAAGAAGCATGAAGAACAATTAATCACCCAGATTTTTTTTTTCTTTCAACTTCATTATTGTAATATTATCATTGACTTTTCTTGGTATGCCACCACTGCTGATTGATATAACTCTATGTGTGACAAAATAGCTGAAGAAGGCATTATCTAATTTTTCTGTGAACCCTTTGGCCCTGCACAGAGGTAAATCTAAAGATTATCTTGGAGTAACTTAACGTTGAGAAACTGATTTATTTCCCTGAAAGATGAAAGGTCATGGGAAGATTTCAAACATTCTGCTCCATTCCAGCAAAGATCAAGGCATCTGAGAAAAGCCTCACATCATAAATATCCAATATCCATAACAGAATAAAAAATGACACCTTATCTCCTGCTTCAGGATATCAATACACTTAATTTTCCAGTTAAACAAGTATAGACGTAAATTTAATGCTGTAAAATAAACAGTACAAGCCACCTTAATACACTGCTACCGTAACAAATACATTAGTGCTAAAGTTCGTGATAATGTTAGCTTAAACAGGAAAGGATTTCTCTCCTTCAAGAAAGTCGAATAAGGTATTCCAAAAAGTCAAATTTGCAGAACCTGATGTAAGATTCTGTCATAAAAAATATTTCTTTCCTGTCCCCTCATGTTCTCTGCCGGATTCTGCTAAACACAAAGTGCACTAAAATCCCTGGGATACTGAAAATAGGCTAGGCAAAAAAGATAGGACCATCTTATCTGAAAGACTGAATGAGATTTTATGGGTTATATAACGCCATGTTAAATACTGACTTTAGCGTAATGAAGTAATTTTAGCACCTGCTACTTTTATTTTTCCTGCCCACAAAAAAAAAAATTAATCCATTTCAATTTTAATATATGATTCTCAAGCAGAAGCCAGACCCTAATAAACTGCCTGCTAGCTTGTTTGCTTGCTTTCTAGCTTTCTTGCTTAATTTATGATCAATTTCTTAAGAAATATTTCTTAAATGATACAACTTTGAACAAACACTTAGTCTTTGTGTCCAAAAATGAGCACCCACATTCTATGTTTTGGCATTCTGATCTCCTAAATTAGTGAATACATGCAGCTCCCAGGTATTCAATATGAATAATTAAATTTATATTTGCTGCCCTGTGAATCATCATGACAAAGAACAACCTCAAATGTTCACTGGATGATGGGTAGTTATTAGGGAATGGTAAATGTCATTAATTTCTCTCATGAAATTATCTGGAACTAATGTGATAACAAAGCAAAACAAAATACCTGTTGGTTTGTTGGTTTGCTGTGTGGGTTGGTTTTTTTTTTTTTTTTTAATTTCAAATAATATGCCAATTCTTCTACCTTTATCATGTCTGAAAAAGATTTTGATCTACTTTATTTTTTTTAAATATATTTAGGATTTTATTCTAGAGGAAAAACTGGAAAATTATGATCCTTTTTGCCCTGTTTTAGTTTCCTAGAGCCTCAGTACAGCTGAGAACCCTTAGGTTTTTTACACACCTGTGATGTTCTAAACACCCTGGCAAGCATGTCTTTTTGTGTATGTTGGTGAAAAACTAAAAACTTACCATTCCGGTGCACACTATAAATCTCCCCTTCACATCCCACTATTTTCTATTTTTCTTCCCTGCTAACCATCCGTCCCTATCATCTACCGTCTGACCTCTCCACTTTTCTGACTGCCATGCTTAATTCAGTGTTCAAGACTGAATGGTGCTGCTTCCCATAGTTACTGTATCTTGTCCACTCTTTTACATTTTGTTTTCTCCTGTGGGATTTTTTTTATCATGAAACCATAGATTACAACTCTGTGAACACTTGATGTAAGTAAGTACACTTTTAGCTCACCTAATTGTTCTTTAGACTATATGAAACAAAGTTTAATGTTTGGTGTATTTTAGGAGAGCACTTTGTAGCTAAAATATACTCAGGAGATTGCTATTTAAGTGACAAGATAACTGCTTATTAAATGATGCAGCTATTTTAAGATCAGAAGATTAGTGACTTTTTTTTTTTTTAATCTTCTCTCGAAACTTAAAGTGGTAGTTTGCTCCTTTCATAATTCAGGCAATTTTTTCCTGTGGAATCAATATGAGAATAGCAATATTTTCTGGATTAAAAGCTCACCACTGCTTTAGCAAAAATTTTATTTCTTTGCTTGAGTAATTTCTCTGACCTGCTTTCTATTCCATTTTTTATTTATATAGAATAAGACATTTGTTATTTCTCAATTTAAATTGCTTTTTATCCATGCAGGACAAATTAAAATGGAATTCTTAAGGGAATCATGTCATCTTGATTACCATACTAAAATAGAGGCAGGATCCACCACTATTGCTCACTGACCTGTATCTACGAGTTCTTATTTCATGTTCCAGCTCTGTAAGTGACTTTGGGCTACTCAGTTAACATCGGTGTACTTGGCTTTCTCCCTCTGGAAATTATTTGTCATCTTTTTTTGAGTTTTTTAAAAAATCTGTTGGTTTTTTTTTGTTTGTTTGTTTGGGTTTTTCGTAAACATAAACAACCGCAAACTATGTTTATAACTAAAATCATACAATCTGAAGATCTCGTGTAATGATGTTACTATTTCTTGAGCTATTGTAATTTTTCATAAAAAGTGCATGAAAGGGATAAGCAAACAAAAAATGGTAAGAGTTCATCCTTTAGGCTGTAGGTCCAGAAAGGCTGTGAAGGCTACCATGAGCACTGGGGGTTTGCTGGGCTCTTTTTCATCTTTGGCATCATGGCCCATGGCAACCATTCTGTGTCACTGAGCAAAGAGCAAAAGTGGGGAAACAGACAACCCAGGAGACTAATGTGAAGAATGTCCTTGTCCATTCCATTCACAGTCTTACTTCTGCCAGGGTACTGTTAAGTTCCTTTTCATTTACTTCAAACACTGTACTGTATTTCACTCAACATTCAAGTCTGTTGCTATTTGTAATGGGCCATAAATGTATAAATGAATGTCATTCACCCAGGGATAGCTATGTTTTTCCCTTTGTATATACAGTGTACATAAAGGTTTGGCCCAGTTTTCTAGACTCATATCAAGAAATAGTCCTGCCTTGACAGAGCCTAGACATGAAACACAAGGATTGGGGTGAGGAGCAATACAGGGCCAGAGACAAGGTAACTTTGCAGTGGCTGCAAATAGGTTTTACTGTGTTAATGACTGTGACTATCATTCAATGGAAGCAATGGGACATTTTGTTGCATTTTGTAGCTCTGGGATGGAACAGCCAGATGGAATAAGGTGTAAGTACTTTACATAAGCATGTAGGAAATGTGACTGCTAAAGGGGCAAAAAGAAGAACAGATGTAGTTGAACTCAGGAGACACCCAAGATGGCAAAGAACTAGATATGAGTAAGATAATGCAAACAGACAGGACCTCCTGCCAAATATGCCAGAGACAGGTGCAAAAAAAAAAAAAAAAAAAAAAAAAAAAATAAGAGCTATAGGGAGCAAATGAGACCTTCCCTTTTGCGAGGGAGGCAATAACATAAAAGTAATAAGTATAACCAAGGAAAATCAAATAAGAAAGAGGACAGCCCACTTTAGTTCTGGCAGAAAAGCCTCAACCTCAGCCACTAAAGACCATCAAGGGCCGTTCTCATCTGCATTGAATATATAGAATCAACCCAGTGGTATGGCATACCCACAACTAATTTGGGACATAAATGTAAAGATCAGGAGTTTTGTATCTGTAGAGAAGGTCATTGATAATGGTAAGAGTTTACCATTAGCACAATGTGTGCTGGTAATGAATAAATTTAGAAAAGTCTTTTTCCAAAGTTAAAGCTCTGCTTGATGCATCAATCTTCTAAACACTCCCATCACAGCAATCTGCAATTGCCTGATATATAAACATACATACATATATACACACACATACATATATATACACACACATATATACACATATATATATATACACACAAACGTTCAGTTACAACAAAGGAATCTGGAGAGGCTTACTTCTAAGATAAATATCACAAGTTAGCAATGTGATTTTTCTCTTACTCTCTCAACTACAGAGCCATCCCAAGCAAATGGTCATTTCACTTCTTTTTTCACCTTCCTTTTTGGGATTTCAGCTTATTACTCCTCAGTTTACTGAATTATTTTAACTTAGTGTTACAAAGACTATCTGTATTCCAACCTTTACTTAACTATGTGAGCCATTAGAGTGAGATCTGGTTGAATGTCTCACAAGATGTACAACTATTGATTGTGTATGTGTGCCTGTGCTTAATTTTCTAAAAATATCACCATCAAGGGAATTGTGAACAACTTAGACACCTTTTATCTCTTTGTTTATTTGTTATTTTTGAAGATATATATGTGCTCTTTGGCCATTAAGTTTTCATTCCGTTCGTTAATACAACAGAGGATAGAACTCATTAATCATACACTGGGCTGGGGAACTATAGTTATAACTCTCAAGTTTCAGAGTAGCAAACAGAAACTGTTATCTTTAATACATAAACAGGTTTAGTCAGTCAATTAAAAGCTATCGTCATTGTTTTCCATTAAATATCACTCTCTGCTTTTGATTCAGTAACTGATCTGATAGTTGCTGTTTCTGTAGAAAACTAAAATAATAAAATTTTTACAGTATTCAATATGCTAAACATCTACCAAGTAGCTAAGATTTACATTGTGCAAATAAGAATGTTTATGTTATGATTTGAGAAACCCATAACAATTTATTGTCATTTAGACAATCATTCTATCACGTGATGATCCCTCCCCAGCCAGGAAAGGGAATTGGGGGGAAAAAAAAAGGAAATCATGCTAATTCTCTAACCCCAACTTCTCAGGTCTGTTTCTCATTACAAGGGCTACAAACTAATCAGGTTGCTTGTCATAAACTAATTGTTTTCTTTCTCAAGGGCTGTCATGCCCTGTCACCATAAGTTTTCTTACTTCTTTTTTACTTATTAAGTTAAGCCTCACATGTGATTGCTTTTATGGAGACACCCCAATATCTTCAGATTCTGACATATATTTTCTTACACAGGAAGTACAATAACTGTTTATTCAGAATTAGAGACACCTACCCCCTAATTCACTATGTAGAGTAATTGAACATTTGCAAAATCCCTGTTTACAGCAGACAGTAGAAATTGCATTCAGAATGCTGATGATGCTGAAACTAACTTACATTTAAAATCGGGACGGGAAATCACTCTGTTTATGCTACAGTTTGGCTGGAAAGAAAACCCACAGCTGGTGCAAACCTAAACTTGGAGCAGGCTGAGATTCCCCACCATGACTTTGATGTCAAACAGACTCTGTCTTTATGCCTCTATAGCAAAGAGTGAATGAGGCAGGGCTAGTCTATTTATAGCCTTTGATATTTTCAGGTGAGGTAAGTCAAACACAGGCAAGGCTATAGGGTTGCTGGCTAAAATATAAAACTCTCTAAAAAATCTGCCTTTCATAATTCCTATTTATTGAGGAAACTCTTAACTAGGGATTATAAACTAGATCATTAGCCTTGGCTCCAGTATTACCAGATGGCAAACGGCACTGTGGGAAAAATCTACCTCCCTCTGCGACTAGAGGAGTGCTACCTAATTTTATGAAAGATAGATCTTGCATGTCATGGTAATCTTCACACTTATGACCTCCAGGTTGGAAATAAAAAGACATCCTGAAAATGCTGTTCTTGGTGTAAGATGCAGCAGACAATCTTCTTAAGATTCATAGGTTGCTGTGAACAAATGGCCTACATGTTTTTCTCTCTGTTCCATTGAATATAAAGAATAATTTTTCAATGGGTTTGATGTTGGATACTCAAGAAATTCCCACCTGAGGAAAACCCAGACAGCTGCATTATGTAATGATAAATGAATAAAAAACATGTTTATCAGCAATAAAGTAAAAGTTTTCTCATTAATAGGATTTAGACTCATTAACAGTACATCCTCAGCAGAGGATAATAATCCAAGAATATTCAAAGCTAAATTAAAAATTTATTTTACCAATTTGGCTTTCCAAGAGTAAGGTGGTTATATTTCTCTATGTGTGCACCTATCTATATGTATATCTATCTATATTTATACATATCTATGTATGCATGCATGCAAGAAACACATGCAAGTGATTGCTTCTTCCTATCTAGTGAAAGAACAGAGAAAGATTCATATTGTAATTTCAGGAAGGAACTAATTTATAACAGGAGGAGGAACTGCCACAGCAAGTGGTTAAGTAGGAGAGTGAGTATGATATCGGAAAAGGAACAGTAAGAAACAACTTAAGTTGGGTTTTTTGGAAACAGAAAGATAGCTTTGGGACATCAAAGATGGAGGATTACTAAGATAAAAGGAACTCTAGGGAAAGGTTCTCTTTGTACCACCTTATACACCATATAAAGACTTTTAGATCATGTTTTATATATCACTGACAATAGCCATGGTTTACAGGCCAAATCAAAGGCATTATTTTTTGCCAACAGGATGACCAACCAGTTGTGGAAAGCTTTAAACTAGGAACAACTGGGAAGGGAGATGATGACCAGCAATCAAGTGAGAAAGTGATAGACTGGGCTAACAAGCTAAATGCGCAGAGTTATGTGCTCAAGGTACACCCCCTGAAAGTTTACAGATGACACAAAATTGGCAGGAGCGGCTGGTACATCAGAAGCTTATGCTGCCATTCATAAGGACCTTGACAGGCTGGAGAAACAGGGCAACTGGGATCTTGTGAAGATCAGCGAACAGAAATGCGAAGTCCTGCACCTGGGGAAGAATAACCCTCAGCACCTGAACAGGCTGGGGTCTGGCTGCCTGGAAAACAGCTTGGCAGAACAGGATCTGGAGGTCCTAGTGGACAACAGCTTGAACATGTATCAGTAATGGGTCTTTGTATTAAACAGCATCCTGGGCTGCATTAAGAGCATTGCCTGCAGGTCAGCTAGGGTGATCCTTTTCCTCTACTCAACAGTGATGAGAAATGTATGGAATGGTCTGTTCAGTGCTGGTCTCCTCGGTACAAGAGAGACATGGAGTTACTTGAGTGAGACCAGCAAAGAACCACAAATATGATTAGGGGACTGGAGTATTTCTCACATGATGAGAGGCTGAGAGAGTTGGGGCTGTTCAGTCTGAAGAAGAGGAGGTTCAATGGTGATTCTATCAATATGTATAAATATCTGATGGGAAATTGTGAAGAAGATGGAATCTGACTCATCTCAGCGACATCCAGTGAAAGGACAAGATGTGATGATCATGAACCAAAATACAGGAAATGTCATCTGAACATGAGAATTTTTTTTTTTTTTCTGTTGAAAGCTGTCAAACACTGGAACAGGCTGCCATCATAGGGTGTGGAGTCTCCATCCTTGGAGATATTCAAAACCCAACAAGATGTTGTACTGAGCAACCTACTGTAACCGATCCTGCTTTAAGCAGGCATTAGATGATCTCTGGAAGTACCTTGCAACATCAACTATTCTGCGAATATGTAAATACATTTACACTTAAAGAATTTCCACTTCTAGTTTGCATTCCAGAACAATCATCTATTAGGTCAACTTCTGAGAAACCAAAGAATGCTTCTAAGATCAAGTGTGCATGCATGTGAAGAAGGTCTGACTAAATAACAACAAAATTATAAATCAGAAAGAAAGAACTCCAATAAATGGGGCAAGCAAAGACATCCTTCTAAAATTACATTTTGACTGTTTTCTTGAACATGTCAAGACAATTTTAAGATAAATTTTCTGCTAGGAAGGAGAAAACATTAACATCTCCAAATGTCCAGTGCATGGATGAGGAAATCAGGACAATGAAGATGTAGGTATCCTCTGGTACCACAGTGAAACAACTATCACAGATCACTTTGGATATCTCAGCCCTTACACGTTCCAGGACTAGGACTTCAAAATGGGTGTGCATATATATATGTATAGCTTCTAACAAAAATACCAAATGCCAGAAACCCAGTCACTGATAGAAAAAGGTCATTGTGTCCTGAAACAGTTCGTAGGCTTTCAACTAGACAGGTGGAAAGTAGCAAACACTTGGAATGGAAGTGAGAGAGTTGCTGATGACAGATGTAAAATTTCATTATCATTTATTGTTACTGGAATCAGGTCCTGCTTACTTTAGAGCAAATGAGGTCTTTGAAAAGATAAGTAATATGCTTATGTTTTCAACTTTTTTAATGCTTTTGAACTTTTAAGAAATAGATGTTAATTCCATGGAAGAAAACCACCACCTTCAGTTTCCAAATAGCAAAACCACTGCAATAAATTAAAAAAATAATCAGTCCTGAAAGTTATAAGCTGCTACCCTCATTTCACTCCAGAAAGACCAGGGGTACCATAAGGAAGAACAATTCTCTAGAGATCTGAAGCAAAAGGAGCAGGTGGCTTTAAAAACAACAGTAATGGTCAATAAAAAGAGTTAATTCAAAAGAATCTTCCCAAGGGAAGAAAATATAACCTGATTGGCATAAAGCAAATGAGACTGTAATCAGAGACATCTGCATATTGGAATTTCCTTTCCTTCCTGAATTGCAGAGATTTTTCACTGATGTTAGATGAATATTTTCATTCTATCAGTTCCTTTTGGTTCACAGCTAATACTTTTTTTAATTTTTTAGGGGACAGTGAATTCAAAATTACAATTTCTTTCTAAAAATAAACCCCAAAACAAAACAACCCAACCAAAAAAACCACAAACAACAAAAACTTTTTCAAAGTTTCCTTATATGCTGTGCAACTCCTTGTTGATATGGCGAGGCAGATACTCTGCCTTGAAAAAGTTGCTAGGTAGTGTTTCAGTAACATATATTATTTTCTATTATCTATAGAAATAACAGCCTGAAAGTTTCAGTCCACGGGAAGCTCAAACACCAATATGGAAAACAATCACATTAAAATGCTTAATGACCAGAGAAAAACTAAATGACTCTTGAGAACAGCTTATAGTTACTGCAAGCAAATATGTATCAAGTTTTATCTCATCATTTTGATCCCATTAATCTATGCAATCTTGCATTTTATCTTTTTCTGAAAGTTTGTCCAGAGCTTCTCCTCTCTCTATTTCAAGACTCACTTCTAGCTCTTTCCATATTGTCCCTTTTGCTACTTAGTTCCATATTTTGACCTGCCTATTTGTTAAGCAACTCTGGCAGAATTGTATTTATGCTAGTCACCTCATTAACTGTAATAATTTCCTTTTTATTTTTTAATTCTTTGTATACTACTGTCCTTATTTCTTTATTTTTCTGATTGTAGATGCAGTCGTTGTATTCCCAAGAAGAAACTCAGCACAAACCTCCACACCACAGCTATATTCACTTATGTATATGGGCCATGCTTGGTATGTTTCCTTGAACCATAAAATAACAATCCTAAAGTTTTATGAGCTAAATATACAAAAGTGCTTGACAGGTCAGTGACAATATCCTTTTCTTATCTACTTTTCCACCCTGTGAAATCTACAATGCTAATTGATGGACATAGGCAGAACAACATTGAGGAACATTTATAAACCTTTAACAAGATTTACAAAACACCATGTGCAGAGTATGGAGACATTTACTCCAGAGAAAATGTAGGTGGGAAATGAAACCCTGCTTACCTTTCCCAGTGAAATTAGCATCCACCTTGAAGTTGGGACTGTTCTTTCCGCTGTGGTCTCACTGCTGTTAATATATTGCTGGAGGTAACTCTTCTTATTTTTTGATCACACACTTAATAAAGTAGTAACAAAAGTAGTCAGATGAAATCCTAGAGGCAGAAATTACTTTTACTTAGATTGTTCACTATCTTACAGGCATGTGTTTAAGGAAGCTCAAAGTCGTGTATCTCAACCTGTTCCATAAAAATAGTACCCTGTTTTATATATATAAAAGCACTGGTCTCTGTGCCTTCCACATAAATAGGGTTAACTACTCAGCTTTAGTAACACATTCAACCAAAATTTTTTGCCACTGATACTTAGTTTTCATAATGTGAAAGGGCATTAGAACAAGAATTTGAGATGCCATATTAGGAAGCTTTCTGAAGAACATGCCAGACACTCCTGGGAAATCAAATCTTCCATTTGCAAGTTTTCAATGTCCCAGTGATGCTGCGAGCATTATGTTATTGTTGAGCTCTTCTACATAAGGACCAATTTCATGAGCACAGTTGAGAACTGTTGCTACTTAGTATAAATTGGAAAAGGCTTAAAGGTGTGAATGCCTCTAAGCAGTTAAGTACCTGACATTCATGAGGAGCAGTAGGGATGTTGTTAGCAGGAACTTACATGTCCAGGTAATTTGGGTGCCAGCTCACTGAAAGCACTGTGGATTGAGATTTTAAATTTGGATACCAAAGGTTGCAATTAGGTAACTCGGAGGGCTAAGTCTTTAAATAGCAAGCTCTTTATTAATTAAAGTGTTCACGAAATTCTGGAATCTTCTAAGCCACATAGATGGTTTTAAAAATCTTTCCTTAAGGCTACAGTTTATTTATTACTATTTCTTACCAGTTATTAATTTATTACAATTTTTTAATATTTGGAGTTTTTCAATTCTGTTAATTTGTCTTCTACAAATTTAGTTTTCTCAAAGATTCCACTCTCTGTAGCTGCTGGTATTTTTTACCTAAAGCATGTATTTAGGCTTTTTTAAGTGTTTAAAATAGTATCTTATTATAAGGAAAACAGACTTTATCCACTTCTCTAATAATAATTTCCTGACTGTCTTGAGCAAAACCGCTGCATGGTCTAGTTTCTCCATTTGTTAATTAGTATTCATTGCTCATTTTTTAAAAGCTTTAATTGCCTAGTGTTTTTAGAAAATAATT
This sequence comes from Vanellus vanellus, assembly GCF_965231255.1. Lineage (NCBI taxonomy): Eukaryota > Metazoa > Chordata > Aves > Charadriiformes > Charadriidae > Vanellus > Vanellus vanellus. The sequence continues at coordinate 86,408,888 of NC_138907.1, forward strand.
TTCAAAAACTAGTATAAAGGTTCAAAATAGTTTGGATTAGTATTATCAAATGCAAAGACTAGTAATGGATGTGACTAAGAAATTATTCTCCCTCTTTTATTCTTTTATCAAGCTAGGGAGCCTGAAGCTATATTATTAAACACCACCTCTGCCAAATCTTATTCTCTGCAATTATATGTGCACCATGCTATATAACATTATTACTGAACTTGAAAATGCAGGTTATATTTTTTTTTCTTTTAGGAAAAAATATCCAATTTTAAAGATATATTTCTAAATCAAAAACCTAAACACAGATTTTTGATGATAATTTTGGCCTCCAGCTAGATCAACATGATCTATCACCAATTTTCTGCTTATGTTTCTTTCTAACTGAATCCTTTCCTTGTTATTTGCTTCTTATCGATGTTCTCTTTTTCTTTTCTTTTGTTCTACAACCTCAGCTGGTGTTAAACATAACAAACATTTTAAGGACTCTTTTTGTCTCAGAAGTCTAACGGCTTTAAGTCCCTCTGATGATTTTATGCTTTTAACCTAAAAAAATTCTACAGTGATAATGTTTCTAACATTTTCTGCCACTAAACAGTATATGTGATCTTTCATCTCAGTTTCCTTAGTTAACATTTAAGCTACTGCTTGAGGCTGCCTGCAAGGTTTGTATTATCAAACCTAAATACAGTAAATATTGTGATGTGAACACCATTTGTTTTAATTATCCACATCAAATAATTCTATCCTTGTCTTTCAGAAGAAAACACATTAAGAGGCTTCTACCCTTTCTTTTCCATTTCTCTGTTGAAGGTTGTCAGAGGCATAGTTGATTCATGTTTTAGAGATGTCCTTGGCGTTATGATTCGTAAGACAGAAGAATTAAACAGTGTTCTAATTCCATCATTCTATTGTCATTAAATAGGTATTTTCTGGAATCCCTTCATGTTAACAGCTCAGATGTCTCAGTTACAAAAAAAAAAGACACTAAACCCTTTCTGTTAAGAATAAATCTTGTCTAGCCATGTTTGTATCAAAGACATTAGATTCCTATTTAAACACAACTTGTCAGCTGTTAGGTTTGACATATGTTCATTATTTCCCATCCTGTAAGAGGAACTTTTTTTTTCAGTGATTGCTAAAGCTTTAATATTTATGGTGTTTTTAGACAGAAGGACTTATTTTCTTGTTGTTGATCACTAAGTACTGGATTGAAGGGAAGGGGAAGAATAAAGGATTTAAACACCTAATGCGGAGCTTCAATGGAATTTAGGAGCTTAGATCAAAATTTGTAATCCTGAAAATTCCTATTTAGTTGATTTCTCAAACTTGAGGCACCTGATCTCTAAAAGGTTTTCATATTTTTTTTTTATCAGAAATTTTCCAGAGTCTACCATAAGTAATAAGTCCTTCTCTCTTGACCAGATTAAACTGTTCAGTACCTACTTCTAACCCCAACAAAGGCAAGGCGGTCTTGACCTAATAAACACTATTACCCTTATGGGATCAGTCTCATAAAACTCAGTGTTGGTCAAAAAGTAAGCCCTGCTACTCTTATTTTTTATATTTTTTTAACCCTTTTTTGTCCTCAGGAGAAACAGCATCAGTTTAAGAAGAATTAAATAGCTTTGGTTTAAGGAGAATGAGTCCCAATTTCTTGAGATTCTCCTAAAGAGTTCCAGGGTCCAGATCCCAAGAAATGAGAAGTCTAATTAACAGATTGATTCTTGCTTTGATAAGGGACATGTGGTCTGCCTCACCCTCTTTGTATCATGTCTTGTAAAACACAAGTCTGCAACTTTCTGAATCACCCTTAAGATGTACTGACATCTTTCCACAGATGGGGTGGAGAGCCAATGTGAGGGTAAAGAGAGTTATTTTTTGATTGGTACTAATTGGCAACCACGTAAGTTTAACCAAAATGCCTTTAAGTAAAGGCAGTGTCCTCATCTTCCAATTTATCACCCTCAAAACCAGTCCAAAAACTCCAACGTGACAAAAGGGCTCCAAGATGACAGATGTGTCCACACAAGTGTTTGGTCAGCTATACCTCCTTTTGTTTAACACATTCTCAGTTTCCTCAGATTGCTAGTGTCACTAAGAAGAAAGGCCTTCCTAGCTTAAGAATGACTCGCATGACAATACACTGGCACATCTGACTAACAGTAGAAATGTCTTAATTTAAACTATGTAATATCTACAGAGGACTATAAATGTTGAAATTCTTTCTCAAAAGAAATACAAATGTTACAGAAGGTTATGTTTTAACATTTCTCTGCATATAACATTTTGGTCCTGAATCAAATACATACAAAGCAGGCCTTGAAACTTTGAAATCATTTCTATGTGTTTTAGGGCATGAATGGTGTAAGGCATGAAAGGAATAAAATACCCCTACTCTGAGAATCAGGGGCCCTTTTTCACAAACGAAAAGTGTTTTATTCAAGCCATACTGAAGACTTTTTTGCTTCCTATTTATCTGCATACCATTTCCTGGTCCTAGTCATTTCTCATTATAGTCATTGTCTTTTTACAATCCCTTTGTGTTAGAAATTAAAAAATAGTGTAGTATGTGTGCATCCTGTTGTTATCCTAGATTTGCCTTCTTCCCTACCTAGCAAATCCAGAGTAGAAAAAAATTGAACCATGAGAATTTTCAGTTACTGGAATATCTCTAATTGCATGTGACCTTTCTGTGCATATTCCTGAAAGATTAAAACCTCTTTAATTCTCTAGATGATGTTCCTATGCTTTTCTTTATGGGTTTTCAGCCTAAGAGAACAAGACATCTTCTGAGAATTTGGCATCCAGGATATTATGATAGTTCATATTTCGAAAGTAACATGCAACATCAACAACTTATAGAATCTCTGTTTGCTTAGGCCTGTGTTCAGGAGTGGGAAGGTAAACTAGTTTAATAATTTTTTCTCATCATATCATCACATCTAGAGCAGTTATTTCAAATGGGATTCATCTGCCCAAATGTATGTCTACAGTATACACCTACCTCTGAGCTAATCATTCAAATCCCCTTTATACAGATAATGGAGACATGTTAACGCTTCCAGGAATTGCTTCCTCTTATAAACATTAAAAAAAAGATCAGGTGAGGCATGCCTAGAAAAAATTCCCGTTTCTCTCTCTCCTGACTTTTAAGGTATTTGTTATACTTTGCAGAGCTATAGATGTGTAACGAGCTTGTAAAATCACGTAGGAGTAATTCCACCATTAAAGTCAATTATATATGTACAACAGAATGTCTAAAAGTAAAAATAAAACCTGAATTTGTTCTCTCTCTGACAACTAAGGGCTTGAGATTAAATAAATTTTTTTATATGTATTTTATCCCACAGGAAGCCCATAATTCCTGTCTGTTTAACAGATTTTAACTCAGTTTTTAACTAACTGACTGCCTGTCAACTCAATTTACCTGACAACTTTAGACAGTGAACTCTGTTGTGCATGGATAATTTGTATAGTTCATAAATCCTGTGAAAATTATGTCAGAGATGCCTTGATACCAAAACTGAATTCACAAAAGCAAGCTCAGGACTATCAGGTTTTTTAGTACAGGCACAGACCTAAATGAACACAGCCATCCTTATTTTGGGCCTAAGCTAGTGGCATACTTTCACACACAAAGCTTTTCCTGGAAGGCGTTCATTATTAATGGATATAAGAGCCATCTAAACCCGCTTTTCAAGAGCTATCTCCAGTTTACGAGCAGTAGCATTAAGTAAGTTTTCCCACTGTCTGGAGTGCTCCAGTCCTCCTCTATGCTCGCTAATTGGAAACTGACCACATGCATTAAGTCTGCAGATTGTACAGAGGCTTCTTCCAGGAAACGGGCTTCAGGGTTCAGCGCAGCCATGAATAGAATGGCTGAGACTGCAAGCACAGTTGATCTTCACTGTAAATCAAAAACTTTCTCATAGCATCACAGAATGGTTTAGGTTGGAAGGAACCTTAAAGGTCATCTAGTTCCAGCCCCCCTGACATGGGCAGGGACACCTCCCACTAGACCAGGTTGCTCAAAGTGCCATTCAGCCTGGCCTTGAACACTTCCAGGGATGGGGCATCCACCACTTCTCTGGGCAACCTGCTCCAGTGTCTCATTACCCTCACAGTGAAAATTATTTTCCTGATATCTAATCTAAATCTACTCTCTTCCAGTTTAAAACCATTACCCCTCATCCTATCACTACATGCCCGTGTAAAAAGTCCCTCTCTATCTTTCCTGTAGGCTTCCTTTAAGTACTGGAAGGCCGCTGTAAGGTCTCCCTGGAACCTTCTCTTCTCCAGGCTGAACAGCCCCAACTCTCTCAGCCTGTCTTCATAGGAGAGGTGCTCCAGCCCTGTGATCATCTTCATGGCCCTCCTCTGGACCTGCTCCAACAGGTCCACATCCTTCTTGTGCTGAGGATTCCAGATCTGGATGCAGTACTCCAGGTGGGGTCTCACCAGAGCAGAGCAGAGGGGTAGAATCACCTCCCTCAGCCTTCTGTCCATGCTTCTTTTGCTGCAGCCCAGGATGGTTTGGGGAATGTCCAAATTCATATCTGGGTAAAGATACTGATTAATTCTGGTTATTTGACAATTGATTTGCATGGAACAGTGCTGACAAACTCAAATGAAGGAATTATAAAGGTTATAGAGCCTTGCAAGGAAAAACTATTGTCAGAGGAAAGCTCGCTTATAAAGAAACTGTGTTACTATCTTCTCAGAAGGAGCAGTCATTTGGTGGCTGGAAAATAATGGCGTTCTCTGTTGCTCTGTAGACTACCTGCCACTACATTTGCAATGTCTTAGTGACATGTTTTCTCACTTGGAAGTTTTTACTTGACTTACCCCCTCCCAACTCCCGACCCCAAATGATAAAGAGCTTGTGTTTATATGAAACTGAATTTTAATTTTTTTAAATTCTTTTGGAATTATTGCCCTCACAACATCACCCAGGGTGTTATAAGTCTGCCTTTTCTAATCTTACCTCAGCATGGTGCCAATTATCTTATCTATTCTCAGCACAGCAATCACCTCCAGGCAGCCATATAAAGAGACTGACAATATACATCACTGTCTGTAAAACACCTCAAAAGTCTGGGCAGCAGCCAGGTTTCAAAAGACCTTGGACAAATTGTTGAATTGTGTCCCATGCTAATTCTTAAGATGATTTCGGAAGATTTAGTCCACAACATGCTTATCTTTTGGAGTACAACTACTGAATGTCCATTTCACCTTTCTTCAGTACAAATATTTGAATTATCTTTCAACACCAGAAAAAAATGGCAAATGATTTCTAATGCTCCCTTCTTGTACCTAAAAATCTAGGTCCCCATCCCACTTACATATGTGCCTTTCTCAATATGTGTAAGCACTTTCTTATGTGTCAAATATTCACTCCTTTCCTTTCTCACCCAACACTGAATCAAACTGCCTCCTTTAATGGTTGTGGAGGTAGGCATACTGCTTTTAATGGTGATCTATTGCTCTTTTTATTTTAATGAGGATTTACCAAGTTTCTGACTGAATGGCTCATGAGCACCGCAAAAAGCAAATCCACCGCATGTGTGCCAATTGATTGCACATGCACCATAGGTGTGACGGAGCCTGCTTGCTTGGCACCCCTGAGTAATGGGAGCTCTGCGGAGAAATGAAGTAGACCATTACATATTACCTTGATTTGTTATCCTCTTTCCACTTGGTTATCCTTTGCTCCGGCCTGTTTCCCCTCTCCTCTAGATTCCCAGTGATATCTGCCATCTTGCCTTGGGTTTACAACCCACCCGCCCCCTTCCCAGTGTTGGAGTAAGAGGGATACAAATGACAACGTAGGTCACGGTAAGGAGGAAAGAATGGTCTTGTGCTTAGTTTTCAGCAGAACTGAAGTGCCTAGGCAGTGTGAAAAACGCCACTAGTCCAAATCTGCTTCATTAGGCACCTAAATGCCCCTGAGTATCCTGTTTTAAGAGATATAAGACAAAAATATTTTCTAAAAGCAGAGAAGCAACTAAAGGGGAAATGAAGCAAAGAGAAAAAGAAAACGGCATATGAAAAAGAAAAATTGCCAGGGCGCAGCAGGGGCCAGGGGCTCCCTGGGGTCCACCAGAGCAGGGCCTGGTAGACAGGTCCCGTTCCACCACCCCAGCCAGGAACAGGGCAGCTGTGGGGGGCACCAGGGCTGCCCCAGCCCTGGGCACTGGGCACCTCCCTGGGGATGGGGATGGATGAGGCTGGGCTGGGACATGGGCCTGTGGGTGGGCCTGGCTCGGCAGGTCCCACAGGCAGGCAGGGCAGGGCTGTGGGGGGCTGGAACCCGGCCCTGCTGCTTCATCACTAGGGCAGGGGCTGATGGCTCCGAGAGGTGAAATAAGGTCCTGGGCCACGGGCAGGGTAGGGAGAGCCCTTGTGAGGGGCTGGGCAGGGACAGTAAGGTCTGTGGGTGCCCTCAGGACCCTGACAGCTACACTGGAAGGTACATGTCAATAGTTAAGCACTTGTCTCTTTGTATCCTCATTATTAGGCACCTATCCCCAGCTTCACATGCCCCAGGTTATTTTAGGATGTGCTTTTTGAACCATGTTCATTCCACTTAACCTTACAATGAGGAAGGCATCTAAGGTAGGGATGTAACATTTCTCGTTTCCTTGATCAAAGGTAGAGGTACAGACCTCCGGGAGGCTTTTCAGTCTAACATCTGAACTTTCCTCTGACTGTATCTAGGTCTTTCCTTCAAGTAGCTCTGTCTTTTGACTTTACAAGGTTGACTATACTCCTAAGTATTTCAGTTAGGTGCCTCAAATTAGGTAGGATAAATTTGTGAGTTACTGCCTGTGATATTTCTTCCCACAAGACTCTTTTGTGCCTCTTCTCATGCAGGCCTGGAAATTCATTCCTGAGGAGATGCTGTGATCTAATTCATCTTTTCTGACTGACTGTGATCCTGAAAAATACACAAATTTACTACAGGTAGGTAATACAATTACTGTTTTCACAAAGAAGAACACACACTTAGAAGACTTCCTTCTAGCTGTCTTGCCTCTTTCCTCCACGGGGAAAAAAAATGCCACCAAGAAGTCCTCAGTTTTCTTGTGGTTAATGCTGATTTCACCTAATCTGCACTAGAAGATTGAGCCATAAAAGAAAAAGAGTTCTGGGGTCAGAGAAAATTGTAAAAACATATTAGAGACAAATGCTCCTTTAGGTTGAAGCTTAGATACAGTTTCTACCAACCAAAAACTAAGGAGCATAGCAAGAAGGTGAGCGTAGTGAGAAGGTAAGCACAGCTCCCGCTCTGGCAGGGGACAGTTACTCACATCAGGCTGACAGTAGTCTTCTTATGGTAGAAGCCTGCTAGTACCCAGGCCACAGCCTAAAGCAGATTGCAACCATGGCATTGGGAAAGGGGATTCTGTAGAGTGAGATAAATAACCCACTAAATTCTGTTTCCTCATAGTATATCCCTCGGGTGGTTGCAACATGATGCAGGCTCCACGGGAGTGGGAGCGGGGGGATCGTTCAGACTTTTCCATCCCCTTCCCCTGTGAATCTGGACCAACACATTTACATCAAATCCAACAGAAATGAGACAGTCCTGGAGAAGAAAAAACATTTTAAGTTGCTTCTAAAAACAGTTTGTGGAATTCCTTAGCTTAGTCCTGCTTATGTACAAGCAAGGGAAGAGTGCATTAATCAAAGCCATGTGGGAACCGGGCAACATTATAAACAGTAGAAGATAAAAAAAAAAATAAAAAGAGAGAGCCAACAATGTAGAAAGATATGAAGAGGCTCAGAAAGTGGATCAGAGAGACCAGGGGACTGAAATCATGGCCAAGAGAACAATAGGGGAGCCAAAGGCCAAACTAGAGAAGGGAAAGGAGAAGCAGAAGGCAAACTCTGGGACTGAGAGTACCACGGCAAAACACAGCTAAGTGTAAAATATACTGCAGAAAGAAGGACCTGGAGAAGAGCAGTATTGCCACAGACTTGAAATATTCTCTGAGAACAGCGTTATTGCTCTACTGCTGGCTACCTACAGACTGATTTCACTAGGCATAAGGAAACATAATCATTAAGTAACTCATAACTCTTAAACCTACCTGCATGTTGCCAGTGTTCGCTGACTTCTAGGACTTCAACACCACAATTTATTTTTAAATGCTGTTTTCTAGTGTAGAAGTTCTTTTGCAAATCTTTGCCATTTCAGTTCTTGCCATTTTATAAGCTTAATATAATTCCGCCATTTTTTGTGTTTGCAGCAAGTATTTCTCAATATGTATCTTTTTAAAAGTAGATGAAATTTATGAATTATAACTTTGTTCTTAGGGTTTGGTATAATCTCCTTTTAAATTAAGGTGTTTTATTAAGACAAAATGTGCTTATGTTCCTGTTAGAAATCTAATGTTTTGTTTAGATGCTTTTAAAAGACTCTTCATGATACTTTCTGTATTTTATTAAAACCTTTATCACAGTCAAAAATATCTTGATGTTAATATTTCCAAAATCTATCTATCATATAAACAGAAAGAAGAATTTTTGATTTGTTACTTAGTATCCTGCTCTCCATCCTTTATTGCGTTCAGGGATTACAGTTCAATGAGAACTAAATTGCTGTTGTTTGTTGTTTTTTTTTCTCCTTTATATGTTTTATTTTGTTTTAAGTTGTGCATATATTATCTGTACCTCACACTAGCTTCTTGCTATCTTATAATACTTTCAGGAACCTATGAACTAGTAGGTTTTTTTTTTCCATGGTGTGTGCTTTCTCCACATTTCCGTGTACTTGTGTCTTTTGAAATCCTGATTTTGTCATACTATTTTTTCTTTTGCCAACTATAATATATAATATGAGACAATTCAAACAACTCCGTGAGCCCAGCCTTTTCCTGTACCTGTGGGTGGGTGCTTAGCAGTTTCAATATTCCATTTTAATCTCATGCTGCGTGTGCTGAATCATTAATACCACATTACCAAACATCCAGTTGCCAATGTTTGGGGGTGGTTTTTTTTGTTTGTTTTTTTTTTTTTTCCAAGTGTTTCTAGAGAGGTCTTTCACTGTTTTCTTTGGCAATGGAAGTCTCATTTCCTTAGGCTTTCTCAATAAAAGATGGAGATATGAAATCACCATCTGTCAGTATTAGTGTCTAGATCAAATGGTTTGATTAAGAAAAAAGTAAACAACTGTGTCAAAACAGTCAGCCTTTTCTTTTTCTTTTAAACAAACTTATTAGTATTTTAATAATGACCTTTTTCTACTGCATTCAATGTTCTGAGACCTCCTGCTTTTCTTCAGCTGCAAGTGTTCAAAACAACGTTGTCTGAGTATTGCACTCCACTGCTGCATTCTACAGGGCTGGCAAGGGATAGTGGACATTAAACGATTGAGATCACTATATCATTTGCAGTCAGCTACTGATATTTGGTGTGGATCTTCTAAGAGATATTGCGTAGTGCCTCTGTAGCTCTAGGGGATCTTTACACAGACTAAACAAATTCAGATGGGATAGTTAAACCATTGATATATGGTTGTAGCTGGAGTAAGTACAACAGTAAAATTAACCTTATGTACAAAATTTATGGATCCAGCATGACTTCTTCTAATTAACTGAAATATTCAGTATCAGTACAAATAGTGTTCAAGCCAGGACTAAGGATGCACTGATTAACATAGTAAACAATCTTGCTCATCACTTAATAACCAAAACAACAAAACCCAGCTATATTTAGTGCTCTGCTGGCAGACAGTCAAGTCCCAAATAAGCAACTGTTGTGTTAAAATCTAAATAAGACTGAGGATGTACTGAGCCATGGATGGAGATTTCTATGGACAGACTATGTTTACAACACAGGAAGTGAAATAGTCACAGGCAATCTTCAGTTATAAAATTCAAGATCTTACATAAATATAGTATTTCATAATAACCTTCTGGGTGGGGGAGGGTGCCTTGTTTTCAGTTTCATTGTTTACATTAATTATATATTGGAAGCTTATTTATTATGCATGAAGGCTAACAGAGGTAGAGACCTATCCTACTGTTCATAGTAATTGTGTCTTCAATGGCATGAAATATTTGGTGGCAAATGTTCTAAAAGATTAGAGCGGAATTTTAACTTCTCCCTTGCATATTTTGTTTTCTATCATCTGTAAATGTTCAGTGTTGACTGAGGTAGAAAATTTAACTGTTATTAAATTCTATCATTTCATCATCTATGCTTTTCAGTGTGCTGCATTAGCATTGCACTGTGCATATCTGAATTAAGGTCCCAGTTTCCCAAAATGCTTGCACAGTGCAGGCATAATTTATTTTCTAATACATGGATGTTTCCAGATGTCATTGTAATCAAATACAATATGATGCTATTTTACCCTGTCATGCAACTGGATCCCTAGTTGCTTTAGAAGACAGAATGAACATGAGGAAGGTACATAGCATAATCTTATTAGCTTGTGAGTGAATCTTTGAACATTCTGGTTATTACCTCTTGCAATGAAGATCTGTAGTTAAAATTTCCAAGAGCAGCTAAAACTCATAGCAGCTCTCATGAAAACCTCTAGATTAAGAAAGCATCAAGTCCTTATTTAATTCCCAAGATGAAAACTTTAGTCACTGAAATAGAATTTTGTGAGTTCTTTTGATTTCTTTTATTTTGCATTGTGTTCCCCCAAGAAGCTTTGGTATTTTCTAGGGACACCAAAAAAATGATACACACTTTCATGCTTTATAAGGGATTTAATACAAAATAAGTAGCAAAAAGAAGCTACTTCCAAAGTTTATTTCATTATTCAGAAAGAAAAAACAAGATTTACTTTTTAACTTAATCATTAACTCTTAAGAATTTTTGGTGAGGACTGTTTGAAAAATCCTGACAGATATCATATCAGAAAAAAAGGGAGGGAAAATTCCTTCACATCTCTTTGTTTAATGGCCATATATTTCCTTTATGTTATGTCCAGTTATGGACAAAGGACAATGAACATTTCTTATTCAAGAGCTGCTGCTGTTGTCATCCAAGTTTAGTTTTGAAATCTGGATCTTACTGTTTTAATTTTTCATTATTTTTAAAATTTAGTATTATTTTAAATAATATTTATGCAACTCGTAGAGGAGAGGAATAAAAGACTTTTTTTTCTATTCAAAATTATTATTAAACTTATTTTTCTCAAAAATTTTAAAAGAATTTTTCCACTTTTAAGAATAATTTTAAAGCACTGAGGCTTAAATCATGGGCAATTCAAGACAAGGCCAACCACTTGTCAGTACACAGTTGTGTGGTGGTATAACTTAGTTTTTCAAAGCAAATTTTCAACTGAAAAATATCACAAATTCTTTACTTAAAAAAAAATAATTTGGAAAATAAGTTTCTGATTGTTGTAATAAAAATATTTGTAAATTTCATTTAGTGTATTTGGTAGCAAAAAACAGACCAAAAAAATAGAGATTTTGTTTCCTAATAAAAGTAAAACATGTTCAGAGAAGACATATTTCAGACAGGTCTAAAGAGCTTACCTACATTTAATATAAATAAAAAGTGATAAACATTCATGAAAGAATGATACTATATATGTTAACTCTTAGCTTGATTAGAAAGATATGCTAAAACTCTCTTTTTGGAATGTTCAATATCGTGCTAACTTAGTTGACTTTCTCTAAGAAGATTACATCATTCTACTACACAGCTTCCTAGCTGTCAAATCAGGAGAAGAACCAACAAAATTAATGATATCTGATAAAAACCCATAATGATAGATCAATAAAATAGCGCCTGCCTTCCTTATTTTCCATACCATTTTAGCTTCTTCTAAAATCTTCTCATTTGCTCAGCATTTTGGTCTGCTGTTTTAAAAGTATATTATGCTCACCACTTTTGCTCCCTGCTTGTTATTTATTTATTTATTTATGTTATTCTCTCCTTCCTTACTGGCTTTCATTTTCCTTCTAGAACAGAGGTAACAGATCTGGCCTTATGAGCTTCAATGCAATAGCAGAAGGAAAAGATGGTATATGACTCTTCTCTCAGAGTCAAAATGGATGTCTAATGTAATAATCATAGAATCATAAAATGGTTTAGGTTGGAAAAGATCTTGAAGATCATCGAGTTCCAGCCCCCCCTGCCATAGAGGGGGACGCCTCCCACTAGACCAGGTTGCCCAAGACCATGTCCAGCCTGGCCTTGAACACCTCCAGGGATGGGGCCTCAACAACATCTCTGGGTAGCCTGTTCCAGTGCCTTACCACCCTCAAAATGAAAAACTTCTTCCTAATGTTTAATTTAAACCTGCCATCTTCCAGTTTAAAGCCATTCTCTCTCGTCCTATCACTACATGCCCTAGTAAAGTCCTTCCGCAGCTCTCCTGTAGGCCCCCTTTAGGTACTGGAAGGCCACAATAAGATTTCCCTGGAGCCTTCGCTTCTGCAGGCTGAACAGCCCCAACTCTTTCAGCCTCTCAGTCTCATAGGAGAGGTGCTCCAGCCCTCGGATCATCCTCGTGGCTCTCCTCTGTACAATTTTACCTTTTTTTGCAATGGGAACTTTTACATGGGTTTCTCTGATTGACAGATAGCTGCTCAGAAACTTGTTTCTTTCATGAAACACAAATTTATCCATGAGAAATTTATGTTTATCCTTCTGACTATATTGTGGGGTGGGCTTTTTGAAGCTCCAGTGGATCATCTTCTCTGTTTTTTATTTCCTCAGTGTATTTATTGGGGGAAATAACATCTTCACAGAGATTTCTCTTTCTCTTTTTCTTTTTTTTTTTTTTCCCACATAAATTCTTTTAGTATTTATGCTCACTATTGGATGTAAATTACAGTGGTGATCTTAATAGATGTTCTCAGGGACTTTTCCAATCTGAGTTTATATTTCTGGAAACTTAAATGGTTAGAGCTGGATATAATACTTCAACCTAGATCATACTGGTGCATTAAGATTTTGCTATCAAAGCCAGGAATGCTTTGACAACTTCCTTCTAAGATGTATCTTTTAAAGAACAATATTGGTGGGATAGCTTCTGAAAAATTCACACACATAGTCACTTTTCTTTTACTGTCTTTTCTCATGGATAAGTTCCTAGTTTATAACAGAGATGCCTCTTTCTTTGTAGTCACATAGTACATGTTCACATAATCATTTGAGGCATGTACTGAATATGAAAGGATGAAATGCAGATTCCACCATGCCACAAACACACTCTTTTTTTCTTTGTCCCAATATTATGACATTTCACCATTGGGAAACAACCTGTCAATCATTTTCATAATAAATACATATGCAGAAAGATGGCCAATATCCTCAAAATATGTGTTCTCACTAACATTAGCACACAGGTTATAATGCCACTATTGTCTGTGAATCTGAAATTCATTGAAATGAGAGCTGACTGAGAGTTTTCACATTCCACTTGGTCGTAGTATCATTGTTAGCAGCCTCTGTGTTAGCCAGCTGCAAAGATCAGCCTTGCACTTTGTCTATGTGTCTCATATATTTAACTATCAACTGAGGGACAGTCATCATAGTCGGGCTCCTTCTTCCTGGGAGCTATATACACAAGCTACGTAAGAATTGTAGTTTTGCACTTCGAGATCATCTTAATATGGCACTCACTTTGAGTTACAAGCAAAAACTATAGTAGAGCTGTCTCTGACTCCAGGGGACTCCCAAAGACTACATGACCTATTTTTATATTTCACTGTTAAATTTACCTCTATTTCCATTACTCGACTCCTTAAGATCAACCACAAAGAGAGACCTTCCTCACGAATGACAGTGTGACACATTGTTACCAATAGCTTTTATTACAAACTTTAACTTCTTGTACCAGAGTTCTGAACATTTATTGGCGCTAAAATTAATAGTTGATGAAGTCTAGATCGAAACTTTACTCAAGCTATGTATCCCTTCTAAAAAACTTATGAGTAGGAAGTTACCCTCACATAGGTGTCTACGTATACATGTAAGCATGTACATGTCCAAAATTTGATCTGTATAAGTGCAATGTATATTAAGTCCTGCAGGCACAGGACAATTGCTGCTGGATTTGGTTGTCCACACATGGGTAGTAGTATTTGAGGTGCTTTGATGCATCCCTTCTGATCTTAGCTGCCAGTTCAGAGGGTTGTAGTTGTCCTGTGGGTCTTCAACAGTTTTCATCCCGTCATGGATGGGTGTTCTGAAATACTCTAGGGGATTTCAGATGTCATCAAACTCCTATATTTAGATAACCAAGTCAAGCTCTAGATTTACATACAAAAGTAGCTTTCCCAAATATATGTATTGTAGAGTCCTATAGTCTTATGTCCAAGTACTGTACTGAAACCAATCCTTACAATGTTATATCTTTCTCAGGTAGTTTCTTACTTGGCTTAACTTTATTGTACCACTCGCCAACTTCAAAAATTTAATTAAAATACCATGTCACTCATTTTATGGAAAGATAGGCGGGTTAGTCCTACCACTTTCACTTGGTGTATAATTACACTAATTTCTCAAAGCTAGATAACTGCAGCTATTATTACAGTGTCTTTATAAAGACCATGTGAAATTTCATGCAACTTTTTTCTATGTATCCTGTTTTCAGTTATTTCTTGCAGGGTTTTAATGTAAGGTCTGACAAACCATTCACATAGAAAACAAGGACAGTAAGCCAAAATCAACTGTCAAAAGAAAATATGTACAGTTGAAAAACCTGAACATTACTGCACTGTAAGTGAAAACATTTGTCTCTGTATTAATATCTTAAATAAATTTCAATTTTTAAAGCATGAAACGGGCACTTTACATGAGATATAAAAATCAGACTTTTATTTACTATTTTAAAAGCTGTGGAAAGATTAAAAAAAAAAATCAGATTCTTTACAATATGATGTTACTTCCCCCCCCCCCCCCCCAAGTTATTCTTGCATTCAAATTGCAATCATATGTCCACAGTGAGCAACTAGATGAAGCACCTAATGCATTTGTGTGGGCAGGAGAAGCACACCTTATAGCTGAAACCAAGAATTTACTGATAGTCTAATTAAAGTCTTAATAGTCTAATCAAAGAGTTAATATTAGTACATTTAGAACTGTACCAGCCCTTATAGTCCAAAGTATCCAATTACAGACCATTCCAAATTAAGTTATAGTTAAAGCTGACACACATAAACATTCTAATATCTACCATCTTTTTTGAGGTTACGCTTGATATTTTCAGTGTGTTGTTGTGGCGAGTCATGAGCATCCCAACTTCTTTTGAAATTAATTTTCAGAATGGGGGTTTGTTCTACCTTGTTGCTGGGTGTCCTTGAGGTTATTTGGTATATTTGCTAACAGTCAGCTTACTTTTTCCACATTTTTTTTTCATTCTTTATCTCAAAATGTCATGTTATATTTAAGGTTTATGTATGCTGGCTACTTTTCATTGCTCTCTCTGTTATTTGTGAAGTTAGTCCTACTCTGTTCCCAGGGCTGCATTTCTTTAGCAAATAGTAACTGAACGTTTCTGCATAGCGTTTATAGGTCTGGGACATCTGCTATCACCCTGTGCCTGCACTTTCAAGGCCTGTGATGTCGTCTTGTGATACATTTGGGGATGCCTGTTATAAACCATTGTTTGACTTCAACAGCCTTCAAATTGCCTGTGTAGTGCTTTATTAGTACAACATAGTCAAAGATAAAACATGGGTTTAGGGTTTTAATAGTTGCCTCTACAAAAACGAAGATTGCTTAGAGGATATATGTGTATATCCATAGATACACTACACTTTTGTAGCTACCTGCTATTAATATCTATTACTTTTGGCATACCCCACTGAATTTATAAAAATTGCTTCCCAACACTATGTTCAGCTATGTTTCTAGTACTCAGGTGTTTCCTGCACCTACCTTGCCATGTCTAAGATCTCGCATCTCCATTCCACTTCCTTACTGACTATATTGCTGGAATGAAGTATATAGTTCTTCCATTTGAGATGGGAAACTACAGAAAAATGGAGATATCAGAAAAATAAGTAATTCTGAATACCTTCAGAATACTTCAGTTGACCAAAAGCTAATTCTACAGTCAAGATAGTCCTTCAAAAGGTTCACTTCTTTCTTCCAGGAGTTACATTTTTGTTCAACTTCTATCACTTTTGTGTAATCAAATACAACTTTGTTACACGCAGATCAAATGTAGAATGGTGAGACTATCTGCTGTGATTTTTTGTAATGAAACTTTTGAAGTGCCCTCTGTTTCCATTTTTTAGCTGTAAGTCTCTGATCAGCTAATTGGACTCCTTCAAAAGCATTAGTGACTGATGGAGACTGAAGGGAGAGACATAAGGACAGAAAAAGCTCTACTGTTTGGATCCCTAATCTTCAGTTCTGTTGTAAGATCAGTTTGCATAGTCTCTCCTATCATTTCTCTCTCTCTCCTTGACTTTCTGACTTCCAGAAGTTATACTCAAAGAGTGGGAGAGAAGAAAGTATGAGAAAGTACAGGAATACAGAATGTAGGACATTATGATTAAAACTTAATAAAAAATTGAAGGCAATATTACAACTAAATTGGAAAATCTTTCTTCAAGCATTAAAATGGATAAGGATATTATTTAAAAAGTCTAGTTTATACTTTTTTCTGAAAGAGGTATTTTTGAGGATTTCATGGATTAAAACAAATATTTGATAAAAAACATATGCATATGTATGATGCCAATATATATACAAAAATATGTTTTTCCTCTTCAACATGACTTTTCATTTTGAATGTTAAGCTCAGTATGCACCATTTAAAGCAATCAAAATATGTGTGAAGGGTGGTAAGCCTACCAAAAGGAAATGTATTCGCTCAATTAAGCTTTTATTTTTTTCTCTTTTGAATGCATGAAAGAGATTTTGACTTTTCACTCAATTTTATATTTTGAAATTTTTATGAAACAGGAAAACTGTCTTTCACCTGTCATCTAGAGGCTTACAGTTAGAAGAATAACAGAAGAAACATTGAAGAAACATGCTTCCTATTCCCCAAATCAAAAATAAAATGGTCAGAAGAGCCCCAAGAGAAAAAATAGGAGAGGAATGAGCAAAAATACCAAGCAATCGAAGTGGAGTTTGCCTTCTTTTACTGGTGGTGTTATCACAGCTGGATGAGTCAAAGTGAAAGGAGTCAATTTCAGCGTCAGCCTTCATTTTCTGATTATAACCATATTTCCTGGACTGAACTCATCTATTACTTCTAATGTGATCATTAAGAAGTGTTTTTATCTCCCCCACACACTAAACAATATTCACTAAACCACAAGAAGGTATTTCCTGTTATTTGAAGGGATCATATACTTTTCAGCTAAGCTGTTTGCAAACATAACAAAATCACAATGTCTTTCCCCAAATATAAAACTAAATCATGTAACTGGGGTGCTATGACATTTATGGGACCTATCCCTTCTATCAAAGAAAGGAAAACTTTGGAACTCATGTGTCTCACTTTGAACTATAACACAAAAGAGGCAATCATTTTCATTTATACTTATCAAGACATGAGAAAGGTAATTTTGCTTTTCAGTATTTCTTTTTAGTTCCGTGGGAATATGTAATGACTCCAGGTGAGATCACCAGATGTTTTCCTCGTTACCAAAAAGTTGATATGTGTTTTTGTTTCCTTCCTGGCTTCAAGTTAAGCAGATTTTCTTCTAGACCTTTAGTCAGGTGTACCATATTAGTACACAATTTTATGATCTTCATCAGCTTGTACTTCCTAAAGGGCCTCATCAACATCTATAACATTGAGGTTATGTTATGAAATAACATTCCACCATCTGAAGTAAAATGAAAGCATCTCAAGTTAATCTGTGGAAAGTTCATTATTTTTTCTAAATAAAAACATCTCCCCAGTACTTTGAAAAATGATATTGATTGATGTGCCTAACCTGAGACACGTAGCAGTGGTCACATCTTCAAGAAAGGCTAATCATTCTGACTAGTATGAAAATAACCAGAATCAGTGAATCACAGCAGCACTCCCATCTCTAGAACTGATTGTTGAAGTTGAAAAGTTTCTGAAAGAAATAAAAATTCAGATTTAAATTAAATTTCTAATTAAACTATTTTATTGTCTTACTCTTTTTTCTTTCTTTCTTTTCAAAACTGTTGATCACATCAAATCTAAAACTAAGACTAATGAAAATATTAATAGTGATACTGTTAATAATGCTTTCTTTCAATGCAGCTATTAAGTAAAACACACACAAAAATTCAGATGTTTTTTATCTTCCAAATGTCTTCTGAAACACGTCAGTTCTGGAAAACGGCAGCATGTGGTGCAAATTCAGCCTGTTAGCCAGTGTTCAAAGAAAAACTGTGTTCACAATTCTCATATAAGATCACCAGTGATCCACTGTAGCTTTCAATATTCCTACGTGCCTTTACTCTCTGGCTACATATCTTCTAGTAAATCATGAAGCGACAGAAAATGTTCCTAGGAACTGGGATTTTATTCTCTGTATTTCCAAATAGTTAAAGCAGTCCTAGGTGCAGTTTTGGCCTTCACCAACTAACACTGCACCATTTCCTGGGCAGAGCTGAAGCACTAGTATGCCCAGAGATGATTTCCAATACTTGGATGCAGTTATTTGTCTCTGTGGTAATAGAAAATAATCACATGGATGGAGACTGTTTTGTGCCATTTGCCTCAATATGAAGGAATGATCTCCAACACTTTCAATTTACCAGCCTAGTTTCCACCTCTATATTGAATATCTGTCATGAATTGTTTAGTGGAAATGGCAAGATTTTAATGGCACAAATTTCATCTAAATAAAAACATTACATAAGCTTTTGTTGAAAGCAGCAGAAGCAAAAGAAATACTGTGAAAATAAAATGGCAAAATTATTTTGCTTTTCATATAAATTGATTTCATTAAAAACTTCTGAGCTGGTGAAGGATCTAGAGAACAAGTATTACGATGAGTGACTGAGGGACAAGCAGGCTGAGGAGAGACCTTCTTGCTTGCTGCAACTACCTGAAAGGAGGTTGTAGCAAGGTGGCTGTTGGTCTCTTCTCCCAAGTAAAAAGCGATAGGACAAGACGACATGGCCTCAAGTTGCACCAGAGGAGGCTTAGATTGGATATTAGGAAAAATTTCTTCACAGAAAGAGTTGTCAAGCACTGAATGAGGCTTCCCAGGAAAGTGATTGAGTCACCATTCCTGGAGGTATTTAGAAGACGTGTAGATGTGTTTCTTAGGAACATGGTTTAGTGGTGGATTTGGCAGTGTTAGGTTAACGGTTGGACTCAATGATCTTAAAGGTCTTTTCCAACCTAAATGATTCTATCATTCCATGAGGTCACAGTCTATGCTTGTTCTTGCAAATTATTTGAGAGTCTGCACGCAGAATCTTATGGAAGTTGCCAAAGGCCTTGTTATCTTCTAAAAGTTAGCAGTAAGTGCTTTGCTTACAAAGGATCATCGCTAATAAAGATCTAAGAAATCCACACTCTCGGCATTGCTTTCCAGGAAATCGAGTCATCCAATATTCCTGCTAGTTAGCATGGCCACTTTCAGGCTCCGCAGCAAGTTCTCAGTGATGTTATTTTTTCAGTTGAGCAGTACCAGAATACTCGTATTCCTGTGTTTGAATATTCCTCTTTTCTGTGTTTTATCTTCTCACACCTTTCAAATGTACACATTGCTCACATACTGTTACATCAAAGTACAGAAAGACCTCAATAATTTCCTGGGTTTGTGCCTATTACATCCCTAAACCTCAAAGACATTGCATTAAGGGTTGTTTTATTTGGATTTTTTTTGTTTGTTGTTTATTTCGTTGTTCTGGATTTTTTTAAGATATAAAATTCAGTTGTGGACAATGTAGCTTTTCTATTTCTTTGCTCATTTACACACACAGTTCATTTATTTGCAGGGATAGAATCTGTTGTCTGAAATACAGTTTACAAAACTATGAGAAAAGTAAATTGAAGTGCTTGAAACCCAGAGCCAATAGTCTGGAGGCTACAGTTTCTGTAGGACAGAACCTCCCAAAAAAGCATGTGCACCATTCACGCCATTCACACTCTGAGATGTCCTGTGGGGCTAAGGTTGCACAAAAACCTCAGAATGACCCTGCAAACAGGTGAAAATAATTAATCCTGAACACAATGGAACTCAACTCACTCAAGTGTAGTCTTAATGATCTCATGTTTGTGACTAATGGTTTATCTGTAAAACCTTAACAGAGTTTCAGAGCCTTTTTTTTTTTTTAATATATATATAAAAATACACAATAAAGCTTAGATTTGTATGTACCCGATTAAAGTAGGTTACAACCTGGTACCACCTAAACTCCACATCTGAATAGTCTGTTTATATTCCCACAGAGGATGATTCAGGTTACTCCCAGACTTGTCTGCTCAGGTGCGCTGTGGTTTCTGGATGTTTTTTTGTTTTTTTTTCTGCCCAGATATAAAGCCATGGAAAATTAGTCTGGACATCCTAGCCCCCTTGGTGAGGTGAAGTGCCCATGATGAGGTAGAATATTTCTTTAGTTGTATGACTTTCAGGCTTTTTTTTTTTTTTTTTTTATTGTGCTAGTATTCCAGAAGGCAATTCAGCACACCCAGATAAAAAGACTGATTGTTCTTTAACTTAGTTGTTGTCTGCAGGAACTGACACAGTTTAAGTGTTTGAAGTAAAAGATGTCAACACACAATTTCTAGTAAAATAAGATCACAATCAGATTGTTGAAAATTGTTGCTGTACAGTATTGTTACTTTATCTGTTGTTAGACCCTTATTATTTGTCTATTAAAGTTGACATCAAGTATTCTATCTAGATTTATTTTTTCTTTATATTTAAAATTACATGTGGGATTTTTCTGCATGTGTATTGTACTCCTTGAGAATTCCCATAGAATGTGAACTATGCTACGAGGAAGAAACAATTGCCATGAATTATTGAATGATTAACATCCCATGAAATTTTGTAGTAAAATGACTGTTTTCTGTAATACGCACAATATTCAAATGTAGAATATTTATTGCTCTCTATGATTTAATCCAAACTGGTGGACTCAGAGATAATACTATTAATGCAGTAATAATACTTATGATATATTAGTGAAAACACAAATATATATTGTCACAGCTCCTCAGCTGGTATGAACCAGAACGTGCAATTAACTGAATTCAATACATCTCCATTTCAGTCAATGGAGTTTTGATGATATTCACCAGCAGATGATTCGTCACATTATTTCTAATTTATATGTGTCTTATTACAAGCAAGAATAATAATGTTGCATCCAATTATCTTGGACAAAAGACTGTGATTTAAACTAGTTTGAGGATATACAATGAATATTGTCTCTTGTCAATCTTTGACATAATTGTTTGACTCAAACATTTAACTGTTTTGGTTTGGTTTTTTAAGATAATGTAAGATATTTCAGGTGAGGCATCTACATTACATAGACATTTCTGGCCACTTGACTGCAATCGTTTTATCTCTGTCTTGATAGGTGTATTTACTTTGAGTTTTTTTGTGATTTTTCTTTTTAATAGCTGATATATGAAGTTGCAGTCAACATTTCACAAAAATCTTCTTGTTTCATGAGTGGAAGAGACTTCTTATTTCTTTCAACTTTTCCTTTTCTTTTTCTGGTTTCCCTCAGGAATCACACTCTTCTTTGCTAGGAACTATTTTTACTTGATACTGTTAGATGTCTTGTTCAGTCTCTTCTGTTCTGTAGGTACAGGATGCCTTTCAAATTTCTGAGTTTTCTCAAGGGAAAGAATCTGAAGGGGAGAGAAGTAAAAGAGAGCATCTGTCATTCATTTCAGTGGCCAGTCTGGCCCAAACCACGACAAAAAGCCATAGAAAATAATTTGCATAGGGCTGGGAGGGGTACAGAAAAAAAAAAAAATTAATTTATTGCAGAAATAGTACAATGCATTGGCAGAGTTTAGAATTCTTTTCTGTAATATTTTTTTCTGTATTCCCACATTTTGAAACAGTTGATTCAAAGAGCAGTTATGCCCATTGTTTTTCGCTTATTCATTTCTAGATTTTCACTTACTCCATCCCAACATGTTTGCTTTTTTAAATTTATTTTTACATTTTTATTAAATATGGGGTTTAAAAAAAAATCTCAAATCAATGTTACTGTTATGCTTATGTTACGTGTTAACTTATTTGCTCTCTCTTAAATAAAAAAACTCAGAAGTTCTCAAACTTCTGTAGAAGCTGATACTCTAAAACACTTAAACAGTGTTTCAAACCTCACTGTAACATCTTATATATAAAAATGACTGTCTTTAATGACCAAAAATCCCTTCAGCTCAGCAGCTTGTCTCTAGTAACAGCCAGTAGCTCAATAAATATCTTGGGAAACAGCAGAACAGGTTAGGCACATAGGGAAGCTCACTAGTTTCTAGTACCGTGCAGCCCAAAAATTTCTTTTATGGAACAGTGATGCCTTTTTATTCTATCCATTTGTCCAATTGATTTTTGTAGTTATGCAAAATTATGAGTATTCACGTCTTGTGGTAATGCTTTTATTATTGTTATTTTATTTTTTTTTTTAAACTTGACAGATTTTTATTTCATGTGGTTCCTCTATTAGCGCGGAGACAAACACATAACCAGTTTTCTTTGGTTATATGCGGTGCTTTATTTCAAGGCGCCGGGAACCAGGAGTACGCACCCAAATCTGGCTCCAAAGACGGCCTTGCCGAACACTCATTTTATATTCTTTTGGTTACAGAATCTCATACATATTCAACAAGTATTGCTACATTATCTTGTACATATGCATTACAGATTACTTCATCCTATTGCGATATCAGCCTCCTTCTCTGCACATGCTCGTCTTCCCCCTAGTGGTCGTCGGTGGTCGTCATGATGAAGTAAGAAGTCTTCCTCAGATGAAGTAAGACGTCTTCCTCATTTTGTCCTTTTCACCTCACTCCTTTTGACTCTATTCCAGTGCCTGTTTTCTGCCAAGTTCTTCAAGCTTCATTTTCAAGGTCCAGCTTGACCCCCTGGCATGCCGTGTATCTATTCATCTAGGTACCTAAAGATCTTAAAATCCATTCTTTTCATTAGGATTTACTACATTTCCCCATCACCATTGGTTACCTTTGTTCAGTTACTATGGTTATACCTTACAAACACACCTGGTATATACAATACAGCTTACTACTTAACTCTTTTGTTTCCTAACACCTCCACCATTCATGCTAAATGTTTACTGTCATCAATGAATGATTGTTCCCCATTTCTGCTGTATGAGGCTCTTCTGATTTTAAAGACCAGAGCCATCAGAACCCTCAGATTTTGCTTTTACAGGCTGAATAGGCCTAGTCCACTAAGTTATTTGCAATATGTAACATACATATAGATACACTAGGAAGATTATTTATGTGTAAAATGCTTTTCCTTAAGATTGAGAAGATTTAATGCCTAAATCGGGAGGTAAATATCATGCAAAAAGCTTGTAGTGCTGGTGTTTTTGAATATACTTTCCTCCAAGTTCCCAGACACTTTTGAACGAGCAAGTGCTGACTTATGCTGCATTTCAGAGCTTCACTTACACCTCTAATACTGTAATATACTTTGTGCAAGTTGTCCACACACCTGGTTTGATGCTTCTAAGTTAAGAAGGAATTGAATAAAAAATTCCAATCCCTCAGCTTATTCCAATGCAGAAAAACAATTTAAAATAATGAACTGGAGAATTTAAACTCTTATTAACAGAGATGAATTTAGCCCAAGAATTATAAGAAATACATCAGTCTCCTAGGGACATTAACCAGAACATGTAATTACATCAGTATATTTTCAATACATCTCTCTCTTTCCTTCACTCTCTTTTTCTCTGTTTAAATGTTCATCACTAAATGAAAGAAAATAAAGTGAGTTTTGTGGATGGCTTATCATGTAGATGAACAATAGGTTCAAATGTCCCAATTACCAGAGAAGACCCACTTCTCTGTTGTCATAGTGACCCAGACCTTTTGAGTTCTAGGAAAAATATAAAGTCTGTCATGGGTTACCTGGAAAAACAGAAATACTGTTAATGAAGGAATTACGTTTGATAAAGAAGGCTTATAACCAACATTCTGGACCTTGATTTTACAGTCTTCTCTCATTATAAAATCAACCTTGGCGCTAATCATGTCGAAACTTGCAAAGGTTCCCTGCGATTGTAGTATATTTACATAAAATAATAACAATATTGAATATCAAAGCATGATTTCAGAACAAAATAATATGCAATTCTAATTGCCTAACTCATTTTTAAAATCAATTCCAAGTAAAGGTCAGCCTCAAGGTCCTCAGTAAGTTTTCTTTTTCATACTCATGGCATAATCGAAACAAAACCTGAATAGTCTTGCTCACATAACTACAGAGAGTGCTTAACTGGCTGCAGTGTCTTCAAATGATTACCGCTTGGCCATTTATAACAATAAAATAAGCAGAAACACATGGAATAAAATATATAAACTATAAAACTTTATAACTTAAGTACCGCTGTGTACGTGTAAAGGCTGGATACTCCTCCATGTAGCGGCCTGGCATTCTGATATTTCTAACTGTTTAGGTCTTCAAAAATTGTTACTTTCCTTTCAGAGATGTGAACAGCAGCAGTCTAGAGTGTGATGCTTCAGCTTGCTCTTCAGAGCAACTGTTCACATCATTAGGACAACTATCTTCTAAAGAGAACGAAGACCTCTACTGGAAGTCAACTGGAGAGTTGTGGGAAGGTCTAGGGTTTTGCTGCTACTTCAAGGTGTTACACACAAGGATAAAAACGCAAAACTGGTCCAAAACTGAAAACTGTTCCTCCCATATTCTTCATAGAAAGAAATATTATATGTAACAGATATATCAACTATATCAAAATATCAAGTACATATGAAGTACATCAAGACTCCTGTTCAAGTTCTCTCCAAGTAATGCTTTATTCATTGAGTGGTGTTAGTGATATCACTGGGGTGATTTGCAATGTAAATTACTGTTCATTCTGAATCAGGGTGACAGAATCTAGCTAAAACAGGATAAAATGAAGAGTGAGTAAAAGAAATGTGAATCACTTCAAATTACAGCTCTAGAATGAAACCCTGGACTAGCTCCTATAAAACTATTTATGAGCTTCAGATGTTCTCATGCTGAGGACATAAATAATCTTTGTTTGCTCATGCTTGAATGTCTGTGTTAGAGAACTGTGACCACAAAATCTTTACATGTAAACTCAAAACTCTAATTGCTATCTGATCTATGGATAGCCTATTAACTTCCTTTATTAATGTATTTTGGCTGGAGTCCTCAACAGACAAGAGGATTATTTAATAATACTCTGGAAAGAACTCCACAACATTTGTATCCGATACGAGACAGAATTTGACCATTAATTGACCATTAATGACTAATGTTCAGAAAAAAAAAAAAGCCAAAACCAAACCCCACAGAATTTTATGTTTCAGATACAATTTGTAGTATAGACTTAATTCTGCAGCGATCTGGCTTCATTGCCCAGCATCTCAGAAGTCAATTTTGCATTACTTCTTTCAGAAGCATCCTGTCAGAGTGGTGGTTTACTGTCTGCTTTCTAAGGCTTTGAGGAGAGCTTCTCCAGTGGTACAGATAACATTCTGCGGTTTCTTTCGATTCTTCTCTGTCTGTTTTGTTTACTTGTGAAGAAGGCAGTTACAAACCCCTTTGATTAGGGATGCACAGCTGTAAATTACATTCTAGAAAACTAAGGTTCAGATCGTCAGAAGACTGACTCTAGGAACACAGCCTAAGATCTGTAGTTCATTGCGTGTGTAGCTGAGGTGCTATGGATCACATTCCTGTTGTCTGTCTTGTATGTACTTTAAAGATGGGATTGAGATCACCTTTATCCTATAAAATTAGGCATTTAGTTAAAGCTAGATGTTTAACTAACTGAAAACTAGCTTACATATGATGTCTAACTTCTTAAAAAAAAAAAAAAAAAGGTATAAAGGTTATAGTTCCTATGTGCCCTTGTTGAAATATGTGGATTTTTTCCCTCAAGACACTGTGAAACAAGTTTATTTCTATATCGCATTCCCAACCACATCCAGAGTGGCCTATTTATTAGTGATACCATACACTTTTATATATATCAAGTACTTTCAAATTTAACATACATTATGTTACTAAAAATAAAATGAAAATAAATGTAATTATTTGCAAATATTCCAGTTAACTGTTAGAATCAAATAATAATAGTATTAATAGTAAAATCTTTACAAGAATATTTCTCATTTCATTTAATCTATTTAGAAATGGTCTCATTCATAGTTATTTTTTAATTTCACTTTTAAAGGGTTTTCACCATAATAAAATTCCATATGTTACATAAAAACTTTTTTTCCCTATTTACAAGTTCCACAGTACACCCTTTAGCAATGACTCCATAGTTTAGCTTCCATCTTTAGTTCTCCATTGTCAATTAAAATCAGTCAGTCCATCTCCTGTTATTAACCTGGAGCAAGTCATTATGCAGCCCCAACCTGCATTTCCTGTGGACATTCCTCTTCCTGAAACATTTGTAATTTTAAAATGAAGATACTGAAATAAAGACACACTTTCATACAGAACTTACTTTGGTTACATTTGTGACATAACTGGGATTAGTATTCTCATACATTGTTTGCCATTACTCATTTTTGAGCCCAGTCCCATTCTCATGGATGTCAATGTCACAAAGAACATTGGCTTTAACAGAATGATATCTTTTCCCTTAAAAAATAAAATTAAAAAAAAAATGGGAAATACTTATTTGGACCATTTATGTAGTTGTTATTTTTTTCTCCAGTGTCAACTTCTTTTGAAGTATGAGGAAAGATAATTTTGTTGTTGAAAAGTCTTAAACTTAATCAAGTCTGAAACTTAATCAAGCAATGAGGCCTGGCAGTCCAATCCTGTATTGATCCTTTCTAGTTGTGATGTAAATCATAATAATGTTTCATACTTGCTGGTTCAAAATAAATTTCCAGATCTCAAGACCTACCACTCCAGTGGAATAAAAAAGTTTCACTGCTGGTTCAGATACTGTATATAGCCATGGGAAAACTTGGTATTTCTTTTCTCATAATGCAGACATAAAAACCCACACTTCAGTGCAAGTAAATGGGAATTCCGGTTTGAAAATGTCTGTAAAATTTTACCATCTTCTTTGATATAAGAAAAATTCAGATTTGCCCCTCTAATTTTATGTGATACTTCACAATGAAAGATGAGTTAAAATTAAATATATTTTTAATTATACCAATATGTTGCACTATAAAGATGAAATTTTTATAAAAGTAGTTAGTATTGCTTGTTACCTTAAACAAAAGAAGTCCATTTTCGGTCTATGCGAGACACAGAGTATAAGCTTAGTGAAACTTTACAAAGCTGTTTGTGGACAATGATTAGGCATCCCAGGTATATTTGACAGGATTCTGAAGTCAGTGCAGTGGTTTTGGCTTGCATAAATTGTCTTTATAATAGCTGGTATGGTGCTATGTTTTGGATTTGTCACCAAAACAGTGTTGTTAACACATCCATGTTTTAGTTATTGCTGAGCAGTGCCTACATATCAAGGCCTTTTGTTCTTCTTCTTACACTGCCCCTCCAGCGAGTGGGCTGGGGATGCACAACAAGTTGGGAGCGGAAAAAGCTGGGACAGCTGACCCCAACTGACCAAAGGGATGCCCCATACCATATGATGTTGTGCTTAGTAATAAAAACTGGGGGGAAGAAGGAGGAAGCTGAGGGGGGTATTCAGAGTGATGGCTTTTGACTTCCCAAGGAAGCTTTACATGTGATGGGGCCCTGCTTTCCTGGGGATGGCTAAACATCTGCCTGCTTATGGGAAACAGCAAATGAAGTCCTTACTGTACTTTGCTTGCACGCGCAGCTTTTGCTTTACCTATTAAACTATCTTTATCTCAGCCCATGAGATTTTGCACTTTTTCCCTTCTGATTCTCTTCCTCATCCCACTAGTGGGAAGTGAGTGAGTGGCTGTGTGGAGCATAGCTGTCTCCTGGGGTTAAACCACAACAGTCTCCTTAATTTAGTTGGTAGCTGTGGGCTAATCTGTCAGTAATCTTGTGGTCAGTAACTAATAACAAGACAGATAAGTGATTTAGAACACAGAAAAACTGTGTAGGCAGGCATCCCTCCTCCCCTAAAAAAAAAAGTTGTGAAAGGTTTGGGATAAATTCTTTTTCTTTTTCCACCTCTGCTGACTATGAGTTAATATATTTATGATTCCCTTAAAAATAATGGAAGAAAAAGCATGGAAGAATGTCTAAATCTGCAGATCACTGTAGAATTTAATAATCGCATTATCAAAAATTGCTCTTAACGGCTTAATGAGTTCGCTGTTATCAAAAATAAAAATAATCTGGTTTATGGTGGGATCTGCTACAACTTACTTAAACCATCTAAAATTTAGACACTTCAGCTAGGATTCGTATCAAGTAAAGTTAGTCTTCTGCAACACAAAATTGATGACCTAAAAAATTGCAATTGATTCTCTTTATATTTAACACAGTGATACAAACAATGAATCCTTTCACTAGCTATTGCTATCTAAATCAGGATGTGACCACCTGCACCCTCAAAGATCCTATGCATTTTCACTAGCTGCAAAGGGACTATAATTTGAACTGCTCAGGTGTACATGACTGTTCGGTCAAATTGACTCCATGCATACTTGAAGATAAACTTTCAGGCTCCTTGAATAACCAACAGTGGGAGATAGATATGTTGAAGATATACAATTTCTTCCATCTGCTTTGGATTCCTAATATGAGAAGGTGGCCTTGCCTTTCCATATTGACTGAAAAATGAACTAAACTGTTACTTAAGATGGATAAAAGTAAAAAAATGTGAACTTTACTCTAGGCTAAATACATTTGCTTAAAAATAAGACTCTAGGGCCATTTGGGAGGCTGAGGACACCTGAGAAGTCCACAAAGAAGCTGACTGATGCCACACAGGATGAACAGAGATGAGTTTTTCTGGACTGGCAGAGGACATTACGTAGGATAACTTCAAGCCCCTACGTTTAGGCAATTGAATCAAGCCCTAAACATTGAATTTAGAAACCCCAAGACCAGCATAGAAGGAAGAGGACTTAATGGAAGTAAAGTACATTAAATATAAGGAATTTAACGAAGTGGCTTGCTGCAAATACTCAATAAACTGAAAGCAGTAAAAGATTAATATTCAGATCCTTACAAAAATCTTCATTCAGTCATGTATATTTAAGGCATCCATGTCATATGAATGGAATGTAGTAAAATAACAGATAAATATTTCATTATACTATGCTTCATGTCAGAGCTTGTTTTAATACCACATCTTGGGGCATGTATTTGGAAACATCAGCTGACTTGAAGAAATATCTAAATTTGAGGACTTCGGTATAGAGTGTTGGAGAGACAAGCCCTGAGTCCTCCAAGCTCTGAATACGTGTACAAATTCCTCATGTTCTGGAACGGACACATATGTCTAAACATTTTGCTGCATCAAAGATAGTAGCTATGAGATAATAAAATGTGCTGAAAATGTGAGAAGATATTTTAATAAGCCAGGGCTGTGATATACCACCCATTTATTGTTCTTTTTATTATTTGGACTGACTCAAAAATACAAATGTTACTTCTAATTTTGATTACAACATTTTTTGAAACTAATTATTGATTTCTATTTCAATCCTCTTGTGTATTTTTAAAATGGCCTCAATAAATGGCTATGAAGTTTCTAGGTTTTTTACACATAGTGGTGAATATTTTGTACTGAGTAACTTCTAATATAGTTCCTGTAAAGTCAGTAAATGTGTGTGGACTAGAAATCACTGCTGAATTTAGCCCAGTATCTCTGTAGAAGTCAACTGTGGTTATACAGGCAAACCAAATAAAAATCATGGCAAGAAAGTCATTATAGTCTGCAATTAACATAACAGATTTTACAACGTGTGTTAGAAATGAAGAGGTTTTGCCTTCTACATAGTTTTATAATAACAATTATAAAATGAAATGGCAATGATGATATGAATATAATGAGATAGGTCATGGTTATAGGTCTAGCTGCATCACCTTTCTCTTTATGGTTGCTGAAGTCATCCCTCAGGTGTTTGGCTTCTTGTGCTTAATGGTCTTAATATAACATTATATGATTCTTCTGCATAACTATACTGTATAACATTAACTATACCAATGTTTATTAACTTGTAATCACAAGAGCGTTTGGGCCATTTATTGGACAATAACCTCTTTAAGCCTAATTCATTCATTAGAGGGGAAAAAAAAAAAAGAAAAAGCTATTGTAATATAACCGTGCTAGAAAAAGGCAAGGCTGTACAGAGCTGCCTCATCTGCTCAGCACTGACAGAGGCAGTTGTGCATACTCCTGTTAACAAGCATTTAAACATGTGGCAAAATCTGCCAGTGGAGACAGACAGTTTAGAGGCTCAGATATTCACAGGCAGAAGGTAGGTCTTCAGAGAATTTCATTAGCTTCTTAAAGGCACTTTGAGCAGAGACTTCTACGCAGCCCTTGTAAATCTAGCCTGAACAACATGGATAGATAGCCATACCACTTAACAGCCTAGTATTTTAGAATGATGAGTGAGGAAGGTCTAGTTCTTTAAAACACTTTATTAAATCACTTCTTGAATTCAGCTCTTCTCTAGCACCTACAGAACATAAGCATACATAACGTCTGTAATATTTCTTCTCATAACATTGTTCACAAATGTACTGTTTTCCTGGCTAACCCACCTTGTATACATCTGTTCAGAAATTGCTTTAAAGTGAAAATCTTAAATCTTAGACCAAAAAGTTTGATCCTGAGTTTACTTAAGTCACAAGAATGTTTTTGGTTATGGCTAAAGGACTTAGATGAGACCTTGACCTGAAAACATTTTGTGTGTTTAACATGAATGTTTTCAACAATCATGAGGTGACTAAAAATAAGAGACAGCACAGACATGCCCATAAAGATGTGTTATCAAGACCTTTTCATTGCAAGTGAACAAGGAATCCACTGTTGATTGCTATGAAGCAAACCGACTTATGAGGAAACATTTTTGATTCCAAGTAAACATCTTTGGCAGCTTTCAGCAACTTGAACCTTCAGGTACTCCCTCTGCTATTGACCTAATTGGATCTTCTGTTTTCAAAGAATTTCTTTCTTTATCCTGGATTGAAGCAAGGGAGCTTTTGCTTAATTGTATGCTTTAATGCTTGTTGAGAGCTGAAGGATAGGAGCAAATAAGCTAAAACTCACCAGATCAAAGTATTTTTATGAAGTACAATACGTTGCCCAGCAGCAAAAGACATATCAAACACTGACCTCTTCGCAAAGGCGTTTAGCCTCATGGTTGGCCTTCTAATAGTTATTTCTGATTTCTTCCCCTATTTACCACATTTCATTTCTCTTCTTTTCTGCTGGAGAAAGGTGCTGGAGAAAGGGTCACAGCAGCTCCAGAATATAAACGACACAGTTCACTTAGTGCAGTACTCACAACTGCTTCAGAAACTCTCATGATAAGGGAGGTTAATACTTCAAAATATCCATCAAAGTGACTTGTTTTCTCTTTTCTTGCTTCTGGCTTTCATTGCAGAGCTATCTATTTGCTATTAAAATATATAAAACTGAAGTAGAATTTCTCCCATTGTAGTACTCACATTTATAGTGTCAGTAAATATGTTTTTCAGAATGTATCTAATTTGAAAATGGAACCAGTTTTTGAGTAAGATTTTTACTGCATCTAGCTATGCTCAGTTTATGTTCATCTGGTTGTACAACACCCTTCTCTCCCTTTTTTGGTTAGTATTTCATATTAGTTCATTCACTTTGCACAGACAGGAAATAAAGACCTTTGCTTCCACCTGGTGCAGTGTAGAATATAAAGGCAATAAGATAACTTATTGCAGTATCCTGAAAAAATAGTATATTGTGAAAAAGTATGGCTACTTATGTGTTTTCCCTTAACCATTCAGCATGCTGTTCATGTATATTATCCCAAAGAACTGCTAATGTAGATAGCACTAGAGGGTGGCAGGAATATGCATCCCAGAAAATATTCACGAGACATAGAACTATTATGTTTTACGAAATTCTTACATTGGGACTTCACTCGTTTAGTTTCTCATGTCCGGTTTTATATCTTTAAATTAAATGTATTTAATTCTTAATGCTTTTTCTATGTTCTTTGTGGTTCCACTCTTGAAAATCAATGTAACATACTTTTTTGTTTTACAACAAATAAAGCCTAAAGTATACGTACCAAAATATTTCCTTCTTTTTTTGTGTGTGATTTCTGCACACTCTTTCCTTTGCTTTTGTCTGTCTCTCTTTTCTGCCTGTCTTATCTGCATTTTTTTCACGCTCTTTGATTCATTTAGGCCTCTACTTCTATCTCTACAAGTTGCTGCTATGTACTAATATGGCTCCTTCCAATATTAATATGCAAAACTGAGGCCATGTTAAACAAAGTTTTATCTGCCTATTTCACCTCTTTTTGGATGTTCCTAGGCTTAATGGAGACCGTGTTTCACAGGATGCACCAGACTCGCCTTTTGTTAGCTACTCTGACTTCCAGAAGATCTTCATGCTTCCTTCCAGCCCTCTAACCAGTTTTCCTGTCTGTGGCAGCAAGAGCATGATAATTTGACCCTGTAAGTTTGTAAGCCATTTCTATTTAAAAAGCAGCGTTTAGCACTTCTTAAGCTAAAATTAAGCAGAGATATATATCTCAGGAACAATGCTGTAAGAGTTGATCAGAGGATCAGTGTTGTCTCAACATTGTCATCAACGACTAGGCCACAAAAACCTGGACTAACGTCTTGACATGAGTTTGCAGTGGCTCGCTGAGCTGGCTGTTACGAGATGTAGAAACCTTGGAGAAAGGACTGAGGTGCGACCATTGTACGAGGGTATGAACTGCGTCGATAACTTGGTACGAAAGTACAAACAGTGTCGTTACCTGGTACAAGCCTATTTTACTGGAGCAGCAAAGCAAAGAACTGCTGTGGAAGAAGATGGACCACACTGGCTGTGCCAGCACCGATGAAGTAATCTTGAACCTCAGTTGAATTTTCCTTATTATAATGTCATTATAATATAAAAACACACACCCTGTTAAGAAGTTACCCACCTCCAAAGCTGACCACGCCTCAGACACTCCTCTCTGGGCATACATGGAAGCCTTACTCCAGACAGGCGGAGATTGGCAGAGGATAGAGGTGGAGTGTAGGTAGGTCCAAGAAGGAGCAAGGTGTGCTGCCTAACATAAAAGATAGTTCCTTAGTAACTGAATTTTGAAGATCTTCCCCACTGAGAGACCACAACAGTCAAAGAATAAGCAGCAGAATGCCTTCTGGATTCAGGACCATAGGGACTCCTGTGGACCCGTGGTGGTAGCTATAATCCTCTTTCCCCTTTTTTTTTTTACTTCATCTTTCCTATTATTCTTCCTTTCTATTGCAAGCCACTTTATGGGCAGAACCAATAAAGTAATTGTCTGTTGAAAGAATAACTCCCTGGGCTTGATGCCATTTCTTTTTGCACTTTTGGATCACACCTTAAACAAACCATCATGCGTCCACTGAGGAGTGGACCGTGACAACTGCTAAAGGTAGATCATAGAATCATAGAATCATAGAATAGTTTAGGTTGGAAAGGACCTTGAAGATCATCGAGTTCCAACACCCATCCAGCCTGGCCTTGAACACCTCCAGGGATGGGGCCTCAACAACCTCTCTGGGAAACCTGTTCCAGTGCCTTACCACCCTCAAAGTGAAAAATTTCTTCCTAATGTTTAATCTAAACCTGCCCTCTTCCAGTTTAAAGCCATTCCCCCTCGTCCTGTCACTACATGCCGTAGTAAAAAGTCTTTCCCCAGCTCTCTTGTAGGCCCCCTTTAGGTACTGGAAGGCTGCAATAAGATCTCCCCGGAGCCTTCTTTTCTCCAGGCTGAACAGCCCCAATTCCTTCAGCCTCTCAGTCTCATAGGAGAGGTGCTCCAGCCCTCAGATCATCCTCGTGGCTCTAATATCTAATAAGATATTCAATTAACTTTTCTCCCACCTCATTTTTAAAAAGTTGAGTTCAGAATTGTAGGCCTGAAGGCCAAAATTTAAATGAACTGAATGCATGTCCTTTCTAAACACATACACAGTGATATTTACAGATGATCTGCATTAATTTACTGCAGTGACAGTAAACGGACCCGAGTTGCAAAAACACGTACCATTATTGGAAGTTATCATTTGAAGTGGATAAAGAATAAATTACCATGGTGAATGAATTTGCTTTGGATTTCTTCAGGTTATAAGTAAAACCCTATGAAAGTAGTTGCAGATTAGGAATTTTCTCGCCTATACGGCTTTTATCTATACTAACTGTTTTTTAGATGACCAAAATCAACTGAGAAACTCCCTGGGCAGTGAGATCCAGATTTTTGAAGTTTTCTTAGCAGCTCACTGTTTAGCTCCAGTGAGAAGACAGATGCCTACCTGCCTTTCGCAGTCCACATGATATTATAGGCAGTTTTGGCCAGTGTTGTGCTTTTTTCTTTCTTTCACAGAAACTTTTCATTTCCATTATTAGCCATTTCTGTTTTATAAAACTTCTAGGTTGAGCACCTGATACTTTTAAGTGATCCTCTCAACAGTAAGCAAGGACATGGAGGACTCAATTTTTAAAAGTGGTCCTTTTGTCAAAATGATGCAATTTAAAACCTGATTTTCATGACACATCCTTTAATATGGACCATTAATTTGAGGACCCAGATAAAAAACTGTCTTACTACTTTAGGAACAATAGTTTAAATGATAGATCCTTGGATAAAAGCATCTGTACAATTAGATCATTTTAAGCTGGTGTTCCATGTCTTCTTTTCAGGAAGGCAACATATTTTACTAGCTGCTAGTTATAAGAACTTTCCTTATTAATTCAGAAGTTGCCTTCAATAAAATGACATACATGTTTGATTTCTTTAGATCATGAATCTCATGTCACTTGTGTTGCAAATCTATCTATCATTCTATCAATTGCATATCATAAATTACATAGCAAGGTATTAAAATACATGTGCAGGCCTTACAAAAAATAACCTGAAAGGTATGTTAGAAGTAACAGGCTTTATTTTTTTTTCTAGAAAATTAACCATAATGCACAATCAATACCTTCAAAGGAGAAAGCTAGTTTCTCTCTACTAAATTAAGATATCAATGTTTAAAAGGAAAAAAAAAATATTCAAATTGCATTTTTTAAAGCAGAAATGAAATTAAAAGACAAGAGGAAACAACACCTAAGGCCATGTGTTTTCTGAAGTAGTTTACATCTCCTTGACTCCAGCTTTTAATGCCTTATATAAACATATCGGTGAGTAAAATTAGTGCAAAGGCAACACTGGATGCTGTTGTCAAGGACCACAAAACATATGGGAAATGACCACTAAGATCCTGACTCCTTTTCATCTATCTCTTTCAGAATGTTAAAGGTCAATTCTCTTGCACTTCAGAATTCTTGTATATCACCAAAATGGAGTAAATAAGCATCTATATAAATCAGAATGGGTACTGGGAAAAAGAAAGGGTTATGATATAAATTGTGCCTTAGATTTAAAAGTGTCGGAAATTCATTAAAAATAAAATCACATACAAGTAGCCAAATCTTTCTATGATTTTTATATTTCTGGATGCTGGCACAATTTTAGGAAAGCTGAAATAGCTACAAAATAGCTCCTGAAATTAAGCATTTTTAATAACCCTTTTAGTCCCTCTTCTGTTTTAAGACAGATGGTGTATGGGCAGCTCTAGCTGCACATGTATTTTTAATAAGCTTTGTTGATACAGAACAACAAATAGTATCATATGAGTATCCAACTAAAACTGGGCTAGACGTGTAAAGGGTTTGTAAATCAATACAGTTCAACTGTAATAGTAGAAGAGAGTAGTTGAGCCAGTTACCAACAGTATTGGTAACAACTGGAAGGTAAAACTGTTTTTTTCTAAGAAGTGATTGTGCATAGTATTGATGATCAAGAAAACCATGGACTTCAACTTCTTTTATGGACGTAACAAGCAAAAACTATGGGGAAAGAACTAAACAAAATTTTCACTGAATTTTAATAAGTCAGTTCTAACACTGTATCTCTTCCTACTGTTCTCTTACTTTAGTTCTGAACGTTTGAACCGCAGTTTTGAAATTAATTTCATTTCTATAAAATAAGTAATTTTCTGGATGGAGACAGAAATTAAAATCAATGGTAGATTGCAAATGCAAATAACCACATATCTCCGTCAGTGATAATATTAAATGCATGGCATGAATCTAGACATAGAATGAAAAAAATAAATATATTGGACAACTTGCATTTCTTTTACCTAAGCAAAGAAGGAGGAAGAAAAAGAACTGTTGATGTGTTCGAATCACCTTCCCTTTTACACATTTAGAGTATTGTCTGATAACATGAGAATATGAGCAGAATACCTTGCAGTAGAATTCCCAGTAAATACTATGTATCTTCAATAAATGACAAATTTTGCAAATAAAGAGCCAAGTACAGTCACCTGGAGTGACTTCATTTCACTTAAGATGCGGAGGTGCTATTTGCTTTACATTCCCATTGTAGTTGATGGGAGGAAATAGATACCTTTAGTACACACTTTCATCTGACCTAGTTGATCTACTTTGGGATGAGTTAGATCATACATTAAGATGTGTATCTCTATTAGTATAAGTGGCATAGGATGATTTTCTTACATGTAGATATTGGTATTAGTCTACATTTGGCCAGCTACTTAACTCTAGTTTGATCAGATGCTTGCCTTCACATTTCTTACAGTAAATCGCTTCAGAATGTCACTCTGAAAGTTAGCAACTTTATCATCATTTTCTGAAAAAATATATGCATGCCCAATCTATTCCTTTTGTCCTTCTGCCATCACATGTTCTGGATTACTTGCCTGTTCTGTCTCTGTCTTCTGGAAAACACCCATGCCGGATTCACAGACAAAAATCATAATTAGTTGTTTTCTAGACTAAATAAATTGGCCTCTTTTATCTCCTCCAAACTGAGTTGATCTTTCATGATAACTAGCATCATTCATAGTATTTCAAAGTGCT
Organism: Vanellus vanellus; assembly: GCF_965231255.1. Classification (NCBI taxonomy): domain Eukaryota; kingdom Metazoa; phylum Chordata; class Aves; order Charadriiformes; family Charadriidae; genus Vanellus; species Vanellus vanellus. Next base: position 86,445,989 of record NC_138907.1, read on the forward strand.
AATCATAATTTCCTTGAACGATACTATTGTTTCCTATCTCTTTTAATATAACCTTGAGCCTTTCGATAGCCTTAACACACTAGTTTTTCCCTTTCATCCTCAGTGCTTTTGTAAACCCGTGTCCTTGTTCTCAGTTGTTTCCCTCTGATGAGCTTGCAGTTACTGAAACTACTCTCTTTAGACGTAGGCCCAGCACTGCAAATTTTCACTGGCAATTCACCCCAATTCCCCCAAGCCTGTCAGTGTTGGAGAGTTTTTTGTACAATGCCCTTAATAACAGGCTCTAACTTTTGGTCAGCGCTGAAGTGATCAGGCAGTTGGACTAGATGATCATTGTAGGTCCCTTCCAACTAAAATTATTCTATTCTATTCTATTCTATTCTATTCTATTCTATTCTATTCTATTCTATTCTATTCTATTCTATTCTATTCTATTCGGTTCCATTCGGTTCCGTTCGGTTCCGTTCGGTTCCATTTCTCTCATTACAGGTCTCACAGTATGGTATTTTATTCTTTTTTAATATTGATCATATCTCCCATATTTATTGAATTAACACATTTTATTAGCCTACTCCTAATTTTTTAGTCAGAATTATTAATTAGAATATTATGTAAGCTCATCCTTAGAAACGTGTGAATTCTGTTTAGTGATGCCTAATGTAGTGATGTAGTAAGAAAGCACTGACATTAAAAATAATTCAGCAACAGTCTTAAAACTAAATTAATATTTCATTTATTTTTCTCCAGGATGGAGGTACTAAGGATTAGAGCAAAAGCTCTGTGGTTAGCAGGGAAGAAGGTAATTGACACATCACAAAGAAAGCTTGTGGTAAAAAAAACACAAAACAAATTATAAAATATCTCAGTCAAAGGAACTAATACTCTCTATCATACTATGCTGGAACATGCTGCAGGTGAAATTGCCAATTTATCATTAGGAAGCCTGTGAAGGTGGTATCATATAACTGAGATGGGAAAATACAATGTCTGCTTTTAACAGGAAAGAAAATAGCAATCTGAATAAGTGTAGACTCATTGTCATATGCATCAATGGTAATGAAAGCTATGGACAAACTTTTAAAGGAATATATGATCAAAGAAATGGAAGACTGTGGAAAATGGGATGAAATGCAACACACTTTTAACAAAGGTAGTTCATGCCTGATTAATTTGATATTTTTTTTTTGATATGTGAATTTTTAGACAAGGGAAATGAAGTACATCTAATATATCTGGACTCAGGCTTTATAAATAATTGATTTTTCAGTTCAACCACTCATCTGAAAAAAAAAATAAAAATTAAGAACTGGAAGAAAAATAATAACAACAATAATGATTACAATAAATTGGTTAGGGGTTAGGGAAAAGGTAGCTATTTTAGTAGCTAAATATGTCCTTTCTGTATGTATAAACATTCATATCATAAAGAGAGAGATTTAAAGTCATAATAGCAAATAATAAATGAAGACAGATACATTCTGTCAAATGTAAATAGAAACTAACAGCAGTGAGATCATATAAGAACTTGTCTAAGTACTTTTTTAAAAATAGTTTTTTATTGTTTGATTAGGTATTTTAACTATTTTAGGAAAGACAGATTTCAAAGAGGGCTTCAAATTCAACCCTGGTTATGTTGTTAAGTAGTTACAACGACCTAGACAAGTAACAATCATTAGAAAAGCAAGAGGAATTTGTACTATTAATGCTCCAATTCTTAAAATCAAAGAATAATAGTATCTGAACTAAAACAGAATCAAAAACATAGCTAAAATGCTTTATAGGAAAATATTAAAATTCATTTCCTTTAAGTTGTTAAATCATACTAATTTTTAAGTCTAAAATCAGTATAAATTTAAATTAAAATAGTAAAATTACTAAAAATACAAAAAAAAGCCTTTGGGAGTGTCGTGGTTTAGGCCAAAATCCACTACTGGGGACCTGAGGGACCCCAGACGGGACCGACAGATGCTATCCTCTACCCATCTTCAAAGAGAGAGGCAGAGGAGGAAAAAGAGACTTATGAGTTTAGAAGAAACTAAACTACTTTAATGAAATATAGTAAAATAAAAAGAAATAATGAAAAATATATAGAAAACCATATCAAGCTCCCGAGATGACAATCACGTCACCAGCTGGCACTGGGGCAGTCCCAGGCTGGACTCAGTGATGGACAGGAACTGGATTCTGGATCTGGATTCAGGATCGGGATCACAGGCAGAAGAACAGAGTCCTCCTCAGATGTTGGCCATTGAAGGAAGAGCGCTGACCCTTTGATCCCTCAGCTTTTATACTGAGCATGAGGCAGATGGGATGGAATACCCTGTTGGTCAGTTTTGGGTCACCTGTCCTGTCCGCTCCGCCCTGCAGGTGGGACCCCACTATGCTTTTCCGCTTCCGACCCTCCAACGTGGCAAATAACAAAGTCGGTTGGCCTTGGCTGTTATGGCAATAAGTATAAGCAGGAGCCTCTCTGCACACCATGCCTGGGCATCAGCTATAGACAATTGGTCTTATCACTCTGAGAGAGTGAACACTGTCTGCACAATATGCAGTTAATTTCAGTTGTTAGAAGAGGCCCAGCTAAGAAGCGAAGTTACTGAACAAAATTGGTTCTGTTTTACCTCAAACCAGGACAGGGAGAAAAGCTACAAAAAATGGACGACATAACAATCCCATTAACGGGAACAGTAAATGATTAACTTAGCAGAAGCATCAGATGTTTGGAAACAATTTTTAAAGCATCACAGTATCTCAACCAATCCTTTCAGGACAATGCTTTAGTTGATGATAAGGCTCTACTTTTATTTAGTTAGAAATAGGAGAAAGACAGGAAACACAGTCAGACAGGTTGGTTACTAATTTTACAAGGTGTCCTCGTCTCTGTATCAATAGGCTGATTTAAAATGCTCTTAAAATAAAGAATGATTCCTTCCAGTAGAAAGGAAATAATAATTATAATTATATAATAATAATAATGATAATTATTGTTCACTACATATATAATTAAAAATAATTGTTAAAGGTTTCTGCCAAAGTTTTGGCGAATATACAAAGAGGTTTATTAATTAGAAAGGTAAACCCAGATAATTCAGTATTTATTGTGGTTAGACAAATTGCTGCTAATAAAATTAAGATGTCCTTGATTTGAGCTACCGTTGTCATGACGGTAACATCTGATACATCTTATTATCTCTCACAATGCAGAAAAACCTTTAGCCAAATAGAACGTAAATATATGATTCTTCTATTAAAAACATGATTTTGGAGAGAAACTAAGAACTGGCATCCCTTCCACATATAAGAATCCTGGAAGTTTAGATATAATGAGTGGAATTTCTTCATTTAGCAAAAAAACCCAGAGAGATGCCCACTGTCATTAGTTAAGAAAACTAGGACTCTGCAACATATTCTTTCATAATGATGAAATCAATAGGGAATATCTAAACATGTAATTGCAGTATTACCAATATTTTTAGGTTTTTCTTTCAGTTGAAGACATTTTGGTAGAAGCAAATGGCTGAGAAAAAATAATTAAAGTTAGTTCTGATTTACATTTCTGTAAAATACTTGAAAATAGGAAACATGCAAGAGTGCATTACATGTGAGATGCATGTGGAAAAAGATTTTCAAATGGAAAAACAATTTTCATTAACAACTTTTGTCTGTATAAGCATCTAGTCTTTTCGGTAGTCATCTAAAAAACTGTAAATGTTAACTCCAGTTCATTTTCCTAAGACAATAAGGCTCAAATCCTGTCAAGCTGGAAAGCTCAGTTCCCTACACGTAAGGTTATTCTTGTCTCTCTCATTCTGAAAGAAATACTATAAAAAAAAAGTTGATTTTTCTTCTCCAGAAAGCTCAGCTACTGTCATTTTCAGATGAACACCTTCTAACTCACACCGCTGTAAGTGAAAAGGTGAAATACCTGCCAGAAATAAGACATACCTTGAAGTTCACTAGGATCTGTAAGATTTGGGGTCAGCTGCCATTGCAATTTTGCTAGAGTTACTTTCTGGCAACATTTACTAAAGAGGGAAATATCTGTCTACTTAAGCCATTATGAATCCAGTATTTCTTTTTTTTGGAGGTATGTTTATTATAAATCTGAAATTGTAAGATAGATTCTTATCAGCATGAGCATATCCTCCTCACACACCTGAAGTAATTTTCATATGGCCATTTGCTGGAACAAAAGTTGAACTGTGTTTTGAACTTACGTTGGCATTTTCATCAAACTTAGTAGGCAAATAATTGACTTTCCCATTAACCAGAGGTTTATAGCAGTGCCAAATAATGATAAAATAAAGGGAATCCATTATGATATAAGAGGCCAAAGCTAAGCTTCTAATTTATTTTAGCACTTTTTTTTTACACCGTAGCTTGAACATATGCCAATAATCCAGCAGGAGAGAAGAAAAAGCTCTCGTACAGTCTGAATCAGTATTGGTACAGCCGGGGTGATGAATGGATTGAGAGCAGCCCTGCAGAGAAGGAATTGGGGATACTGGTGGATGAAAAATTAGATATGAGCCAGCAATGTTCGCTTGCAGCCCAGAAAGCCAACCGTATCTTGGACTGCATCAAAAGAAGCGTGGCCACCGGGTGGAGGGAGGTGATTCTCCTCCTCTACTCCACCCTCATGAGACATCACCTGGAGTGCTGCATCCAGTTCTGGATCACCAGCATAAGAAAGATATGGACCTCTTAGAGCGGGTCCAGAGGAAGGCTGTGAAAATGATCAAAGGGGTGAAACATCTGTCTTATTAAGAAAGGCTGAGACAGTTGGGATTGTTCAGCCTGGAGAAGAGAAGGCTCTGGGGAGACATTGCCTTTTAGGGTGAGTCATGAGACACCGAAACAGGTTGCACAGAGAAGTTGTGGATGCCCTGCTCCTGGAAATCTTCAAGGTCAGGTTGGATGGGATTTTGAGCAACCTGATCTAGTGAACGATATCCCTGCCCATGGCAATGGGATTGGAATAGATGATCCTTAAGTGTCCCTCCCAACGCAAACCATTCTATTGATCTATAAATCTATTCCATTCACTGGGCCTCAAGAGTTGCATATGTGAGATTCTGAAGAGTGACAGGAATAATTAATATGATTAAAACTACACAAAAGAAAGATGAAAAGATAAATGCACAATGTGAAAACCTTCACAAAACTTATATCACAATGAAAAAACTTTTAAAATATTAGCAATATGTACTCAAAATGTTTTGTTTCCTAATGAGATGCCATGAAATGCAAATTAAACCATTTAAAATTGCAGCTTCAGGTTTTTACTGAACAGAAACTGTCAAGTTAAAGATCCTGTGTGAAACGTAGGTAGAGTTTTTTTCAAATTTGGTGTCTCTTCAGAGACCTCAATGGAAATACATTCAGTGCGTAAGTGGGTTCTAAAGAGCAAAGATGCAAGGTTGCATAAACAATCAGACTGGAGAATTATGCAACAAATCTCATAGTGTCATGTATAGACATCAAAGATGTAATGTATTACAATATACTGTGTTGGTATCTTTTTTTCAGAGGGATAAACTAGAATTTTGTTAGAATACGGAGAATACTAAGCTATACTAAAGAAGGGAAGGGAAGAACCAAGACGGAATGAACTGCAGTTGTTTTCTTCACAGACAAATAAAAATGTGAAATAAGAATATGTGCAAGAGTGAATGTTCTAAAGAATTTAGATTTAAAACTGCTGTCATCCCTGTAACATACTATGATAACAAGAAATACAGGCTGCCTGATAAAACAAAAGGCGAAATTTTAGCACAATTTATAATTGAATCATAGAGATTGCTGCCACAGAACCCTAAATGAAAAAAAAAACAACAACTTACCTGACTACCAAAGGGAATAATACTACATATATTTGGGGGTATTTTGGAAGGGTAATCAATTACTATTTGGATTAGGTATGAGACTTTGAGCTGAAGAGTGTTGGGCAGTTACTAGAGACCAAGATGAGACTGATAAAGACAAAGCAAGAGACAAGTTTCATTCATGTGTGTAATGCAGACTGAAGTATCATCTGCCTGTAGAAATTTACAGCAACAGGCAGAAAGGACTAGTAAAGTGTGTCAATGATTCAGTCTTTAGCTCAGTTCATTAGCACATACTCTCTGTGGCGGAGTATGCTGTCTCCATGGTGGAATACAACTGAAGTACACTGAACAGTTGGCTGAGGACACTGAGATGCAAACATAGAGTATTATTAGTCATTTGAGCATTTGAAGAATTTATTTTGAGAATGGCAAGCACAGCAGCTGATGGTATAAATATTTTAGATAACCCAGTAGTGACCTTAAATGGAAGGCCATTGTACACTGAAGAATTAATGATCCACATAACAGTTTACCTGAGAAGGTGCAGGCCTTTGCTATGCTGTGTTGTGTTATGATGCACGTATAGCTTCACCTTCAGGGTTGTGTTGTGCTGTGCAAGTCACTTGTCTGCAGGGTAGACTTAGCTGGTAATAGGTAGGCAGCTGCCATTTGCATCAGCAATTACACCATCTATGTGTCATATTTATCTTTAAGTGAAGCAGAGTGTTCTAATGTGAACATCCTTTTGTTCGACGGTAGAAATGATTAATAGAATTGTTCTTTTATAAATATATCCAGGAATAACCCAAGAATATCTAAAGACCAAAATGCTATCAAACGGACAGGATCTGCAGTATCTGCCGTTGTCTGACTGGAGGTCTGTCTGATGATGCACAACTGTTCCCTGCATCTGAAGGCATGTAAAATTAAGCATACTATCCTCATTTGCCCTACAATGTTAACTTCAATAAATGGTATTTTAAGCAATACCTTAATGAGCATAAGTGACCTTTTCATTGGGATCATAACAAACACTAGCTGCAGTGCCTTGCAGCAGAGCACTACAAATTCCAGGGTAGATAAATTAGACATTTAAGCCATTTGAGAGCATTTATTACCCTGCATTTCAATTTCTAGGGACATGATGGATGTTCCTTCAGTATCTGAAGCCAGCACATAGCACTACATTCAATTTTGCTTTGCAGTGGCATCTTCCAGAAGAGGATGTCAGTCCCTGCCGTAGCTGTTCCAATTCAGAGCAGCTACAGCGCAAACATCCCTTCTGTCCTGTGCTTTCTGTACTACAGAGGTGATAACTCTTGATTGGTGGGACCTGATATATATAGGTGGGAACAATAATATCATCAGAAGGATGGACAGTTCCTACTTACTCAAGGTAGCAAAACATCACTGTAAGTTGTCACACTTGCAAACAGTCTGGTGTTGGCCATAGGACACATAATTTCACAAAACATGGATCTGGTCCAAGATGGCAATGCTGATATTACTAAATAGCCATGCTTCTTCATTATGAACAATGGATAAGGTTTCTCAGGACACTCTCTCTGTTGTAGTGTTCCCTTGAGGCAAAATGCCTATGATTATCTGAGTTGAACTACAACTGATTTGCATCATCAAGCAGCGTAAAGCAGTAAGATTAAATCACTGAAACTGAGGAAAGAAACATTGCACTGTTAATAATTAATTTTTCAACACTTCTATTGCCTCAAAGAGTTTATCTTGGTAAAATAATTTCTATGAGTAGAGACACGTGCTATTATTGTCTCTGTTGCTGCTATTCTACAGTAGAAGAACAGCAGTCCTACAAAGAGCAATTAGCAAGAGGCTAGTGATTGGAAAAAACTTAGAGGTGAAGGGAGGGGTGGCTGTGTGTGTGATTTTCCTTGGGAATCAAAACACTTTACAAGTGAGAGAAAGAAGCACTTTTTGTATAGCCACTATTCCCTTATGTGTGGAAATGAAACAAATTGATAGAATTATCTTATATACACAGTCATTAACCTTATTGATCTTGTATCTGAACTAGTGCAAAGGGATGAATGAGCTTTGCTAGACGAATGGGTGCAGAAGCTATAGAATCAGATAGGAGCAGGAAATGAGTGATTTCATAGAATCATAGAATGGTTTAGGTTGGAAAGGACCTTGAAGATCACCGAGTTCCAACCCCCCCTGCCATAGGCAGGGACACCTCCCACTAGACCAGGTTGCCCAAGGCCACATCCAGCCTGGCCTTGAACACCTCCAGGGATGGGGCCTCAACAACCTCTCTGGGAAACCTGTTCCAGTGCCTTACCACCCTCAAAGTGAAAAATTTCTTCCTAATGTTTAATCCAAACCTGCCCTCTTCCAGTTTAAAGCCATTCCGCCTCGTCCTATCGCTACATGCCCTAATAAAAAGTCCTTCCGCAGCTCTCCTGTAGGCCCCCTTTAGGTACTGGAAGGCCGCAATAAGATCTCCCTGGAGCCTCCTCTTCTCCACGCTGAACAGCCCCAATTCCTTCAGCCTCTCAGTCTCATAGGAGAGGTGCTCCAGCCCTCAGATCATCCTTGTGGCCCTCCTCTGGACATGCTCCAGCAGGTCCATGTCCTTCTTGTGTTGGGGACTCCAGAGCTGGATGCAGTACTCCAGGTGGGGGCTCACGAGAGTGGTGTAGAGGGGCAGAATCACCTCCTTTGACCTGCTGGCCACACTTCTTTTGATGCAGCCAAGGATATGGCTGGCCTTCTGGGCTGTGATCATACGTCCTGGAATGACATAAATGTCTATATCTCTTTATGCCATTAAAAATACCAGAATATTTTTATTTGTAATTAACCAGGTGTGGGACTGGTCACATATACTGGAAAACAGTATTTCTGCCCCTAGAATAGGTAATTAATGCATCGAACAAGAAAGAAGTTCATTCTTGCATCAAAGCCTCAAGCAAAAGCCTTGTGCATTATGTAAGTTCTTATTTATGATAACACTTAAATATGATTCAAATTATTCTGGTTCTCTAAAGTTTATCTGACTGAATGAAATGATGCATGTAGAAAGGGTATAAGAAATACCCATTCAGAGGTCCAGCAGAAAACAAGACCTCAAAGGAAATGAGAAGACTGAAGCGGTAAATCTCCCCTGCTGTCTGTGGTGAAGAAGACAGGAAAAGTTGTTTGGTACATTTCAAGAAAATCAGGCTTTTTCCTCAAGACTGCATTTATTTGTCAGTAGATTAATAATCTGCATTTCTATAAGAAAACACTGAAGTAATTAATTCTTACGTGAAAATACACTTATTTTCTCTATCTTTAGTAATAATAAATTACTATCATAGAATGATTCTCTGAACATGCAAATTCATTAGATAGCTGGCCATTCTCAAATTATAATGGACAAGTATTTACAATTATTTTTGAAGTATAACAGCAGAAATATAATCCTTATCCATAAACAGTAAATAGAAATGCTATTTGTTCCTTCTCTCTGTTTAAATGACACGTTAACCTTTTTGATTAATCTAGTGCTAAAAGTCACATGGCATTATTCTATTAAGCAGCATTTCACGTCAGTCTTAATAGCTCCAATCAAATATCACTTACTGTTTGCCCTTGGAGTGTTCACTTCTTGTGTTATTTACATAAACAAATCATGTAATATACCTCTCTGATGCAAATCCCATTCATTAATATCACATATTTATCTTGCAACAAAGGACTTTATAGGTTAAAGATCCACTATCTACAAGAGAAACAAGTGCAGAGAATGGGAATGCATCAAGTCTTCAGACATGTGAAGTTCCCCACTGGTGACAATCATTGTAATTCCATTGAAAGCAATGTAGCTCAGCTGACTTGAATCTAAATCTTAATTCCATCACTTTGCCTGGAAAATGAAGAGCTAGGCATTTTACTGGTAACAGCTGGGTTCGTAGGTTCCTGTATTCTGTACGACCTTGTCGAGGTTCCTCAATTTTTATTTTAACTCCTTTGTGCTCAAGCTGTAATGTACATATCTGCCCACTGAAATCATAAACTTAATCCAGACAACATTTTTTTTAACAATGATATTGAAGGCTCTGGTTTCATTATGCAACGACATAATATTTGTCATATTTATTAATCTTAAATTATTGATTGGTCTTTTTTTGCTAAAGCTAGACTGCTACTAATAACTAGGTCAAGAAGAAGGTGGCAAAATGAAGGTTTTGAGAATGGATATAAAGTTGCAGGAAGCAAACAAAAACGTTTTAAAATAAAGAGATTTCATCTTTCCCTATACTGATCAAGCAATTTAAATAGGTGTGCCTTAAAATGCAATCAACTGGACACAATACCCCATTTTCTGAGGCTGAAATTCAATTCTATCTGTACTTCTCTACTTTTTCTTCAGAAACAGAGTAAGAATTCAGTTTGATTTAAACAAAAACTTTGTAAGGAGTTCCACAAAGAAATATTGGAAACACATGTGACTCTTTAAGCACCTATCTCGAACTATCAAATACCATTACCAACACAAAGTTGTCACTAACTTGTATCCTAGCTCAGCAAGTACTTAAAATCCCATGGAGCTTGAGTTTCTATGAGTAGGTCTAATAGGTGCCTACATTTCTTCTACTGAGCATTTGATATCTGCCTGTGTCTTACCATTGAGCCTTATGCTTTTAGACCCCTGGAAGAAACCCCAGCTGACCACACAGACAAATGTTTATGCATACAGTTGACCCTAAACTGGTGGTCATACTCTGACAAAAAGGTAACCAAAAAAACAGAACGTGGTAGCAAATTGCCTAGAAGACTTATTTAGCAAGCAGAAGATGCTTATTCAAATTGCTGCCTACCCAATTTGGAGTTGGGATTAGAAGGCAGCTTCACTATCTTCTTGGTCATACAGAGAGGCTCAGCTTCAGCAACAGGTAGTATATAAAACATCCTACAGAATATTTTTCATCTGAAATAGTCTTTAGGAGACTGGAGACTTGTAAGTCTAAGACTAAGAGTAAGTAAAGACTTGCGACCTGAATATCATACACTATTAGGGTATGAGAATGTTTTCAATTTATTGATACCATTTTTATGTGTGAAGTCCCTCAGGAGGGGTATTTTGCAACTGAGAATCCAAGTTGCCAGAAGAAACTATATTGCAGTACAGAATGCAGTTAACCAGCTGGACTCTTAAAAAGCACTGTTAAGCCATTTTCTCTTTCTTTAATGAATGTTATGGAAGCTGAAACTGACACTTGATTGTAGCCCCTAACACCTTCTTCCACCCCACAAACAAACAGATCACACAGGTTAATCCTAGATTCTGCAGGTCTTAGTCAATGATCTGTCTTAGAGAAGAATTTAAGCTTCTATTTCCTGCTAGGCAACACATTTGACCTTAGACAATAAGATCATATTATTGTGTCTTAGTTCCTTTTTTGTAAAAAAGAGATTTCCAAGAAAGGTTGAGATGTACTGATAAAGAACACTCCAGAAAATATAGCTTTTCTGCAAAAATAGTATCTTTCAAAAATCTTTTCCAAGCCAATCCCTGGTTTCGCTTTGGATTTTTTTTTTTTTTTTGGAGGGGGGGTGTCCGATGGAATAGGTTGGTTTGATTCTTTGCTTTAAAAAAATATGATGTCTAACTTTTCAGCTGATGCCATATGATTATTGTTATTATGATTTTTTTTTTTTTTTTGTCATGTGCCAGCTTCTGGGACCATTGTATGAGAAGGTTCACCTAGGAGAAACAAAGAAATGAGCAAAATTTTACTCTGACTAATTTAAGAGAAAAAACACACAAGCCAGAAAGCAAATAAAAATGTCATCTTACTACTTGAAGGATGTGCCATAGATACCTCCAAGAATCCAATGTATTTTGGACTATTTGGAAGAACAAACAAAGCACCCACCAAGGACATGCTCACGAACGGTATGCATGAGGCTTCTGGAAAAAGAAAGGAAGAGAATCAGATGCAGCAGAAGACGACCCTAATGTTACAGAGCACACACATCAACAACAAGAACCATGTCTGATGGTTTCCTCCTTCCAATGAATTACAGCTTTTACTTTCCCATTGAGGCAGCTGGAGCTGCATATAAAAAAGCAAGAACAGCAATGTGAAAATTGCACATGTATTGCTACTTTCTATAGTCAAATAAATTCAATTTCATAGCCAAGTTAGTATTTTACCAAAGCCTGAGTAATCGCCAGAATACACAAGAGCAGCTTACCATCATTAATGGTAAATATATCACACAGAATAAGAAAATATGTATCTGTCATGTCACATTAAGAATGTAAGACAGTAGAGAAATTTTGTGGCAAGAACACCATGATAAACTGAAGTCTAGTGTCTTCCTATGAAATAGCCTGAAAAATAAATTGTCTTTCATGTTATTTGTGATATTCTTAGTATAAAACATAATCGTTTTATCTTTAGTGATAGTATGAGAAGCAATTTACTTTAAGGAACTCATCTACTGTTCTGTAAGGTATGGTTATTTTTAGTTCTCATACATTGCTAATTTACTGCATCACCTGCTGTACATAGGCCTTTGTTTAGTTATACAGCTTTCAACTATTCCGTAGTTAAAGAGTAAAATTTACTTCTACGGACAGCCAGTGGAAGAACTTTGTAATGTATAAGCTCTTCTTTAACAGTTTCAGTCATCAACAATCAGACAGAGATGTTACTACTGCTGCATGCCATAACAGTTGGAGATTTCAGTCACAACCAGGACTGTGCAATCACTGTAATAAGGGTCACCTTGTCCTAAGAGGACTGCTGCCTAATTAAACAATAAAATGAATAAGAAGGATTTTTTTTTTTTTTTTGTGAAGCTATTTACCCACAGCCTCAACAAAAGTACAACCACAAATGATTTTTAGATAAAGTGGTTTTAGAGGAAAACAGAATCACTGATTTATTAGCCTTCTAAACTTCTGTTTTATAAACATACCTTATGGAAGATGAATTTATTATTTTTTAAAAAAAGATGGTGTTTCATTTTTGGTCTCTTGTTTGGTCAGATTTTTTTTCCTAAGACAATACTGTGTATTTCACTGACCAAGTTTCACATTTTTTGAAAATTCAGTGAATAACATTTTGTTGCAATGAATTTCTGGTAAATTTTTTTAGAAAATCATTATTTTCCCTCATCAGTCTGAAATTTGCTGTCTTTCACTATGGCTAAATAGACTTGGCTATTGCAAAAATGGCATTCTTACTCCCCTACCTCCTGAGATTCCACAGCCTTCTCTGTTGTCTCAGTTTCAAAATAAAGACTATTGGTTTCATCCTATTAGAGATCATTGATTAACTTTTGAAAAGGAAACCACAAACCATATAATCTCAATAAAGAAATCATAAATTGTCATAAAGCAGAGAAAGATAGTATTTGTTTACACAATGTGAAACTGTTGAATAATACTTAAAAAAAAACAAACCCAAGACAGGATTAGCACACAAACCATAACTATTATTATCACACCTTCAGATGATAATTAACATACTAATATTAAAATTGAAATCACCTAAGAATGTTAGATCAGCTTATTTTATTAAAAATTATGTTAATTTCCTGATAAACGGAGATTTGGCTTGAATTTCAAAGGGAAATGTTCACCAGTCCAGCATGCTCCAAGCTAGTTCCTAGCTGAAGTTCTAATCTAGCTGTGTTATTCATGAATATGACCTGAAATATCATGGGATGTTCCTGGAGGAATGAAGTATAAAAATATGGTCTGCTAAATCTAGTTGAACTCTTTTAGTTAGAGGTACACCATATATGTTTCAATAAAAAGATGTTGTTCCCTTCATTGATGTTCCTTGATATTTTCAGTTCAACTTTTTGACCTTATTCCCACAAATTTGAATACATTCCCACATTTTGAAAAAATTCAGCAGCAGTTTGCTTAACATATTAATAGTCACAAAATCCTGGACTGTGGAGAAATTCCATTTCAGACATCTTCATTACGAGCATAAAGTCTTTTGTGTCCTTGCCTATGCGATATAATTTCTGTCAAGTGCAGCTGGGGTAAAAATAAGTATGAATCTGACTGTAGAAAGTGAAAACGGTATGTAAAGATTAGGTCCAGACACTCATAAATGGCAAGTATTTCATCGTGTAATTCTAACATGGAAGCCAAACAAGTACATTCATAATTCTTCCTCAAGTGTGGTTACAAATGCAAACCATCTGGAACATGTTTTGCTTAGAAACAAATTACATTCTCACATAGTGAACTGTCAAAAAGACAGACTGATTTGTAGAGTACTTCAAATATTAGCTCAGGAGTTGAGGCCTTGGGTCAAATCCTTTCTCTGCCATGGATTGCCTTTGTGATCTTTGGCATATCACATAATTCTAGGTATCAGAAAAGGACAAACATGCCTAAGTTGTGATCTCAAGGCCACTTCATTGTGGCAGCACTTGTACTCTGCAGATATCATTATTTTTACCTTTCGAGTTCCTGAAAGTGCCATAACTGGATATTGGCAGAGGTCACTACATTCTCCATAGCTGAGCTTATTGCTTAAAAAGTCCTTTTTATCTTGGCAAGGATTCAGAATCTAGATATCCCTCTCCCTAAATCCTCTGTTTGGCCAATGCACTCAGAGCGTTCCTGCAGGACCAGGATCCTCATATAAACTAATTCCTGTCCTCTAGTAGCTTCACTGTAAGCGTGCTGGTGTACAGAGACAGAGTCTTATTTAGCTTTATTGGTGTATTGGGAATCACCTGCAAGGGAGATGAATCACCTTTTGGAGACATCCAGCTCTTTGCTTTGACAACAGAGCCTACAGTGACTAGCAGAAACTTACAAAACCATTTTAAGCTACCCAAAGCTGGGTATGGTGACTCTGATGATCCTCCAGGAAACATGTCAGCATTTGGGGGACAAGTATTTTGGTAGGGCCTCTTGCAATAGGACAAGGGGTAACGGTTTTAAGGTAAAAGAGGGTAGATTCGGATTAGATAGAAGGAAGAAGTGGTGAAACACTGGGACAAGATGCCCAGAGAGGTGGTAGATGCCCCATCCTTGGAAACGTTCAAGGTCAAGTTGGACTGGGCTCTGATCAACCTGATCTAGTTGAAGATGACCCTGCTCGTTGCAGGGGGGTTGAACAAGGTGAAATTTAAAGGTCCCTTCCAGCCCAAAATATTCTATGATTCTATGATTTCATTCTGCAGTGGCTAGCTTCTCCAGGTGCAGCTCAGGAATTCAGCATACCTCCTTGTGTGGCTGCAATTCATTTTAGCTGCAAGTCCTGTCCCTGGCAGCTGACTGGAAATCTGCTATGGGGCATGAGACCAAAGGCCCAAGGGTGCATGGGTAATGCAGGATCTGTCACATGCCCTAAGTACTATAGAGTATTATAGATGAAACATAGTAATTCCTGTACAAAAGGCTGCATCACGCTCGCTGTTGGTATTGTTAGGTTAACGTCACATGCATGCATCCCCAGTTTAAGAACTGCTTACAATTGTTTTCATAGATATTTTGAGTCATGTTTGTGATTAATTTACCAAATGAGCCATTCAGGTAAATTAAATAAATTCCCGGAAGCTTTCTTTATCTTTTTTCAACCCAAGGGCAAATCTCAATTGTCAAAGTAGGTAACACTCCTTTGTCCATAAAATACCCAAATATGCTTAGTCATAGATCTTTAAGATCATCAAGTCCAGCAGTAAACCTAGCACTACCAAGTCCACAAATAAACCATGTCCTTAAGTGCCACATCTACACCTCTTTTAAATACCTCCAGGAATGGTCACTCCACCCCTTCCCTGGGAAGCCTCATCCAATGTTTGCTAAGTCTTTTGGGGAAGAAATTTTCCCTAATATCCAATCTAAACCTCCCCTGGTGCAGCTTGAGGCCATGTCCTCTTGGTCTATTGCTTATTACTTGGGAGAAGAGAATGCTGTGGGGAATGGGGTCAAAGGCTTTACGAATGTCTAGGTAGACAACATCCACAGCCTTTCCCTCATCCACTAAGTGGGTCACCTTGTCGTAGAAGACAATCAGATTAGTCAAGGAGGACCTGCCTTTCATAAACCCATGCTGACTGGGCCTGATCACCTAGTTGTCCTGTACATGCTGTATGATGGCTCTCAAGATGATCTGCTCCATAACCTTCCCTTGCACCAAGGTCAGACTGACAGGCCTGTAGTTTCCTGGATCATCCTTCTGGCCCAAATGTGGGCATCACATTTCCTAACCTCCAGTCCACTGGGACCTCCCCAGTTAGCCAGGACTGCTGGTAAGTGACGGAAAGTGGTTTGGTGTGCACTTCTGCCAGCTTCCCCAGTACCCACTCGTGGATCCCATATGACCCCATAGACTTGTGTGTGTTACCCTTCAGAGTCTAAAAAGGGACTTTTATAAACCACCTCGCTTTAATGTCCCATACTATTTTCTTTTATCCTAAGTTTTGGCAGTGGCACATAATAGTTATTGGAATTTGTGCTTTTTATAGAATATTTAATAGAATTCTTTAGTTACACACTGTAAATATTTTACAAGTGGCAGATGGTAAAATGAGAAAACATTTGTTTAAAAGGCAAAATAGTCAACAAAAGAACAGATCACCTTTCTCCTGTGGAAGACACTAATTTGGCACACCTATATGCTTGACATGAAATGGAAACAACAAAGAAAACAGCACGTAAAATGCTTTGTAAAAAAAAGATAGGAAAAGTGAGTCTGTGATGTTAAGGATCAAACAAAAATGCATAAAACTGTCGTTGGAGTCATAAGCTATGTTGTAAATCAGATCATTTCTATCTCCTCTTTTTCAGAAAATGTCTAATTTAAACTGCATGAGAAGCTGCCAATTTTTTTTTTCTTCTTACTGAAGCTGTTGTCAGCTGTAAGCACCCTTAGGCCTTCAGATTTTAATAAGAGCACCATGAATTGGAAAATGTTGGTTACTGCTCTCTAACTCATGTCTCTGCTTAAGGATGCAAAAATCTTGATATGACAGCACTTGGTGGCCAGTTTCTGTGGTTTTTAACACTTGGACCTTCAACACTGTGCTCCTCATTTTATATTTTCTAAAAGATGAAAGAAATGTTCAAATAGTAAGATCATTGTATATTGTTTCTAGCTCTGCAAATAACAGTCCTATTTTTTTCCCAATTTTAATGTAAGGGCTGTAAAATCCTTTTCAGAAGTAAGACCTTTTGAATACACTTGTTCAGAAATGTTAAATTAACATTATTATTCTCTGCAGTTACATTGCCAAAATTCCCTGGTCATCTTTCTTCCTCAATATAACTCACTAACCTTGCAGTTTCTGATGGTACAAATGGGAGTTGCCTGGTCAACCTTCTCTAGCTCAAGTTCACTTCTTGATTTGATCAAAACAATGAATTCCCTGGGTTTTCTTTCCTTGCAAACAAGCTGTGAGAAGAATCAAATAAAATATTTTCCTCTTATTTTTGTGACAGAATTTGGCGATGAAATATCTTTCTTTTAACTTCATTTATTGGTTCAGCTTTCCAATAGCAGGAATCAGTATTTTAAAGAGAACAAATGCCATAAACCAAGTTTAAACTACTGAATTTTGAAATGCTCTTCAGCAGAGCAAAAAAGGTGTAAATGCTGCCATGTATAATGTCATTTGAGGTTAATGACAAAATAAATTGTTTCCCCATTTTTGGAGAAAGCTTTTGTGAAGAGATGTATTGCCATAAGTTTGAAATCCATGCTCTGTGACAGCTGCTGACTAGTAATGAGATCTAATGAGCTGTCTCTTTACTAGAAAAAAAATAACATTTGAAACAACAACCTCTTTGCAAATTATAAGATCATGGGAACAGAGACAACTTCTCTATCCTGAGCTGATAAGCACATGCTGATATCAATAGCATTTCAATTCAAAAGCAAACCTCCACTGCTCAATTCAAAAGTGAAAACAGAATGTGAGATTAGTGTTTGCATAGACAATCAAGATTTGCATCTATTTCCTTGTGGGTTTTGTGATAGAATAATGGTTTTGCTATTTTAAATCTTTTGATATCTAAGTAAATGTAATGCCCTAGGAAACACAAACTAGAATATGTTAATCTAATCTAAATCTATAGATCTAACTATATTGTAAACATTTCTATGTTCTGAAAGAGATTATATATCTGCATAAATGTGGATGAGGATTTCATATGCAAAGACAAATGTGCCTACTCAAACCTGGCTCTGAGGTTGTCTTTCAGTTCAAACACTGTTTCAGAAAGCAACCCTGTCAGAACCTGAAGACAAAGGGCTGGAGAGTAATCTTATTGATTTCAGTACTCATGAAGAGTTACTCCATATTGAATCAGAGGGGTTAGTGTTCATCCAAAAATGACGTAATGGTATGAAAACTAAAAAGTCTTAACTTTTATTTTCCAAGCCTGGTCCTTTTTTATATTAAAACATACTTTATTTCTTATTGTGCTTTTCCATTTTTTAATTGCAAGTGATCAATTTTCTCATATTTAACCTTTCATTCAAAAATGTATTATATACACATATAAATGTTGCATATTTTCTTTAAAATGCTCTGTTGTCGGATACAATAATGAATATGCCTTATGCTAGAGCTACAAGGGCTTGGAAAATTATGCCACTGCCATAAATATCTTAGTTTTCAAAACATGTAGTGTATTGTTTACCTACATTTCAGTCTCTCTGACCATTGAGTAAATATGTATCCTGGAAAAAAAATGTATATTATGTAAAGCATCTGGCAAACAGAAGGAGTTCCAAATCAAATACTTTGATTTATTCTGTATGGGTTTGGTTTATTTGGTTTTTTTTTTGTTTGTTTATTTGTTTTTGTTTTTGTTTTTGTTTTTAAATCTCTCTGTATATACATATACATGTGTAATGTATTTTTAATAAGTTGGTAGGAATGCATCCATTACAATTGATATTTATTCACATCATAAGTTTGAATACTGTCAACTATGTTAGCCACGTTAAGAGAAATCTGTATTAGAAGGGCTAAAGTTGTGCATTTTTATATTTGCCTTACCACTTTCAATTACTGATAAAATATAGTTACTTGTATATCATGGTAGGTATAAGAAATTAATGGATACAGGATTTTATTGAACTGATGTTTTGAAGATACAGTGCCAAGGAGCTTTCCCTACTCGGTTATATAGTCTTTGATTAATATCCAGAAGAACCTATTGCTGATAAATGAGCCAAAGAAGGGAGTGCCATCGGTGAAACAGAAACACACAGAGAACTATGAGAAGATTAATCAAAAATTTTGTACAAAGGAAACAGAAAGTAAAGTGTACTTCCCAGTGAACACAAAAGAAAACAAAATGTAATGAAAACCAAACAATGTTCTATGCTGCCAGAGAAAAATCTGAAGATACTCAGATACACAGACTGGTCTTTAATCTTCATTACTTCCTTCTTGTATAGTTAGTTTCACTGGTTTAAACTGGTTATGAAAAGCTGCAGTTTTCATTTCAATGCATTTCTTATGTACCCACTTTTCACATAAATGAGTTAATATATAAAAAATTCAGGAGTAAATCATCAGTACCTACTTAACCGCAAGGAGGCCGCAATTTTTATTAGGCACCAGTCCTGTCTCTTACATCTAGAAGATGTAATTATAAAACACCGTCCTCTGTAGATGTTCCCAAAGCTTGGCTCTAGATCATATAACAACTCTTAACCAAATTTTCCATACCGGTACTTAAGGACTATTTCCTCTGGTATTCATCATTTCCTTTACCTATGCACAGCTAGCTGAGTGAAAGCAATGATTTGTGTCCCTGTGGTCTATTGCTAGCTTTTAATACAGCAAGGGAAGAGTCAAGTTAACTGGCTGAACAGCTGTCTGTTCTTTTTAAACTGGGTTATAAAACAAGGAGATGTTATCACAAAACTAAAAGACTCCTGCAAGTGCTTTAGTTAATTCTATTCTTTAATCAGATCTCTGCTTCATTCCATGTAACAGAAGCAAAGTTACGGTTTTAACTTACCATGGCTCCTTCACGTGGGTCACCATCAGGAACACTGTGCAGTGAAATGAGCAGAAGGAAAATTCAGCCATGGAAACACAAGTTACATTATTTACAAAGACACAGTAGCTACTGCCATAGTCATATGAGGCATGTTACAACCTCATAATGTTTTAGGTTTGGCTACCTTCAGTTCATGCTTTTTTATTTTCAGGTAAAAAAAAGGCTGAGGACTGCCAGTAGATAATTTTTAATGTTAACTAAGAAAAATCTGATAAAACACCACACAGATTTTGTTTTTCAGTGTCCTGTTACCAAAAAAAAAAAAAAAACCAAACCAAAAAAAAACAACCTAGAGAGCTATTCAATTAATTTGGATAAGTAAAAGAAAAAAAAAATCGAGAAAAAAAGATATAAAAATGTGGTTAGTTGTACAGATATTAGATAGTATAAGGTGCCTAGTATATAAGAGGTCACTGCTATGATATTACTGGCACTGCCAAGTGATGAACTAGTCAATTCTGCCTTCTCTCATGATTGGTTTACTGTGGCCAGTTAGGAGCTCTGTATAACCCCACAAAGCTGAATTCAGCCATTCTGTCTGAACTCAGAAATGCTACAGGCAAGAAGAGTTTTTTCTTCTTTCTTCGTAACACCAGTCATTGAATTTGGCTGCACTCCGACCTGACTGAAGGACTGAAAGCCTGCATATTTGCAGCAGAGAATCCAGAATGTTCTTTATGTCTAATGCATATTTAAATATAAATATATTTGCTTAAACATTGAGACCAGGGGTTCAGTCCCTTTTTTTTAAACGTCATCTTTAGTCTGTATGTCACAGTCAGTGATAACTTGTTGATTAAAGCAAACTTAGTGGGATTTGGCTTTTGTACGTACAAAATTTAGAACCTTCAATTGGTCCTATGCAGAGCAGTGATACTGCAAACATTTTCAAGATTTTAGTGAAAGATCCCATTATATATGTATCTGTCATACATACATATAGCACCATAAAATAATTCAGCAAACATCTAAAATCGTAGTCAGTGGATCATATTAGTTGCATCAGAAACAGCTCCTTAGCTGGTTTAAATTGACTTCAGTGACTTCAGCGTTTCCATGTGGACCTACACCAGATGAGGACTGAAGAAATACAAGAAAAGCAATAGCAGCAGGAGCTTAATGAAGATAGGGGACAGGACAGATATCAAAAGATCAGCCTGGAGAGCAGAGAGTGAGGGCTGAGGAGGTCTAACAACTTAAAAAAATATTTTATTTTATAAAACAAATATGTCATAAAATTACCGAGGATGTAAAGTTTATTTTTGTTTTAAAATGGTAATCAATTGTCTCTTTGCAACTTTCTTTCCCTATGTCACTTCTGAATGATCAACTCCCCTGCCTCAATGAAGATAGATTTCTATTATTTAACAAGGAACATCCAGTCTTCTATGGAGTCATATAAAATGTATCTTTGTTAGTACCTGTCTTCTGCTAGGGTTTTAACATGAATATTATCTAATTCCTTGTGTCATTTCCTCCTGTGGTTAAGTGAACAAATGCCTTATGTACTGATTGAGAGTGATAGGGAAACTCTTCTTGGCACACAAACTCCATAGGTCAGGAGTGAATTCCCAGTTCAAAAAATTAAGGTGGGTTTTTTTTTTCAAATTCTCTATTTTTGTGTTTTATATTTAATACAGAGAATGAATTCCATCCCTTCTCTTCCACACATAACTTTTTCATCATATAATCATGATTACTTATATTAATTGAGGACAGAAACTACAGTTACCTAGACCCTTTATAAGCATTTAGAATGTATTTTCTCTGCAACACACAGTATAAACACTTTACAGAAACACTGTGGGGAAAGGAAACCACTGAGTTTCTAAGCAACTTAGCCTATTCTAACAGACTGAAAAATGTTTCCACTCCCTGTCAAACTGAAAAAGAGTCTCTCAATTCTAATACAGGGGAAAAAAAAAAATAATAATTTGATTGACAGAGTAGTTGAATGGGAATGGGGAACCTGGTGGATGAGGAAAGAAGAAATGAGGACACTCTGCAATGAAGAGACAGTTAGATTAAAAAAAAAAAGGCAAAAAAGGTCTATATGTAGCTGCATACTTTTTCAATAAGAGTTTCACATACTATATTGAATAAAAATAGAAAGGAAAAATGCCCAGAAAAGGTATAAAGAAAAGAAATTCATCACAATGAGAAACACAAAAGATGAACTAGGCCCCCACACAGAAAATTTCTATTTTAATTAAAAGAAAAAGTAAATGCAAATCTAGTACAAGCCTCTTGGTGTTTTAAATCAGTTTGTTAAGTTTGTGATAGTATAGTATGTTTGAGTAATAATGCAATAAATATATTGTTGCATGGTGAGGCCAGGCTTTTAATAGCATGTAAGACTGAACAAAAGTTTAAAAACAAAGGAGGAATATGGAGAGGGCTTTGGCTGGAACTCAGGAAAAATAAAGACTTTATGACCTTTGGAATAAGGAGTAGGACACTCAGGAGGACTACAAGAATGTTGTGAGTTACACAGAGAGAAAATTAAAAGGGCCAAAGCCCAACAAGGACTTAATCTGGTTACTGCTGTAAGACAATAAAAAAAGGTTCTGTAAAATATTAGCAACAAAAAGAGTGCTAAGAAGAATCTCCATCCTTTATTGGATGCAGGGAGAAACACAGTGACAAAGGATGAGGAAAACATTGAGGTACTTAATGGGCTTTAAACTAGGTTTGAAGGAGGATGGGGATGAAACCAGGACTACAAAACTGGTGCCTGGGAAAAGCGTACCTGTGCTTCTGGGTAAAAGTGTTAGCAAGGTCTTGCAGCCTGTCCCAGTGATGGTGGGGGATGGTGAATTGTGTGACAGCAAAGACATGAGGGGTAGTGATAATTTGGTAACTACAGTAGTGTCCGAGCATGATCAGGTGTGAATTAGGGCTTGTCCCCCCAAGAAAGTGGTAGGACAATTAGCCCAGCTGAAGTGCATCTACACTAATGCATGCAGCATGGGGAATAAACAGGAGGAGCTGGAGGCCATTGTACAGCAAGGAAACTGTGATATAGTTGCCATCACAAAGACGTGGTGGGAGGACATACACAAGTGGAGTGCTGTAATTGATGGCTACCAACTCTTCAAAAAGGATAGGCAAGGAAGGAGAGGTGGTGGGGTGGCCCTCTATGTTAGGGGCAGTTTTGAATGTCTGGAACTTAACAGTGTGAATGACAGTGTTGAGTGTGTATGGATAAGAATTAAGGGGAAGGCCAATAAGGCAGACGTCGTGATGGGAGTTTGTTATAGACCTCCCAATCAGGATGTAGAAGCCGAAGAAGTATTCTATAAGCAGCTGGCAGAGGTCTCACGATCATCTGCCCTTATTCTTGTGGGGGACTTCAACTTCCCAGACGTCTGCTGGAAATACTATGCAGCAGAGAGGGAACAGTCATGGAGGTTCCTGGAGTGTGTGGAAGACAACTTCCTAACACAGCTGGTGAAGGAACCAACTAGGGGAAGTGCCCTACTGGATCTACTGTTTGTTAACAGAGAAGGTCTTGTGGGGGATGTAAAGATTGGGGGTCGCCTTGGGCAGAGTGATCACGAAATGATAGAATTTTCAATTCTTGATCACGTAAGGCGGGGAGCCAGCAGAACTGCCACCTTGAATTTCCGAAGGGCAGACTTTAGCCTGTTTAGGAGCATGGTTGAGAGTGTCCCTTGGGAGGCAGTTTTGAAGAGCAAAGGTGCCCAGGAAGGTTGGGCATACTTCAAGCAAGTGCTCTTAAAAGCGCAGGAGAAGGCCATCCCCTTGTCTCGAAAAACGAGCAGACGGGGAAGACGACCAGCCTGGCTAAATAGAGAACTTTGGCTGGACCTCAGGAAAAAAAGGAAAGTTTACATTCTCTGGAAAAGGGGGTTGGCAACTTATGAGGACTATCAAGATATAACAAAGCTATATAGGGGGAAAATGAGAAGGGCCAAATCTCAATCAGAACTCAGCTTGGCCACTGCAGTTAAAGACAATAAGAAGAGATTCTTTCAGTATATCAATAGGAAAAGGAAGACTAGGGAAAATATAGGCCCACTGGTGAATGAGACAGGTGCCCTAGTGGTGGAAGACACAGAGAAGGCAGAGTTACTGAATGCCTTCTTTTCTTCGGTCTTCACTGCTAAAGCTGTCCCTCATGAATCCCATGAGGGATGGGAAGGGGAAGGTCTGGAGAGAGGAAGATTTTCCCTCAGTTGAGGAAGACCGTGTCAGATACCACTTGGCCAAGCTGGACATTCACAAGTCTATGGGCCCTGATGGCATGCATCCGCGAGTGCTGAGAGATTAGTAAATTATCCATGGCCCAGCAATGTGCCCTTGTTGCCAAAAAGACCAGTGGAATCCTGGGCTGCATAGGGAAGAGCGTAGCCAGTAGGTCGAGGGAGGTTATTCTCCCCCTCTACTCTGCACTGGTGAGGCCACAACTGGAATACTGTGTCCAGTTTTGGGCTCCCCAGTTCAAGAGGGACAGGGAACTGCTGGAGCGAGTCCAGCAAAGGGCAACTAAGATGATTAAGGGCTTGGAGCATCTCCCTTATGAGGAAAGGCTGAGAGAGCTGGCACTCTTTAGCCTGGAGAAGAGAAGGCTGAGGGGAGACCTTATTATGGTGTACAAGTATCTAAAGGGTGGGTTGAAGGAGGATGGAGCCAGGCTCTTTTCAATGGTTCCAAGTGACAGGACGAGGGGTAATGGGCACAAGTTAGAACACAGGAAGTTCCGTTCAAATACACGGAAAAACTTCTTTACGGTGAGAGTGACAGAGCACTGGCACAGGCTGCCCAGGGAGGTTGTGGAGTCCCCTTCTCTGGAGATTTTCAAGACCTGCCTGGATGCAGTCCTGAGTAATGTGCTCTAGGCAACCCTGCTTTAGCAGGGGAGTTGGACTAGATGATCTCTAGAGGTCCCTTCCAACTCTGAAAATTCTGTGATTCTGTGATTCTGTGATTAATGCCTTCTTTGCCTCAGTCTTTAATAGTAAAACCAGTTTTTCTCTGGATACCCAGGCCCCTGAGCTGGAAGACAGGGACAGGGAGCAGAACAAAGCCTCCCGTGATCCAAGGGGAAATGGTTAGTGACCTGCTACACCACTTAGACACACACAAATCTATGGGGCCAGATGGGATCCATCCAAGGGTACTGAGGGAGCTGACACTTCCTAAGCTTTCCTATGAGCATGTTATGGGAGACAGCATCAAAAGTCTTGCTGAAGTCAAGGTAGACAACATCCACTGCTCTCCCCTCATCCACCTAGCCAGCCATTCCATCACATAAGGCTATTAGTTTGGTCAAACATGACTTCTCATTGGTGAATCTATGTTGACCACTCCCAATAATGTTCTTTTCCTTCACAAGTTTAGAGATGACAGCCAGGATGAACAGTTCCATCACCTTTCCAGGAATGAAGGTGAGGCTGACTAGCTTGTAGTTTCCCAGGTCCTCCTTCTTGCCTTTTTTGAAGACTGGCATGACATTAGCTTTCCTCCAGTTCTCAGGCACCTCTGTTGTTCTCCATGACCCTTGAAAGATGACAGAGAGCAAATTCGCAATAACATCTGCAGCTCCCTCAGCACTTGTGCGTGCACCCCATCAGGGCCCATGCATTCGTGGGTGTCAGGTTTGTCTAAATAATCTCCAACACAATCCTCCTCAATTAAGGGAGAGTCTTCCTTACTCCAGGCTTTCTCTCATACCTCCGGGGTCTGGGGTTCCTGAGGGCTGGCCTTAGCAGTAAAGACTGAAACAAAGAAGGCATTCAGTAACTCTCCCTTCCCTGCATCCTCTGTCACCAGGGCGTCTACCTCATTCAGCAGTGGTCCCACATTTTCCCTAGTCTTATTTTTTCTGCTGATGTACTTGAAGAAGCCATTCTTATTTTCCTTGACATCCCTTGCCAGGTTTAATTCCAAGTGTGCCCTAGCCTTCCTCAGTGCATCCCTGCATACTCTGACAATGCTCCTATACTTCTCCCAAGTGGCCAGTCCCTTTTTCCACATTCTGTAAACTTCCTTCTTCCATGAGAGTTTTTTCAGGTCCTATATTTGCATCACAACAACTCTATGCAGTGCTACAGGCTTGGGGAAGAGTGGGTGAAAAACTGCCCATTGCAGAAGGACCTGAGGATGTTGGTTGACAGCTTGCTGAATATGAGCCAGCAGTGTGCCCAGGTGGCCAAGAAGGCCAATGGAAACCTGGCTTGTATCAGAAAAGTGTGGCCAACAGGACTAGGGAAGTGGTCATCCACCCGTACTCAGCACCTGTGAGGCCACATCTTGAATAATGTGTTCAGTTGCGGGCCCCTCACTACAAGAAAGACATTGAGGTGCTGGAGCATGTCCAGAGAAGGGCAACGAAGCTGGTGAGGGGTCTAGAGCACAAGTCTTATGAGGAGTGGCTGAGGGAACTGGGGTTGTTTAGCCTGGAAAAAAGGAGGCCTTATAGGTCTGAAAGGAGGGGAGACCTTATAGGTCTGAAAGGAGGTTGTAGCAAGGTGGGTGTTGATCTCTTCTCCCAAGTAATAAGCAATAGGACAAGAAGAAACGGCCTCGGGTTGCACCAGGGGAGGTTTAGATTGGATATTAGGGAAAATTTCTTCCCCAAAGGACTTATCAAACATTGGATGAGGCTTCTCAGGGAAGGGGCGGAGTGACCATTCCTGGAGGTATTTAAAAGACGTGTAGATGTGTTTCTTAGGGACATGGTTTAGTGATGGATTTGGCAGTGCTAGATATACTGTTGGATTTGATGATCTTGAAGGTTTTTTCTAGCCTAAACGGTTCTATGATTATAACTGGAAAATGCGACACAATTTCACATGATACTATCAAAGGCAAATTGTAGAAAACTAGATGATATCTTTTTCAATAAGTAATGTGGTTCCACCTGGAAATTTTTGTTTAGCTGGAGAAAATGGTCATTCCTTCCAGAATTGTAAAGGATAAGGAACTACAGAAGAAAAAGAGATTGTGCTGCAAGTCAAACTATGAGGCTGAAATGAGGCTATTTTCAGAGTGTCACATGTATTGGCCTAAACAAACTTCTGACTTAACTTCTAAATTAACAGCTCTGCTACAGAAAATATGATGGTGACAGTAAAAGCTAGTGATGCATAGAGTTGGGGTACTTCAGGAAAATTACAGACATCATGACAGACATTCAGAAATGGGATGAACAGGACTAATATAAATTTCTGCAATAAGATGGGAATTTATAAAACCTGTATGCACTCCTCTGTCATGAAGTGTCTGTAAGCTCAAAGCAATATGACTATAATGACTATAAGATGTATATCCAACAGAGAAAGGGAAACATTAATGTCATTACATAAAGCATTGTGAGACTTTATCTAAAAATATGTACAATGCTTAGCCAAAAAATAAAGGCTGAGGGAGAGTATAAATAAGCTCTTTAAAAGTACATGTGTGACTTAAGGACAGTACTATGCTTCAGCTATTAGATGATGTTGGCAGGAAAATAAATGGGAAAAAAAACTTTCTTTTAATATATATAAAGAACATCTCTGATTATTCAAGAT
The DNA here is from genome assembly GCF_965231255.1 of Vanellus vanellus. Lineage (NCBI taxonomy): Eukaryota > Metazoa > Chordata > Aves > Charadriiformes > Charadriidae > Vanellus > Vanellus vanellus. The sequence goes on from NC_138907.1 coordinate 86,473,381, forward strand.
TTTTCTTTTGTAGCTGTGTTCATCAATCCCTATTGTATCACTTTGCTGTTGCCCATCTCAGTACCCTAACTACTGAAATACAGAATACAGATCCCACACTCAAGTACAAAGAGTGAAATTATTTAAATAATGTGGAACTTATTGTCTAAGAATCTGTGGGAAAAAAAAAAAACATTATTTTCATGGTCAAGCAATCAAGTCCAGTGTCTGTCTCTATTGTGACTGAAGGTGTCCCATATTTTAGCTGATGGCTATTTTGGAGCCTGTCTAGCTTCATTCAAACTAAAAATCTGAGCTAAGAGACCTTTTCGAGGTCAGAACAGTCTGTGCCCACAAAAACGTTTGTTTTCAATGATTCAAAAGTTTTAGATCAAAGCCGTCAAAGTTTCAGTCTTTAAAACAGTATTTAAAATGCATTTGACAGGGTAGACCAAGAGCTTTCAACAGGAATACAAAGGGATGTATTTCATTATTTGGGGAAGACTAGCTTTGGAAGGCAACAAATTTCTCTGACTATGTGGACTCTGAACAGCTGCAGAACTGAGGAATGACAGCTTTTATTTTGTTTTTGTATTGTATTGTCCATATTACCACTGGATTGTTGTCATATGATGCTATCCTACAAATGATTAATAAATAATTAATTATGTCAGCAGTGTCATCTTTCCTTTGTTCCTCAATTCAGTACAAAAATGATGTTGTACACGCGTGTCTTAAGAATCACTGCATTTTTGTTTATAAGCTGTGAGATATCCATCATGATATTCATAGCATCCAGTGTAAGACCTACCTGCTATTTTGTACCTGTAATGGTTTGGAAACGGAAAAATTACTGAAATACTGAGGGTGGTTCATAACACACAGCACAACAACGGTGGCAAAGATGAAGCTGTAATCTGCACCCTACTGATGAGGTCAGGCTACCATCTTCTCTAGAGCATATGAAAAATTAAGATGGTTCTCAGTCGGTCATATTTTTTTACCCTGTGTTAGGCCACCTAGCTTTCTTTAAGTGCCCTCTCCCCACTCCCACACACCTTTAACACATACTTGCAGATTAAGCAATCTATCTCTAAGACTGACAAATCACCTCACCTACCTCAGAAAGAGGTACTTTGCCACCTGATAGAGCTTGACTTTGTTAAGGAAGGACCCTAGGTGAAATTGCTTAGACTACCCATGTAATTTTTTAAGTCATTAAAATTAGGTAATTTTTTTTTTCATGTCCTGATTATTTTTGAATTTCCTGAAGTAATGGAGTCCTGTTCCTAGATATGACTTTCAAGTACTCCTAGAATATAAATAATAATAGTAGGAAAAAAAAGCACTGTAAAAATGATAAATAGCCATGAAATACCTAGGCCTTCACTTGGTCTTCTCACAAATTATTGCAGTAGTATTTATTGCAATTTCTATTTTTCATCATAAACAGCAAATTAGTAGCCATTAGTCAAGGGCACAACTTTTTATGTCTCAAGTTATATATGTTACTCCTTAATTTGCCAGACTCAGATATAACTCTGAAAAGGTTTTTTTCCTAATTGTCAGATGAATTTGATATCTGCAATGCCTATTCAGTAATGGGAGTTTTAATCTGCTTGCTATAAGGGACCCAGCTGTAAATGTGAGCTTGAGCCATATTATATACCTCTCTGAATGAGTGCTCTCTAGAACAGGTGCATATGTTATTTCTTTTCATTCCTCTTAACTTAGTTACTAGTCATAAGCACCTGTCTTCTCCAAACACGGACTTTTAGCATTTAATACACATTTAGATATAGCTAGGTCATCTGAACAGTAAATCAAATAATGGTAGAGGCCAAAAATGGCCTCTCCAAAATAAAGCTGTAGAGCCTTTGTTTTCTTTGTACTCCCATATTTCAGTAATAGGGTGTACACCCTTGGAATTTTTTAAATTTTGTTTTGTTTTGTTTTGCTTTGTTTTGTTTTGTTTTCTTAAGAGATGGGAATGATGATCCCCTCAGCTTCATTCAATCTAGCTATGAAATTATTTCAGTCCTAGGAATATTGCTTTGGTCACTCTTATTTCAGTATATGCTTTTTTGCTAAATGGTACAACTACAATATAATTTAACATATTATCTGAATATACATTCATTTTTGTATTCATAAAAAGAAAACCAGGCTTGATGTGTTTCAACAGAGTTATATATTGGCTTAAGCCTGGCTTGCAAGGTTTTAAAGATAGGAATTAAGTTTTATTCTTAAAACAATTTATCTGAGATTTTGAGATACATCATACCACTGGGATCAAATGTTTGTTAATTTGTTTCATTTCAAGAAACTGCAGTCAAAACAAAGAAATGTGAATAGCATATATATCATCTGATGATAATTTATGGTCAGAAATAAAGACAGCTTGATTACTTCTGTTTGGTTTTGATGTCTCTTTTTTTTTTTTCCCCTCCAAATTTCTATTCCGTATTACTCATTAATAAAAATATTCAAATAAATGTAGGCTAGGAACTGATTGCCTGTAGGACACCATTAGAAAGACATCCACTTAAACATTGAGTTAGCCAGTGTCTAATCAAAGTAATGTGTCAAGTTTTATTTTGTTTTGGTTTTGCTTTTTTGCTTTGTTTTTTATTCTCTTTTCCTAAAAAAAATAATCAGAAGCCTCCTGAATTCAAAGTATACTGGAAAATTATTAGTAGTAGCAACAGTTGAAATAATAAAAAAACCCAACCACAACAACAACAAACAACCTAACTTATACAATCTGTTTTTTATAATCCCATGCTGGTTGGCATTAAAATAGAATTAAAGAAGGCTAATATAATCAGTCAAATCCTTCATTATCACTATCTTTTTTTTTTTTTTTATGTAGTACACATATTTCAAGCCTATAATATGTGGTCATTCTGTTTACAGATTTTAAAATATTGATAAATCACTAGCTTTCTTCCAGTTGTCTGGAACTTCTCTCATGTCCAGGACTTACTGAAAATCAACATTATTGGCAAATAAAAGCCCTTGCTCAGCTCTTCTAACAGTTTTAGATTAAAGTTATTATTCCTGCTTCTTTGAAATATCTATTTTTATAAGCTGCTATTAAACATTTTCATGAGTTATTGTTGGAATGGAAAATATTTCATGTGTTATTATTCTAAAAGACCGAAAAGAAATATTTATTAAACACTTCTTTTTGCATTATTGTTGAAAAGACTGACATTTCCACTTCAGAAGAAATATTATAGGGTTAAACTTTTTTTTTTTTTTTCTGGTATATTTATACTTTAATTTCCTCTAATTCATAACATCTCAGTTTCTGCCTTTTTTCTTTGGTGTCTCTCAAGTCTTCTACAAGTTTTAGGTGTTACATTAGTTATGACTTTATATCCTTTTTCTGTTTTTTTTCTTAATTAAAATCCTCCTTATTTATATTCTTCGCTGATTTCACCACCTTACCTGTGCTGGTTTCAGGGTTTGACTTTTTTTCCTGCTATAGTTTTGTATTTTGTCTTTCTCACTTTCTTACCTTCCATTTTCACTTGTAGCCTCCTTTTTCCATTGATCCTGCAAGCAAACATTTTCTCTCATCTCAAATTGCACTGTCAGTAAATTGCAGAAAAAAAACACCCTTGAGGCAATAAAAAATAAGCACCTTTTCCTTGCCAAAGAGTAAATTGGTGTTACCAACAGGGCAAAATTCCTGATGATGGGAAGACAGACAGCTGGAGCAGTTAAAGAAAATTCAGCTGCTTTAATATCCTGTGCCTTAGGCATATTTGCTACAATTAACTCTCTCTGTTAGGGCAGTTAACTAAAAAATCCCAGTAAATTTTACAGTAACGGAACATCTTTTGAGAGCCAGAGGAGACAGGTAAAAATCATTATCTAAGGCTGTGTCCTACAAAAGCTGTTGTCTCATTATCTGCTTTTTCTTTACTTTGGACCTGAAGATGTATGTATGTATTCATGGATAACGTTGCTATTCATCTTTCACTGGTGTGGTACTCAACTCTTTCCTTCGGTGAGTTCTCTGCATCATTTTTTTTACATGACGAGCTACGCTGTACATCGCTGCACTGTACCTGTAAAACACAGCTCAGGGGAGGTGCCACGCTCCACAGTAGGTTGGGAGGGCTCTGGAGATCTCCTTCTCCTGAAGGGATGGGTGACTGGGCAGGAAACTGGCCAACTGGAGCTCACTGCCTACTAATTCCAAGGCTGAAAAGAATGAAACCTAGGCAAGATCTAAACAAGAAACTTAGCATAAAAGATAGTCAGGTAGATAAATGTCATATACTTATTGTGCAGTCAGATTTCTCTTTACTTCTCGGTAATAAAAAGTGTTTCTGGCTACATCACAAGTTCCATAATTCTGCTTGGTTCTATTTAAACTGTATTGATTTATATTTATTAAGGATCTCACCCAGTATATAATTAAATGCAAAAGCTTATAGAACATAGATACAAGAGGAAAATATGCCTAAAGGAATTTTTTTTCTCGGTATTTTTTTTTCCTCTATAGCTGAAAGAGTAGAACAGCTGTACGTTGAATAAATGTCATGAATCCAGGTTACTGTGAAGAAAAATAAAAGCCTATTAGCTCATATATCTCTTTCCTATCTCTCCATGTGCATTCCAGAATGGCAGAAATGTTTTTGTCCAAAATCCTGCCAGCTGTGGGGGATAATGGTGCTGCAGAAAGCCAACATACCTCCACTGCTGCCCTTCTGTGGTTTGTAACAACTCAGTGACAACATCAGGATTGATCTGTAAAAAGATCAAAAGTAAAAAGATAGTCAGCCAGTGGTGGGCCTCAATGAACCGCTGTATCCTTCGTTCTCTTCCTTCCAAGGTCTTTTAAAACAAAATTCAATGTACCGTATGAATGAGAGATATTAGCACTCAATCTTGAATACATGACTTCCAACTTTCCAGAAGGCTCTCAGGGTAGTTCGGTATTCCATTTATTTTTTTGCTGCTGAGAATTATGAGCAACACAGGAATTAAATAAGTCTTAAGGGAAACCTAAACCAAAATGAATGATTGATACCTGGGTTTGCTTTTGTCAAACAGGAACCTAACACTGACACTTTTACTCATGTTAGTGGAACCTCTCACGAAACAAGGTTATATTTAATGCGCATTATGCAGGGAGACTCAAACCTTTTCACAATCTGGGACTGTGTGGAATTAAACCTTCCCACAGACAGGCATAATCTATATTTTAAGTATTTTTTAATGTTGTGTGTGTACAGTATATATAAGCTTATTTAATGTAGGATAAAATTGTTCTCAAGGTATAGAATCTATTCTTCCAGTTTCCATTACATTCCTTTTTTTCTCATTTCTTAATGTAAATCAGATTTTGCCTGTCACATTCTTTCAAAGCACTTACTTGTGCATTGCCACACTTACCACAGCTGTCTCCTGTGTGTATCAAATGCAATGTGTTATTGCCCACGTTGTCTGTATCCCCAGATAAAATGTCACGCTGCTGCTGCCATCCAGCCTGTCACCTGTGCTTAAGTACTTCCCTATCATGGCGCTCACTTCTGACTGCATCTTGGCGGCTGCCAAATCAGTCTACAGGAACTATGACAAGAACTGTAATATTGAGCAAAATTTTTAAGGCATACTGCAGACAGAAAAAAATAAAAAAAAAGTTGTTCATTTGCTTTTTCATGAGAAAAAAAAAAAAAAGAATAAGCAAGATACGTATAAGATCTGCTGCTAAACTGACACCAAAAACATTGTCTTTTAGTAAGCTGCAGCTAAATGACCATATCAAATAAAGGAGGCACCTGAAGTAATACTAAACAGGAATTGATGAGCACAAATCAAAATTTCTGTCCTTGCTTAAGTCATACATCGCTTTTATCCTAGACTCTCCAAGCTTTGCCTTTATCAGGTCAAGCTTGGTTTGTCAGATGAAAGAAATAGGACATGAACTGTTAGCCTACTGAAAAAAATAAAGTTCTGGTTTCTTTCCCTGTAACATGATGATGTTTTGTTTTGTTCTGATCTTGTCTTAATAGATTCTGATTAATAAATCATCAAAAAAAGAAAAATAAAATATTATCTAAACTTTCAAAAACTCAAACTTTTCCCCCTTGAGAATTTTGGATTGGAATTTTCTGGCTTTAGCTCATGCTGCTCTAAAACGAATGCAAATGTGTTAAACGCCTGCTGAGCTTTCTGGACCTTGAGTTTCATATAAAAATATCAAAAGAGATTCATTTTACCTTACCTAGGCACTTTACCAATGCTTAAATTTAAATTTCTAGTTTATCAGTTCTCACGTTAAGTGATATATATTATACATAGTGAGAGGTAGGTGATTTTAAAGCTGTATATAGCAGCATCCAGTTCTCTTATATTACACATCTAACTCATGACTTTAAGGTGAGATTCATCAGAGTAAATGTTGATGCCTACAGTGTTTACATCTGAGTTTATAACCTTGGATTACCTCTATCAATGGAGAGATACTGGCCATTTCAGTCTTTAATTAGTCTGGCCTGGTTTAGAAATCTGCTTTAAGATGCTGTAATTTTTTCCCATTTCTCTAAAACTGCCTGTATGTGAGAAGAGGCAGAGTTTCAGTGGTGAAGTGCCCTAGGTGACTGTATCTTCCATCCTTCCCTCATTTTCACCTAAAATTTAGGCCTGTAGAAAGGACATTAAGCAACTTAATTGGGCAGAGGCAATCTCTCTCTTGAGGTTCTCAAAAGGCCTGACTTGCTTCCACACAGTAAAGCTCCCCACTTAATTTAGGAACAAGAATTACAAAGTTTAGGTGCAAGGGAGATCTCTTGCAGAAGTAAACTGATGAATTTTGCTTGTGGTTCCTATACGAATAGAGGTTACCCACAGGGCTTACAAATGTGTCTTTGTCCCTGCCCAGCCAGACCTGCAATACGATATTGTCATGACTGCAAAGCAAACAGGCAAAACCAACTTCAGAGGGATTTGTATTGTGTTAGTTTTTGTGATTTAAGGCTCATCTCCACACACATGAAGAACACCAGAGGCAAAACAGCAGGCAAGGGTACCCAAATAACCCAGACAGAGGAATGAATCCCCCAACTTGTCCCCTCCCAGGGCATCCCAGCAGGGTCCCAGCCCCATGGGCTGTGAGTGAGACCCATCACCATCAGTCAACGGGAGAATGTCTCCAGGCCACCTTACAGGCTGAGTGGATACTACCTATAGAGGTAGGGGACTCAATGTGGGATGGAGAGGGGGAGTGGTATGGAATTGTACAAGACTATTATCAGATGATTAGAGGAGGAACCAAAGGCGTGGAAAGTGAAAGATCTGGCTGGTTTGTGGAGGAACAGGAATGGGGAAACATAGAGATAAAAGTGGCCAGATGCCTCTTATCAGGCTGGTGATCAATACGCTTGTCTGGCCATGCCCTATACCTGATCAACTCAGTCTGTTCTGCATGCTCATTTAACTCCATTTATGACTATTTTTCTGAGTAAGGGGCTTTATTTTCAGCTGGCATGTGTGTACATGGAGGCTTGAGTGCCACCAGCCAGAACTGGGGACTACAGATCATAGGGACCCCATGTCTCGGGTACCAGCAACTTGAGAGACTGGAGTGGTGCATGTTGGCACGTAAACACTAGCTAACATCCAGCTGGACCAGCTGGTGAGCACGACAGACGCTTGGGGGCCAAGTACTGGAGCAGCTGTAGAGACCAGAGTGGACTGAGAGTTGGCTACTGGAGGATCCAGGAGATCCAAGCCAGCAACTGGAGAGACTGTGAGGTCTGGGAGTCAGATTCATTTGCATGTGTATGTCTTTGTGCATGAGGCAACTGGGAAACCAGAGGATCTAGAGGCCATTGACTGGGTAGACTGGGTGTCTAAAGCTAGCTAGTAAAGGGATCCATAGTATATGTATACATTACCCACTGAAAGACCTTCATCCTGAGCTGCCAGAGATGGAAACAGGACTAAACTGCCTATGGTCCTTGTATTTGTGTGAGTGTTTCTGTGTGGCCAGCCATGTCAGTATGTACATGCATATTGTGGAAGTGTATGTATGTGTGTTTGTGTATATGCCCATGAAGGATACGTGCTCCGCTCAGTCTGGGTGCTGGCTGGACCTACAACCAAGGCGCTGTGGCAGCCTCACCTCTGTCAGGCTACAGGATTCAGCAACTTGCAGGGAATTTTCTATGTATTTGGTTTCCATGTATTATTAAACCGAATGCTATAAACAGTTATAAACTTACAGAGAAATGTAAGGGACAATTTCAATCCTCAGGTTCAGATGAGAATTTCTTTTATATGAGAGACAATTTCCTCAAATATCAAGACTCAAGGGGTTCCTTCTGTGTTTTATAATACTTTTGTTCAAAAGCTGCAATCTCTGCAAGACCTAGTTGCGAAGTGTGAGAATGAATTTTGTACTCTATTTTCATTGAAATAACTTTTGGTATTGGATAAAGCTGTGGACAGCCACTTCTTCAGTCTTTGCTATACTGGTCCTAAGTGTGGAATATTTGTGTAAATATTAAGCAAGTTATAGAAGTTTAGAGTTTGAAATCGAAGGGGGGAAAACTACTTTGTGGAAAGAGAAAATTGTGCAGAGAGAGGATTTTTAGTATAAAGTTAAAAACAATCTATTTGCTGTTTGAAATTACAGCAAGATATATACTAGATCTTTCTAAAATGGGAAGTCAATTTCTCTGTCTGTACATCTTAGGTTTTACACCACACCCACGATAGTTAGGATTTGGCACAATATGCTAAAGTTGGGTGTACAGTTATTTCTACAAAAGAGTAAGCAATCAGAACAATCATTTCCATATCTTCCTTCAGAATAATAAAGGAATCAGCAGTCTACAATAGCTGTATTTTTTGCAGGGGATTTTGTTCATTTCTTGCATTGTATGCTATATGATGAGACTGATATAACCATTAGCTTATCACAGTTTCTTTGAAAGATATACCAATCTGAAGCAACAAGTCACAGTCTTTACTGTTAACCTGTTTTGAATGGAGACAGAAACAAGTCTAAGAACTTCACTGACTTAGTTACTGTATTCTTAATCTGATTCCTTTCTCACCTCTATTCAAAAATGCATGTAATTCATTATTTTGGCATGATGGGAAGGCTGTGAATGCATGAATTAGTCATTCAGTACTTAAAACCATCAAAATGGGCATATGAGGCTGAATCCACAGTCCATCTGCCTTTCTCCTAACAATGCCTGGCAGAGGAAGGATAGATGCATGTAATAATTCTTCGTAATGCAAACCCAGGTTTCAGCAGTGTGCAGGGAATTTTAAGATGAGAGTATAATCTTTCTTCTTGATAGCTTCTGATGGATTTTTCTTCTATGAATGCATTTAGTTGCTGTCTGATTCCATGCAAGTGTTTGTCATCCACAAAATCTGTTGTCAGTGACTTCCACAATTTCAATTTCATATAATCGTTGGACAGGACATGGTGTCTCTCATAATTTTTACTTTGGAGAACAGAAGATTGTGCAGAATTAAAGTAACTCAAGAACTAATTGGTAGCTGTCAATAAAGTGATTTACAAATGATCTAGTAAGCGTGGGTTTTTCACCCTCACTCTGTAACCACATTGAAAGCTACCTTTGAAAACATACGGTTGTCTAAGTTTGACTGGCTTGAGTTATATGATCCCCCATCACCTTTTAGATAAGAATCACAAAGCCAGCCAGATAAGTACACATCTTTTGCTCAGAAATGCCTCCAATATGATTTCACTAAGAATGCACAAATCCTCTGCAGACAAATCAGGACCAGAACTCAGCCTTCCGAAAGCGCAATCTATGTTTTTGAGATAAAACAAACAAAAAAATCCCTTTATTCAGTGTCAGTCCCAGTTCACTTGCTTTTATCGAATCTTACTGTCTAGTGTTCATTTGTATCAGATTTAGTTGTAAACAAGCAGAGTTTTATTACTCCAATTGCTTTATTAGGTATTGCTAGGCAGAGGAGTCCTTGAATCCAAGGACCTACCATACAGTTCACATAAACCTGTATTCATTTTTTTAAGGGAAAAAATGGCTTTCATTTCTGGCTGATAGAATTTATCTATAAGACATGAAAATTGCAAACATATTCATCACAATCCTTCCTTTTCTGGTCCTATTAATGGGTGCACATTCTCACTGTGATTGCATCCTGTTTCTATCAATTTATATACAGGAATGATATGTTCTTTTCTATTAAATATTCTGAAGAAAACATATTTTCAAACTCACAATCCTTCTCGTACTATAATGAATCTATTTTATTACAGTTGAACGCCTGCTACAGAATGTCCATTTCTATTATATTGAAATTCAGTGCAAAATACCTTTTATTAAAATATAGCATCTGCTTGTAAAGCAACACGCACTCTTGCAGGGAAAACAAAGAACCATGCACCTGTGACATTGATTTAACATTTGGAGTGACAAAGAATTTCCTTCAAAAGAAAGAGTAAAGTGTTAAGGGTCAAAAAAGAGTTAAGAGGAAAAAACATCACTCTGCCCACTTTTCCATTTGCGACAATAATGAATATATTTTAAATAATGGCACTTCCTTGCATTTCAATGCACATTTAACTTTGTTCTTACCCTCTGAATCAAAAATGTTTCTGCCTTCATCTCAGAATCATAGTTGCATATGCCATAGAAATCTGCTGGCCTGGAGTGGACGTAAATTATATGAGTTATATATAATTACCTCTCTCACCTCCACTTCTTTGGACCCAGCCTTTGGATCCATTGGCAGTGCTATACTTCATAGCAAATTGCAAAGCCGCACTGTAAAACTGTTTGCTTTCTGGTTCTGTTCTCTGCCGTTAGGCTGCTGCCAGTCAGCTGCCCCAGTGATGTACAGTAAAATGCAAGTTATAAAATGCTGGGATAGTTACATGTGAGGTAATATTCTTTTTGTGTGTGAGGTAATATTCTTTCCCAGATAATGGAAAGGAATTTCTGTAGAAAGAACTTATTGGAGGTTAACACATTAAAAACAAAAAACAACAAACAACAAACCCAAACCATAAAAGCTCAACCCTGCTCTTTCAGGTGAGTGTTTCAGAGCTTAAGCAGTGTTCAGCTGTGTTAGTGTGATGCGCAGTCATGTTCCCTTGAAACTAGCCCAACATTGTGACAGTGCTGTGGGGAAGGACTACCACCTCTGAGCCATATTCTACTAGTATGTGTAATAGGAAGATCATATAGCCAAGGACTGAAAAAATTATTAATGGAGTCATCCTCTGAAATCTAAGAATAGCTACAGCTGCCTGGCAAGCAAGGGTAGGGAGGCTACAGGATTTGCTTCCACAGCACCAGTCAGAAGGAGTAAAAGGAAAACTTAACAGCATAAACTGACGGCTGCTGACTCTGGGCTTTTGGTAGCCTAGCAGGTGCTGTGCTGAGCAGCACACGGTACAGTGGAAGAGTACAGACGAGTGGAATGAACCAGAGAATAAAAATTTCATGTAGAATGGGGTCTGAGAAAGGCCACTGATGCAAATTATTCCAGTAAAATTGAAGTTAAATGCAGAAGTAGTACAAAGCGGTCCTCCTTTGCCTTATGAGCAGGTATCATATAAGACTACGGATCCCTCACTGAACCTGCAGAGGCCAGAAATGGTAGTCACAGGCAGGGCGTAAGGACATACAAGCACCCAGATGGAGAAAAGCTAAATAGATGTTTGTCTGAATGAACTAACAAAACATTCTTGAGACTGTGCCTAGCCACATTCTCCCAGTGATCCTGGAGGAATCCTTTTCTTTCTCTTTTCCCATTTCTGAGCCAGAGTTTTGGCATGCTGTACAAGGTTGGAGGTATGGCACAGTGCAAGCGAACCAAATATATGTCACTCCAGGCCAGAAACACCGCGGTTGTGAACAAGTGTCATAGGATCTGTGGTGGGTTGATCCTGGCTGGTAGCTAAGCACCCGCAGAGCCACTTGCTCAACCCACTTTCCCTTCCCCAGAAAAATAAGAAGAGCAAAAGAGAGAAAAATTGTGGGTTGCAAGAAAGACAGTTTAATAAATTAAAGAAAGAGGAAACACCCCTCCCTCCCCCCAGGCAGACCGCTCTCCAGCCAGTCTGCAAGCAACAGCCACCTGGGAACAGAAAATCTTTTATTGCTGAGCATGGTGTTATGTGGTACAAAATATCTCTTTGGCCAATTCAGGTCAGCGTGTTTCCTCCCAACTCCTCACCCAGCCCCAGCCTACACACTGGGAGGCAGAGTGAGTAAAAGAGAAAGCTTTGATGCTGTGAAAATACTGCTCAGCATCAGCCAAAACCTCAAAATGTTATCAGCACTATTTTAGTCACAAATCCAAAACACAGCACCATATAGGCTGCTACGAAGAAAGTTAACTCCATCCCAGCTAGACCCAGTGCAGAGCGGTCCAGCTTGTCCCAGGATGCTGATGCTGCTCCTTACACTCAAGTTAGCCCTGCCTGCACCTTCAGGTGTGTTTCCAATTCAAGCAAGATGGAAATTCAAGTCCCAGGAAAGATAGGTGAGTTTGCCAGTCTTTTCTTTTTGGGCAGGATCTGCCTCTGGATGTCTTTGAAGAAGCTGACTGAAGATAGCAGTGTGGGAAATAACCTGGCAGTGTCATAAACTGAAAATATGTCCCGTTCCACCCTGAATTGTTGCTTCCCAGGACAGGTCAGGGTAACTTAATTCTTGGTACCAATTTTCTCACAGACAACCTTGCCAAAACGATGTTATTAACCAGGCCATTCATTATTAGTCATATGTTCTCTTCCTTCTGTGGGAATATCTGCAAAACTGCCTATGAACCAGACTTCTCAGATTAGCCCTGGCTTTCCTGGGGAAAGGGAAACTCTGCAGGCATCCCTGAATATACACACACATGGCTTCATCAGAGAGAGCGCTGATCAGGGGAGGGGGGAAGGGAGGTGAGAGAATCATCTCACACAGTAAGTTCACAGTGCAGATGTCTGCCTCCCAGCTGCTTGCGTGGTAAGAAAGGCTCAGAGATGCTCAAGATTAGCACATCACCACATGCATCCGGTACCTAGGGAATTAAAAGACAAACAAAAGGGCCCAAGGGCGTTTATCAGCTTTGCAGGCAGCCAATTTGTTATCACTCTCTCCCTATTCCCACACTGTTCTCCATCCTCTTCCCTCTGCTTTTCTGCCCTTCTTAAAGAAGTAGACAAGGCACCTCACAGAGCCACTGTTAGGGACTTCATCCTGAGTCTGCCCTGTCTCAGGGCTATCCTTCTTCTGCTGTCTCCTGCAGACTGGTCTGGCAGGAAAGGGAAAGAGCAAGGAGCTCTTGGCTTAAATGAAGGTCCATTGTGGTTGACAATGCCTGTCTTCTTGCACTATAGACATCTCAGGGTGAAGTCTCCCAGTAAGATGTCTATTTTCAGAGTATTTCTAGGAGATTAGAATAAAACCTTTATCTTGAAAACTTGCCTTAAGAGGTTTCTTGCCAACACGGCCATGGAGTTTTGTTCATTGGCATCTAACCGTTAACTCCTGTTCTTCACTGTGTCGGTGTAGGTATGGAAAGGAAAGCTGTTTTACCTACTACTTTCCTCTGCCTTTTGTACTAATAAAGAAAGCAAATGTTCTTGATGGCGCATGTCACGTCTCGTCTTTTCTAAAGATCTAAATTTTCACTTTCTATCTACCAACACCGCAGACATGCACAGAATTGTGAAGGGTTTCTCAAGCGTCAGCTAACAAAGCTGAAGCAACAAAAGCAAGTGCTCTGTCTGAAAAGAGCTCTTTTTCCACAATCAGTGACTACCAACTGGATTTAGGCTCTATTCCTCTAAATACTTCTGTAAACACTTTAATTCTGCTCATCCACTTAAAATTATTCACACATGTAAGAGTATGTAGGATCAGGACCTTACACTATAAACATTCACAGAAAATAAACAGATATTCTTTTTTTTTTTTTTTTAATGACAAACAATGATTCTGGGTGAAAATGAAGGCTAGATATGCAAAAATAAACTCATACTTTCTTTATCAAATGAAATGATTTGAACATCAGAAAATTAAGAAATATAGAAACAAGGCAGTTCTCAACTGCCACATAGTCTTTTGTCTTTTGATTCAAGGCACTCATTAGTTCTCAACTTTGACTTCTAAACTTTGCCAAAAATGCCTCATTAGAACTTATTTTGCATAGCAACATTTTCCATTTCCCTATGAAAAATCTGTTTTCCAATTTGTTAGAACACAAACGTGTTAAAATACCACTCATTAGAAAACAAACCAAATAACAAGAAACAATGCTAGAAGCTGTCTTTTATAGATACTAGAGGTTGTATATTGAAGCTTTAAAAGTAATACATACTCCTGCATCACCGCAATTCTGAATACAGAATAGCTGCCTTCTACAAGCTCATTTAAGTTTCCTTGACTTAAACAGGACACCATACAAGCAAGTGGCAAAACACATTGCTGAGTTGCATCTTCTGTAATTGGTGTATTAGGTAATATTGAATAAATAGTCACTCCAATTTTAATAATAAAAATAATAATTAAAACTATGAGAAAACTTACAGCACACTGTCTTTATATTTCTCAGGATTATAACCCTAACAAAAGCTTTACTACACATTTAGTGGAAAGTATAGAAACTCAATGCTACTGTTCCAACGGCATATTTTCATTATAGAGTAAGTAATGACATAAAGGGTTTGCTATCGATGTCAAGATGGAAGAGTTACAGTGATAATAAATGGAGGAAGAATGTGTCGTTTTTTCTAATACTTAATTTTCATTTTCTTTATTAAGGAAAATAGCTAATGCTTTCTTTTGTGGATCACAAAATGTGGTGTAGGGGAAGCAGATATTGTGTTCCCCTTCTTACAGATGGGGAAACTGTAGAAGAGAGAAGTAAAACCTACATCTATACAGATAAACTAAACAGAGCCCCAACCAGATACTAAAACTCAATCATCTGCAGCGTATAACAGACAGGTTCCAAAGCTATCTCAGTCACAGTTCAGGAGTCAACATAGGCTTTGGACCATTACTCTGGAGATCTTGCATGTTTTGACAATTAAAAGAGTCAAATAGTAAAGATATGGGGTATTCTACTTGGCTTCCTTGGTAGAAAATGATCCTGGGCAGATTTAATTTCCTACTGAGTATATAGCCCAAGTGATATTCCCAATATCATCACCAGACCACCAGTACCAAGGCAAGGAAAGACAGCAGAGCAAAGGTCTTCTGAATCTCAGCCTAATCCACTGTTCATGTGAACACAACTCATTTTTTCTTAAAAGCTCTAAGTATTGACTGTCAGATATTAGGTGAAGAACACTGCAACACATTTTAAACTATATTCTTCTCTAAATAAATATTGTGTTTGTGGTATTTAAGAGATATTCACTTTGTCCATGGAAAAGGACTGTTTAATACAACTGAAAGCTTCAACTCACTCAGAATAAGTAAAAGAAGCCCCCCCAAAATGAACAAAGAGCCCAAATAGCTTAAAAATAGAATAAATATTTGTTAGAATGAAAATTTGTATCAAAGGGATTTGGATCAGGCAGGTTCAATCTCTGTTAAGCTTTGGCAAAGTTCTTTTGTCCAATGGTTATGTTATCACATAAATGGGCTTTAAGATATAGGTCTGGGTCTGGAGCTGGACTGGCTTAAATATGAAGTGTGGACAGAATACAAAAATAGGATTGTTTACTTGTTTCCTTGTTTCTTGCAAATATGTATAGAGCTATTCAATTACACTGAACCGATTACAGCAGCTGAAGACTTACTGCTTTCTTAGAGTAACAAATTGTTCTGTTGAAATTTTTGCTATGTTAAATTGTTTCAGTCGTTTTTCAGATACTAAATAATATTTACAGTAGTATTTGAAATGAGACATGCCTGCTAATTTTGTTGTTCATGAATGCAAATCTTATTAAGAAAGGGACTTAGGGTATTTTTTTTTTTCTCCTTTTGATCGTTAATTGTAAGTGCTTGTGACATACAATATTCTTTTGGTAGTGGTGTTACGCTTTCAGTGCTCAGGGCACTATAATTTTCTTTCATAGTGGGGGATACAATATTTATTGTTTGTATTTACAGAGTTAACAGCAGCTGACTCTGTCATATATATGTTTTTCTAAGCTTCTCAGGTCTTGAGTCATCAAAATCACCCAGGGAGAGATTTACAGTAAATCAGAGCAGACACTTCCTGTGCTTGCTCTTTGCCTCGAACAATGTTGTGCAAGTCTTGTTTAAATGTGCTTCTGGAGGTAATTTTAGTGTGGGTATATTTAGTTCTCTTTATATTTTCAGCAATCTTGATGAAATAAAAGATCCCCCATGCACAATAAACTTGTATTTTCTGTACTCAGAAGTAAAGTGTAGTGCTTAAAGCTGCCCCAATTGCATTGGTTTGAAGGATATTATTTGTTATTTTTTTACTTAACCCCAAAGAGAGCCTGAGTCAATCTACTAAGGCCATAAATTTAGAAATGTTCTCCGCTAAATTTTGCTTTCATCTCCACTAATGTAAATCGGGAGCTACACTTTTAACTTCAGTGAAATTACTCCAAATTCACACCAGAAAGAAGACGACCAGATTTTGACTGCCTAACTCAATGTTCTTTCTTACCTTAGTATAAGTCTAGTTACGACATTAAGTATTTTTTGGAAGTTCTGGATGTGAGACAGGAAAGTTCAAGATCAATTTACAGCAGTGACATGTTTTCTTACGCAGTGTTTTGCTGAGCAGATGGGAAGAGGTTGGGGAGGCCATGAAGTTCAATCATGTCTGGATAAAAGCATTAACTGAAAAATTGTTACAGATCCTCAGCACGTTTTGTAGGTGGCCCTTTTCTTTCACATTTGATTTTGAAATGGAAGGATATCTCAGGATATAACCCTGAGAAATGTAGGTCTAGATTTTATTTACATGTGTAAGGGGAGTTAAAGTATTGCATCTATGGAAAAAACAATACTTCGGGGTTATTTTTTTTTTCCCTACAGTTGTGGATAGGTATGTAACTCCAGAAAGAGCTGTAGTTCCTCAAGGGGAAGTCAGGTGGAATTTGTGAACTGTAGGTGAGCTTTGCCATCCTTAAAACCCCAACTCAGATGACCTCTTATTCTGGAAGTGTTTGAACTTTGAAAGTGGCCCAGTTTTCAACAGAAGAGTTCCTCAAATACCTTAAGTCTTGTTCTGTGTCTGTCCAAATATGCTACAGTTTTAACAAAGCTGGACAGTTTTGTACTGCTTTGGACTCTCTTGGATCTATAAATTAAATGCAACATTACCAGGAACCTCGAAAGAGCTTGATCCAGTGGGTGTGTTGTAAGCACGCTTACACAACATTCAGTCACACTTGCCATTTTTTGTAAGACATGGTGTGTTTCAATGCTATCCTTTTATACATAGGGTCAGTGGTTAGAGTATTGATTTCATATGCAGAGGACCTGGGCTTCAATGCCCGTCTCTGCCTGAAATAACTCATAGCCACTTTTCCTATGATTTGCCCTCAGTAGGAAGCAATTGGGTATGTGCCCAGAACAGTCAAAGTCTACGGTAAATCCTATTTTAAATCCTATTTTACCAACTATTTGAACTCATTTTTAAGCAATTTCACTTTGTTAAAAACCTACTCAGATAGATATTGTACTACAGTAAGAAGAAAAGAGGAGTAGCGAGAAGGAATGAGAGAGAGAGAGAAAGCTCACTAACTCCACAGTTAAAGTGCTCATTTCATGGGTGGCGGGGGGAAGTTCTGGGTTCTAGCTCTTCCTCTAATGCCCTAAACCTCAGCAGATCTTAGAAAATATAAATGAAGCATAGTTTAATTTATCTGTGGAATTTAAACACAACTTCAGGGGCATTTCTTTGCTCTGCTAGTTTAGCTGTTTTTTCAGTGTTTTAACACTGTAGCTGTCAATTCAGCACGCTGGTTATTTGGATCATCTTGTAAGTTTCTTACCTATCTCCAATTGCTGGCTGAAAAGGTGTCTAAATGTTACAGTATTCAGTGCTGTGGTGTCCTGATGCTTCTTTAATGTTTTTCTTGTCTGCAAGTTTGTTTTCCCAGTTTGGCTTCATCGCCTGTAATCATGAAGGATCAGTCTCACCATATTTCTCTAGGAACAGTGTCAGGAAACATACAGTTTTAATACCCTTCCAGGTAACGTTAAACATTTATCTGCAAAATATGTGGAGATACCTTAGATTTCCTAAGAAAGCTCCTAAACCAAAAAAGAGCACCTATTTAGCAAAACAAACGGGTACCTTCTGGCCAGGATAACAAACCAGAAGCCACAATGTCAGAAGACACAGATGCTCGTAGAATTTGTGTAAATCTCAGGAATTTGGACTAGTTTTTGAAACTGAATTTCAGGGGCTACAAATTTGAGCTGGAATTACCGTATGCTGAGACGGGAGTCCAGCCATATGTGAGAATTGAGAATATTTTGGGCTGTGTTTATGATGATGTTTACCTAGCTTAAGAAAGAATATAAATTGTACAAAGCATTTTTCATGTGCTTCTCATGCAGGGGTTATGCACCAGGCAAGCGAGTCTGCCACTCTACTTGTAGTGTGTACACAGAAATAGGACAAGCACCTGTGTGTATTTATTGACGTTTTGATCATGCTTCCTTGAAAATGGCCTTGTATTCACTTTGCATGGGGTGGAAGGAAGTCAGTAATTAAGCAGCTCATGCACCTAATTCACTAATTATAACTAAAGAAGTTACGCCCTGACTGAAAAATGAAATATGAACTAGTGAGAGCAGGCAAAAGACCTTAAAACTTTTTAAGAGAAATTTACAGAGAACCCGTGCCTAGTCTCAGTGTACAAGTATGACAGTGGAGTTTCTTACATGACATTCTGCTGTGCTGAAATAGCGTCTTTCATCAATGGACTTAAAAATTCTTTTCAAATAATATTGCATTTCTTCAGGCAAAGTTCACAATATGTGCTACATGATTGCATCGGGGAGAGAGCAAAGGAATCACCTGGGTGGTAGATAGAGAGGTCATGAAGGTGGAGATGTCTTTGGAGAATATGAGAGGGGCTGATAGAGACAGAGGTGTTCGAATGTCTACTCAAAGAGAGATATTCCATTTCTGAACTCTGTTGCCTCTTCAGCAACACTTCTCCTTTGCGATGAAGGAGGAAGATGAGGCAGTGAAAAAAATGACTGTTAATATTATATACTCTTCATCAGATAATGGTTAAAAGAGAACATCCTATCAAATTTATTGAATGAGGAAGAGTCTTCCATTATTAGGACTTGAGAACATAGCCTTTCTAGCCCACCATTATACATTTGGCAGCAAAAACATGAGGCCAAAAGCTGGTGAGTGTTCATGTTCAAGAGGAACAGAGAAGAGAGGGAAGAGAGGAACGAGGACCAGATGGGGAAGGGGCACACAGCTGCCTGGCCCAGCAGTAGGGAAAAGCAGAAGATAACATTTTACAAAAAGCCTGACTCAAATTTCTTCTGTCAGATGTGCCTCTGTAGTAGGACTTAAAGGAATTCAGGTGCTTCATCTTACTTTTTCTCAAACTACTGAGCCTCTCTCCCTTTTTGCACACTGCTTTCCAGTGGGAGCCCGAAGGCGAGACCTTTGTTTCAATGGAGCTCCACAGATCCCAGGATCCTACTGCTTGTGAACCGCTGTACTAATACAACACGTACCGCTGGCTTGAGTGCACATACATTAGTCTTGCTAGAAACCTTTATTTTAAAGAAAGAAAAAAAGAAAAGAACAAAAAGATGAATCAAACTTTGGTGATTAGATTCCAGCTGCTGAGCTTCCAGTAAAACTCCCAGCACATGTGTTTGTGTTTTTCCATTTATATCAGAATTTACTCTGAAGAGGGGACGTAACCTGAGTGAATGTGGATGAAACTCCATTTTTTTCTAATAAGTTACATATGCTTCTAAGAGTGCTCGAACTGCCCTGTGCCATGGTATGATTAGCCTGACGGGAAGTAAATAGGTAGATATCTCTCTTGCTAGTTGCAATGTGATTTCTCTCTTCACAGTACTGTTTAATACTGTGATATATTAAAAGGAAGATAAATACAAAGCGGGCATGTTTGACCTGTGTCTGGTGCTGTTCTTTATTAATAATCAGATCATTGACTCAAATTACTTTGAGGCTCTTCACGCTAATGAAAGAAGCAATACAGACACACACTGACGTGAATTAGTCCCAAGGTGTTTCCTGAACTTGTGAACTTGTCCAAAGGAAGAGCAGCAGGAGGTATTCAACCTGTATTCCCAGCTCATCTGTTTTCAGCTGATGACCGAGAGACTTGGGAAGATTTTCCTTGGTTCTGCCTCTAAGGACAAGGAATAAAGAGAGTAGAAGAGAATCTTTTACTCAGCGTTTAGCAGCAGTTCCTAGAGTAGTGTGCGGTAAGAAATATTCTCCTTTGAACAGATTTCCAATAAATCTGGAAAGGCACAGGGGGTAGAAGAGATCAATGAACCATGCTGAGTTACAGAATGACCTTACAGCCCACAGGAATAAGATCTCATTGGTGTTTATTTTTAGATGACAACTGGGTTGGATTGACTTTTATTTTTTGGCAAAGGCACTAAGAACAGAAGTGGCATAAATAACACCTATGGTGACTTTGAATAAACCAGAAAGGAATTCAGTTAGTCCTCCAGCCTCCTGTCAGTATACACATTGAAGCCCAGTTAACATCATTGCAAATTTAACCCTGAGCAGTGGCTAAAGAATAAATCTTATGCTGAATAAATGACACCACTGGCTATTTTGCATAAGGTTGGAAGCAAAAGCTTGCCTTATGAATGAGCTCGGGTCTTAAGGTTCATGCACAAGTTTGGACAGAGCTGTGGAAATAAAACATCAGGTGCAGCACCAGTTGGCAGTGACATGAGTTTTCACTGAGTCTATAGAAGGATGATGGAAAGCAGAGGTAGCTTAAGAAAAAATTATTAAATAAATGGAAAGGAATGAAAGAAGAGGTAAAGAGTAAATTCTGCAGTCACATTTTAACAGCATTTATTTTTCTATTTCTTTAGGCAATACACTTTTGAGGAAAAATTAAGAATTACAAAATTTACTCTCTTAGAGCAGTCTGCTTTTTATTTGTGTGAGTACAGTGAAAAGTCCGCCTTAATTTTGGTTAGACAAGAAGCAGCATCTTGACAGTATATTTTCCATGATGTCTGTTTTTACGATTTTGTCATGAATCACACAATATTAATTTTTTTCTTGAAACTTCAGCTCTAGGAGTTGCTTTTTTTTTTTTTTTTTGTTATTACTTGGAATCTTGGTTTTCACTGAGTAGCAATGAAGTACCAAGCATTTATGCTTGCAGGTTTTGTGTTCAAAATGCGGCCTGACTTTACTTCTTGATTTTGAACAAAACAGTTGAAGGAAAATAAATCTTAAACTCTTATTTATTCATTATTATTATTATTGTTTATAATTTATTTAGATCTATAACATTTTTACTGTTTTTTAAATATATCATGATGTATGCCTATTTATCTGCCAGGAATTATTAATGCTTTCAGTTGCAGTACTGCACTTTTCCCTGTTTAGCATATTCCATTACAACTGGCACCGTAAAATCAGCGTGCCTTGGTTATGTGTTGAGTGTTGTTGTGATGGAAATGAAGAAACGAGGAATAGCTGCTTATGTGAATACAGATATTCGAGCACAGACTAAGCACAGACATTAATATTGCACTCCTTACGAGGAGCGAGGAGGACTCAGACACAGCAGGAACAGCTGCTGTCAACATGGCTGCAAACTGAAACGCCGCTTCTTGGGAGGGGGGAAATGCAGCAGCTTTCTGTATTTTCGCTCTGGTATATTTGGATTTAGGCACTGATGTTAAATGATTAACGTATCTGATCCCCAATGCCTTTCCAAACCTTTGCTGATTGAAGTGAGCATCCATGGGAGCCCTGGGAGCTTTACCTTGCAGACTTTCTTTTCACGTTTCCCATTTCAGTGACTTATCCCACGAGGGAACAATTAACTTTGCAAAAGAGATAGGGGGAACTTCCTCCCCTCTTTTTGGAAATTCATCTGAAAAACAGAAGAGGAGAGGAATAGTCCTTAAAGTGCTAAATAATTCTTTAAGTCTTTGAGAAATGGAAATAGGAAGTGATAGGGGAAAATCAAGTCTTTTCCTATATATATACATATTTTGTTAAAAAACTAGTAACATATGAGAGTCGTTCTGTGAAGACATAAGATTACGATCCAATTAAAACCAGATGACAGGGAAGAAAAAAGTCATTCTGAGTCTAGACTTAAGCTTAATGACTCAAATTCATATAAACTCAAAATTAAATATGCTGACATATAGGGTTTTTTCTTTAAATCAAGAGTAAACATTCTGCTTGTGCTTGAAAGGAGAGCTCAATGTGTTATATTTTGCATATTTGTTCTGCTTTTTATTAAAATGCAGAACAAGAAAGAAATGAAAAAATCTAACGAAAAAGGGTGTGAAAAAAATTGAGTGTGTGTTCTCTGGAAAGGACTATATTAAATCTCAGATTAAAATGTAACATAATTTAGTAATAAAACAAAAAAGACAAAATATTCTGTTTATGGCTCTTGGGACATGCTGAATGTGATATAGAATTAATTTATTCTATAAGATGATCCATACTCTTATAAGAAGCTGTCATTCTCTGTTAAATTCTGTAGGATCTTAGCATATATTTATGTAAAATTCAATTGCTATCAGCCCTGCTTTGTTCAATGGAACTTTTCCAAAAGTTTCATTTTGCAAACCAGCAGCTGTTTGAATAATAATAAAAAAAAAGTTTTACTAGAAGCTTTAGAACTCTGCTCAAAATTTTCACGGGCATGAGTAGGAAAGATACATAAGTCTTTGTGTAAGTGTTATATAAGAAGAAATAGGTTTTGTGCTTTGTTCCTGAAGCCAACAGACAGAGTGCAGTTTGAGTCCATACAATTTAACTCCCTTCCCACCAAAACACGGTGATGACATCCTAACTGCCTATTGGGAACAGTTTCCAACCCATGCTGTCCTTCAAAGCATACCCAGGCATGCTAGTCGGCATGGTAATTTAGTAGTTTTGCTAGTTTATCTGGACCAAACATATCAGAAACCATGCTAACAGTTTAGCAATATGAACGATTACGTATCAGTACTGTACTCCTTTTTAATCTTCTGAAGATGTAACTGTAAAAAATAGACAGCTAATACAAATGAGTTAGTGGGTAGAAGCACAACCACAGGGATGTGCAATGATATTTTCCAGCTAGGAGGGACACTAACTTTTCAGGAGGTATATATAATGATTTTAATACCTTATGTTGACTGGTAGCTTATAGAAATTCCACCGTCTAGGTGCAAGTACAGCAACAGCAAATATAACTACAAGTCAGCAATATTTAACTATGGAACAACAAACCCAGCCAATGACTACAAGCAATTATAGCAGCAGAGCAATGAGATGATGATAAGCTAAACATGGCAGTGAATTTATGTATGTATGTATGTATTTATCATCCATCTATCTATCTATCTATCTATCTATCTATCTGTCTATCTATCTATCTGTCTATCTATCTTAGTTGCAATCCCATAAGATAACTAATGAAATTATATAAATGGCAGTGGATATTTATGGCAAACTCCGTAGCACACAACCATTAGCAGTGCAGCGTTCTGGTTATGAGACATGCTTCTGCCCAGATCCCTAAGTTCTCCCAACATACGAAGGTCTGCAAGACCCTCACTGGCACTTAGAGGTCACACTCACAGCATGGGGATGCAGGCACATCCTGTCTGGTATATAAAGGCAATTTGGAGAAAACGTTCACCTTTCAAGAAAGAGTTCTCAGCCCCTGGCACCTGCAATGCTGATTCTTTTTTGCTGACCCCACCTTGATGAATTTCTGAGTTGTCTTTTTTTCTCCTTACAACACTGTGACCCACCAGCCGCATACATTCTCAGCTGTCCAGACCGTCCTTCTGCTGTTTTGCTGAACCCATTCCAGTCCAAATACAAGAGACTGGGGAGCCAGTTCTTTGAAACTGGCTGAGAGACAGCGCTTCCCTTTTCTTTCATTCACAGCTGTCTTAACCATGAAGTTATTGCATTATTTTTGCTATGTTCTATTCATTATGCTGGCTCAGCAGCTTGTCAGTTCAGCAATTCTTTTATAGTCTTCAGATATTTTAAGGCCCAGCAGTTATGCTTACTCAGCGATTGTGTTAGCCTCTGTCCTACCTCAAGCAATGTCAGATGCAGTTTTGCAGGGTTTAGCAATAATTGTACCATTAAGTGCCCCCGCCCCATGCCCATAAGAGAGATAAGTGATGTATTGGGTCAGCAGTCCCCTCCCCAGCAAAACCAAGCTGTGCGAAGGTCTACTGGCTTGTGTTGTTGCAGTGGCTCCAGTTCCCTTCCTCTGTCACAGAATCAGGATCCCCTTTGGCATTTTGGGTTTCCTCTTGCAGCTACCCAGCCTTATCGTTTGAGTTTCAGGTCTGTTCACACATAGTCAAGGAAACAATCCTGAATCAACATCTTTCTGGGTCACCTGAACCCCTTGTCAGCAAACATATTTCAGGTGGGGACTGCGGGAAAGTCAGCACGGTCCTTTCCTTTTTCTCGCATGGGGTAAGTCGTTGCCACTCTGAAGCACCTGATGTCCACTTCATAACCTTATTTCAAAACCCTTTGCCAGTTCTGAGGTGGGGGAGAAGGACTGATTTTTGCATTGAGAAATCTCCTTAAATCCAAGTGAAGGTGTTGGGAAGGCACATTACTTCCCGGAGATCGCAGCGTTACACGGGGCTCCATGCAATGACCAAATATGTTGCCGTATGGCCGGTGCCCAGGAAATCCTTCCCTATCCTGAAGGATTTGCTTACTGTTTGATCAAAGGCCGGAGTAGGGCAAAGAGCAGATGGTGGCTTCGGTGGCTGCAGAGTGACAGCACCAGGATTAGCCCCAGTGTGAGCCAGCAGAGTGACAAGCCAAGAGGAGGAGGATTTGGTTGACAAACAGCATTTCCACAGGTGACCTGCTGTAAAAATAGCATATGGTTAAGGAGATTGCAGACTGCTGTATGGATTTAACATGGTCTATGCTCCTTGGCACCAAAAGTAGAACAAAAGAATTAGAGAAAAAGCAGCGGTGAGAGAAAGAATATTCTGTGTGTGTTTCCAAAGGAACCAAAAAATAAAATAAAAATAAGAAAAGTAAGTAATTGAAGAGAACTCCTAACCTTGAGAAGCTGTGCTGCCCCACATGATTTAAACTCCATGCAATGCCTCAGAAACTTCAAATATTGAAAATGTCTTCAAACATTAATAAATAAAGTATCATATTTATTCTACACTAGAGGAATGATGTGATACCTGATACGGTCAAAATACCCCCCCACACCAATATTTGAATACCAGATGTAAATTTTTTGTGCACCTTAAGCCCCTTCTCAGATATGCATGTGCAGATGGAAGTTATAATTTTGTGTTTTAATTAAATATAGAATGTGCGCCCACTCTTCGCGCGTTAAATGTTAATGACAAGAGCGTGACATAAGTGTATATTTATTTTTTTTAATAAATGCAGTCCATGGATTTGAAGGTTGTGTTGACATCATAGACTCTTTTCCTCCCAAGTTTTATTAATGTTTTTCCAACCTGTTTCATATTTCTCTAAAATGAAGCCACTGCCACTCCCAAGTACACTTTCTGTTAGTGGTTACAATCAAATGAATAGCTGACAGAAGACTGAAGTAAGCAATGAGAAGAACATTTGCCATGCAAAACATAATTGTTGCTGAAGTTAATTAAATTAAAAGGAAAGTCCTGGATATCCTTATGCTGTACAGAATTTTCTACTGAAATGGGTTTCGCTTTTGGTCTGGTTTTGTTTTTCTTACATACCAGCTCCCTGATGTACAGTCTTCTTTGCTCATTTAACTCAGTTGGTAGCTCACTGTCACTTAACGTGATCCTTAATCAGAATTATGAAGCCTTTATAATGACCTTTAGAGAATAAGTGTTCCTTTAGCTTATCCTTTTATCATTGATACAAGATTTTTCAGGTAAATAAATGAAGTAATTTAAACTCAATATCTTTAAACATTATTTATGTCTAAATAGAGGAACATTTTTAAACGCTTTATTTTTCTGTGAAATCTGTGAATTGACCAGTATTCAAATTTTTCATCGTGCCCTAAAGATGTTTTAAAAAATGAAAAAAAAACCAACCATACACTTTGAATAAGCTGTAGTGGTAAAAAAGAATTCAGGAGTTTTGAAGAGGGGAACAATCAGAAAATAGAACAAAACCAAGCCAGACCTCTGGTTGTCTGGTGGGTTTGTTTTGGCTTTATGAAGGTAGAGGCTTAAAGCATAACTGGAGTTTCAAGGAGAAAGCATCAGAGGAAAGTAAGAGGTTAATAGGAAAGATGGTAGAGGAAAGAAGAAAGAGCAAGTAGAGGAAGGTTGGGGGTCAGTGGAAGAGGGGGGTGGGGGAGGAGATCAGAAGTATGAACAGCCTTTTTCTGAGCAACAGAGCCAAACACAGGCTGCAGACTGAATTGCAGAAAAGTAGAAGTGAGAAAACACAGTCTCAATATCAGTGTTAACAGGAACCACAGACCACAAACTCTACTGGAAACAATTACTATTATTGATAACAATAACAAATATTCCATTCTTGGCTATCTTCTCACAAGGATGCCCTTTGGTGTAAGACCCAGCTTTTATCCTGTGCCTATATACATACACTTTGGGAGTTTTAAGTGTCTAATCCAGTCTGCACAGACTTGTGAGCAAGAGGACAAAATTCGTCTGTGGACTGACTTCATTGTCTTTCCTACCATTGTGCCAGAGTTAATACTTGGTCCCCGGTGCACACTGACCTAGATAAAATTTGAAAGGACGTCCTTGAAATGAAGGGCTCACTTTTTATTACTCAGAGTGAATTATCATGCCCCTTTTACAATATTGTTGTTGTTATTGTTTTTGAATTTAAATGCATTGAGCATTCAGTCTAAACTTTCCTCACCTCTGTTCTTTGTCCCATCCTGCTGTGTCCCTTTCTCAACATTTACATCTGTTTTCAACCATTTTTAAAAAAGCAAAAAGACGTACAACAAAAGTAATGCAAAACAAAACTCTTTTACTCATTCCTGTCCTGCCCCTCTTGCCACTGAATATCTACAGCCAAAAAGTTATTATTTCATGAAACAACAAACACATTGCTCTGATTACAGCTTAATTAATTACTAACACCTACAAATAAAATGCATTAAGGCTGCCAAAAATTACAACCTTCATCACGGTAATGTGGAGAAAAGCATTAAGAATATAATATCTTAGTGGATTTATAAAATCTAAAATTTCAGACACGGATGTTTAGTGTTCTGCTGAGAATTTTAATATTCTCGAAAAAAGAAATTTGGTGCTGCTATTTCCATTCTTTAAGAAAAGGAATAATTACCTTTAGAAAAGTCATATTTTTCCAATAGGAAATTTAACTGAAAATACCCTACATTCTACTTGTACAGCTGAAGCACGGAATTTAAATTCTTTTCTCTGACTTAATGTGTTGATGTCAGGTAATATTCTTCCCGAGACACTGAGTGAGGCTCAGCAAAATGCTGCAGCAGACTTCTGTGCTGGTTCTGCACAGTCACTTCCAAAACTTCCAAAGAGCTAAAGGTAAGAAAAAAGAAAAGAACCACTAAAATGCACAATGCTTGACATTTGAAGTGTGCTCTAGGTTTTGACTCTGTTGATGTCTTAGTATCTTCAAGTCGAAGTACAAAGTAGATATGCCAAGTGTGGCAACTTACTGGAAAATGGTTCATTATTCATATCTTAGTTTAGTGCTTTATAGCTTTCTGAGCACAAATCTGTCATGTTGTAAAGAGAGAGGTCGTAAGAAAAAATCTTTTAAAATTGCACTGGATCACACAAGCCCAGAGACATGCACGGTGAAGAACGCTTTGTGTTGTCACTTTGTGCTCAGGCTAGGTCTGTAAGAACTGAAGTATGTGCTGAATTGTTGGCATTAGACTTAACCACCGCTGAATTTGGAATAACTGATCAGTACTACTTCATACTATGCTTTCTAAGAAAAATACAGAGTGCGTTGTAGCTATTGACATTTTTTTTCTCCTAATCTTTAATTGAAATCTTTTTTTATTATCAGTATTCATTATAAAGAAGCTGCTTTTATTATCAGTATTCATTATAAAGAAGATGCTTCAGGAAATTTTTTTTTCCCCGTGTAAATACCTATTAATAGAGTAGTTAGCATGTATTTATAGACGATAAAACAAAATGAAGCATAGATTCCTGGTAGGGAATTCTGCAGGGACAGCCTTATTGAATAAATGTGAATAGGAAAAAAGATCTTAATTTCCAAAGAACAAGAATAATTTCCAGATTTTCATATGTAAAGAAAAGTTACCGCTCCAACACTAAACCATAAAATAAAAATGCAAAGCTGAAAATTAATTCAAGAGAAACCACCCTTCATAGAAAAGAATTGCCTGTCAGCATTCGTAAAACTGGAAGGCACTATCACAAAGAAATAGGCAGTCTTCCACATACAGATCTTATAAATTTAACCTGCTAAAAATAAACAGAAACAGGCTACCAAATCACTCTATCAGCAGATGAACAGGGCACAAATGGTTTGCGTTGTCACCCAGCACTAAATGTAGCCAAATTTGGGCCTTACTGAGCAAAACCACACTGGGCAGGGGAGGAGATGAAAGTATTTGATTTATGCTGTTTGCTAGGCTAAGATACAAGAAGAAGGGAAACCATCTCTCCATTGTTTTAAAGGTTATTACTTCAAAATGCATCAGAAGCTGATTAAGTAGGGGTGAGCGAACTTTTCCAAGTGCAGGTTTAAGCGAAACTTAGTGTGTAAAATTCCGTGAGGTAAAATACTTTCTTTTCACTGAGTATAATTTGTGCCAGTGAAATTCATTGCGAATAGGAGGTATTAACATGGAACAGTTCACCCAGTCCAAAATCCAGGCCAGGAAATGGGATAGTAAGGGGCTAACACGTGAAGTTGGTGTAGGTCTTGCCACAAATTTCAACAGGAGTTAGTCTGGTTAGATTGGATCATTGGTCCGTTCAGTATGTCCTGTGTTACAATAATCGGTGCCACACAGAGAACAAGAGAAATATGTTTTGCAGATTTCCAAAGTGCAGACTAATAGGATTTTGCAGTTGTGCCACAGACAGGGTCAGTGGAGAACAGCAGGCCAAAAAATCATATTAAGCATTACCTGGGATGGAGCAAGTGGAATTGTCCCCATGTCCCCTGAACCAACAACTACTCAGATCTAGTGAGCTCAGGCTGCATCTCCTATGATTAATACAAATAGTTGAAAATACCAAGAAAGAATCTTCGAGACTTGAGCACTGTTATTTCAAAGTATTTTAAAGTAATTGGAAAAAGTGGAAATACTCATATATCTTTATGCCACAACTTCTATGATATCTATCCATCAGCTTTGCTTTAATACACACCGTTATCTCTTGTGCTTTCTTTGTGTGTATGTTGATAGCATCATTACGTTTTTCTTTTCCTTTAAATGCTTTTTTTGCAATCTTCAAAGGCATCAGGTAAAATAGAATAGTTCAAAGGTCTGTAAATATTTTCAACCTGATTTCTATGCCTGCGTGTTTTGAAAGAGGGAAATAAACTGAACTCTGGTTTAAAGGTACACTTTGCCTTTAAAGAAGCAATGAAAGCTTGATCTGTTAGATGTTTGATTTGGACTTCTTTAATGTGTGATTGATGCTAACCCAAAATCTTCCATCTCCATCTTTGTTGCTGTAACTTCTAAGAAAGCACAGCTTCTCCAGGTTTTGTAAGAATCAAAATGTTTTGATTTTTTCATTGAAATATATGGTATGTGCTAGAAAGGTCTGTGATTTTTTTGCACTATCCTTCGGAAAGTCACTAGCCTGAGGGTTTTTATTATTTATTATGTCTGCCTAGTCAGATATTAAGAATCCAAAGGACTTAAGATCTTCATACAAAATAAAGGACAACGCTGTCTACATGTCTTCTATTGGTGAAACAGACTTTAGTAGCCCCAATTCTATATGTGGACAGGTACAGATGAGTGACAAGGTCAGTCACTTTTGCTTATATAGTCATTGTACTCATAATAGCACCTAGTCTTGATTTAGTACAGATTTAAAAAGCACTTTACAAAGGAGGTCAGGATCACTGAGCGATACAGCAGCAGAGAGAGGAAGTGACTTGCTTGAGGTCATTCATCACTGTCACGAGTGGAGAAGGGACTCAAGAACTCCAGTTTGGTGCTTAAACTCAGGCAACACTCCTGGACTTACTGTTACAGCTCAGTGTTACCCCAGATGTACACTCACATTTGTTCCCTATTTTACATAAATTTATTTGATCTATGCTTGTAACCCTTTTTATTTGTTTTCAAAAGCACTGAACGTTGAACAAGCTTGCTGACTGGAATGGCTGCCAAAGCGGCAGATTTTGCAGTCACTGCAGCAGATTGAAAGTGATAATTGTGAAAACTGGGAACTGCAAAGTAAAAGAGGGATGAATGTCACATGCTTTTTGTAGCCTATCAAACAGCTGCTATTCAAAATTGCACATATTGATTATTTGAAGCAGTATCCATATTAGCTCATGATCAGCTTTTTGGCTTGAAAATATATATATATATTCAAATATATTCAGATGCTATATATATAGCATTTGTTCAGCAATTTCAACCAATGAACAAATTTGTGAAAATTGCAATATTTGCATGTGATTCACGAACAACAAAAGAAGTGAAAATAGTGAATAAACCATTCACCATAATGGAGCTTCACATTATTACAAAATCTTTTGACATGTCTTATATGGAAAAACCCTGTTGTAAAATTGAATTCTCTTTTTTCTCTTTTTGCCTTTTTATCCCCCTTTCAGTGCAGTTAGAAATCCATAAGTCATAGAATCCATACTGGTGCCTGAAATTTGAAGAAATAAAAGGCACATCAGAAGGAAATGAACAAGCTGTGTCTGTAATGATGCGGTGTTTGTGTAACAATGTTTATTAGTCTTTCTGTGAAGGAAACTTACTCACAAAGTGGTTAATATTTGAGTTATTGAGATAGTCACATTTTTCATTTATACAGGACAGTAAATCATTATAGGGATTAAATTTAATGTCTCTTGGTACCACATAGTAAAGGCTTCTTTAAGTCTAATCCTAAATGGATTGTGCGAAAGCACATCAGAAAACAAGGCACACCTCATGTTATAGGAGTTTTCCAACACAGCCATACTTTATAAAGGTGTAGGCAGCAAATTACAGCATTCAAGTTTCCAAAGTGTTTACAGATAATCAAAAGTTATCCACTGCCTGCATATATCCAGCTGGCAAAAAAGTTATAGTTGGATATCAACTTTTATATGCATTAGTATTAAGAAAAGTTTGCTTTTCAAGAAAATTTGAAGAAACATATGTAAAAACACTCAGAAGACAAGAAAAACAAAAACATTGTGGATCTTGAAATGAAAATAATAATATCTACTATTTAAAATACATTAACAAAAAATTTAATAACATACTTTTAGAAGAATAATACAGGGTATCAATATATGAAGCTAAAATATTTTTAATTTCTAAACATAATAGCTAGGTTGGATAAAGTTGGATTTGTCAAACATAACTTTTCATTTTTGTAGAAAAATTAACTACCTCTATTTTTCTTTTGATAGCAAAAAAAAAAAAGGTGCCTTTCACAACAAGCTCCCCGACCAGCCTGTATAGAAGCATACAACTTGAAGCTGGCAACAACACCAAGAGGTCACCTGATACTGTCCAAATCAGAATTAACTACAACTAAATCATTCCTGAAAACTGTTTGCCTGACCATCAGCTTTCGCTGATTGAGAGCTAGACAAGCTAGGCATACCATTCACCATTTTTCTCTTAATACTGATCCTATATTTTCTGTGTTCCAGCTCAAACCTTTTCTTGTATTAGCCACTTTGGACAGGGTGAGCAGTGTACTCCTTTTTTTGCATCTTCATTGAATCTATTTGAAGACCGTTGTGAAGTTTCCTTTGCTTTCTCTTCTCTCAATTAATCCTCTCCATGTCTTCCATTTATTTATCTGTTTATGTATGTATTTATTAATAAATAAATAAATAAATAATTTAAGATATTATATATCTTACATCAAGTTTTCTACCTTTTTTATCAGCCATAAATAGCTGCACATTTTGATCCCAAGGGTGACTTTCCAGCAGGGAGTAGAAAAATAGAATTATTTCATGGGCCTTCTGGATACAACTGTTATATCTCCAGCCAACCTGAAAGTCAGGGTTTTTTTGTTATTTTTGCAGTGGTTTGACATAGTTGACTCTTGCTTGGCTGTGATCTCTGTCTGATCTCTTTTACCCTGGTTTTCCCAATTTGCTAAGTGGATAAATCAAGGTTGGGCAGGTTTCCTGAGTGTTGATGTTTGGGCTTGTACTGTAGCTTTCTCTCTGTATCAGAAAACTCATGCCATTTTTAACTGTATTTTCTCATGCTTCAGCAGACTTTAAAAACATGTCAAGGCAGTTGACCTTCATTCTGAATGTCTTCCAATACACAACACAATACCACAGTTTTACTGTTTAGTGGTCTGTTTGTAGTACATTTATATTGTCATTTTTTACAGTCTGCCCTGTAAGACAAGAATTCTGTGTTTATTGTATCCGAACGTTCTCAATATATTGCCTAGCACAGAGGGGCACAATAGTTTAGGAGGGAGGTGAGTCCTGTAGGTAATATCAAAATACAGACAGTAACATGAACAAGTTAACATATTTGGACTATGTACTTTTTTAAAGAGAAATGGATTATCTTTAAATCACTATTTTAAAAGTGCTAAATTTTATAATATGGGATTAAATAGAAAATAGTACATGAATTAATGAAGAAAATAGGACTATTACCAAAAGGGGTTAAAAAAATAATTCTTCATGTTACCTTAAAATGTTTCTGAACTGGGGACATACCTTTTCTTTCAAAGACATTTAACACAGCTTTTAACATTTCAAAGCTGACTCTGCAGCTTTAGCTTCTACTTATGCTCTGCAGCTTTTCCACCGGCTAGAAAGGAGTGCAACCCCATCTGGCAGCCAATTGGCAATAGTGTCCTAAATGAGACAGGTGTCATGGTTCCTAAATCCTAAGATCATCTTTGCAATCAGGTCTTCGATGACTTCAGGTATTTGGCACCGCTGCTCTCTCCCCAGCTGAAAAAAAAATAAAAATAAAAATTCCAATTTACTTTCCTCTTTAGATCTGCACAGGGAATGAGTCTACATCAAATTGTTACGATCAGGGAAGATATTGCTTCCAGCAGTCTCTCACGGGTTTCAAAATGACTCACAGGGATTGAAAAGCTGTATGCATGTCAGCAGTGAAGGAAAAGGGGAGGAAACACAACAAGGAAAAGGAATGATTTGGAACTTTGGATGGAAGTAAATTGGCAAACAAAAAAAGACAAATGGAAAATACATATAAACAGAGAGAGTGCTTATTTCTGAGGTGGAGAGAAAAAGCATTTGAAATGTAACTACCAATACAAATGCATCTTTAGAAATGTGTGTTCAAAATTGTATCCTTTCTTACGGGCTAACTTATTTGTGGAGGGGGTTTTGGATTTTTTTTTTGTTGTTTGTTTGTTTATTTAATGAAGATGGGAGAATATTACTGAGAGTTTTCACGGTGTGGAAAAAATCTAATTATTTTAACTGAATTTTGTCACTTTTCATACCAGTCTTCAGGAATTCAATTGCAGTCCATAGCAATTTTCTAAGAAATATCAACAAAATTCCCTCCTCAGAACAAAAGTAATTCAGAAATAAGAATGATTAGAAAAGTTAGCAAGTGTGTTTATTATAAAAATACCTCCCTATGAAACCTCATATAAACCTTATATAAAGTAAGGCTCTGTTTGCCCAAATTATACATGCACAACACTTTTGCATTCTTTTTTTAACTCTCAAATTTTAAAGAATATTTTCTTATTTTAACACTTACAAAGTTGTACAAATGTTGTGTCAAGGTGAATTTATACTCTTAAAAATCTTCCTTCTTCACAGGAAACCCGTCAGAATCCTTCTTACCACCTTTTCCAAAAGAAGTTACAGTGAGTAACACAAGTGACTGCTAGTCCAGAGGTTAGGTAGTTTTCAGTTTATTATCAAATCTAATGTATTTGTGCACGAATTCCATATTGCAAAAATAATATTAAAAAGCTTTATGCACTATTTTGATTGACACCTTTTGAATGGCACATGGCACGTGTGGTACTGTCCCGTACTGCTCAGATACTGTACTGGTACCATACAGCTAATACCCCTTGTTTACTACATCACTCCTGTCTCCTTCAGGACTGCCTTATTGCAGTTTAAAAAATTATAGTGATATGATAAGCCAGCACTCAGCCCCCGTACGGGGTCAGAATTCCCTTATATGATGCTCCTACACAAGATCAGGTAAATCGCCATTGCAGACGAATATTCACAGGGTTTCTGTGGGACAAAAGCTGTTCTCGTCTCACTACGCTGTTTCAAAGCCAGATGCCTAAGAGGCCCAGAAGACACTATTGCAGCCTGCAAACAGGCTGATACTCACCAGAGCTATGCAGTGAAAGACATGAGCCTCTGGGAAAATGCGTGTTTCTCTCTGACCTCTGAAATAGGCAGTTTGTCGACAGAGCCAATGTGATCTGTCAGAGGAAGTCAGGACAGGCTTCAAGCCTTGCCCAGAATCGTGATGTTCTCTTTTTTGTTGTTGCTGTCACCTATGCTTGTTGGACAGGACTTTTCACAAGGCTGTGGCTCTAAGCACCACCTTGTTTCTCCCTGCAGCAGCTATAGCTCCCTTGTGCTGTGGACCCCCTAACCTTTTCTTGAAATGAAGGTCTTCCAGGAGAAGGCTTGGGCACATCATTTTACTTGGACCTATTGCTTCCAGGGATAAGTCAGGAACAGTTGTCAGGTTCACACAGACCTACCTTGAGTAGCAGACTGGGTAGAAGAATGGAATGGTGATGAAAAACAAAACGTAATTCATAATGCCAGATTATCTCCAGCAGCAAATTCTTTCACAGGTGCTTCAGCGTCCCTGTTGGAAATCACCGTTTGCATGCACCGTGCCTGCCAGCTACCTTCCTCGGTACAGGGCAAGTTGTTAGCAGTGCTGACGACCAGCTCGTGCCCACAGGGATACCTTGGTCTGGGACAGCTCTTCCTCCAGCTTCGTCTTTGGTGTGATCTCTGAGCTGTGTGTACCAGCTTAGAGATGTGACGCTCTTCAGAGTAATTGTGCCAGAGGCGCTTGCTCAGTTCTAGGGGGCAAATTCCTCTCTCTGTTCCCCAGTTTTTCACTCGTTATTCCCAATTATGCCTGTACTGCTTTTTCAATGGACATGTAGGTAGCGCGCCTTTCTTCTTGTCTTCAAAAATGGAGATTTATGTCTAGCACTAATTCGTGTACCTTAATATTTTGTCCTTCTGCCACTTTCTTATTTTCCTCCAAACTTAAACGCGTTTGATGTGTTTCCATTGCTACGCAGGTTTCACCCTCGCTTCAGCGAGGCCGACAGTGTTTAGCGAGGTTTTAGCTTCTGACAGAAGCTACAAAAGATACCTGGGGGCAGAGTACAGCACTGCGGGCCGCTTAAAGCTTTGCTCCGTCCCTTTCCCACTGCTAATATCTCCTGTTCAAGGGCTCTGATTATCATAACGCGGTACCATTTGCCTTCCTTAAAAGGCTGCAGAGCCGTGCTGGAAGAACTACACGCTGCACCTTTTTAAAAGCCGTGCAGGAAATGTTGCTGGCAGTCATGTTTCCACCAGCGCCCCATTATGACATTATGATATTATGTCTGCTCCTCTGGCTTGGCATAATATTTCCAGGGCTGTTGGCACATCAGCCGCTATCACTCCAGTACACCTCTGACAGAGAGAGCCATAACTTTAAATACACAGTATAAAAAAACCTTTGTATTACGGTACATGAGTAAACTGAAGGTTATATATTACAATTTTTGAGAGCGACTTTCACAAAATTTGTTTCCCTTTACTTTCTCAGCTGCATAGATCATTCCATGGAATGATCTATATTTTCATTTAATCTTCACTTCTTTTTTTTTTTTTATTCCCACAGTATTTGTTCCTAAAATTAAAATTGATTTTGAACAATTCATCAGTGCACTAGGAGTTTTTCTGACATTATTCCCACTCCTTCCATTCTGCAGACAACTAGCTTTTTGCAGATCTTTTCAGAGATGCTTTGTTGTTCTGATTTTTCCTCATAGGGTATTAAGCGCTAAGTAATTATTCTTTAAAACTATAAAGGCAGGCCAGTTTTCTGAGATTGATGTGCAGAATATTAAAGAGGCATTTTCTTCATGTATTTCAACTAGAAACTAAATACAAAGAGTATATCAGCTTCCATAATCAAGTTTTCACTTCTGTTTCAAATTATGAATTAGAAAATATTATCTTTTTACTGAAAAAATCAACACAAGTATTGTTTTATTGGTTTAAGTGTTGTTTATTTTTTATTTGCATATTTTTACCTTTTTATCTTTACATTTTCAAAGGAAATATAAATTATATTACAGATCAAAGGTCACTGAAATAGCTGATATGCACAAAGAAATATAAATAAATAATTAATTTGATAATTTTACAGAATTACTTGCAATGTAACTTGTAGAGATTGGATTTCCTGATTGGAAAATAAACCTCCACAAATTAAATTAGTTTAGATTATATTAGATTATATTAGATTAGAAAAAAAAGTCTTAGGAATTCCAAGTACTATTCCTATTTCTAAGGCATAAGATGTCTGACTACATAAAGTAGTTAAAGCTTCTATTATCAAAGGAAGCTATTACTTTTAAG
This sequence comes from Vanellus vanellus, assembly GCF_965231255.1. Taxonomy (NCBI): domain Eukaryota; kingdom Metazoa; phylum Chordata; class Aves; order Charadriiformes; family Charadriidae; genus Vanellus; species Vanellus vanellus. The sequence continues at coordinate 86,510,311 of NC_138907.1, forward strand.
AAAGGAAAACCAGATAAACATTTTACATTTAAAGTTCTTTAGAAGAAAAGACCATTAATATAGTTAATCTACAGCGTATTCCAAATTATCGGGAAATTTACATATTTACAACATTTAATTATATTCTTAGTTTTGATAATTACCGAAATATAGTATACCACTGTCGGGTTTATTGTAGATTTTGTTTAATTCTACCGATTAGTTAATCCTAAGTAAAATAAAATGTAAAGCAAATGCGATTTTCAAAAATAAGAGATGCATGAAACATTTCAAACTGTTAAGATAAATATTATTATTATTTATTTTATTTGTTCATTTACTTACCCAGCTTTAAAAAGAAAAATGGAAACTGTACATATAAGAAAAAAAGATTCAAATGTTTGATTTTTATGCTCAACCTAAGATATGAATTTGTTATAAATTCTACGTTTTCCCTGAAATTTATTAAATGTAATTCAGCAACTTAAACTCATTTAAGAAGTATTTTAACCTTATTACATGATCTGATACCACATTGATTTAAAAATACAGGCTTTTTCATCCTATCATGATACACCATTTACACCACATAATTTAAAATGTATTTCAGTTCTTCAAAGGGGAGAAATAAAGACTGTATTTGTACCTAAAGTGTTTATATAAGTTTCCTTTTTCAGCACATATCGTTATAAAGGAAATGGTTATCCTTTTCATACAATTTCTACATGGTGACATATTTCTTGTTGAAAGCACAAGCATGAAAATTAATTTTCTACAATGTGCTAGCTTGGCTATATGCCTAAAGGACTTTTCTTTGTCTTTACAAGTATTTTGTATTTAAGGTACCCCATTTTTTTTTTTAAGTGTTGTAAGATCTTCAAGTTACTCGACAATTCTTTATAGATTGTAAGGTCAGAGGGGACCATTAGGCTTCTAGACTGACATCCTGTGTAAAAACTGCATTCAGATTTACTCAGTTATTTCTGATACAAAGCCGATAATTAAAATGTATGTACGTTGAAGGCATTCCTGTCTGGAAAGTACAAATAGAAGCTTTTGAGTCCATAGTTACAGTATTAAATATATGGATGAACATACAGAGAGAAGAAGGAGGGAGGACAGAGGATAAAGGAAAATTTGGGATGTTGAAAGCAAATTTCACAATATAAATTCCAGATTACAGTTTACTACATCTCTGGACCATTGATAGTCAGTATGAGCATTGTCGGTTCTTTAAAATGCAAAACAATATACAAGCAGGTCCTGGCCTCAGAAAACCCCTGAATCTCAGATTTCTGAAGCCAGCAGCTCAGGTAATTTCCCTTTATGGCAACACTTGTGTGAACATCGCACCCAAGTGAGACTGTGTTGCCTCCAAGAGCTGATGGAGAAGCAGTGCTGTGCCACAATGCTGTGCTACCCCTTGTGACATTCCTCTCTGCTTCTCAACAGTGATCTAGTTTGATTTAAGAGTTTAAAATACTAAGCATAGTTTGTTGTCAATTTTCTTGCTTTTACAACTCCCAGTTAGCTTTTTTGTTTGCAGTATTCTGTTGGTATTAAACCTTAAGAATACGCACTGCTGTATCTCCCAAACAGGAAACAAAGAATTCAGTGATAGATATGTGGAAAACCAGCAGTGTCATAGCACGGCAACATCTCAAGTTCCACTTGGTCTGATGACATTGTATCAGCCATTTAATTTTTATACAGCACAAGCAAGTTAAGACAAGCAAAATAACAATACACGGGCCAGTTTTTCGCAGGAGAGATACTCTCTTCCATATACATTGTTTTGTTATTTCATTGTCACATGAAAGACCCAGCTTAATGAATCCCAGAATATTTTTTCTGCTTCTTCACTTCATGTAAAATTGTTTATTCATTTATATTTTGCATATATTATTCATCAAAATGCTCTGTTATTTAAAGCTCCGTTTGAGGGAACATAGTAAAGTTAATAATAAATTCTTCAAATTGGAAGTTTGGACCTCTTTTGCAAATAGCTATTTATAGAAGCTGTGTCATTTCTAGCCACTAGTTTATTCAGGAATTCGATTTCCAGATTACTTATGCTTCGTTCAGTTAAATAAGTGACAATATTTCCCACTTAATCTGATTTGTTTTTCAAACCCTACATATTAATGATATTTTCATCAATTATCTTTTCTAAAATCAATAATAAGGTATTGTTCACATATGGAAAAAAAATAAAGTATGAAGTAGGTCCCCAGCATTCATTATTATGTACCATTATTTAAAATAAGAAAAATAATATGAATTATAATTTAAAATCTTTCTCTGAAGATCTATATTTACATGAGGTATTAAAGTCTGTTATGCACAGACTCTGAGTGTGTCTGAACTCACACAATTTTTCAAATGAAAAATAAGAAAGGTATCATGTGAATTGTGTGAATCCTGCAAGATTAACTTTAACAGAAGATTTAAATTCAGGCAGAATGATGTCCTTACTTTAACCATGGAATTAAATAGCTGAGATTAGATGGCCATATAAGCCCTCACTATAAGGACTGCATCTGGGATGAAAGAAAAGTTTGGTACCTTCTTCTCCAGTTCACAGCAATAGTTTTGTTTACGAGCTTTGCAAGTGGCAGAGGGCAGCTCCTTAAGAATAAAAACGACAGCGTTGGCACTTGGCTTGCTTACAACTATGGAAAAGTATCAAGCTTATATCCAAACCTACAAACACTTATTCACCTGCCTGATTTTAAACTGGTCACGCTGAAGCACCCAGCACTTCATCACCTTTGACCAGGAACCACTTGCTACTGCTGCCCTAAAGACTATTTATTGCAGTGACCGTCCTCTGTTCGTGACAGCTCTCCAGCTTTATAACATCACACTGTTTCTTATCAGTATTTAGAGGAGGTGACTTTCCTTTTTCATGCTAATCTTTAAAAAACAAAATCTGTCTTTCAGTGCAAGTGCTTGAGACTTGACAGGGTGTAGCAGATGCTAAGGACATAATGTTCTGCACGCTGCCTGAGACTTATTTCTGTGGAGGCCTAGAAAGCATAGCTGTTCAGTCTAACGCGCTCTCACAGGATTAACCAAGTGAAACTGGACTGGTTGGGAGAGCAACTGTTTCTAAACTGACTTCTACCACTTTGCAACTCATTTTCAAATCCCTGATTCACCAAGCTAATCGTGCGAAATCCTTACTGATCTGTTGAAAAGCACTGAAAAAAACGTATGACTCTCTTGATTCCCCCCCCCCCCCTTTCAAATGTAACAATTAACTTACAATAAGGACCTTGACTCTACACTATCCTTTTTAAAAGACAAAGCCATTACCAAGCCATAGCAGCAGCTCGAAGTAAATAGAAGCACCTGAAATCATTTATTTCTCTGTGTTTCTGGTGGTTGCACACAAAGCCTTTAACAGTGGAACAGTGTGTGTCATTTCAGCCAATTGTGGGTTTTGCTACGATTAAGCTGTAAACCCTTGAAAGTAAGGATTTGTCATGGAAATGCTGACACAGCCATAACCGCAGCAGGGTGAATGGCGTGGCACCGCTCTCCGCACCAAAGCGGCACAGCCTCAATTGGCACCAACCTCTGTATACACAGCCATGACAAAAGGGAAGCCGGGAGCCTGAATATTCTCCCAAAGCACTTAAAAGGCCAGCATGAATCGTGAGGGCCTTGCATGTGTTTTTTTGTTTGTGTGCAGCTCGCAGAGTGTGCTGCGCTATTCATTCTAGGTTAAGCTTTCGGTGCTGTCTAATAAGTGGCCCTTGTACAAAAACGTGATCTGTGCTTTTCCAGATATTTGTATGTCAGGCAGCTACACAGCAGCAACTTCTGTAATCCCTTCTCCTGCAGTTAGAGCTACTAGAAAGGCTTAATAATATCCCAGAGGCAAAGATGAAACGGTATCTCCACAGCTACTGTTTGCTGTAGAGAGCTTTTGAAGTCGAGCTTAAGATGTCTTTATTTCCCTACCAGAAAGAATTTTTTTTTGCCCTTCTTTCTCCCATGTTGTCATGAGGATGGCTTTGTGCTTGAAAAATATTGCAAGAGGCTGCAGTGTTCCCATAAAACATTAGGGAATGAGAATAGCTTTTCATCGGGGGCTCCCGGAACCTGTAAGTACAGTTTGTCACTACAGAAACCCACGGCCACCCCACCAGCACTCTCAATTTTAAACCCCACACTTTCTCCCTTATCAGGTTTACAGCAGCCTCAGCCTTCGCTGGCAGCTTATTCCTGCCCGGCTCTTGGCTTTCAACTTCCGTTTCTAATTAAATCTAAACTGAGTTCATGATACGGCTCCCATTTATAGCTCGTTTTCCTTTGGTGCAAGAAAGTGAAAGATGATAAAGCTGTTAAATCTACGTATAATCTCATCAAATGGTAGTCCAGCTTGATAAACCGAATGGGATAGCGATGCATCCTTGCAAATACTGAATGATTATAGTTATTATAATTATAGTTACTACATAGGAGCCCTAATAATTTCCCATTTGTTAGGTGCTGTATTCTCATGGGACAAAAAGAAAGTCCCAAAATAACAGTTTATGATTTAACCGTAAGACAAAAGAGAGCAGATTCAAACAGAGGGGGCTTACAACAAAACAATGGGACAACACTGATCACCGCAACTGTTGACAGTGGATTACCTCTGCTAAGCTGCTTGTTGATGTCTGATCAAGCAAAAATTCTTAGAAAGATAAGAAACGGTAGTGATGTAATTTAGCAGAAGTTTCCTGGGGATCTCTTCCCAGGCGGGTTAAAAACCAGGAAGCAAGTGTCATTGTGTTTGCTTTTAAAATGTAACAGCTGAGGCTGGGCACAGCATTGTGGATCCAAGGTAAATTTTAATATCTCAATGGCAAATAACAGATGAAGGGTAGAGGCGAGACATTCTTAAAAACAAAGCTAACCGGGTTGTTACAGAGTATGCTGCAGGAAGAAAGGGGGTTGTGAGCAACACAGGAAAAAGGGAGCAGGAAAATAGATTTGCAGCATCATCCTGAATATATGTGAACGAGGAAATTGAATCACTAGAAAAAAAGGGTATAAAAATGATCCAAACTGAAACCTGTGAGCTTCAGCAGTATTAGTTATTCAGAAAAGTATAGAAAAAAGTCTCCGTATATACAAAAATATGTCGAAAATAATTCCTAATACTGAAATAACTTGACCATAAGGACCTCAAGATATCCAGGTTGAAGCTGCCTTTTAGATTCCAAGAAAAATGATGATATTGTCAATAGTAACGCAGGAAGGAAGATTTGAACAACTTCTGTTTTAATGAGGCTGAACTATGTCACTAAGAGAGCAATCATACCAAGAAGAGGCAACTATAAGCTGGGAAAAAAGTAAGGTCACCAGAGGATCGGGAAAGAATGATGTCTAAAGGAGTCTCAGGAAGTGGAGCAAAAAAATGGATGTTGCAGAACATTTTGCCATTTTCTCTGACATTTCAGCACTACCCCCACTCACAGCAGACTGCATATTCAGTAATTTTATGGAATGGTGAGATTCAGCCACAGAAAAAGTTGGAAATACATCAGAATATGTAGACAGTGATATTTGCAGGAGCTCCCCTGAATTCTTTAGAATAACTTATAATTTATTTGCAAGTAACAAAATGTGGGAAAGTATACCTAGGTAATTTTAGGTTTGCTAGGTGCAAGAGTTCATTAATATAGCTCAACTCTAATGAAAAGATCCAAGCTAAAAGTCCATACCAGTAAAGTTTATATAGAGTTATAGAAGTCCTCAATCACTATTCAGAGCAAATGTAAAGGCAGGAGGTAAAATGAATACTTCTCTGAACACGCATAGGGTTTTATTCATTTACTTCTGAGCTGATCTGTTATTTTATGAGCTGAGTCATAAGCCAAACCCAGACCATACAGTCCATATGCCTCATGAAATAAATTCAGTATAAACATTAGTGTTATTATCTTTGTACAATCAATTGTGTAACTAGCTGTGATAGTTTAGCTGGGTGAGACCTGCTAGTAAAATGAATAAATAAATAAATAAAGTTGATTTATACCAGTTTGATTTCGCTTGATACATGCACTGAAGTGAGTGCTTTGCCTGAGAATTTAAACAGGATCACCGTGTACAAGATAAGAGGTCCTGTTTTCTGGCATTCTCTCCTTCTGTCCCACAGCACTGGAGGACAGCTCTTTCATTAGAGCTGTTTTCTTCCAGTTGTTCTCTCCATTTCCGTGTTGGGACACAGCTTCACTGTGAAGGAGGACAGACTCCTTGGTGAGGGAACAGTGCAGAGGACGTGCCTGGCCCTGAAGTCTGAAATCTCAGCAGGAGGTTAACCAAACTGCAGAAAACTGGAAATTCCTGCAGCTTAAGTCACCAAGGAGAGCTAAGCTTTAAATGTTAGAGTCCATGCCAAAACATGAGCACGGGACTTCAATGCAATTCATTGTTTATTCTCATCACACCCCAGAAAATCTCTGGGCTTACATGCTGGATTTCTAGTCTATCTATGAGAAACTTGTCAAAAACAGCATGTAGAGCACTCACCTTTACATGCCTAGAGTTTCCTAATTATAATATTTCCATAGAAACCTACATGGTCTTGATGACTCCAAGATTAGTCTTGAACGTGGAAGAGACGTTAAAGTGGGTAGAAGATAGACACCTGACTTTTCTATCCTTACCCACTACAGAGACAGGGCTCTCACTCCCCAGGCCTGGGAAGAGAATAGGGTAGGAAGTTTATTCTAGACTGACATATCCAAATGAAATTTGAAAACATGTAATTTCATGATGGTCTTTTTCACTGACAAGGAGGAAGAAAGCACAAAGGTAGATGCTAGTGGACTGCAGATTTTCAGTCCACCTTCCTGCCGTCTAAACTATGCTCATAGCTGCTAATCCTTTCTCTGCAGGGCTCCTAATCTACCCCAAATGGATTCTAACAACCTTGCCAACTGTGTATAGTATCCTGACGGCTTGTCCTGCTGCTGCGATCTGCAGCAGCATGTGTCCACCTGCCAGCCTTGCTACAGGGCTTCAGGCTTTCATGATCCCATTCTGACAGCGGCCCTTCATTGTTCCCATCTCTTTGATGCTCTTTTCCTAGGCTTTGCTTCAATAACACTTTGCTTGTCTCTTTTTCTCTCATTCGCAGTGGGCAGCTTAGCGATGTGCATAGTATGAATGCCCCTTTCATAAATACCGTGCCAGTTGGCCCACCCCATGCCTCCAAATTGGAAAGCTCTCAGCATTCTGGCTGCTAATCTGCCAGCAGTTTATACATAGAGCAAGACGCCACCATGCTGCTCTAGCAGTAAATAAAAATAGTACAGCAATATTCAGCATTCAGTGCCACCTCTTTATCACAGCACATGGCAACGAATTTTTGGGGTTGCACGAGAAAGTAAAACAGATAATACCTTCATTCACAATTATCTTGCTGGCTAACAATAGCAGATACTCATTTAGATATTCGAATACTTTCTCTCTCTCTCTTTTTTTCTTTCTTTCTTCCTTTCTTCCTTCCTTTCTTTCCATGCTGTAGCCTCCTTAAGTGAATTGTCTGATCATTATCGTGTTCACAGGACATTGTTGGAGACTGAGGAAAAAAACGTAAATAAAGAGTGAGAATACCACTGAAAAGTCATTACTTTGCTGGCAGATATAGTGATTATTATAACAGATGATACAAAACTCTTAAAGTGCAATAGTATTTGCATCTGTGTGAATGTGTCTTTCACTTAAACTTCAGGAAACCCAAAGGCCTATTTCCTTTTAGATTCATTCCCCATGTTCCCACTTAAAAATTCTCACTGATTGAGATATTACATATCATTTTTAGTGGTGTTAACTTAATTATTTCTTATCTGTGGAGGATTTAGGCATGCTGGTGTAGCTGACATTAATTATTAAATAAAAGAGAAATGATCTGTATATCAGGATGTTCTCTTACCTTGAAGTCATCTTCTATTTTTTTATGATCTTGCCCCAAACTTCCTCTATTTTTTCCTGTAGAATTTAAAAGCAAATGTTTCTTACCTGCAAATTACCCAGAGACAAAGCAGGGATCAAAACAAAGGACATAAACTTTATAATTAATACCATGCTTCACTAACAAATGTTTTGCTTGTCAACACCTGTCAGGCTTGTTAATATTTTCTTCTCAAGCACGGAAGGTACTATGGAAATGTCAAAACCTCACGGGAATTCAGAATAAAATGTCTGGGAATAAATAATAAAATTTTATCTGATGCTTTGAGACACCATGGAAACATCATGATTGAATATAGAAACAGAAAATCCATGTTTCTTATTTATTTTTTTTATTTTTTTTAAATAAGTATCACAATTTTATACACTTTTAACAAATCATTCCTCTTGCTTGCAAAGGCTTAATTCTCCTAAATGTGCAGAAATATATACCTTCTTTGTCTTCACAGTAAGGACTTTGCATTTTGTAGGTGTTTCTGATTTACTACCCAGTGACCTTCCTGCAGGTAGGGCTCCCAGGATGGCTACACAGTGCAATGTGCTATTACTCCCAGTAGATACAGTACTATCTGCAGCATCAATAAATTCTTGAGCAGATGTTCAATACCCAAACATAATGACCACTGGGGAGCCATGATAACTTCTTACAAATACATAAAAGAATGTTATAAAAGGATGTGGACCAATTATTCTCATTAGCCAACAAGGGCAGAATAAGAAGGAATGAGCATCCTCTCTAACCAGAAAATTTTAGCTTGATTTAAAAAAAATCTTTAGCTGATAAAATAAGATTAAGGAATTAAAAAAAACTGCTAAAGGAATTGATAAAATTGTCATCATTTAAGATACTTGATGTGGCCTTCCGGTATTCCTATTTCAGACAAGCAAACACATTAGCTAGTTTTATACGTATCTTTAAGGAACTGTGTGCCTTATTAATGAAATCTAGTTTGAGAATGATCTTACTGTTGTTGACCAAAACAAATACCTTTTTCAGTTCCCGATGACCACATACTAACCAAGAAAAGTAATTTATATAGTGGTTGAAATGAAAACTAAAAGTCTTGTCAAGCCATCAATTTGTGTATGTGTGGATATTTGCAGCACTCTGCTATAGGGTTTTTTACCTTTACACTAAAAGTAAAAATTTATGTTAAAGAGGGTAATGCTTTTCCAGACTTCTCTTATATCTTTTCCTTTCAACATTTTTTCTCAGCTAGTTAGATTATTACAGAAAGAAAAAATTCTTACAGCACGAGTGTGCAATCTTACAGAAAGTATATATCTATAATATGTAGTTTATTTTAAAACTGTTTTAGACATCATATTTCCAAAACTGAAATAGCTTCTTTTCAGTCCCCATTGACTCTCATAAGACTTCCCATCAGAATCTTCATAAACAGTGATATATATCTACAACTTTTCAAGTTTCAAGAAACATCACAAGTTGACTAACTGCAGAAACTGACTGCAGGAGTATCCTGAAAGAGAGAAAGCAATACCCGTCTTTGTTTCAGATAGAAAATGTTTGTTCTTTAGTTAGGAATAGCTTTGAATAGTTACTAAAAATATTTATTAGCTTTCCAGTCAATAGTGCTAAAAGTAAAAAGTATGTGAGATCACTTCTATGAGTTGCACACATGACAGAAGAAATGCTTCCAGCGGGCCCGAATATAGCTACACACTGCAATCTCATATTATGTACCAGTTTCATTGCACTATTTATGAGTTAAATACGCACATTTCATGTTGTAATGAGGTCTGTTCTATTCTCAAGGCAGGCATCTATGCGTTTTGCTTGAGTAGATTAAGTTAAAATAGGACCTGCACTTCTGTCGTTTGTAGCTGTCATTACGCATGATTATCAGACAAGTTTGTATGTGACTAGTGACATGCTATAGAGTAATTCCCTTCAAGAAACCTGATCAGAAATGTAGCTAAATAACATTCAACTGAGAAGACTCTGAAGCATGTGGATCTGGTAGGATTTGAAGTGTTTGCCAAATTATGTTCCTCCATGCCTTGATAATGTATCAAGGCTATAGGTTAACTGTACAGGGCAATTGAAAGCAAATATAATGATTTTCAGTTATGCTGGGAAATTCCTTTAATCTAAAGACCCTAAATGTTACGAAGAATAAAATGATTTTTAGAGTAATTTACGTTAAAAAACATTAATTTTATGGCCATTTTATTGCCAGTAAATCAAAATTCAACAAAGATTATATGTTTCATCTACCACCATGTGGTAGACATCCGGAATTTCCAACCTAAAAACTTTCTCTGACCAAATATCGATGTTTTTCTGTAAAGTATCACACTCAACCAACATAACAAGATTGATGTGCTAAATATGAAACCTTCACAGTAAAATCCCAAATATTCCTGATGTTTCAGTAAGACTTCCTTAGAATGAGATAATATAAACGGATGTATTCCAATGCCTTCCTTTATTCCTTTTTTGTCTGGATTCTGTAACTGCAGTGCCTATGTCTGTTTATAAGCTTATGATCTGAAAGCAATGATGTATTTCTTTGGAGAAAGAAACCATTGGAAATTCAGGTTATTTCTGTACCGGCAAATTAGACCTGCCCAAGAATATATTGGAGCACTGAAGCTAGCTGGCACAGAAAAACTTGCGTGCATGCTTGTACAGTTTTGCTGTCTCCAAAACAAGTTATCTAAATGCAAATCGCCCATTGGTAATGGTTCTTGGAAGGTTCTTACTCCTAAACTATAACTGAGAATTGCTGGGGTAGTCCTAGTCAAGATGTGCCAAAGCTGTGCTTGAGTGGGTCCTAAGATTTACCAGAGTAGAAGATCCCATTAAGATGCTTGAGAACCTTCTCTGGCACTACTTATTTTACTGATAGAACCATACTAATGTGTATGTACCTAAAATTGCTTACTCTGGAAAAAAAATATAATGAGAAATCTTTAAGTATGCCTCAATGTATGAAAGAAAGGGGACAAGTATATTATCAGAGATTTGTAGTTCAACTAATCCAGTAGGTTTTATCCCAGCTGACAACTTCAGTCATATCTTCAGGGTATACCTTTGTATGCTGAATTTATACGAGGAATGCCAGGTAGAAATTTCTATTTGTAGTACATTAGTTAGAGTTTTGATTGAAGGAAATGTGTTCAGCAGTAACCTGTAAACAATTATTCAGGTATTTCCTACAACATGATGCTTATTCTTTGTGGGGAAAACATAGGAATAAAAATCAGTGTAAGTTTTTCTTGGCATTTCCCAGGAAGGCTAAATACAATAAAAATAAAAAAAATCTACACAGGCTTTCAGATAATATATTCACAGTAATTTCCTTACATCATAGTTACTGTCTATAGAGCAGAGATGATTGAACTGCTACACTTAGCACAAAGACCTAGAGACAGATCTTAGTATCCTTATGGAGATTCAACATGCAAAAAAATAAAAAGTGATTTGAACATCTGCTACTTGAATTCCTTACTAATCTGCCAAAGAGAATGCTTGGGATTGTTTTTAGCAATAAGAAAAATACACAGTGAGTTGGAAGACATTGATAACACTTGAGCAGAACAGCTCTTCAGCACTCTGATGAGATGAGTTACTGTACAGATGGCTTCCATCATGTAAGTCTTTTCTGTTTATAGGGCTGCAGGTGGTAGAGTGGGAAACGGGGTAAGTGGAGGAAAGGTTAGGACTCCAAATCAGTTGTAGCAGTTCACCAAGTAAAATCTGTCCCTGCTGAATCTACTAGCTGTTTATCAGCACTGCCATCTAGAGCTGTGTGAAAAAAATTCATCGCAGACAGCAGAAATAGTGAAATTAGATCTTTCATTGTTTAAGGACGTTATACATCGAGGGAAACGTAGACATCTTACGCTTTTTGTTATCCTAATGCAGGGCATCCCGCAACTGTGTTAAGGGAGCAGGAGAAGCTGGGAAAAAAAGAGAATTAAAATAATCTCTAAAATACTCAGGTAACCTTGGTGGACTTTCACGCATGGCAAACAAACTGTATAAGAATTAGTACAGTACACAGGTTAGCTTCCCCTTTGTAGCACAAGTGAAATTTACATTCTCCTGACTTGGGACAGTTTTGCTGCACCTACGGGCTAGCTATTTTATCTGTTATGCATCCAGTTTAAAATACTTTGAAGTACACAGTAATCACACAGTTCTTTCACTGCAGCTTTAACTCCCCTGGGGTGATTTTAATCGTTCAGGAAGTTAAGAGCACTGAGGAGGTATCACAAGGGTTAGTGACAGCCAGAGATCCACAGAAATCATTTTATAATTGTCAGAGTTTCAGGAAGGGTAGGAAAAGAGCCACGTGGAAGTTCTGGGGAAAGTCAGACCTTTATGATGCTCTCCAGATCTCTGTGCAGGAGAAAGGATGGGTATTTCTCTGTCTTTGGTACCATGTTGTTATTTTTGCACTTAAATGCAAAACATTTGTGTTCTATGTTTCTTTTTTTGCACAGAAGATGTGGAAATTATGAGCTTTTCCAGTTTTATTACTTTTTTTTTTTCCTTTAAGAAAGGATTGTAGGTTGTTTTCCATAGGAATGAACACAACCTATTTTTCAGGCTAGGACAGACTTTCAAGACAAAGGAGAACAGAAACTCAAGTTCTTTTTTACCTAACCCTTGAAATATTATTTAATATCGTTAGCTGTAAGGCTATGAAATAGCTTGAATATAGCCAGAATCCATGAAGGCATTAAAGTGAATATTTTTAAAAGTATCTGGGTGCCTAATTCTGAGTTCTGTGGAAACAGTATGTATCCAAGTGCCATCAAAAAAGGGGCTTTTTTTTGTCACAACTGCACTGCAATCCAAAAGCACTTGTAAGAGAGTTTTTAGGCACTTAGGCTGGATGTCCTCTTATCAGTGTTTACATCCAAGTTTTCTCACACAACACATCATATTCCTACAGCCCCTTGCTGGTGAGCATGGCCAGCCCCTCTCAGCACACACAGTGCAGCAGACTTACTGGCATCCCACTGACCCTACAGGTGACTGTAGGAAGCTCATAAAGGGTTGGGAGCCTTGCTGAACCCAGTACATGTTCTCTGTAATGGCTGGAGACACACTGAAAGACTGGCCTTCAGACATGAGTCTGTTGTCTCCCTCTGCTTCTGGGTACAGTCTGCACACACATGGGAGTCATGAAGCCCTTCAGGTATGGCACAATCAGCAGAGGTTAGCCAGCCTTCCTCTGGGCAAGGCCATGTTCATGCTCTCCTTAATGAGCTGACCAGAGCAGGATGTGAGAGCACATCTCTTCCAGAAATCTAATCCCAGTGTACGTTGGCATCATCTGGAGGACATGAGACTCAGTCCATCACCCACTACATCAGTGTGGACACACTCACTGAGATAATCTCATGTCTTTGGGACTACCTACCCGTTTCCGACCAGTGACTGGTACTACTACTATCTACAGTACTCCAGAAGTCATTATAACCTTCAAATAGAATACCATTCTGTCAGTAGTCCTTGACAAAATGCATCCTTATCCAGTTACTCCAGAAGATACCAAGAATATGCCAGGATAATGAAATTTTAATGTACAAATTATTACCCTGTGACATGCAGGTTTAGGAATCTGGTCATCTTCATCTTAAATAAGGCTGACACTTTCTTTCCTGCCTGATGACATGAAGTGAGAGCATGAGAACAGACAACTGCTGGTGACAGTGCTACTAGTGCCCTGAGGAATGGGGATGTATCCAAAGCATGCTGACACCCACAGAAAATTCATTTTAGTCCTCAACTTCTGCCAGTCTATCTTTAAATAAGCCTCACGTGAAGTCAGGTGTACTGACTGTTTTCAGGAAAAGATCTGAAAGCTCAGCCCTCAATACTGTCATCCAGTCTTTTTTGACCTTAGAATATTCTGTAACCTCCTTCCATCTCTAAGCTATATACCAAATTTATTAGGACAAGGAGACACAGAAAAAGAATTACCAGGTGTTTTTTCCAGCTCCTTGACGGATATCTCAGAAGATTGCCTAGCACCCTGCCAACCTGTAGATTTCAGGTAGTGACTCCAGCTAGGGAATGAATATAGGTAGAGGGCTGTGGTGTGATAGAAGGGAATCCTCACCCTGTTGGGATGTCTCTGGCTTGAAGGGCCCTTAGCTCATAGCTGACATTGAATTATTACATTAAATAAAGTACCTTCCTTCTATTTTCCCTTCTCCTTTTAATGGCATTCTTGGGGCCAGAGGCACGGCTGGCTTCTAATCTAGTGGTAATCATATCAGCTTTCCAGATGGTGAGGTCATAAGAAAAGCAAGGTTGTAATCATAATTAAAAAATAATGCAAAAGGGAATAAATACTATAGGAATAAATTAAGAAATGGCAAGTGTACCTCTGTAAAGCCACTTAAAAGAGGAGTGATATGACTAATTCTTTGTCACAGTTTGGGCCAGACTGGACACTGAAATAAATAGCAGATGCTCTCCATCACCTCTCTCTCCAAGGAGGGGAGGAAGAGAGAGGAATAGACTTATGAGTTAGAAAAAAATTAAACTACTTTAATGAAAATATGAATAAATTAATAAAATAATTTTTAAAAGCAAATAATGAAATATATACAGTATATACAAAACCGTAATAAGCTCCCAGGATGACAATCGCGTCACCGACAGGCACGGGGAAAGCCCCAGACTGAACTCAGCGACAGACGAGAGCTGGATTCCAGATCTGGATTCAGGAATGTACAGATTGGGATCAAAGGCAGACAAACAGAGTCCTCCTCTAATGTTGGCCATTGAAGAATGAGGGCTGACCCTTTGATCCCTCAGCTTTTATACTGAGCATGAGGCAGATGGGATGGAATACCCTGTTGGTCAGTTTTGGGTCACCTGTTCTGTCCACTCCTTCCCGCAGGTGAGACCCCCCTACGCTTTTATGCTTCTGACCCTCCAATGGAGTGAATAAGAGAGTGATCTGCCCTTGGTTGTTACAGCAATAAGTATAAACATGATCCTCTCTGCATACCGTTCCTTGTCATAAATTACAAATAATCAGGTCTTATCACTCCGAGAATGAACAGTGTTTCCACAATATGCTGTTAATTTCCAAGAGCTCAGTTAGTTAAAAGAGGCTTAGCTGTAAAGTAAAATTACTGAAGAGAAAGTTGGTTCTGTTTTACCTCAAACCAGGACAGTCTAACATGCATATCAGCACAGGTCCGTGGTCAGGATATACAGACTAAGATGTATAATTGACTTACCACATGTTAGACAGGTTTTTTAACTGACTTCATGTGGATACTTAACCCATTGAAAATGAGAATTATTTTTTTTTTAAAAAAGAAGTGGTTTGTTTTGGAAAGTTTTATTTTGCATTTGCCAGGAGTTGAGAGTACACAATGGGTCTGTTACTCTGGTTTAGCTCATGCATGGCACCTCAATGGGCCATGGTAACTTAGAAATGTCTGGGGCTTTTCAGTGTTTGGAATTCTTTTCTTCTAATAGAAGTGTCCTCTCATCAGTGGGAATCTTCCCTCCATGCTTACTTACTAGACAGTGTTCAGTTCCAAGAGCAAAAACTAAATATACTTGTGTTTGCCTAAATCACCATGACTTTACACACAAAAACTTTCTTTTTGTCTGCTTCTATATTTGTACTATTCAGATGATGTGAAGCATGCTGCTTTGGGAAAATTATATTGAGAGCTCTGCCATCAGTATATCTGGTACTGAAGCAATTTTTATGAAGTTTTGAGGATGGATGCCTGTGTGAATTATTTTGAAGCAAATATAATTAAATATTGTTTATGGCATTGCACAGTATTCCAAAGTGCATGTTAAAACCTGTATAGCTTTTAAAAAAATTAAATTCAAACTAATATTTTAACTTTTTTGTATATAGAAGTTTGACAGAATAGGAAAGCAGAAGTCTAAAATTCAGCTTCTAAAATGGTGTGCTTGAAAGCAAGGTTCGGTATGTGGTTTCAGTCTAGTCAACCCAGTGACTTAACATAAAAATGTTATTATCAGGGAGCCACATCTGAAGCTCAGATTTTTCACTCCTTTGGCTATTGAGATTCTTTTGTATTGGGTTTAAGGCAGTTCTTGCTCTTTGGCTAGATGGTTATTTATACTAAGTTGAAGAGGAAAAAGATAAGAGCCAACTTTTGATGTTTACAGTTGAAATAATAAAAAGTGCTTTTCCCTTGCTGGACAATATTGCTTGCAGAGAGATGGAGCATTCAAAGAGAAGCAAAAGCACATACAGCAGTCTAAACTCCCTGTCACTGACAGGCTCTGAAAAGGTTGCTCCCTATTGAATAGCTGAACCCGATAAAAACTACAGTTCCCCACCGACATCTACGAGGCCATTAAAATTTCTCGAGCCGTTCCAAAATGCATAGTCCCAATTAAAGAGAAGTCTCTGTGTTCTTCTTCCCAGAGGTGAGCTGCTAACCATTCTGCTAAAAGAGACAGACGGCGCTTGAGGATTACCCCTGAGGAGCGTGTGGGTATGGCATAGCACCAAGGGGTAACACCGGTGAGGAGCCGAGCTCCCTTGGAGCCTTTCTGGCACCTGCTCCTAGAGGTGGCTGCAGTTTTCACAGCTCATTCTACCCGGGCAATATGAGCTGCCCACGATTGCTAGACTTTGGTAAATGTCATGGTCATAATTCTGTGGTTTCTTAACTATTGATGCTTGCTTTAGTGGTTGTTTAAAAGTTTTATACCGTGAGTACACCTCCTAATAAAACAAACAACCAAACAAACAAACCAAAAAACTTTCTCTGGCAGAGGCTTAACAGTTGAGATCAACAGTCTCATTAGATTATATTGCCATTTTTCAGTACATACTTACATAGAAAGAATATTTTTTTTTCTTTTTTAAATCACAACCCACAATGAGCGAGAGACAGATAGTACAAAGATGAAGGAAGTAATTTCTGATAAAGTTTGGAGAATTCAAACTTCAACCACTGACATTTTTCTTTTTCTTTCTAACTTCACCAAGCTTTGGTAAAATTCCATGTGAAGAATCACAGTTTTAGAAGTCTTCTAGCCAGACTTCTAGCCATTCCAGTGCCCTGTTCAATGTTCTTTATTTAACAGTCACTCTTGGATATTTCTACCTAAGTTAGATATGTCCCAGAATGCATTGCCCTACTTTCTCCCTGATCCTGAAAGTCTTTATCTTCTCTGATTCAAACAGGACAGATGGCCCAGAAGAGATTAGCAGACCTCCTGAGACATATTTCATAAAAACTGGGAGGTCTGTTATAGTTCAATAGTTATGTGATCTTTATTCTAAAAATGATATAATAGTTATGATTGGAACAGCTTGGACATTTCAGATTTTATTACCAATTAACCTTCAAAATCATGTAATGATTACAGACATAATAATTGACTTTTTTTTTTCATTTAGTATATAACAGAATAATTTTAGCGGTCTAAAATTAAAAAAATATAGTTTAAAAAATCTTCTTTTTTGTTTCTGATTAAATCCAAAACTTTTCAAGGTTACTTATTAGGATTACAAATTTAGAGATAATATGCAGTCAGCTACCATTGCACAGTCAGGGTGTCGCTTAACTTCAGACTTACTTCAAGTCACTGTGCCCATGGCATACTAAAGGTGAAAAAAAGACTTGTTTTACATTCAGGATTCCCATCCTATGAGATTACTTGTATAGAAACAATGAATTTTAAGAATGTTCAACATTTCAGGTCTAAGCCGTGGCAAAGCCAAATTGTGAAGAAATTGTTTCTTTAGATGGTTAGGGGTTTTTTTGTTTATTTTTAATTTGGTGTCTGGAGTGAGATGTGCCATGTTTTCACCGTATCTCTTTACATTGTAAGAAGCACTAAAAAAAAAGACAAGGAAAACCTGTGCAACCTGCTCTAGGTTCACCTGCTCTGGCAGGGGGGTTGGACTAGATGATCACCAGAGGTCCCCTCCAACCCCTATCATTCTATGATTCTGTGAAAAGACAGAAATTCGTATTTGCCATAGGAATGGCTAATCTGCTAGTAAGACACTAATTGCCCTCAAGCAAATATTGAGAGCACTAGAAAGCCAACAACTTCATTGGGAAAACTTTTAACAGTCATTACTTTCAAATATGGCATTGATCACTTGTTAGGGTAAATAAGAAAGCGATAGTTCAACAGGAGAGAGAAGTGGGGACTATGCACTGTACAAGGTGATTCTTTGTACCACCAAAATATCTCTGAAATGGGAACTAAAGCTTAAAAATAGAGGAGAATGGGAGATTATTTTTATTACATCAGACCAGAGATTGCTTCCTGATAGGATATGATGGTGAGATAGCACTTATCCCTGTCTAAGTTTTGAAGAAAAAGAATTTGCCAGCTGCTATTAATACTGTATAAATCAGCCTATGCAGGGTTTGTACAAAAACTATTGGCATTTTTAAACACCACACTTGTCTATGTCTCATTTAAATAAGGTGAGATGACATGAAGTTAAAGAACCTGACATTCAACTTGTGTATGATTTTCAGCCTAATCAGTTGAGATGAGGTGGCCCTTGTTCATAAGTAAAGGAAACTATCTTCAAGGAACATTTTGGCTTCTTGCAACCCATGCTTATTGCTTATAAAGAGCACAAAACCAGGTGGATTTAAGGATTTTAACTCACTAAACCAGGAAGGATTTTTCTTCCTTTTTTGTACCCTTTTTATATTTGTGATAACAATGTTCTGGTATTATTAACAGATAAGTATTCCATTTCTATGTAAACACATTTTACCTTCAGAAAATAAAATGTTTCAACAACTGACAAGAGACAACTATTTTTAAATCTTAAAAATAAAGTTTATTTTTCTGTAATGGATATTCATGTTAAAAGTTTGGATAGTTTACAAATAAAATCAAAACAACTTCACCGTTTTCCCAATTTAAATAAGAAAACAAAATAAAAACATTTTGCATTTTCCTCCCATTAAAAACTTATATTAATGCAACTTCATGGAAAAAAGGATTTTGTCAGAATAACTTTTACTGACCATAGATTTTGACAGCATTTTTTTCTGGTCATTTCTACGTACTGCACACTTCTGTAAGATAAGGGACACAATAAGACAACATTGAAATAAAATATGCAAATACATGGGTTCTTCTGTTAGACAAGAACACTTTCAAGTTCTGTTTCTTTTTCTGACTGGTTTTGTCTGCACCAGTTAAATGGAAAAATCTGACAGGGAGAATAATTTTTCAAGCATTTATAGACCAAAAAATAAATGGATTTCTTTTAGTTACAAGATTGGGAATTTTATAAAGAAGAAAATGAATCTGGAATTCTTACCACTTACTTTAGATATCTAGCCCAGGTATTACCCAAATGACATTGTAGATGCTCACATCTAGAAAGAAGGAGACTAACCCAAGTAATCTATAAGAACCTGTGCAACTTGCTGTAGGTGACCCTGCTCTGGTGGGGGGGAGGGAGGGGGCGGGTCGGACTAGATGATCTCCAGAGGTCCCTTCCAACCCTGACCATTCTGTGATTCTGTGAACCATCTGCAATCTCAGTCAGTGGAGGAAAGGAGATACCTAACATCTACAGAGGAAGATCCGGTTTAAGTTGCCCCTTTTCTTCATTCCCCTTGGAGGACAATCCAGTTGTGATAATTTATTCTAGATAAGTTCCTTAATCATTCTGCTTCGATCATGTGTCCTTTTGTTTTATTTTTACAGAGCAAGAAACAGCCTGAATGGGACAAAATGGCCATTATGTTCTATTGTGTTTAAACCTCTCTCCAGGCTGAAGATAGTCTAGAAGTCAGGTCTTCTACCTCCCGAACAAATGTTTTAATGTTAGACTGGGGCAATGACTATGAGATGGGCTGGATTTAATTTTAGTCCTGCATAGATTTGACTTCTGAGTTTTCTTCAGAAATTGACATTTCAAACTGAATCACAATAACAAGAAAGGAGATTAAGTGTACTGCATACGTACTTCTACCCACTCACAGGTGGTTAAATGTTGGGAATGTTTAAAGATGAATAGAAAATAGGTGAAAGAACACATTTTGTCACCTACCATGTTAAGGAGAAAAATTCTGGAATGTAGGTGAATTGGATCAATGGATGGGGCTTCAGTTTTCAGGCAGTCTGAATCACATAGGAAAAACTACAGGAAATAAGAAGTTTGTTTCTTCCAAGCATTATTTCAACATGATGCTCCCATCTTATTTTGCCAGTTGGTGGCATAGGATTTTCCTGACAAAGCAACTAATTTTATTTAATTTTGTTAAGTTCTTCATATTGTGCAGATGATTGCTGAATTCAGCTGCCTTCACAAAACAACACATGCAAGTAGGCATTCAAAGTTCCATCTGAGAAGGTTTGAATGGAAGGGTGGGAGGCTAGGGTGTGAGGAAGCAGGGGGAGTTGCCCCGGCATTGTAAGTAAGAATTTTGAGATCAAAAACCTGGTAATTTTCAAATGTCATGTGGATTAGTGGTAGTTATTTAGGGACCCTTGTATCTCTTTATAGCCATCAGTGAATGGAATGTGTTAAGGTGGTGTTTCTATAGCAACTCCTTTCCACTGCAGTGTACCGAGAGCTCCTAATGCATGTACACAAGGTAATTTTTAAAAACTTGTAGCTGATCATTTGGGCACATTACTAGTGCCTCAAAGATTAAATGGTCAGAGACTTCAGGCACTTAAGCAATTAAAGGGTGGGTGGTAGCTGAAATCAAATTTATTTCAGCATTGCTCCGTGGTTCCCCTTAGCACATTTTATTGAGTTACAGTGGAATCCATTCAAGAAAGTGTTAAGTAATTTAGGATCCTTGTGAAACAATTGTGGAGAGTTAGAGAAGGGACCTCTGGCCATGATAGCCTGGTGCCAGAAGCATTCCAGTGACCTATTCTAGGAAGTTTAGCTGGAAAAAACAGAGCTTCACTCAAGAGGGTAATTAAACATGTATATCTTTTTCAGATGTTCATTTCTTTAACTTCTTGGACTTGTGGGTGAATATGTCTTTCCAGTAGATCGATCTTGATCTTCTTAAGATGCTGTGTTAAATAAAATGGGGGGTTGGTGAATACACTGGTCCATACATCAGGATATGGAAACTCTCAGTTTACCTCAAGTCATTTCCATTGTGAATGAGTGTAGAAGAGAAAAAATCCCTCTCAATGGGATGTGTTTAAAAAGATACTTATTTTTTTCATATTAGTTTCTTTGAGTGTTCCTCTCTAGTGCTCTGTATTGGCTGTCTGTCAAGGTCATATGCACCGAATTTCAAATATTACTCGTATCCTTTCCTAAATGGCTCATTAGAGGTTTTTAAATAAAAGCTTTTATTACCACAAGGACTGCAACTATGTCTGCATCTGTGTATAAGCTGGTGATCACAACTTAACAGAATTTAAGTAAGAGAAGATACCACTGCCATCCTTGTCAAGAGACCAAAACCCCCAGAAAATCCACATGAATATATTGAGAAATTTTCCTGTGGGAAAGATTACAAACCTATGTTAAATATTTCTTTAGTAACACAAATGACAGAGCAAAAAAATTATAATTTCCTGTATTTACATGGTAACTGTTAAACTGGCACTGGAATTCAGATCAACTTTTGCTTGAGATGAAAGAGTTATTACTTGGGATTTGTCAGTTGATGTAGGAGAACATTTGTTATTATTTTGACTGTAAAATTATAATGAGTATCCCAAGCTGGTATTTTAATTCACAGAACTATATAAATCAAACAAGTTTTTGTATATCTATATTCAGCCTCTGGATCCTCTTCTGTAAACAGTTATCTTACTATTACTTAATAGAAGTCCAATCTTGACTATTGTCTCAAGACTATCTATCTTATTGAGAACTAATAATTATTATTTTTACCTGGGTGAATCAGCAGTAATTTCTTGTACAAATCTCACATTTAATTATTTCTCTGCCAAAAATGTTACATGTATGTATATCATATGAACAGTGAGAGACAGTATGATTTATCCTAATGCATACTTTCTTGAATAACAACCAGGAGAGGGTATAAAAGAATTTTGGTTTCGTGTTTTCAGTTTATGTTCTTTTTTTTTTTTTTTTTCTTTCTAATGTAGTTTTTGGAAGCATTTCCATTTTATCCTTTGTTTAGATTTAACTAAATGGAAGAAAATACACCACTGTATAAAGGAACAAATGCCAAAGGTCTGTTTCAAATGAGTTTTCAGCAGGTGTTTTTCTAGCGCAAAATATAACTACTGTTTAGAAGTGACTATTATTTATAATTAGAATTTAATCTAAGGCCCCATATAAAACTGTTGTAGTGAGAACAGACTCCATTTGTCATTCCATTTTGATTTTCTGTTATGATTTCTTTTTATAAAGGGTGAGTACATTTTTCTATTTCACATTTTATTTGCTCCCTCTGCTTTAGTGTTCACAAAATGAAAACTACCATAGGCTCAGATTCCCTTCCATTTTTTCTTTAGATATAAGACACAGAAGAAGTGGAATCTTGATGAAGACATGACAAAGATATTTATGAAAATTATTTTTTAATAAATTTTCTGGTCTTGCAAACATGTATATGTATGATTAACTTTATAATTGCCTTCCTTGAAACTATTGCTATTGATGCACAATCAATTAACTCTTCAACTTTAGACTTGAGTATTTGTAATATTAGGAACAGTACAGCATATACCACACAATAATTCCTACAATTTACAATGTTAATTTCTAAAGCAAATATTTCTACAAGTGTTGTGTGTATATTTAGGGACCTAGGCTCTAGGTTTAGTGCTTTTATTTCTTTCTCTTAATTTGAAATAAAAAGGTCAGAATCTAAAACCTCAATGCTGATCTGGAAGTCTCTTTTTTTTCAAGAAATGCAATCAAGTAGAGATTAAACTATTGTAATGGGTCTCCTTGGAGTCTATCAGGCAGAGATTAGACACTCCAGAAAACAGCAGAGCTGCATTTTTTAAAGCCAGAAGAGGGTTGGCAGCTCCGTCAGAAAGGTGATTGTTTAAGAGATCTCGGAGCTTTTGGAAATTTCCTGCATATTGTATGTAAGAGAAAGAATTTACTCTCTTTACAGGAAATAGAACATTGATGCTTTTTCCATTTAACTGAAAACACATTTCCTCTTATCTAGCATAAACATGCATGATAAAAGTGCAGGTGATATTTTAAAAGTGAAACTTTTTTCATAAATATTTAACTTTACACAGATTATTGTTAAGCTTAAGGCCACATGCATTTACTGGGAGGTATGGAAATAAATGTAGAGTGGGAAGTTCAACTAGTGCTGCTTTTATGACTACAGCTCTCCTAGATCTTATCTTTGCATGTAGAAAACAACAATGGAAACATCCCCTCTGCGCCCCCTAAGATTATAGAGATAAGACTTCCTTAGTTCAATGATTGACATGTTCATCTAAATGCTTTTTCTTCCATTGTACAAAAGAACTGCTATCCTCTATACACAAAAGTGAGAGACAGCCCTTGCTGTTCCTAAACCACAGAGTATTCATGCAACTACCCTTCTGCCCTTTATAAAAAGATGTTTTATTATGGATGGTCTTCATCTTTCCTCTCGAGAAACACAGACCTCTTCTCTAACGGTGACTGTGTATTACAGCAGTGGATGATAAACATGTTAGCCTGGTTGCTGATTCTTATCCCAAGCAACAGAAATTTTCTGGAGAAGGACATCCAAAACTCTTCTTCCAAAGAAGAAGTCATGTCAGAGGCTATATACCTGGAAAAACAAAACAAAACAAAACAAAACAAAACAAAACAACAAACAACCAGGGTCATGGATATCTTATCCAAGCTGGATAGTGATCCAAATAATCCAGTACCTAGGTGGTATGCTCAGATCTCACCTTCACATTTTACCGCTTACTTTTAGCTCTGCACAAACTTTGGTTCTCCTCCCTTGAAAAACTGAAACGATGGCCAGCTACACAGACAGAATTTAGTTTCCCTGTCAAGATGCCCTAGAAGGTGTGTTTGTTATTTCCAAGTGAATTAAGAAATAAGCATAATGGATGAGTAAGGAGACTTCTGTTCTGGTTTGTATTTCATCATTCTCAGTGGTGTAGCCAAAATTAAATTTATTAGATAATCCTTTCATAAATTTGGCTTCCTTTCTTTTTTGTATGTAAGTAAGCACTGCTAATCTTGCATAGAGTTTGAAGACTCAGGACCTACCTTAGTCTGAAAAAAACTATTTGACATTATTTAGATTAAAAAACCCAAGAGAATAAGTCACATTAGGGTGATAGTCTCAGAAAAAAAACAATGTAGTAGAATGACAAAAGTTCAAGACATTAACAAGACACTGAGAAGATCTTAGTTCACTTCTCAACTTCCCAACAAACTTTCCTGGACATCGTCAATAATCTCCCTACTGCAGTCCTGCAGTGTACAAAATAGATAATGCTTGCATTTCTTCTATTACTTAAGCCCTAATCTTCATGGTGCAGGAACTGCTCATATTTTATGGATGTACAATGCACAGCATACTCATCTTAGTGGGACGTACGAATCATATTTGTATCCTTATATGTAGTATTAAATTTGGCTATGTTGCTGGGCTGCAAACAGCTATCTCTGCTTCAAAGCCAATATCACACCATAGATGAACAAAGTTTCAAAAGATGCATTAAGTTACCCAATTTAGGCATTTTAGTCTAGCATGCTGTTATTTAAGATTATGTCAGCACTTCTGTTACCTTATTTTTTACCAATCTATAATTAACTTGTACAAAATTCACTAGGGATTACATTTTAGAGTAGAAGATCTTTTCCTTATGCAAAACTGCTTACCAATACAGAAAGAAATAGCTTAGTTGAAGGTTTACTATCATGTAACAGGAAGTTTATTAGTGTTCTTATTTGTCCTTGTACAATAGAGATTTCTGATTTGGCCTATCCTAATGGAAGGATGAACAGATGATAAAGAGTGCTAGCAGTCTCTGGATCCATCTTCTATATTTTCTCCTTTTCAAAATGCCATCCTTACAGCTTGTATGCTGATTACCTTTTTGCCTGGTTAGGATAATATTTCTGTTTCCTTTAGAATAAAATCTGCTGTAGGAATTGTTTTACATTTATACTCAAAAGTCAATGGATAAAATACGGGAATGGTGCCAATAAAGGGAAACAAAACTTGACTTTTCAAAAGTAGGAATCGTAACAATTTCCTGGTAATTTGTTGATTTATGCTTGCATTTTGGCCCAAGGCATCTTCAAAGTGCAGAGTATCATGAGAAGCAGAGTGCATTTTTCTTCCTAGTTTCTCCAGCCGTTTGGATAGAGCATACTCTTGAGACAGAAAATAGGAGTTTGAACTAAAGATTCCCCTTTCTGAATTAGTATTTTAAGTACACAGCTGACAAAAGGTGAGAAGAAGCTGTTCTATCAACATCTCTAATTTTTTTAAGGATATCTGGGGATATCAATGCTACCTAACACACACGTCTTCCTTCATCCTACACGTAAGTAAGTTCTGGAAAAAAAGATATTTAAATTTTTTCTCTTGCCAGTGTCCCACACTGGGTAGTATATGGTACTTGCAGCTCAGATTATTTTTCTGAGGTATTTCTTCTCCTGTGTGACACAAGCAGTCTTTAAACATTCACTCAGTCATAAGCCTCAAGAAGTAGCACAATTGAAAAGTGAATCCTCATTCTGTAATTTATTTTTTTTTAACCAAGCAGGATAAACCATTCTCTGGAGATCTGGACTGTTTTGGTAGCATCGCTTATAAGAACTTGTAAGGACCTACAAGTGTTTACAAGTGAATTAATGGTGAATTTCAAATTATTGGTTGTGGTTAAAGTAGCCAACATGATGACCTGTTCATTTATTTTCTCTTTCAATAGTAAAACAAACAAAGCAACTTGCTAGTTTTACACTAAGTCTGTTTGTCTCAAATCAAGGTTTCAGTTGTAAAACAGCCTACTCACTTACAGAGGGATTCCTGCTGTGGGCAAGAAGGGAAGAAAACCTTGATGACTTGAAGCCAAGTTGCTGCTAATCTGCTTAAATATGCAGAGACAAACTGTGGTTCAAACACTTAAGTCCTTTACAAGTGCATATTTTACCACTAATTACATGACCTTTACAAATACTATTGAAATATTGTCTCTCTATATGTAAAAATAATTATATGCTATATTTACGTCAACACCCATCTGCTCAGTATTGCATTCTCAAATACAGATACAAATTCAAGAAAATTGTCTTTGATTAAGATCACTATGATCTCCTCAATGTTAGTGAAAAATTCACCTTTGGAAACAGCATCATGTTGTAGGGTTGTATGTCATCTTATTTAGAATAAATTTCAGAAAGAACACATACAGCATAGGTGGATCAAACAAGTTATTTGCTTTAATGGCTTTTCCATGCTAAAGCACTCACTTTAGAAGCCAATTTTTGTTTGGCTCTTTCTCTTACCAGAAAAAAAAAATCCTGACAAATAACGTACTAAAGTAACTGGATCTAATAAACAAATAGTCCAGAAGGCAAAATGTACTAAATCCTTGAGGTTTTAGAGTCTTTTATTCACCTAATATTGCAGAGAAATGCCCAGATACACAAACGTTAAAAAGTTTGCCATGGATTTTTATGTCATTGAAAAGCTGCCTTGAAGTTGTCATTCAAAAAAAAAAAAAAACCAAAACAAAACCAAAAACAACCTGAAACAACAAAACCCACAAAAAAAACCCACAAAAAAACAAACAGGTAATCACCTCTGTTACTACTCTAGCTATGTTTACCATAGCTGTACTTTCTAAATACAGTTACACTGTTACATCATGTCAGTAAAGCTCTCTTACTACTGTGAGAAACGCGCTCACTGTATTGAAGTTTAGTCCGGGGCAAATTCGGTGGAGCAAAGAATATTTATTACAGCGCTGGGAGTTACACGGGGGGTTTCTCCTCCTGTGCCTCATTTTTCCCTTTACAACCGCTTGTTTTTATTTCGTATTCCTTATAATTATTCATGTTTCTTCTTGGAACATAGTTTGCATAATCAATGAGTTTTTGGAACGCGACCCACCCCCAAATACATAATCAATGAGTTCTGGGAATGCAACATGCCCCCCCTCCCAGGCGCTATGCTTCTTCAGGGGTCTTCCTGATAGTCCATGGAGGGAGGGCCAAAGTCTTTATCACTATGTCCTTCTTGTGGCTTCTTCATTCTTTACACTTCTGTGGTTATCTTAGCTAACTACACCACCCTTTGTTCTGCAAATTTTCGGTAGTTCTAACTGTTGCTTTCTTCTGATATCCTATTTAAAACTATCCCCTTTCCAAACGCATAGCAAGCACACCCATCTTAGCTGAAGCCATAGCGAGCACACATTCATTTTTAGCTGAAGCAAAATTTTTGCCAAATTACTTATTACACTATGGTCACATATCTTTATTATGTCTAGCAAAGCACACCTTTCTCACACAGAGCTGACAAAAATATGATTCTGCCACTATAGTCTACGTGATAGTTTTTTGCTGCTACAGCCAAATCAGTTTCAAATCACACCTCATCCACCCCAACTGACACGGCTATTGTGGTAGAAGTCTGTAGCATAAATATACCATCGAGGAAGGGAATACCGTTTTCCATCATATTCCCAAATAGGCAAATACATGAAGATAAATTAACAGATGCATAAGCAACCCTGTGCGATGTTGACCATTACTGTAAACACGTTAAGACCTTAAGGTGGAAAATAATGTGGTCTGAGACACAGTGAGAAAGGCGGGTTAACCACTCATTTCTCAAAACTCAGGTGAAATTCCGTGTAATACCCACATGCATGATTCGGCATTTTCCTTCAGAACAATTAACTAGCATTATAAAATAAATGCATTCGTGTGTGGTGGAGGTATATGAAAGTTTATAAGAAAGAAATTTTCATAAAACAGGTCTCATTTTAAACTAGAATCAGAAAAAAAACTAACACAACACAGAAGAAAATTAAACAGAAAAAAATAAGTAGATCCTTCTGAGAAAACATAATGTAGCAGCAACAGCACAACTTTCACATCTGTAACTGCAAAGGTGTGATTTCTGCAAAGTGAGTTTTGTAAGTGAGGGGCGTATCCAACCCCTCTGTGTGCTATAAGCAGTCACACTCAGCAGTCCAAAATCAACAATCTGCATTAAAATCACAAACACAGTCATGAGAACAAAAATGTAAACTCTGGTGCAAAACCTAATACACAGTTTTGAGTGTAACAATCTTGATCAAATGAAAAACAATAAAAATTCTTGGATTTTTACATGGGAAGAGAAGTCAGAACTTCATATCTGTTCTATTTTTTTTCTATCCTAAACCAGTGTATATAACATTCGATTACAAGGGTCCTGTTGCAGGAGTCATATAGACTGATGTTCTGATTAGATATTGCCAAGTATTAAATTGTTTTACCATCTGTAACAATAAAGTCCAAATGTTTTTAACTGTCCATGTGTTTAAATGCCAAATGCATGATGTGCAGATAGAAGTCAGAATTACACGTGCACAGATTCCTGAGCTGCATGGGTCTGCTTGGCATTTCATGCACAGCTATTGGGAAAACATATTTTATATGAGCACTTTAAAACACTTTTTATTTATGGTTTATTTCCTGTGTTTATTATCATTTGTCTTTTTCTCTCTTCCTACTCTTTAAAAAATATAGTAGTGAATGACTATGGCTAGATTAAGTTCTTAGACTCAGCTGTCAGTATGGGGAGGGAAAATACTTTGGAAACTCTCCTAGGAAGCAGACATCCAAGAGACTCACAATTCTTTCCTGTCACCTGTGACACTGACTCCCTGTATTGACTTCTCCAGCCATGGGACTCCTCTAGCTCAGTCACCATCTATCAGGTAGTACAGCCCACCCCAGGAATGAACTGAAACCCACTTGTCTGTCCTATGTTGACCACACCACATAGCCATGAGGTACAGAGCTGGTAGACTCAGGCTGAGAAGCCGTAATAGGTATCTACAATCATCCTATCATCATTGCCAGCTGGAGATAGCCCTTGTGTCCCCAGAGGGACATGAGGCCTTGAATCTACCACTCTGGCACAGAAGAAACTAGTTCTACCAGGAATAAGACCATATTTAGACTCATGATTCAGCCAGGTGAAGCAGATGGATGAGTGAGATGTTGAAGGAAAGTATTGTTCCCCTAGTTAACTAAGATGAGGGGGGTGGGGGAGAGGAGAGGGGAAGGAGGAGGAAGTCCTGATCATTTAATACTCAGAAACACAATTCTCCTTCAGCATGCAAAAATCCTACAACTCTGGCTACCTCTTGTAGTTAATAAGGGAAAATAATACAGGGAAGATTTAGTCCTGAACATAAGCCCCGATCATCTGTTTTCTTAGTTGTTAACTGAATTCCTGGATTTGATTTGAATTTTCAAAAATACTGCCAAACCTAATCTTTTACAGAGATGATGCTAGCTCCAAATTTTTGGGACACATATTAGCTGCTTTTTTTTTTGGACAATGGACCCAAGGGTCAGTTTCTGTTTCTCTTCTATTTAATAGGGTAAACACAGCCCTTGATTTTACATGATCATATGTATGCCATGGGTTTATAACTTGATATTTTAATTCACTTCTATCAGAATTTGCTATTACTTTCTTCCTTCCACTCAAAAACTGACTGAAACCCAACAGTTGAAGCCTAGCTCCATTAAAATTGCTTGCTTAGAGAAGTTTCATGTGAATATGCAATTCTACTAAAACCAAAAGAATATCACATTTACTGCAGTACAACCATATGCTCATATAGAGCTCCTAAGGCTATCTCAGGTAAATTTTGCATCAGTTAATGGTATGTCAATTGAGAGATCCCTCCATTAAGGTCATAGGTCTCAAATTAGTTCATTTGAGGCTGGCACATTGTAGAGTAGTTGAATTAAGATGACCTCAGTTACAGTTTTCTGTGTTAAAGCTGTTTTAGTTAATGCTCCCAGGGTCTTTTTCTTCCCTGCAGGACACAAACTGCCTCTATTAAAGTCAGTGGAAATTGCTGATATTCTGCAGGGAGGGATAAAGCCTCGAGATTAAGAAGCCTGCATTAACAACACCTTAGTTAAGATGCTTTTCTTTCAGAAATACCTGTTAAAAACAGCTGCTAAAGTGATTTAGGAGCACTCAAGTACCAGATCACGCATTTGTAGTAACTGCTAAGATGTAGGTAAAGGACTTCAACAGCTGTGAGACAGTGATTTAACAGTGGGGACACTTGTCTTGTTTTCTTTTTTCTTACTTCTCTTTCTCTTAACATTGATGCTGATGCTTTATAAGCTAGATGACAAAATTTGAAACTAAAATAGTCATAAATTCATAATATTCAGTTGCAGATTGTCTGTAACAACATCCCATTGAGTGAGATCACCAGATGTAATGTCCCAAAATGACGTCCAAGGGACATTACCTTCACAAGATATATCTGCCTTTGCTCTATTCCTCCCCCGTCCCTTCTTGGATATACGTAGCTGTAATCAGCTGGTGGTCTGGTTCAGTTGTACCCTATAGCTGTGACCCTGGATGAGCTCAGCTGTTCTAACAGGTGAATGGAGGTATACGTGGTGGGGAAGTTACCTTCACCAAAAGTTGTGGGTCATCACGTTACCTCAGCCTGTGCCAGAGCACTTGCACTTGCCAGTGCAAGAGGCAAAAAAATAGAGGTTAATTACTTGTCAGAGTACATAGATTAAGAATATACCAAGCTTTTAACCTTTTAATGTTATTGTTATTTTCAGACTACTTGATTTTAAGTGATTGTTAGATTTGGAAACCAAAACAATCAACCAACAAAATAACCTTTGAAAAAAATTTCTATCAAATAATAATATTCTTTTTTTTTTCATTCTGAATAAATTTAAAGTGTCTTTGCTACAGTTTTAAAAAATATCGGGCTTTTGTTTACTATGACCTATAAAAAGCTAAATGCAGATAAAGGACACAATTAGTCCATTAGGCAGGCATTTTAAAGTTTGTGAGTTTAGTCTCACTGAGTTAACATTTGGTTAATTTAAAAATTACTGTAAGGCTGAAGCAACAGTGTGCATTAATATTGAGCATGTAAGAATCATCAGCAATGTAAAACTCATTCTGCTGAAGCTTTGTTGTGCTTCAGCTTTGTAGATTGTAAGCACAATATTCTGTGTTCTTAAGAGGAGAAAAAGCATGCGTATAAGTCTTTTTCTTCATTGTTCAGTCAGGCCCTACCTACACAAGGAAAACATGAGCAGGCAATGTGTGCTCACAGCCCAGAAGGCCAACTGTATCCTGGGCTGCACCAAAAGAAGCGTGGCCAGCAGGTTGAGGGAGGTGATTCTGCCCCTCTACTCTGCTCTTGTGAGCCCACACTTGGAACATTGCATTCAGCTCTGGAACCCTCAACATAAGAAGAACATGGATCTGTTAAAGCAAGAGGAGGGCCCTGAAGATGATCAGAGGCCTGGAGCACCTCTCCTATGAAGACAGGCTGAGAGAGTTGGGGTTGTTCAGCCTGGAGAAGGGAAGATTCTGGAGATACCTTATAGCAACTCTCCAGTATCTGAAAAGGGCCTATAAGAAGGCTGGATAGGGACTTTTTACAAGGGCATGTAGTGATAAGATGAGGGGTGATGGCTTCAAACTGGAAGAGGATAGATTTAAAATAGATATTCGGAAGAAATTTTTCACTGTGAGGGTGGTGAGGCACTGGAACAGGTTGCCCAGAGAAGCTGTGGATTCCCCATCCCTGGAAATGTTCATGGCCAGGTTGGATGGGGCTTTGAGCAACCTGGTCTAGTGGGAGGTGTTCTTGCCCATGGCAGGAGGACTGGAACCAGATGATCTTTAATGTCCTTTCCAACCTAAAGCATTCTATGATTTTATGTTTTAAATTTGTTAGTAGTTATCTTTTTATTTTTAGTCCCCATACATTTACTATGAAGACAATTTGAATCCTTTAAAGGCATAAAAAGCATTGTAAAAAAAATCTTGTTTAAAATGCTCAGAAATTAGAGTCTTTCTCCTCAGGCAGTGCTACAGTTACTGAGGTGCTGAGTTTCATCTTACCTAGCTTTTAATTGCAGCAAGAGGTATAGAACTTAAGTATAAAAATAAGTATGAAATTCAGGTTTGTCCTATAGTCATAATTGTGGTGTAGCTGTGTAACAGGGCTGTGCCTGTGTGCACACCTAGTGCACTCAAGTCATTAACTCCTTGGGTGATCCAGAAACTCCCCATGTAGACATCTGTGCAGAGGAGATAATGGAGCAATTTAGACAACAGGCTGACTTGAGACAGTGATTGACCGAACTCCTAGCCACCCTCTCAATTAAGGATTTGACTAATTGGTGCAGAAGCTTTCCTGGTGGAAATTTTGAACTGCCCTGAAGATTTCCCCCAGGAAACTCTGCGGTGCCTAGACCAATTTCTATGCTTAAATACATTGATTAACATCCTGGATGGAGAAACTTGCTATCTCAGAGACTCTCAGGAGGTTCTTGCTGCAAAATTGATCAAATTGTACACAGATAAGTCCAATGGGGCAGTCTTTTGTAGACAGTTAGGATAATTAGGAGGTGTTTTGTTTGTAGCTTGAAATAATCCATTGCAGTGGAACTTGCATATGATAGAGGTGTCACACAGGACCAGTACCAGGTGGACTGCAAGAACTGAGCAGAACAGCAGGTCAAGGAATCTCAGCCGACCCAGCTGAAGGCACTGCTGCAAGGACCCTTGCAATGGAGAAGCCTGTTGCTGTCCCTACCCTGTACCAAGATCCCAGTGAATTCAATTTTAGCAAACACTCTGTCTGTGAGTGTCTATGCAACATAATCACAAAAAAGTTAGTTGTCTTGTCTAAACTCAGGGGAAGCAGTGTCACCTCCACGGCATGATTTATACCACCTACCTTTTAGACAGTTAAAAATGCGTAATCCTTCTCTAAAAGTAAGAGCTCTATACTAATTATACCGAGGTGCAGGTGTGCTAAGGGCACTCAGGTTTGCCATTCGCATTTGACAGCAGTGCTGTCTCCTGCATCCTGTAATGCAGCTGTGATTACACAGCTGCAAAGCCTTTTTGCCCCACCGTCACTCTTTTTCTCTTTCCCTCACCTCCATCTATGTCAGGGCTGGGAACATGTCCTTGATTTTACTCAGATTCCGGCAAAATACCTCACCCAATAACTTTTCATACAAATATTGTTAATTTAAAGCAAATACACAACTTTGACAGTAATTTACAGTGGAAAACTGTGGAAAATTTGCTGCACTGTATTAGCTGACTAATCCTGCAAAATAAAACAGGAAATGTATGGAAAGAGGAATGAAAGCCACTCAATGAAAAGGAGAACTTTCAATTGTAGTCTGACATTTTTAAAGCTGCTACTGCTGCTAGTAGCATCCCACATTACCCAGTCCTGTCTCCATGCCTTATCCTCGCTGGTGCCAGAGTAACTCTGTAGTGGCAGAAAGAACTAAGAGAGCGATGCTGATGAAAACTCACGCAGCAGAAGGAAACAGTTATTTTTCAGCTCCGTCAGTTCTCCAGTGCGGTTCATTGCACAGTGGTGGAGTGAGGGCAGGTGTGAGTGGAAAGGATCGTTTCTGGCAGCGCTACTATATGACAGCTTAAAGTACTTATAAACCACCAGCACTTCATACCCAGCGTGTTGCATTTTAGACAAACCGAGAAATCTTTCCAGAGCCTTTAAAGGCCTATCTAATGTTACATAATACAGAAAGAGGGGTTTATCCAGCAGCTGAGAACTATGTCTGTGAACTTCAGTGAAAAATGAACAGCTTCTTAATCTAAGCATGAATATTCATAAAAAATAGGAAAAAAAAATTGTGTAGATGTTATCCACAAAAAGGTTGTATTTATTTCTTTCTTACAGGATGCTGAAATCTCCTGTGTTATTCTAACCATTTCTATTTCAACATAACCAGAAGACAAGCTAAATCAGACTTTTACTGATTTAAGAAGAAAAAATATACAATGATGTTCCATTTTTTAAATAATAAGAAAATCCAGAGTTTTAGAGAACCATTATATTGACTCTGTGGAACTCTGGTAGTACCTATGTATGGTAATACATTAGCTTGCTCTTCTCTATTTGCAATGGACCAGATTCTAAGGTCACCCTTCAAAAGAAAAAAAAATCGATTAGGACATTCACAGTTAAGTACAAGTGTTAAAAGTAGTATTATAAACAAAGCATTAAGTAAGGAGATTTGAAGACATAAGACCTTCCTCACCATTAAATGTGTCATACATAAATCTATCAGTTCTATTTTAACTTCTTTTCACTTTGTAAAACTTAAAACAAATCAAAACACTCAACAAATTCCATAAAAAGGAAGAGAAAGAGTAAGGCAATAATTCTTTAATTATAACAACATTTTAGAAACAGCACAGAAATCCATTTGAACAAATATAAAGCAAAGTTGGTGTATCCTCTAAACGATGCTCAGCATTGACAAAAATCTTTCAAAGTGCTGGAAAACACTAACAAAGAAAACCCCTTAATTGATAAATTGCTAATAACAATTCTTAAAAATAAATAATAAAAAAAAAACAACGAACAAACAAAACAAAAAAAGGCAAAAAAAAACCCACCTAAAATAAACCAGGAAATCTTCATACCAAATGATCCAGAGTAGAATCATAGAATTTTCTAGGTTGGAAGAGACCCTTGGGATCATCGAGTCCAACCATCTACCCTACTCTACAAAGTTCTCCCCTACACCATATCCCCCAACACCACATCTAAACGTCTCTTAAACACATCCAGGGATGGTGACTCAACCACCTCCCTGGGCAGTCTATTCCAATGCCCAACCACTCTTTCTGTGAAAAATTCTTTCCTAATGTTCAGTCTAAATCTACCCTGTTGGAGCATGAAGCCATTCCCTCTTGTTCTGTCATTAATTACCTGTGAGAAGAGACCAGCACCAACCTCTCTACAGTGTCCTTTCAAATAGTTGTAGAGAGTGATGAGGTCTCCCCTCAGCCTCCTCCTCCTCAAACTAAACAGTCCCAGCTCCTTCAACCGCTCTTCATATGATTTGTCTGCTAGGCCCTTCACCAGCTTCGTTGCCCTCCTCTGAACTCGCTCCAGCACCTCAATATCTCTCTTGTATTGAGGTGCCCAAAACTGGACATAATACTTGAGGTTGGACACAATACTCAATGTAGGTCATGGAAAGTATCTTAGTATAAGCCTATGATAAATAGTTAACATTTACAGAAAACAATAATATCTTCAACACCAGTTTTGTGCTTTAGAATCAGATACAAGCCTTTCAGTTAAAATGCTTACCAAAGTTTTCAGATATAGAGAAAGAACCTTCAGATCTTGATGTAGTCTCATAAAAAACTCAACAGCTGTCATGTTCACAAGCAACACAGAGGCGCTCAAAGCAACCATCCAAGAATGATTGTCATCAGCCATGACTCCACTCTCTGAGATTCAGACTTATGACAAATGAATTGTGATCAGTTTAAGTGATTCATCCTCACTCACTGACTCCAAATCTTCATTAAAAAAACAAGTCAGTGTTTCCTTGTGTATCTGTAAGTTGCAGAAGATGCTTCTATTAAAATCCTAAAAATATTAAGAATTAAAATTAAAAAAATTAAAATTAAAATATTAAGAAAATTTATTGTCACTATATCTTCTCCATTATTTATTAATAGCAATAAATATCTCAAGGTTAAGGTATGCTTGCAACAACGAATGGCGAGAAGAGAATGTAAAAAACATCATTATGCTCTGTATTACAATTTTGGTCACCCATTCTTTGCCTACTTATATGTGACAATGTAACACTTTGGGTTTTCTGCATCCAGTGACTGAATTTAAATTTGAAGCTATATCACCTTGCACTGAAATATCATAGTATCTAGCATGCTAAACAAGGTCAGCAGTAGCTTTTTCTACATGGCTAAGAAGCTTCTAAGAGCTATTTAGAGGTGAAATCCAATTGAAGTCAATAACAAAACTTCTATTTACTTCACCATGTACTTACATTAAAAGGATGATGTTATTGATTCAGTAGGCAATACTTTTACTTCTAAATCAGAACCCGTACAATGTCATACTAGGGATGCTGATTTTAGTATTTTGGGCAAGACTAGTGTTGCATTAGCTTTGAAAATCTGCAGGAAAAGGTACCATCAGATAACCTTTCAGAAACACAAACTTGTCTTCTGTCTAAGTAAAACTTAAATCTGGCAATCTGAGCATTTATACCTGTCAAAATCCAAAGGCATTTCTCATAAAGGGTTTCTATAAATTCAACAATCCTGGCCAATTCCAAGTAGGTTAATGATATTGTTTAACTAAATTGTCTGTGTGTTTTTCATATTGACAATATTCTCTGCTTTCCATTCAAAATTAGTTTTAATATATTTTGATCGATTCTGCTCTGTAAGAGGGAGACCAGGGAAGGTCCTCACAGAAATTAACATCTGTTTAAAAAGTAGGAAACAAGGAAAAAAGTATATTAAAGATCAGATTTTGCAGTGTAGGACATTTATGAATGGAATCTTAGTGAAATCTGAAACACCTGAGACACCTGAGACAAACAAGAGTCAGTGAAGATAAACGTAAAGCAAAGCACAGTAAAAAAAACATTGGGTTTTCACAGATGGACTCAAAGCAGCCTGTTAATGCAGTGGAATGTGTCCTTGGGATTACACATATAGTTATATGCATACTTTAATTCAGGGACAGTCAAAAAAAGTAAATATAGTGTTAGGAAAGGAATAGAGAGCAAACCAGAAAATCGTTATGCCACTGTAAAAATTCAGCTACCCCCCAGATCCCAGTTCTTGAATGTGTTGATTTTTTGCAGATTGCTTAGGTCTTCTGATATCAGAAACAATATATTGAAACAATATATTAGAACTGGAGAAAGGCAAATGTCATACTTATTTTCAAAAAAAAGCAAAAAGGGATCTACAGGTCAGTCAGTCTCACTCTGGTCCTCAGGAGCATCCCAGGGAGTGAGTTCCCTCAGAAGCCATTTGTGGTGACTGGGAATAACCAACATGTATTTACCAAAGGTAACCTATGCTTCATCTACCTGATTAACCTCTATGATGAGTTTACTAGGTCTGTAGATGTGGTGGACTGTGGACAGTGTTTAGTTTGACTTTAGTAAGGTTTTGAACTCCATCTGCCATGGTGTCTTTGTTGGGGCATCATGGTCTAGATGGATGGACTAAGTGAAAAATTGGATTGATCATCATCCTCAAAAGGTAGTGGTTCATAATCTACCTAAAGACTGGCTACAGTAGAGTTCCTCATAGGCTAATCTGGGGATTTATCATGTTTAATATCTTTATCAATGACCTGTAGGACTAGGTGAAGTTTGTCTTCCTCAAGTTTGTGGGTAACTCTGAGATGGCGGGGTGCAGTTGATATCCTTGAGGGAAGGGCTGCAATTGAGAGGCATCTAGAAAGGCTAGAGTAATGGGCTAACAAGATCCTTATGAAATCCAGCAATGACAACTGCAAAGTCCTGTGCTTGAGGCAGACTAACCCCTGCAGCGGTATAGGCTGGGGACTGACTGCCAGAAAGCAGCTCTGCTGAAAAGGACACGGTGGGCAGTAGTCCAAATATGAGTCATCTCTGTGCCCTGGCAGAAAAGCTCATTGCATACTGAGTTGTATCAACAAAAGCATATTCAGTAGATCAAGGGAAGTGATTATTGCCCTTTACTCAGCAATTAGTAGACTCCATCAGGAATACTGCAATCGTTTTTCCGGACCTTGGTACAAGAAGTATTTATAAAGCTGAATGAGTGCAGCACAGTCCAGAGTCCAGCAGAAGGTCACCAGTATGGTTGAGGGCTGGAGCACTTAACCTGTGAGGAGAGGCTGAAGTAATGGGGCTTGTTCAGACATGAGAAGCTTCCTAATACTTAAGAAGAGGTTACCAAGAAGACAGAACTTAGTTCCTTAACAAGGCGGACAGAGGGAGAAAAAGAGGCACTGGGGATATAAAGGGATATAAGGAAAAGAATCTGCTCTGTAAGGGTAATTAAGCACTGGGACAGGATTCCCAGAGGGGCTATGGGACCATCATGTTTGGATGTTTCCCATACTTAAATGGACAGTGGAAACCAAGCAACCAGGTCTAAATTCACTGTCCGCTCTGCTTTGAGCAAGAGGTTGGGCTAGATGACATCCCAAGGTCCCTTCCAATCTCAATAATGCTATGATCTTGTGTTCATGCGTATCTAGAACCCAAGTGATTTCTCAGAACTAAGTAGTTCACAGCTGAATTTGACCCCGGTGGTGGTAATTGTATAAACCTGCTCTAGATTGTGATTGGAAACCGTATCTAGAAATCAGAGACAGATAAGAGTTAAAATGGAAGGATGTGGGTCTGCAGAGATCCAGTACTATTCAATATGTAACAATTTAGACAATGAAAGTAGAAATCAGATTTATTAAATTGATATAGTATATCATTTTGGAAGTTGTAAACATAAAATGCAGGACAGATTCCAAAATCAAAACAGTATTGTAAAATTGAAGAAATATTTGGGAAGGAAAAAAAATCAATAAGCATAAGTGCAAGATTCTGCCTTTTGATTAGAATGTTTATTCGTCCAACTGACTACATTACAGCAAAAATGGATCTAGGTAACATTAGCTGAGCATACATCAATGATATTTTGTATTTTTAAGACTATAGATCAGCACAGTGAAATACATCAACCAAACCTGAAAGACGGGTAGCAATACTTCCTTTCTACCAGTGCTAGGACAGCTTCAGCTGGGTCTTTTATGGGCTTCAAACTACAAGAAAGATGTGGGTAAAGAAACTCCTGGCATAAATTATCAAAAGTAATGTAGGACCCTACTCACATGACCTGTGAAGAAGGCTTGAAAGAACTGTGGCTGTTTAGTCTAGACAGGGAGACAGAAAAGAAACATGATACCACTTTTGAAATATGTAAAAGGCTCCTGCAAAGTGTAAAAGAACAATCTGCTTTCTATCTGTGTGGAGGACAGGTCAAGAAGCCGTGAGCTGAAACTGCAGCATAAGAGCCTTGTGTGACATTAGGAAAACTTTCTGACTTTAGGAATAGCAAATCACTGAAATAGACTGATAATGAAAGTGCTAAGAGTCTGTATCAGCTGTGGACCTTGTGAACAGGCTAGACAGAACCCCGTCAGGGATGCTAAAGGTTTAATTGTTTCAGCCTGGGGATGGGGAGATGGAACAGACAACCTCCAGAGATCTTTTCTAACCAGAGGCGCAGAATCATGGTAAGACTGGAACATGAAGTTTCTCTTACTAAAGGAATGCATAATTTCATAGAAATTGAAAGGTTCAGGCCTTATGAAAGAAGACTTTTTCCCACACAGACATACTTTCTAATGGTGATAAGCAGCTTCACTGTTCTTAAGGTGAGGACCCCTAAGGATAAGACAGTGTTTTATGTACCCTGGACTCAAGCAATTCACTGTTTTGATACACTGTTCCTGGCAAGCACATTTTAAAATAAAATGGATTGAAAAATAGAAGAT
The DNA here is from genome assembly GCF_965231255.1 of Vanellus vanellus. NCBI lineage: Eukaryota > Metazoa > Chordata > Aves > Charadriiformes > Charadriidae > Vanellus > Vanellus vanellus. Next base: position 86,549,804 of record NC_138907.1, read on the forward strand.
TGATGGGAAGGTATTTAACAAATGAACAAATATATTCAAAAGATTATCCTACAAAGCTTATGAGTGCACGCAGTCCTGTTTGTGGAATAAGCAGCTGCTTATTTCAGCTGGTGAAGGCAGCAAGTCACCACTGTGTAGGATGAGCTCTGGAAATTCTCACTTGATCCCTTCTTTTTTGATGCTTCGCTACAGATATTGATGCTTCAGAACAAACTTTGGAATCATCCATATGCCAGCAGTTAAATATCCTTGGAGGTGGGGCTGTCAGGAGGCACAAAGATTATGGTGTACGCTATAAGTTACTTACAGTTTGCACTCCAGTTCACACAAAGCTTTTGTAAACATAGGAAAAGTCTACAAAGTCTTTTTTCTTTTTGATAAAATTGGTGGGTTGTGTTGGTTCTCTGTACAAGAGTTACTCTAATAATTATTATATAGCAGCTGAGATGTAAAAGCTAAATCTCCTACTGGTGATAATCAACACAACTACATTCACTTCAGTGGAACTCTGCCAATTTATTCCAGCTCAGTATCAGATCAAAAATGTCGTATGTCCAAAAAAGTGCATCTATTTTTTATATTGAAAGCCAAAATGCCAATAAGCTTTTAGGTTAGTTTGGTTTTGTTTTGTTTTGTTTTTTTCTTAAAATCTCATTAAAAAAAAACCAACAAAACAGTTTATGTATTTATCTTTTTAATTTATAGTCAGATTAAATATAACAGGCTTTTCAAGAAACGCTACCAAAAAAAAAAAAATAGTTCTCTTCTTAGTACAGCTTCTTTCTAGGCAAATTCATACTAAAAATGCTGGAAAAGGACAATTTCAAAGTGGAAATGGTAGCTATTGTTTAAGCCAGCGTGGTGATTCAAAAAAGCTTAAGGATTAGGAGTGCTGTATAGGAAACACTATTATTCTGCCTTAGAGAAGAAGGGCTGGAATTGGTTGTTCTTTCCAGAGGAAAGAGAAAAGTGGAAGGAGAGCTCTGGAGCATTGAGCATATTCAGCAATGCTGAAAATGAGCAGCATTCCCAGTTGCTGGGGGACAGGAGAAATAGCAGCTGTAACTGTTCCTTCAGGGTAATGACTGCTTTCCCACAGTCTTCGATTATTCTTTCAATAAGAATAATGAGACTGATTTGCTGAAGTTGAGGCATAGGCTAAATAGGTACCAGGGACCATGGTGATTCTATCAGACCACAGCCAGACATGGAATCCCTGTAGGCATAGGCATCTTTTGGAGCCAAAAACCCTCCACATTTCCCTCTTAGAGTCTTTGCCCAAGGCTTCTAAGCAGGGTATTTTAATTATTATTGTTTTAAACCCCAGTCCATAGAAGCTTAATGTTTACACAATCTGCTCAAAACTTTGGAGGGATTGACCTATGTGCAGTTGTGCATAACAGCTCACAAGATGAGACCTTCAGCTAGTGTTTCAAAATCATCTAAGGAAATTAGGAGCTGTCCTTTCAAGTGTCCTTGAAAATGACAGTCTCAACCTAGACCCCTGTAGTCATGGTAGTTTGTTCAGTCTGTTTCCATGTGAATACCAAACAGGCAATTTAGAAGTCTAATTTTTACCCTCCCTTTACTGTCAAAAAGGAATTAGACCATATGAAGTCATCAAGGACTATCTGAGGATTTGCTATAACACCCATCACCATGGTATCTAAGTGCTTCCTGAAAAGACCTATTAATCACTGTGACTAAGCGTTCCCTCCTACCTGATCTGTCAGCTGAACGGCTGTTACTTCAGTTTCTGATTTATGTTCTCATGATTTAGCTTAAATATGTGCATCAAATAGGACACTAGATAAATTCTCTCTTTTTTGAAATCATCACAGGAAAAGACCCAATTTAACAGATGAATTTGTTTCTACGAAGGTGGTGGGGCAAGATTAGATAAAGAGTATAGATTTTCTCCCCAAAACTAAGAATTTCTGAATTACGCTGTAGTTAACTAAAGCAATGGCATTAACCAAGTTACTAGGGCATTTTCTGACAAAACAAATTTCATCAGCCAGTATTGTCATTTGTAGAAACATTAAAGTACTGATTCTGAACAGTTTCTCAAATGCAGGATGGAGATTCTCATAATAACTTCTGTCACACTGTCTTAACAATCAGGCTGTTGGTCAGTCTTGTGAAATGTAGGATACATAGGTTAGTATAATAACCTAACCACAAGGCTCTCAGATACGGCAAATACACTTCCAGTTTGACAAAAAACTACCCAAGATTTATGAAACTTGTATGATTGAATTTTCAAAATGCTTCAAATCCATTTTAAAATGTATTTTTTCTATATAAATATATAGGCATTTTCCAATAGGAATAGTTAAAATAAATATTTGAAAGGAAAATAATTAAATCACCCTTACTTTGCTTATTTTTAATAAATTTAAATCTTCTTTGCTTTGACTTGAAGTAGGAGCAGCATTCAGAATTCCCTCGTTGTCCCCGATAAATAACACTTGCTGTCACGCCATCATAAGAAAACCTTGAAGTTTCTAACAGCTAATGCTTCTATTAAGGACAGTGAAGATCATGTTTGTGTATTTTTTCTGCTTTCTGATCTTTATTATGAGTCTTGCACTCCTTACTGTACTCAACTTATTCCAGGTAATTTCATCACTTTCTCTTCTTCTAGACATAAATTTTGTTCTTAAATACAGAAAATTTATTTATTAATATTATTTTCTATTTTGGTTCTATGACATCAGAAGTGCAGGGTTTTTCTGGAAAATGTTGGTTGGTTTATTATTTTACAGCTATTTTTAATATAATGTTTACATAAGGCACACTATAGCTTTTGAAGTGCACCTGACAATATGGTCTTTCTTAGCACATCTAAATTAAGATTGTTTTTTTAAAGAAAAGCTTGTGGTTATCTCCTCTCCTCTCCTCTCCTCTCCTCTCCTCTCCTCTCCTCTCCTCTCCTCTCCTCTCCTCTCCTCTCCTCTCCTCTCCTCTCCTCTCCTCTCCTCTCCTCTCCTCTCCTCTCCTCTCCTCTCCTCTCCTCTCCTCTCCTCTCTTCTCCTTTCCTCTCTATATAGCAATTACAATGTTACACTTCTCTGGAGAAATTTATCAATATATCCAACAATTTTAGGAGCATATTAGAATAACAGACTTAATACGATAGACTGTTTTATTTTAGCTTAAGTAAAAACAGCCTTGACGTTTAGAAGCATGGCACAGTACTTATGCATTCACATCAAATGCTAATACAGGTCTAAATATATACATTCACAAAAGATCTACATGTACCTGTCCATGAAGATACAAATCTACAGGATGATTTGGAAATGGACCATTATTTTTTCCCCGATGCAATTTAAATACATTTTAAGGTACTTAGAAATTGTATACATTGAAGTCATGAAAAAGAGGCATAAGTTAAAGCGTTAAATAAATTTCAGACAAACCTTTTCAAGTCTATGAGTCCAGCAATCAAAACCTTTCATTCTTTCCTCTTAAAAGAAATGTTGCATCTCCTTCATGAGTGTCATCTTCTGCTTCCGAATCTTTTCTGATTTTTGCAATAATTTGAGCATACTGCTTTATTTTGTCAATTTTAATGACAAAACAGAGGTGACTACAGATGTTCTAAGGTACCTAAAAGTCAGTGGTAAATCATAGCCGAACAAAATCTTATCACAATTATTTTGTCCAGAACAAAAAAAAATCAGTTTGGTTAACTCAAGCCAGTTAACTACAAAAAAGTAACTTCCGGATCCTGCCTGTTTCTCTATAAAACTTCTCTAGAAACTCCATCAAACAGATGGTGGCATTTGCAGTGACCTCACAGTCATTAGGATAATCTCATGTAACATTTTACCAGCCTTATCTACATGATCTTTCTTTTCAACTTCCCTTTTTTTTCAGAACTCTATTGCTATTGATTAGGCCTTTATAGCTTTCTCTCCAGCTAATGCTTCTCTGAAGCCACTCAGCTTTAATTCATTTCTCTTCAGAAATTTAGGTTAAAATTGCCTCCTATGGATGCCTTATCACATTCTTTAAGCTTCAGCTAAGGGTCTTAAAATGAATTCAGGATAGATCTTCCACTGGCTTTTATACTTCGCTAGCATAAAATTCTAAGCCATCGTCTTCTCATTGTATATCTTCTCATAATCTTTAGTAATCTTTACTCTGTATTACATTTATGCATTCCAGACTACTCCCCATCTCTGAAAAATGTACATCTGAAATTCTCTATTCCTCAGATTAAAGAACAGAAATGTGCGCTCTGATGTTGAGAAGTGCGTGTTTATTTCCATGTTATTCATTTTCAATTTAATTATCCTGTATTTGTTCCCTACTTTTCTTTTTACATAAAAATCAAATGAAACCACATAGTATTTCCTTGAAGTTATGAAAACTTTGTTTCATCTCAACACTGATTAGTAAATTGCCTAGAAAAAAGCGTGTACATAACTGAAGTATGAACTGAAACTGGACAAAACTCCCCATATCTTGGTCATGAATCCTCCTGCCTCAGTCTCCCCTCTCTGTTTCTGTGTTACAGAATCAGAGAATCATAGAATGATAGGGGAGGGCTTGGAAGGGACCTCTGGAGATCATCTAGTCCAACCCCTTGCCAGAGCAGGGTCACCTACAACAGGTTGCACAGGACGGCGTCCAGGCAGGTTTTGAATGTCTCCAGAGTGGGAGACCCCACAGCCTCTCTGGGCAGCCTGTTCCAGTGCTCTGCCACCCTCAAAGTAAAGAAGTTCCTCCTCGTGTTTAGATGGAACTTCCTATGTTCAAGTTTGTGCCCGTTACCTCTTGTCCTATTGCTGGGCACCACTGAAAAAAGACCGATCCCATCCACCTGGCACCCTCCCTTTAGAAGAGCACGTGTTACCCACGAGTTTGTGAGTGCAGTCTAAGCACAATTCTGGTTGTGTAATGGCATTAGTCTACAATATCTGCTAGGAAGAAGAGATGTCTACCAAAACCTCCATAAGTCTCTTTTAAAGCCTAAGTAAATACCCTAAGCTTTCTCTTTCTCCGGGGATTGGTAGTAAATATGTTTCAAGCAAAGTCAGAGGCAGAAATAAGGATTATTATTTGAAAGTAGTTAATTTGTAGTGGGCAGATAAAGTTTGAAGTTTTGCAGGATTTTCTGCTGAGCAGCTCTGTTTCCATTGGGATTAGCAGTGAATAAGCTTGGAGCAATATATTCCAGGGCTTATTCTAACAAGTTAAAGGAAGGAGAATGGACCTGAACATTTGACTTGATACTCTGTCCGTCTTCCATTAAGTCTCTTTTTAAAAATTGTCTGTTCCTAACTTTCCAACTTTCTTTGTGGCAGAATGTAGGGATATAACAGCTCTTCCAGTGCCAGCGTGCAGCTTGCCTGGCTGTACCAATGAGTACCTATCAGCCCCTGAAGAGCTCGACTGCTAGGATCATTTAGCATTCCTTGACACTGATGTTTAATTAGAGAATGTTTGAACTCTTTAAACTGCTAGTCACTCATAGTTACTTACATCACCTTTTCAAACTTTTAAACATTTATTTTTATTTTTAGAAATGCTTAATCCCCTTTTTAATAGAAGAGAGCGAAGAGGATTAAGCCAATGAACACTGAATTGAATACTAAACAATGTGAGGAAAGATGGTCTGACAGCAGCCTGCATAGAGCCATCCAGGAAGGCAATTGCAAAACAGACAGAAAGATTGAGAACATTTTAAATATACCTGATTCTTACAAATAGCTGTCAATGCCCATGCATACGAAAAGGTTAGAGATTTAGGTTAAGATAGATGTTCAGATAGATGTTCACGTGAAATATAAGGCAAATAAAAAGGAAAGGATCTGGAAAATAAAATTATTAGGGATTGATTGAAAGGAAAAGACATACTTTCCTACATCTGACAAATGTACAGTTGGTCAGCATCCTGCACCACATACCCATCAATTCATTGCTATGCAGAGTACCATCAGCAGGCTTCCACTTCAGCTGTGCCTTCAAAATAAGGGAGAAATATGTGAGAAAATAGTAGTAGAAAACCTTTGTGGTCAATTTCTTCAGAAGGGAGTATCAAAGGAGAATTTAGGTTAGAAGGAATCTCTGGAAGTCTTCTGGTTCCACATTTGCTTTTAGCAGGGGCAAAATCAAGGACTTTTGCTTCATTAGAGCCTACGTCTTATTTTACAGTTTAGACTATATTATGTCTCATATAGGTCAGTTCACTGGCACACCTGTTTGTTTCAGAATATAATTCAGACAACTATTATGTATTTATTATTTAGACTTAATGTAGAGATATTACAGATTCCGTGGCTTAATTTGCCAAAAACCACAACAAAGGCAAGGAAATAGGTAATTCTCATAACAAATACATATTGAAGATTCTAAGTATCTGAACCATAAACTTGCAGCTTGTCTCAAAAGGAACCAGTTTTTCTGAGGGCTTAGAGGAGATGCATAATCCAAGTAACAATTTATGCAATTTTTTATGTTGTATGGATTACTTTTTTCTTATGCATAAAAATACTAAATAGTAAATAACAGGTAGGCAGAGTGGTCCCTTACAATTTGGTATTTGATTGGTAAATATTTCAGGGGTTCCGTGGCTGTATAAGAACTTAATTGTCTCTGTTCCTGAGCTTTTGCAATTTAAAGCTTCTGCTATGATAATATGTTTTTTTGTGTGTTTGAGTCAGCTTTGTCCTTTGGGCATCAAAATTATTTCTTTGCAGCAGAACTTCAGTTGTCAGTGGTCTATAAAAGTGGGCCAGCTTCCTTGGCACCATATGGGATTCTTTAGTGAGATTCTCCTAATTTTGTTCAGCCTGAAGAGAGCGTTTAGGAGGCCATGAAACCCAGGGCCCACCTTGTGGCTGAATATGCAAAGAATGGTAATGAGTATGAAAGCTCCTTTAGCTCAATGACATTCAAAGTCCTTGCTATCACAATGCCTGACCACTGGAGTTACTGGAATGGAAAAGACTGTTCTGTCATTTAATCAGTGCTTTCCACTCATTGGGATTCAGCCGTAGTCTCTAGTGGCAACTGTGCTAGGATTTCTACGGCTTTAGGGCTGCAATAACTCACTTACCCGTAAAAAGGGGTGGGACAGATAAAGAAGATTAAGAAATGCAGTGGTTTGTGGAGGTTTGCTCATTTGCATATGTTTTCATCTCCCCCGTGGATGGGCTGGCATTCATTAATTTCCCCTCAAACAGAAACTCTTGTTTGTCACAGAAAGCCCCAAGATACGTCTCCTGAATTTGTCCTACATACAGATATTATACCACAGAGAGCAATAAACAGTATTGATTGTTTCCTATCATATTTGGGTGACCCTGACTACTTTGTAAAAATTTTTAAAATGTGCGTCGCTTAGGCAGTATCTAGGAGGCTCTTGGACCTGTGGCTTGGCTTCTAAACACGTTGTGTCTCCTTAAGAATGAGATTTATATTGGCTGCATCCCAGAGGTGAATATAATGACCTCTTTCACCTTGTCAAAAGGGCAGCCTTGTCAAACTCGCAGTAGTCAATATCCTACAGCGCATCCATTTAGCACAGGAGCACAGCCCAAACTGGGACTTGGGAGTGCAGGTACTCAAATGCACAGGTCTGACAAAGACAAATAGCACAGGGATGCACTAACTGAGCAAGGACAAAGGGACGGCTTGCCTCCACTGTGTGAGAAATTGAAGCCCACTTAGATTTCTCCTGCATGCGTTTTATGGTGTGAGAAGAGGTTTAATTTTTTGAAATCCGTGATTTAAGACGTGAGAAGCAGAGGAATACTTCTGCTCAATCCCACGTTTTCTTTCATTAGTTTTTCCTTTTACCATTTTGGTTTTTAATTGACTGCCACTTTATCTTTTTCGTACAGGTAGATTCATTGGGGCATTTAAATAATAGTTTCCCTGTTGATACCCCCAATTCTCTCTGCTACAGGTACTTATTTTATAGCTTCTGCTTAAACTATTACAGCAGCACTGTGCCAAGCAGTGGTCATATTCTTTATGTGGATGGTTCTGATCTTTTTACCGACTCTCCTGATTAAATAAGTTAAGCTGAAATTGTGCTGTATATAAATCAGTAACACAGAATGCATTTCACAGAATAAGATTTACTAAATTTTAGAAAGATTACACTTCAAAAAAAAATGAGAATTTTTAACAACACTTGTGAAAAGAAAGAACCAAGACATGTTTTCAATTAATGTTTTTGTGATCTTTTTGTAGAGCCATATTAATTTTTGTATATGATTTTACATTTGCGTAACTTAAATTTGTGGTATACATGGCCCAGCTGTCCCTTTAACGCAGCTCTGTTGTGCAAGGGTGGCCTTTTTTCAATGTAAAGTTCTGCAATGATCTGGAATCTATTTAGAATTAGGATTGCGTTTCTCCTTCAGGTCATAGTTTTCTAACTGTCATTTTAATGCAAATCACAACAAGTAAACTTAGTGGAGTCAGTGAAGTAAAATCTGTATAAAATCGCCACCAGTTCCCAATCCTACGAACACTCAGCGTGTAGCTAATGGTAAGTCACATTGATTTCAACAGTACTACTAACAGTGTGCAAAATTAAACACATTTATAAGCCTTTGCAGGATCGGGGCTTCAGAGAGCTCAGGAACTGGCCTTTGATGTCCATTTATAAATCCCCATTATAATTAACAGGAGTTTTACAGGCACATCAATAGCAGAGTATATGTAGAGTGTATTCCTGCTAGCCAAATAGTCTGCAGATGGAGTCCCAAAATATTCATTGACTCCCTGCTGACAAGGAAATTATTTATTATTACTACCTACATGATACAGTACTAACCTTGAAAACCCATTATATTCTAATGAGGCCAAAGCCACTTAAACTAACAAACGATCACCACCTCAAAAACTGTATTAATTTAAGGAAACATTACTGCTACCATAGAATTAGACATTTTCAGACTTTTTTATTACGTCCCATAATGGATGAGATAAAGCCTCTTGAAACCGGAGCAATGTTTACCATCCTGTGCTCTGTTCTTGTTTCTAGAATAGGAAGTCAACATCAGACTACACTGTGGGACAGACAATATATGGAAAAGAAAGAGCAAGCTTTTCTAGCAAGGGGAGGTAGGATCAGTGGGTACTACCGGAAGCCTGATCCTCCTACTTTTTTTCTCAATTGAACATCAATCAGAGATATGAGACATTTGAGAAAAAATATTACGTTTATGGCTGGTTTTCCAAGTACTTATCGAATCTGCAGGGGTACATACTGGAAAACAAGAGTTACTAGTTGCTTTCTCTTTGATTTACTCTGTGTACCCTGGGGCCTTGCTTCATTTCTGAGTTTTGAAAAAAAAAAAAAAAAAAAGACACTGAGATGTGTGAAATCTTTTGCTTTGTTGATTTTAAAAGGCAACAGTACGTATATATGTAAGGTGACCTGTTGAGCAGGCGTGCAGGCACACTGCTTACAGCACAGAACAACTGGTACACTTTTCTAAGTAGAGACTTTGAAAAGACAAATATTTATTTATTTATTTATTTTAGTAGTTAATGAGGAAATTCTATGGAAAGGCATTTGGGAAGAGGTAGTACGTATATTTAAGGCCTTATGCAAAGACTCCTGTGCACTACCTGATTCTCATGCTTTGGAAGGGCCGAAGTGTAACATACAGAAGACATCTGTACAGAAGACATAATGAGAAAAAATACTTTTTATCGATCAAGTCATAAAAATCTTCTTTTACTGGTTCCATGCCATGATCTTCACTGACTTTTGCAAATATTTTCTGCTTCACTCATACCAAGCTCTCTTAACCTAAGAGGTTATCAAATGTTAATTATTTGGCTGAAAACACGTTTCCCCACCATCAACATTTGCCAAGGGATTCTGCTATGTCTTCACTCTGAATCTGGAATAAGCTGATGTATAAATGCAAAAGCAACTTAGTTTTGCATGTCAACACTGGAAAACTTCAGTATGTTTCATTGAAGTACCACAAATTAACCAGAGAGAATCTGACCTATTCAGCAAAGGTCGGGGCTGTGGGGGTTTATACTGGGTTAATAACAAACAGGCAATACAGTGAAAAGTTCAAGTTTGGAATTAGGGTAAACAAATTTAGAATTTTTTATCTGAGTCGCAAATTCACCAGCTGGTGTTTTAATGATAAATCAAGTGACAGAGTGAGTGCTCTGAGAAGGTAACATGCATGGTTTTTGCTTGTGACATAGTATGAACAAACAACTGCTTAGGATTCACCATAAAGTTTCTACGAAACATTCTGGAAATTGGAATAGGAAGTCTATCATACAGTTCACTGGCTATAAATATGTGTTAACTTTTTTCCTCTTTTAGTATAATTACTGCTCCGGGACAAAGAAAATCAACTGTTTTTTGTTGAAAGATCGATATACCAGAGCAGATCATAAATAAAGACCTTCTCAAGGGAAATGTACACTCACACTCATTGTCCTTCAGAGGAGTTTTAAGAGAATAAAACTCCTTTATTGTCTTTAATTGAAACATAGATAGAGGAGAATTTAGCCATTTCCTCTTCTCTCTGTGCTTTACTCTTATTTTAACAAATGTTGCTGTGAAAGAAGCCTGGATGGTTTTAAAGTAGCTTGATTTTTGACATGAGAAATTTTAGAATTACTAAACCCTTGAATAATTCCATATCTGAAAGAGTTTTTGTGCTATGACAGAAACAGGATCCTAAATGTTAACTCTGTAATAGATGTCAGAAGATCACCATATGTTGTATTTTAATTTACCCTTGAGTTTCTAGAGTTTTCTGAGATACTGGTTGAAAAGTCAAACACCTTATGTGTGTACTTAAAACAAATTCAAGTAGATACAACAGGAAAAGAAAAGCATAAATTATCATTGTAAAACATGTCTAGAGTGCCATGTGTAAGTCAGATTACCATATCCAGGAAACATGAATTCCAGTGAGGAATACCAGGCAAAACTGTGGTATTAGACATCTGTCATAGCAGAGAAGACAAAAAGTGTCAAAAAGTGTTTAGGAGGATGCTGATGTTTTCAGGCCTGCAACAGCCATTGACACTGTGATATTGGGTTGCTCAATCCATCTGTCCTGGGTTTTTCCTTGCTAGCAAAGGAAAGCACCCCACTCCATTGACCCCAGTCCTCCTGATCATGGAAGCAGGATTAACACGTGTGTTATAGATGGAACAACTTTGCTTTATTGTCCTCCTCCAGCTGCAGAGGAGCACAGGCAATATACCTTGACATCCCCAAACACATCATTTGTGTACCTTATTACCCCTTTTCCCATTTCTTTACCCTCCTCTTTGCACACCAGCTGCACACCAGCCCTGTCCCAAATAATTACTGACAATTACTTTTTCTCCATTGTGATCAGTCTTGCTACCTCCGTATGCAAATTTGGTATTTCTTAGTCTGCTACCTAGGTAATCTCAGCATTGCACACTCTACTAACAAGGCTGCCTAGGTGCTGTTAATCTTGCAAAGCTGTTCTCCCCCAAAGATCTGCAATGCTCCCATCCAGTTATCTCTGACGTTCGGCCCTTTCTCACTTACCTCCCCCTTAACCACCTCTGAGACCCAGGTGTCCCCGACAGCCCTCACAGTGCTATCTGTAACTTTTGGCAGCTTCTCACATTGTTTATCTGTCATGTCTGGCAATTTCTCATGTCATAGTTCCTCATGTCCAGTTCAGTTAGCTTAACCCCGGGCCAGGACTTATTCAGATGCCTCGATAAGTGCCTGCAGCCCTAACAAAAAAGGAAATGAGACTTGGCTTGTTTATCTTTGCAATATGAAGACTGAGGTCAGATATGAAATAAAATCTTGACGACGTCTGTTTTATAAGTACAGCATATAGGGCTAAAACTACTGAATAGAATAATTTTGATTAAAAAAAAGTTATTGTAGCACCTGAATATCTGTATAAGGATGTCTCAGGCACCTACATATCACTGTGATGTTTATAAGACTGATAACTCTGGCCAGTTTAAACTCCAAATGAAAACTTAACTAGACTTACTTTTATTAACACCTTTCATGCTAATGATTAGTTCCTACTCATTTTTAAGTATTATCACTACACGTTCAAAGCAGTCAGTCCATAGCAGCCATATGTTACACCCACTGTGAGCACACAGTACTGCAGCACTGGTGCCATACCCTCAGCACTCCCTATCACCCCAGTGCAGGGAGAAAGCTCCAGAGATCTTCCGTGTGGGATACTGAGGTGGGCAACAGGTTTGGAATCTTCCTCTTTTGTAAAATGTTTGAGTTTCTTGACACCACTGAGGCCTGGGCCTCTGGCACTGGCACAGGTGCTGAGGGATGCTCAGGGAGGTCACATTCCCTCTGTGGCAGGTGCCTGTCTCATTCTTTTCTGCTTAGTGACTTCTCCTTTTCTTAAAGTTTGCATGTTTTCAGTGAGCAGTAATTGGCCATCAGCGAGTTATTGATAGTTCTAGGGCCTTTGCTTTCAAGATAAGTCTGTATTTCAAACAGTTTAATACCCCATGCTTTCAAAACTGTACATCCTAGCAAGAGACACAACATACCAAGCTTCAGTTCACATCATTGCAAGTTCTCACAGCAAGTTGGTAACAAACCTAACAGACCATGACTGGGGCCTTGCAGAGTTTGCTAAGGCACAGTTAGCTTAAGGCCTGAAGCTTATTCCCTGAAGCATTACAATTTTTACAGGGCCACAGTGTGCAAAAATGTTTTTACAGCTATTATTATTATTTACTGTGCCTATGTCTAATTTTAAAACAACCTAATATTTATTAAATCCTGCTTAGTGTAGATCTGCTTTTACAGGTGCAATAGGGCTTTGCTTTGGCTGCAGCATAAACTGTTCATGTATTAGGAAAGACTTTCTAAATACTGGGCAGTGAAATTAAAAGGCAGTCATCCAGTGGGATAGGAGGTATAAAAAAAGAGATACAATGGCAAGGCAACAATACCTTACTTATAAACCAGAATTTATCAAATATGTAAGGAAGGACTATATGATGTATTTGCTTAGAGTGAGCAAGGATTACACTGGTCAGTTCAGGAACTCACTTCCCTCAACAATGGAGTCTGTCTTGGCTTCTAACATCTCACTGGCATCACATAGATCTGCCTCTGGTCCAAGCCAGATTTACCCTCTATTGTAAAGGTCAGTCCTGAAGAAAAAGGACACAAGGATAAAGAGTTTGAAGTTAATTCACCATTCTATCAAAAGCCAATTTAGAAATCAACAGATAAGGTACCTGTTGTCCAGTTAAGGGTGTGTATGAACTGGAATAATCTTACAAAACCTGTATTTCAGCTGACCACTCCAAGTCAAAGATTATTTTCAGTGCAAATACAGTATCTAGAGGCATATGCATGCCATCTTCTCTTTTTCTAACTCCACTTGTGCATTCATTAGCTTTGAAAGTCAACTCTTAAAATGAGAGATAGCCACTTACATATGAAAATACATTCACTTGAACTGAAACAGAATTAATTGATAAGGGACCAATGCAGGAAACTAAATTTGCAGCTTCTTCCTTGAAAATAACAATCAAATCCTGCGGGTACTAGCAACTCACTTCTTATTAATTTCATCTAATAGCTGTTATTATAAATGTACGAATACATAGATTATAACTTTCTAGACAATAACAATCTACATGTATGCCAAAATTGCTATTTAAGGATAAGTGTGAGAAAAGTTGTGCCTATTTTCAAGTACTGAATAGGAATGTATTTGTGATAGCTGTCTCTCTTGTATTTAACATACTGCATTACTATTTCTTTGTTCTCCATTTAATAGCTGATCATCTTACTGTTCTGGCAACAACAAAAAAGAATCCTTTAAAATCAGCATACATTCTTTTCTTTGTTTATAACTGAAGTATAAAAAGGCAAGAAAGCTTAAGGATTCAAGAGAGTTTTATGAACACATTTTGCTTCTACTAAAAGGAGAAATGAGTATCTCATTCTTCAGTGTGAGACAATAGGAGTGCTACATGCTACTACTGTTCTGAACGTAAAATTTGAATTCTGCTGTTGCCTCTTTCAAGTTCTCAGACATAATAGTACTATTATATTATCTTACCTTTTTGAAGTGTTTTCCATTCAAAAGTTCCTGAGGCATTTAAACTTTGAATCAGCTTGTTATTTCCCTACAGTGAGTTTTCAGAGATATTTTCATCCTACACTTCCTGTCTCTGTGTCTCCCTGCTCCAGTCTTCCCTACCAGATGTCATGCCAGGTCTGCCTCATTGATATGGAGTTTAAAAATGCAGCATAGCATTTTGTGTTTTACACACTGGGTAAGAAAAAGAAGAGGGATTCTCCTTCCAGTTCCCAAAGAGAAGATGACCTCCTCCCTGCCCCTCTTTGTAGTGAGCTGTTCAGTCCCGAATGTTAGGAGAAATTTGGGAAAGAATGGAAGCAGCACAGGAAATCATATTGGCTACACACCCAAAATGACCCTTGCTTTGACATCCAGCTGTCTAACCTGTTGTAATGCAGCTTCCTCCTTGCTTGTGCGCCCAGTTTCCCTTCCAGAAAGAAATAGAACAGGCACAGGTCTGATATTCAACACCTTTCTTTTCCCTACACATAGATACAATATCATAGTTAAAGGTGTAAAAGTGTCTATCAAGACTTCTTATAAGTTTTTTTTGCATCTTATTCGACTCCAAGCCCTGTCAGTGATCAGTAGGACTGGTCAGCGACAAAACTCAGAGCTAACCAAAGGATGATTGCATCTACCCCAGCTGATGCTGAACACTTCTTGTCTCTACACACATCATAGCACTGCACTACCTATGGACAGTGCTACTATGCTGCAAATGCACCCCAGAACTCACCTTCAGTCCATAGTTTCTAAGTATTGAAGCAGCAAACAAGTTCTGCCCCATGTTTCCTTAATTGAAGCAATCGTTAATGAAAGCTATTTCTTAGAATCAAAGAATTTTTTGATTGGAAAAGATCTTTAAGATCAAGTCCAACCGTTACCCTAGCACTGCCAAGTCCACCATTAAACCATGTCCCTCAGCACTACATCTACGCATCTTTTAAATACCTCTAGGGATGGTGACTCAACCACTTTCCTGGGCAGCCTGTTCCAATGCTTGACAACCCTTTCAGTGAAGAAAGTTTTCCTAATATCCAATCTGAGCTTCCCCTGGCACTTTGAGGCCATTTACTCTTGTCCTATCACTCGTTACGTGGGAGAAGAGAACGACCCCCACCTCTCTACAACCTCCTTTCAGGTAGTTGTAGAGAGCAGTAAGGTCTCCCCTCAGCCTCCTTTTTTCCAGGTTAAACAACCCCAGTTCCCTCAGCTGTTCCTCATAAAACTTATTTTCAAGACCCTTCACCAGCTTCATTGACCTTCTGTGGACATGTTCCAGTACCTCAGTGTCTTTCCTGTACTGAGTGGCCCAAAACTGAACACAGTGTTTGAGGTGCAGCCTCACCGATGCCCAGTACAGAGGTACAATCACTTCCCTAGTCCTGCTGGCCACAATATTTCTGAGACAAGCCAGGATGCTATTGTCCTTCTTAGCCATCTGGGCACACTGCCGGATCATTTTCACCCAGGTGTCCATCAGCATCCTCAGGTCCTTTTCCACCGGGCAGCTTTCCAGCCAGTAGCGCTGCATGGGGTTGTTGTGACCCAAGTGCAGGACCCAGCACTTGGCCTTGTTGAATCTCATACCATTTGCCTTGGCCCACCCATCCAGCCTATCGAGGTTCCTCTGTAGAGTCTTCCTACCCTCAAGCAGGTCAACACTCCCACCCAAATTGGTGTGGCCTGCAAACTCACCAAGTACACACTTGATCCCCTTCTCCAGATCGTTGATAAAGATACTAAACAGAACAGACCCCAATACTGAGCCCTGGGGAACACCACTTGTGACCAGCTGGCAACTGGGTTTAACTCCATTCACCACCACTCTTTGGAATCGGCCATCCAGCCACATTTTACCCAGAAAAGTGTACACCCGTCCAATCTATGAGTTTTTCAAGGAGAATGCCATGGGAAATGGTGTCAAAAACTTTACTAAAATCTAGGTAGACAACACCCACAGCCAACATCTTCATCTTTGTTGGGTGGGGCAGTTCAGACGGCAGGAAATATTGGCTTGTCAACCTTGTGGTTAAATATGTGTTTAGAGGATATTTTAAAGATACATTAGATAAAATATACTCTATCATCAAGTATTCATAACATAGTTTCAAAAGCTAAAGTAAGGATGAGAGGGAAGGATTGATTTAAATAAATTCTTACAAAATTCAACCAGAAATTAAAATATGCCAACCACAGAGTTAAAAATTCTGCAGTCCAACAGTAGAGGACATAACTTCTATTTAGTTGCATGTAGTATAACTACCATGGTATGCCCCTGATGTGCAGGGTGAAGCAAGCATATTAAAGATAGATTCATAATTAGATCTGAGGTACTTGGCTAATTAACAAAATGGATAGACAAAAATCCGTATTTCATTAGGGTGGGATGTATAAGTTTCCTCCTGTGCTTCAACATGTTTGATGTATTATACTGCAGTGAGCTGTTTCCAGTGCATCGTGTTGGGAAGTTGTGATGAGTCACGTGCCAAGCAACATGATAAAATAATTTATGATCAACCAGACTGGAAATATCGGTTGGGGGATTCTCTGTATTTAATGGTTCACCGTATGAGTTCATCACATTGCTCTCAGGCTTTCAAGGTGGTGTTGTTATTGATATTATTTACATAATCTTCTTTCTCTCTCTTAGAAAATCAAAGAATAAAAGTCCCAAAATATATGTGCATACCTGGTAGAGTAATATCCTCTTACATCAGATGTGTTATATATTGTAAATCTTATAATACTGTCTTATACAACTCATTAGTCAACCAGTAACTTGGTGCAATATAGCCTAATGAAAGGTAAGCAGATATATACAGACAAATAGACAGAAAAGTAAAGAAGCATCCATTCTCAAAGTCTCTGTTTATACTACAAAGTTGGAAGTGTAAAGAAGCAAAATGCACCTGTACTGAAGAATCATAAAAGCATGAATCAATTTAAAAGAGCAATATGACTTTGTTCCTATTTCTACTGTACTCTAAAAGCATTTTAAAAACCAAATCCAATGTTTTCCTGTAGCCAACCCTGTATGTGAAACTTTCCTTGGTATAATACCCTGGATTATACCTATCAGATACTTTTTTGTATGTGTTTATGCACCTGTGTACTTTTAATACTTATATTCATATCTAAATATATGATGCTGTCTTTCTCGTTACAGATGTTCTCTCTGCTTGTTGCTGTAAGATAGTTCTGCTTCTATTCTGTCCTTCCTGTAAAAAACCCAGGATCTTTATGTCTAACCTGTAAACTCCATCTATTTTCTATACTGGTCTTTCCTGAAACTTGCTATAATTAATGTTAGGAAAAAGGAAACTGAATCTGTTTAACTACAGTAAAAGACAAATTAACATGTGTCATGCCCCTTCCCCCTCCCTGACTCAACTTGGGACAACTCTAACACTGACAGCATCAATTTTATTATTGACATCACTGGCACTAGAGTGCTATTGAATGCTTGCTTTCTGCACAGGTAACTTATATGTAGGTTTGTTATACTCACAAGCTTAAGAACATGCAGAATTTCTCAATTATGGGTATTTTTTTATTTATTTAATCTTTGAAAAGGACCCATGGATCTGTGTGCATTTTCAGAAGTCCCTGTTCTCTCTGTCCTGAATGATATATACCAGTGTTCCTAGTGGTAAGGATAACGTAAACCAAGAGCTACCTATGAAGAGAAGACTAAAATAACTGCAGGGGTTAAAATACTTGATAGAATCTTCACTGTTTGGATATAGCACTAATCTAAGATGAGGTAGTAAAGCCACTTATTTCCATTTCTGCAATGATCACTTGATAAATTCAGTAGAAACGTAAACAGAGTCTGTATGTTTAACTGTGAATAGTTACACACTATCTTTCAGCAGTCCAGAAACACTTACTATTATCAAGGTTATGGCTGTTCCCGTTCATAAATACTTTATTTAAAATTAATTTTGCATGATTCATATTGCTGTATCCTGTGAGCAAGTACTAAATCTTGTCTTAGTAGTCTGCATGTATGGTGCTGCTTTCTCCAAGATATCAACCTTTGAAGTGCTATAGATTTGTTCATAGCCAATCTATGCCTCACGTTTGCTTCATCACAAATTTTACAGACTTATTTTTGAATAGCAGCTTCATAGGTTTAGAAACAATATAATTTCAGGCCCCAGTGCATAAACACAGTCCTTCTGATGTTTGGCAGCTCTTAATAATCTGGCATACTGAAATGATAATTTTGGCTGAATAGCTAGAAAATGAGACCAGGGTTCAGATATTTAAAGGTAGTTAGGAGTCTAACTTCCCTTGAAACCATTTTTCTTTGCTCTATTGTAATGTTGTTGCTGTTGAAAGCATTTATAAAGATTTTATAATTGCTCAAATAATACCATAAATGCATTTTGGGTAGTGCTGCAAAGTGAACTGAAGTTAAATTAAGTGATAAAAACTGCTCGTCTGTCCAACAGACAAAACTAGGGAAGTATTGCCACCCTCCTACAAGTTTGAAGAATGGCATTCTGATTTGTAGGACGTTTTTTCATTATTATTTTTAATCTTCCACACTGATACTTAAGCTCAGATGGTATCTGAAACGCTTGCAAATCCTCAGCTGAAGGATTCCAGCATTAGTTTGTAGGAGGTGTATGTAACACTGATGTTAGTTATTGAAATGACATCTGCAGAGAAAACATGCAAAAGCAGCTGTCATTTGATTTGGGCCATTCTATTAAAACCCTTCAGACTGCTTGAATAACTAATAAAAATCAGCTGATTCACTTACCATATTAGTTGTTAATTGCATCTGGAGATTTGGATTTACGGGCAGAATATCCCTTCAAGACTCAAGAGAAAAGATGCCACGGAGGCCAATTAACCTAGGAATAGCTGTTAATCCCTTTCAGGTCATGTAGAGGAACAAGTACACATAAATACATGGTACAAAAGCACTTTTGATTTCATTAAGCTGCTTTTTAAAATAGTTCTTAGACAGTCATACTAATAACATTGTAGCACTTCAAAATTTCTCAGTGCTATACAAACAGCTAATTAGGTCTCAGAGTAGGTTATTGTTCTCCAAATCCTACAGGCAGGAAAACTGAGGCACAGGGCTGGGAGGTATCCAAGGCCAAACACAGTGCCAAAAAACGAGTCAGGATTACAGTTCTGGAATGGCTACAACCCTCTCCCCAGCTTGTATTACCCTGTACAAAACAACATTTCCATTTGCAAGAAGAATTACGTTTAGAGTGCAAATTTTCAAGATCGTGTTGCGTTTAATCTGAAAGCGAGTTATTGACTCTGACGGGCTCACCCCGGGTGCTGAAGATCCAGGCCCTGATCCAAGGCAGCACTTAAGCACCTGTACTAAATAAATAGATAAATAAACAAACAAACAACAGTTTTCAAATATTTTAAATCAGTCTTAAGCAAACAAACCTGATTTTGTATCTTGTAGCTGTCACTTCAACAGGATTGGTAGTCTCGGTTGCCATCTTTTACCGTGAGTAGCTCTTTTGCAGTTGTTGTGGTCACTCATCTCTACTGACCGATAGGAAGACAGTGAGTGAAGCCAAAAAACTGCCTCTCCCATTCTATTTTTCATGAGCTAGATATTCTGGCACTGCCATACAGCCAAGTAGGCCATGATAAAAATCATTTTATACATCATTGCCTGGAAAGGGGTCAGAACTTAGACCTTAGTCACACTGGCATGCTGTTTGCCCACATATGTCTTATAATTTCTTGCCTACATTTTATCATTGATGTATCTAAGCTACTGCATAGACAAATTAAAAATTTATATGTCAAAGTACTATTTCAAGGAAAAAGTATAACTCATGTTATACAGGATGTGATCATCTCTTGATCTTGCATAATCCAACCATTAACATTGCTACATTCAGAAATTCAAAATCTGCAGTTAACCCATCCCAGATCAGGAGGGTTATATGTTACTTAATTATAGGTATCTGATATTTTTACTGCTAATTTTGAGCTAATTAGTCTGGGCCTTATTTGTGGGAAAAAGGAGGTACATAAAGATAATTCACCTCTCCTATTTTTCAATGAGATTAATCCCTGCCTCCATTGACAATAAAGAAATAATTGTTTAAACAGTCTAAATTTTGATAACCACCTTTTTAAAATACTGAATTAGGTCAGATGGATCCATCTCACGATCTTCTTGAAAAGAAGCAAACAAAAATACATTTGAGAATTATTTTTCTTTGTTTTCTGACTCTTAAGTCTCTTGAATAAAGATGCTTAAGTGAATCATATGGTGATAAAAAATAAAATAAATCAGAGAGTTAATCTTACTTGTTCCTTTATTTATTTGAAAATCCTTTTTAGTGAGTAAATATTATAATTTACAGAGTGAATTCTTTTTCAGACTGAAGGGTCCAATTCTGAATATTTCCAAAAAGTTCAAAGACAAAGACAGACAGAAACTTCGCCTGAATTGACTACCTTATTTCCAGTGAATACTTTGGGTAGATAAACTAAGCCTGGCTGAAAAGTTTTTTCCTGAAGGTTTTTGGCTCTTTGTCAAAAACCACAAATTTCCCACTCACACTTTTAATGGCAGAAACTATTTTCCATTTCCTCTAAGTTTAGGAAGGTGTAAAAATATAGCTGGAGCTCTGAGCTATAAATGCAATACAAATCATACAGTAATTATTTATTTTTATTTTTTTTTATAAAATGCACCAACCATACAAATACAAACTACTATTACCATTCCAAATGACTGATGGCATGGTTGGCACCTCGCTGGAGTAGAAAAAGCTTAGAGTAACGTAATTTTAAACTGCCTTCTCTAGAAGCAATATGTACAATTTCTGTGTATGAGACATATGTAATTAAGTGTTTAACTGAGCATGCGAATTTGTTTAAACCATCAGAAACATGTTCCTTGACTTTTGTAATGTTGCTGCTTGCATCCTCTGAAAATACATTTTTTTTCTTTCCTAATAAAACTCCAGTGCTGAACTGAAGAAGTCCCTCTTTGCATAGTACCAGTTTTAATTAATTTATAAATTTATTTATACTGCTAAACAGTAGGTAACACATGAAATGGAATATTCCTGGTTACTTCAGTTTAGATTCAAATCTCTATGTTGTGTACTTACTCTGCCGTACTTAAAAAACTCCACAAATATATACATATATTGTGTAATCCAATATTTCCTCCCATACCTGGATTCAAAGTTAAATCCAAGAGGTATGCAATGAGTATTTTGTCACGCAGAGAAATAACAGAATATTATATTTACTTTATTTTGTGTGTTTGCTTAAAAACACAGATGCCTCAAAAGTTATTACAATCAAGGATTGACAACTCCACAGGCAGGATCTGTCTTCTACAGTTATAGAACTCCTCTAAGTTCCTTGCAACATGGCTTTCTAATTGGTAATAAGTATAGATTTGGGTTGTTTTTTTTTCATTTTCACACAAAAAAATCATATTACAAATTTTTTTTCTTCCCCAATGGCAGTCTAATGGAGAAGCAATACTAAATCTCAGTTGAAAACACTGGGCCCCAGATAACAATTACATTAAGACAAGCAAATAAAATGTGCAGTCAGCAATGAGAATGAGATCCAAAGTACATGTCTCTTACTTGTGTACACCAATCAGCCCAGAATAAACCAATGATTCTTTTTAATCCCACCGTATATGACATATTTAATTTTAGATACTGGGATTCTATTTATGGGCGTCTGTTGATAACATATATTATAATTACCCGTATTTTCTTGCTACTTCAATCCCCTTCCCCCAGTTTAAACTCCAATTTCATATTTTTAAATTGGTTTCTCTTATTTTCAAAAAGCCAGGGATCAGTTTATACAAATTCTAATTTTACCACAAGTTTTATTGAAAATCAAATATCCTGGGCTTTTCCTTCTCCGTAATACTGTTTCAAATAGATATGCTAATTCCTTCAACCCATTCAGTATTCTCAGCATTGAATTGAAGTTTATTGAAAATGTAGAGTTAAAGCAAATGCACTATATCACATCAACTTTCATAACAAACAGAAAAACATTATTTCACTATATTAAACTTAGCCAATGAAAATATATGCACAGACTTTTTAACTGGTATTAAATAACGAGCTGCAGTAGAACTACCTCTACTGCTGTAGAATGATTTCATCATTGTCCTAAAAAATAGAAATAGCGATTTAGTATCTAATTTCTTCCTTCAGTTGTAAACACTGTAACCCCACTGACTTCAATTTATAATTTCCATAGAATTTACATTTGGATAGAGATGTATTCCTAAGGGCCAGTTATGTTATTCTTACACATTAGCTTCTCTCCTACTTCAGACCAACAAAGCCACTTACAGAATAAGATATCACTCCTCCTCCCATGTTGAGGATGCAAGCTCTTCATGATTTCAGACTCACTTGTTTATTGGTAGAAGTGTTGCTATTTGTTCAGGGTTTTGTTTTGGTTTGTAGCAAGCTGCCTGTGCAGCTGAAAAGACCAATTCAGATCTGGAATCTTTTGTTGGCTTTTTTACTCTGTTTCTGTAAGAACTCCCTATCTTCATTCCCACTCAAATATATTAATAAGATGACTACCTTGTGTTCCTCTTATGGAAAACCCAAACTAATCTGCATCTACACGTCCTTTACATACCAAGTGATTGAGGGGTTGGAGGGAAAAGTAGTATGTGTATCTATAACTACAAATATTTGTTTTCAGGAGCCTTCTCTACATCTTTGTCACTTCTACAGAAAGCAAACTCTCTTTTCTTATGTACAGTGCAGCAGAATACTGATCAAAGAGAATAAGATAAATTTGGTACTGAGTGCCCATTGGAAGGACTAAGTTTATTCCATGGACTTGGCTTACCTCTTGTTTGAGTGCATATCTATGGCCACAACCTTTTCTACATCCTGTCAGAAGGTGCGTAAAATTTTGTCATCGGAATCAGTTTTGTCAAGTGTATCTTTTTGTCCTTTTCCTTCCCAACCACTATAATCTTAGTATCTCTGATATCAGTTTCTATTTAGAAACTTTACCTCTTCTTCTTTGGTTAGCCATTGATTTCTTTTGTACTTTCATAAATAGTCTAGAAGTTGTAGTTGAAGCTTTACTTCTCATGAAGTTTATTGTGTGAAGGGTGTATTACTTTTTTGATCTTAGGATGTAAAGTTACTATTGTCTAAAAATCTTCCTTCTGGCAAATTTTGAGGGATTTTTCAAAAGGGAAAGATTGCCAGAGAAGCCCAGCTACCTAAAGTTTCTGACTTTTAAAATTTCCTCTCCTTTGAATGAGGTGGCACTGTCTGCAAAAGTCCTAAATAGAAATTCCATTGCTACTCTAAAGCTTTCTTCAGATTATTTTTAAATGCTGAAGGAAACATTCTTTATCTGAAATGTCTCACACAGTGTAAGGTAGTGTCTCCTACATAAATTTTGACAGTGTTGTTTATTTACCTCAAAATCTAATCTAACACATCTAACCCAGAGCATTGTCAGGCAACTAACATGTATTCTCAGGTAGATCACAGAAGTCATCAAGCTCGTTGCCAGTTCTGGAGAAGTCTTCCTTCAGTTGGAAAGTTCCTGGGGGGATATGACTAAATACTCTCACCAGTAAAAAACCATACTGAACTGAAAAATGCTCTATCCCTGTTCTCATAGCAATCTGGCAGGGAGGACACTTCCCTTTCTAACCTCAAATCTTGCAGTCTGACAGACTCGGAGCTGTGAGAAACCGTTACCACCAAAGCATTTTGAAAAAGTGTTCTGCCCCAGTCATTGTCTCATCTCTATTATTTCAGAAGGAAGAGCTTGCAGGTGTCCAAGAAGGGGTAGATAATCAAAACAGAACCAGGACATATCCATCTAGTTGTGTTTTAGGGAAAGTACTGCTGAATTTGGGTAGCTGAAATGCTGAGGCGTGAGATCTGATCAGTGTCGTTATCCCAGTGCAGATCTGCACATCCTGTGAATCTGTTTGTGTTAGTGCTGGCATGAGGAGAGAAGATGAACACAGGGGCCCAAAACAGTCACACAAGCAAAAAGTAAATCATCATGTTTGAAATATTGCTTACAGAGGCTCTTTAACAGCTCCAGAAGGATCAGACTTAAGAACTTCTTTAGAGGAAATCTTGCATCTTTAAAAAGAAAAATTTTCCAAATGATGGTGAGTTCACCATTACTCTGTGTGAGTTGTTTTAATATCTCTCCTTCAAATTAATGTACGAAGATCTCACCGAAAGTTGCTGGGATACTTCTGGCTATTAAATATGTGAATGCAAAGCAAATTAATTACAGAATAATTAACCAGTAATTAAAGACCAATTAAACTGGGAGGTTCTGGAAGAAAAAACACAACAGTTATCTCCTGAGACAAAATGCTGTCTTAGTGTGTCAAACAGAATTAAGAAAAAAAAAAAGTTTATGTAAAATACAAATACCTTTAAAGAAAAGTGTACAGCTACAACCACAGAAAAATCAGCCATTATTGCAGACTCTTTAACAGGTCATTACTGCAATCCGCAGTATTCAGTGAGTGGCTAAAAAGTGAAATTTAGAGAGGTCAAAAATGCAGATAAGCTGTGAATGCCATGTAATTGAGAAAACCTAGAAGCTGATCTAAAACTGTTGCAAAATGGTTCTCTTTCAAAGCCCAAGGGGAACGAGATAAGAATATTTGTTACTTCTCAGAAATATTTCTCAGGGCTAATCAAGAAGTTACTCTTTTACATGAGGCTACATACAATAGTAAAGCTCAATCCCTAAGTGTGTGTATTATATTGCATTAACTAAAAAGGAGAACAAACACATAAATAGTTAGAAGGAAGACTAAATTGTCATTTCACAGAATCACAGTCTATCTGAGGTTGGAAGAGACCTCTGGATGTCAACTGGTCCAACCTCCATGCTCAAGCAGGGCCACCAAGACCCGGTTGCCCAGAGCCATGTCCAGATGGCTTTTGATTATCTCCAAGGTTGGACATTCAGCTGTTTCTCTGGGCAACCTGTGCCAGTACTTGGTCACCATAAGAAAGTGCTTCTTACTGTTCTGGTTTGTGCCCATTACTTCTGGTCCTGTTACTGGGCACCACTGAAAAGAGCCTGGCTCCATCCTCTTTGTACTCTCACTTCAGGAATTTCTATACATCTATAATCCCTCTGAGCCTTCTCTTCTCCAGGCTGACCAGTCCCAACTCTCTCAGTTTTTCCTCATAGGACAGATGCTCCTGTCCTTCAACCATCTTTGTGGCCATTTGCTGGACTCTCTCCAGTATGTCCATGTCTCTCTTGTACTTGGGAGACCAGGACTGGACACAGTGCTTCATACGTGGCCTTACCAGCGCTGAGTAAAGGGGAAGGATCACCTTCACCTTTCATTCCACAAGTTGTGACACATCTTTGTGGAGTATTTTGGATACAGTTAAATCCTTTTTAAACATCCTTAGTTGAATATAGAATCATAGAACACTTAGGTTAGAAGGGACTTTGAAGATGATCTAATTCCAACCCCCCTGCCATGGGCAAGGACACCTTCCGCTAGACCGGGTTGCTCAAAGCACCATGAAGCCTGGCCTTGAACAATTCCAGAGATGGGGCTTCCACCACTTCTCTGGGTAGTTTGTTCCAGTGTCTCACTACCCTCGGAGTGATTTTTTTTTTTCCTAATATTTAATCTAAACTAATCTTCCCTCTTCCAGTTTGAAGCCATTATCTTTTGTCCTATCACTACATGCCTTTGTAAAACATCACTCTCCATCTTTCTTGTAGGCCCCTTTCAGATACTGGAAGCCACTATAAGGTTTGCCCGGAGCCTTCTCTTCTCTAGGCTGAACAACCCCAATTCTCTCAGCCTGTCTTCAT
Organism: Vanellus vanellus; assembly: GCF_965231255.1. NCBI lineage: Eukaryota > Metazoa > Chordata > Aves > Charadriiformes > Charadriidae > Vanellus > Vanellus vanellus. The sequence continues at coordinate 86,575,753 of NC_138907.1, forward strand.
AGGAGACATGCTCCAGCCCTCTGGTAATCGTCATGGCTGTTCTCTGGAGCCGCTCCAACAGGTCTGTGTCCTTCGTGTATTGAGGACTCCAAAGCTGGACACAGTATTCCTGGTGCGGTCTCAGAAGAGTGGAGTAGAGGGGTAGAATCACCTCCCTCAACCTGCTGGCCACGCTTCTTTTGATGCGGCCCAGGATACGGCTGGCCTTCTGGACTGCAAACACATATTGCCAGCTCACTTTGAACTTCTCATCCACCAACACCCCCAAGTACTTCTCCTCTGGGCCGCTTTCAATCCATTCTCCACCCAACCTGTATTTGTGCTTGGAATTGCCCAATATAAGCATTTATTTTACTGAGTCTATATTATGAAATATTATTGCTAAATGCTGTTCAATGAATTAATGACTTTTGCACATCTGTTTTTTAAATCTGCACCAATACCATTGTATTGTGTTTCAACTGAGCTTACAGACTTTATTTTTTCTGCTTGTGTTTTGACATTGGGTTTTTTGGAGGGCTTTTAATTATATTTTTTAGTTAATAAATATGCCTGGAAATAAGGTACAATATGATGCTGAGTACTTTCAAAAACGTGGGTCATTCTCAGCTGTTTACATGAAAACCCATCTCTTTCAAGAAAATGACCCTGGTCCCATACACTCCTGAATTTCCCAAAGCAAAGTGATTAGCAGGATTAGGTAGCTAAATGTAATATAGTTCATGGCAGTGACTCCACAGACTTGCCACTTAAAATCCCAGGTTGGGATTTGCAGTTATTTTAGTGAAAAAACAAAACAAAACAAAACAAACCCCTAAACCAAAACAAACCGAGATCAAACAAACAAACAAACAAAACCCAGCACAGCTTAGAAAAGCCTGGCTACCTGTTTATCACTCTCATGGAAACTTACATAGTTTCATGAAATCAATGCCAAGTGGATTGTAATTCCTGTCTCTCTGGGGTTGGGGGTTGATTTATTTCAGACAAATTTAAGAGGGTGGGGTTTGACTCCTCTGTTTCATGGACGGGCTGCATATATGTTCTTATGATAGCAGGGCCTGGGTAGGGGGAAGAAGCCCACTTAAGTGCTCTTGTCAAAGAAAAAAACATAGTTTAAGGTTAGCAGTTATTTCATCTTTTGGTCTGCTAAGTAGTCCATCAGAAAATGCATGCAAGCTATCCAGTCGTCTTTGATTTAACAATGGTAAGGGTTGTGTATTGCACTGTTCGTCCCTGAAAAAAAATGGAAGGGAGCTAACTGTACTTTACAGGTTTGGTGTCAAGACCAGAAAAGTGAAGACATTATGGTAGAATAATCATAAGAAAAAGGGATAGGTATTTAGAGACAGATCCATAGAAAACTGAGAACTACTAGTGCTTCATCTTATTTTCTTGTATTTCAGTTCCAAGTTCTGTCTATACCTCTGGTAGTAACGCTCTCACCTATCCAATCAGCATCAGAGATACTACAGAATGTCCTTTGTTTTATTTATATTCACAAAGATGTTGATATGAAAGTAGCTAATATTTGCTGTGGGGAAATGCACTTGAACTTGTTTGCCATGCAAACTATTTTAAGATTGTAAACCATAGATCTATTTACTACCATTCAATAATTATCACTAAGATTTAATGCAAATCAGTACTACTTTGAAGCAATGAAAAAAAATTACCAAATTCCAGTTCTGCACTTCACTTCATTATGAGCTACTGACATCAATACCAATTTTAAAAGCAAATTTTTTTAAAAATCTATTTTTAATATGCACAAAGAGGACCATTTTATTTCCATAATTTCTGTCACTTATCAATATTAACAATGTGTTTCTCCTATCTATAAATATCTGTCTTTGGTGTTCTATTAGTGCTTTTTCTGAATATAGTTGAAGTCACTGATATATACACAGAGGCCTTGAAAGAGCTCCCCATCACCAGAACAGGGGTTTCCTCTTAATACTTCTGCATCACTCTCATTAACACTAATGGCAGTTACAAGGGAAATATAAACCCCAAAATATTATCTAAAAGCAGTCTAGCCAACATTACAGAGATCTATTCTCTTACTTAATCTTTTTTACTGTACTTGTTAAGTGGTTAAGATGTTGACATTTTAAACTTTGGGGGGAAAAAAACCCAAACAAACAAAAAGAGAAAAAAACAGAAGACAGGCAGGGAAGGAAGAAATGAAATTCTTTTTATATTTTGGTTAATATTAATACTCTGCACCTAAGACACGGGTGATCAGTTTCAGCACGAGTATTCAGCGGTCTGCCTTCAGAACACACATATACACAGCTCACCAAGGTTTGTTTTACATATGTCTTAACTTTAACAAAAACTGAGGATTTTGCAGAATTCCAGGACATATGGTTCTCTATCACAGCAGGTTCCCACAATGTCATGTTACTAAAAAATACTTATTTCACAAATGTAAGCCAAGTGTGTAGAAGGATACATATATCTTGTCACCTTTTCATGTTAATGCCAGATGAAATGATGTATTTTAAACATGGAGGGATTTGTCAGTGTTTTTGAGATTCCATATGAACAGACTAATTTTGCAAGGCTAAAACAATGATGTAGACATGCTTTCTCTAAGTTTTGTGCAGTGTATGTGGCTGTGCTTTACAGTATTCCCACCACAAATCCCATGCCAAGTCCTGAGCTCATTCAGAGTAGATAATGTAGTCCTGCACTGACAGGAAGATTGTTGCCTCGTTAGTCTGCAGTCCCACATAAAACTGCACACATGTTAACCCTAAGACTCAGCAGGCAACTCCAGTGAAACCACTGAAGTTGTTCTCAGAGCATAAAGATAAACAGATGGGTGAATATTTGTAAAAGTGGGATTTTAGAAGCTATGCCGTTTTTGAAAGACATGGCAAGGTGATATCCTTTCTGTTCAGTCCCACGGAGAAAGTGGCAGAGACCGTGTGCTTTATGCAACACTGACTGTTTCTGATTTTATAATATCTTTGTTAGACTTCAAAAGCAGAGGCATAGTGCAGAGATAAATCAAAGCTGAGTTTGTATGTTAAAAAGAAAGTGACCCATTTATGCAACTCTTCATCTTCTCGTTAACAGGAAGACTACCGTCTATCTTCCCCGCCAACTTCCCTCTCTCTCCAGGGTGTTACCAATATGTACTTAACAATTTAGGGAGCAGAAGAAATGTTTTTTGGAGTTGATAAAAGAAGAAATAACTGTGGATGAGACTGAATTACTGGTAAAACTATTTAGGAACAAACAGAACTAGACAATTTGTTCCAACTGGGGTTTTCAAGCTACAGGAGAAACTGGAGGGAATTGATCCCTATCAGATAACATGCTGGAAGAATTACCAAGAGAATTTGCCAGGAGATGATATGTTGGCAAATGAAAAAATATAAAACTATATAACACATGTGCAAGTGTCCTTGTGTAATCCCTGACAAGCTTCTAAATAACACAAGGGAATAGATTTCCTTATTCTTCAGAATTCAAACCAGTCATTGAATTCTGTTTGTCATTAGGCTTTTTTCTTGACCAAGGCAAAAACTCTTATAAGCTTCTAGAAAGAGGCAAGACAGATTAATGTCACTGGTGTTATCCAATATAGTGATACCCCTGACAACATTAGTGTCTGACAATATCTTGTGCCAGGAAATAAATAGCATCACATGTGGAAAAGTTACTTTAAAACCAAGCTTCATTACATTATCTCTAAGACAGGGTAGAGTTAGGAGGTACAAAAAAAAAGAAGGTATAGTTCATTCTTTTTTCAGTGTGAATTTTAATCTGACCAGATTTCTCCAGTTTTTGAAGCATAAAATGAACTGAAAATTACCTCTTCCACTTCCTTGCACATAGCCACTAGTCACTCCTACTGCCAGTGCTTGGGAACCTGTACAAAGTATATAAATTTTAATTGAAAAGTTTGATCTGTCAAAGATAAAAGAGATCAGGAAGAAAAGAGTAGATTTCATTGTGTTGCCTCAAATTGTTGGGAAAATGACTGAATTAAATATTCTAAGTTGCAGTTTAGCAATGTTTTTTTTTTTTTCATTTCATTATCAGAACAATTTATGTTAATGTTGAAATCCAACAGCATTCTGAAAAAAAGTTGAATTAATCCCAATTAAGATTTCTCTGGGTTCAATTTGTCTTCATACTTTGGCTCCGTTTTCCTACTTTTACATTTGGTTAAGGACAGGAAAAAACTTAAATCTCCAAATAATTAATCAGATCAGAAGCATTAATTGCTGTCCAGCTCTACTCACTCCAGTCTGGACTTTCTTTAGCTCTATGGTACAAATATAGGCACAAACTTGTTGCAAAAATTCCCAGAGCAATCATATTTCAGACAAAAAAAAAAAAAAAAAAAGAAAAAGAAAAAGACATCTACTCTCAGCTGGTGGTGCAAACCAGCTTTTCTCCTCGTGTTTGTGAGGAACTAGAGTGATACAGCTGAAGACACAGCCAAATGCCTTTCATAAGATTGGTGTTAAAATTCTCCTCTGAGCTGCAGTTATGTTCCTGAATTCAGAATTCGCCCCAAAGTACATGGTATTCCCTGTGTGGATTTCTAAAATGTTTATTATTCACAACTTGTACAATAGCATAGTATGTGCCATATTATCCAATGTTTGGGATCTAACCCACATTACACATTAAAGCGAATCTCCCTGCTAAGAAGTACCCTGGCTCTCAGAGGTGCATGTCATCTTTCTTCTTCACTTCAAAAGCAAATAATGAGGCGGGCAAAAAGGCTGAGTGTTTCAGAGGCCATGCATTCATCTACATACTGAAGGGAGATCAGCTTAGTATCCGTTTCCTTAGGTTGTTCACTACAAAGTGAAATCCTGACATGCAAACTGAATTCTGACTCAGAAAAGCACCTCTTGTAAGCTAAGATATGACACCAGTGATTTTGATTTTTTTTTTTTTTTTTTTTTTTTATGGGGCTGGGAAAGACAAGTTCCTGTTTAATTTTAGGCACAATTTAGCAGTAAGAAAGTTCAGCGCATTCCTAACACAAGGAACCTCGGGTATGAAAACAGCAATGAAAACCAACGTAACAATAGGAAAGGCTGAAACAGACCATGCTGGTTTTGGCCATCAGGTGTGCCACCCTCATCTAAAGAATTCAGATGAACTCAAGCTAACCCACAGAAACAGCCCCATGAGCTTACAGGAAAGAAAGGTTGCGTGGGGAAGCCTCCTGTAATACTTCCATTATCCAAAACATATGTGACTCTTGTTTTAACACCTTTTAAAAACAATGCCCCTTTTAGGTGTCATGCTCAATAAAACACTTGTTCTGCAAAACTCAGAATGAGTTAGAGAAAGAAGGAGAAATAAAAGCCACACTTTTTATCATTACATTTTTATTGAAATTTAAACACTCAAGTGAAAGAGATTTACATAAAAGAATTTGACCTACACGATATACCATACATGATTGAAAATTGCTTTGCCGTTCTTCATAAAGTCTCAGCTTGACTGGCAGATAGAATGTAAAAGCAATATGTGAGCTCTGCTTTCATTTAAATTTGCACTCCCACGTGTCAAATAGTATTATATATTTTTGCTTAATATTTTACAACAAGGACATCAGTTCAGTATTCTTCTAAAGAATAACCCAATATATGCCAAAACAGAGAATTTTGCATCCTTTTCTTAACCCTTTGTATAGTCATGCTTTCAGAGACTTAAAATGTAAGCTCGATTCAATGGGGATACTTTTGCTGAAAGTCAAGGGGACATGGATCGTAATTTTAAATAGGATTTTATTTACTTAAGGAAACTTTTAAAGTATATGTAGACTCCAAAGGAGTTAGGTATCTAATTTCCGTAAGTAAATTTTGGAAACACACTTTTCCTGACACAGAGGTTCAAGTCATACAATCTATTATACTTACGTCATACCAAGAGTATGTTTAATGGGATTTCATCCCATACTTATCCCACTGTTGCTTTCAGTGTGATAAACAGATAATAAGTAAAAATTCCAAGTTGCCTCTAAATTGGAAACACAATTTTTTTTTAAAAATAAAATAGATAATTTCCTTCAAAATATCAATTCACAAAAATCCCAATTAATTTCAATTTTTTCTGTGAATGATAAAATTAAAAAGATGTGTCATTTCCAAGGTTTGTCTGCAAAATACCCAGGCTAACAAAAATTTCAGTCCGCTTTCTAGATGTAATAAAGATGATTGCCAGAGGAAAGCTGAATAAAGCTACAAATCTTTCACTACGCTGTGCCAGGACTTCCAAGGAACTAACAACAGGATGAAAATATAGCAAGGAATGACCCAACAAGCTGACACATGTCAAAACTTCTTGTAGATCTGGATATATGTGAGAAGCTGACATGCTACATAAAACCAGAATAAAGTAAAACATATCTTGAAAGTGGTTGCAACAAATGAAGTACAGCATAAAGCTTCACTTGATATCCCAGAGAGCCATAAAAGAATCCATAATTCTGGGGGAATTGTGCATGAAACCCTTACATCTTTGATGCTTTACTCAACGATATTTATTTGGCGTGACCATAAGCATACTGAGTAAGTGGGCTAGCTCTTTTATCCATTTCTGGGCAATAGTTTCATAAGCTGGCTACTGGCAACAGTGACGAGGTCCTTCTGAAAGGTGCCTCTGTTAGTAAAAACAAAAACTATTTCTAAATGTGGGGGAGAGAAATTTGTATCAGAATAATAGTGAGTGAATATCCACCAATAAGAGTAACAATAAACAAAGTTACAAAATTGGGTGAAACAAACAAAAATAAAGGAGACTAGGAGAAATCTGATGTAATGAAGTTATCCCAGGCAAAAAAAAAAAAAAAAAAAAAAAGAAGAATAGTTCTGTAAGAGAAGCAGGGATGAACTGTTTCTAGGGACAGGGCTGGAGAATGTAAGGATAGGGCCAAGAAAGGGTACAAGAGTGAGCAGGCAGGACAGAGACCTACTGGTAAGTTGCCAAGCTTCATCAGTAATGAAGCTGCTTGGAGGTGAAGCAGCAACAGAGTGGAGCAGAACTTGCTGCAAAGAGCCTTTAAATGTTGAGACACTTCAAGCATAGTCTTAGAAATACAGTTAAAAGTGAAGGTATCATGAGAGAGCAAAGAGAAAAAGAAAGGCACCGGTGGACAGTAAAGAAAAAGAAACATAGAAAAATATGTAGCATATACTGAAATATCAAGGTTGGATGATTATGTTTTGATGGGTTTGTTGCTATTGAAAGTGTGAATACTTTAAATTATGAAGTTTTGCACCTTAAACCTGTCAAAATAGTATGTATATGAAAACAATGTATATCAGTAAACTCCAAAAATTATAATAAATGGAGAAATAAAGTCTAAATGTTTTAAAAATATAGCATCACAATAAAAGTGCATACATGTATGAATATGAAATAATAATCCCAAATTATAGAAGTTATATACTTGAAAATATAACTAAAAAATAGAATGCTATTTTTTTTACATTTTCACACCTAACTTTATTGCAAAATTGCCTTATTTGACCAAACATTCTAGTGCAAGTAATACAACATTTTTTAATGGAAATTTTTTTCACTGTATGTTTTCAATCCTGTTAATAATATCTTTTCTTAAATTGGTGTTCACTTAGGAGGTCAAATAGGGATTTAAATACATAATCATGCATTATGTACCTCGGCATTTAAAGTCAAGGTTATGAGAAATCTATTTACTAAAAGAGCAGAGTAGCTGTATCTCATGAAGCCTGAAATTTTTCATTTTCCTGTTATTTCAAAGTTTCAGGTTTACTGTTCATAAATGGCCCCCCACTCTTACTTTGAATTGCCTGTGGGGGGTGGTTTTAAGCAGGGGTAACAACAATTTAGAGTCAACTATTGAAAAACAAATCCTAGCATAAATTCTTCTGTTCAGCAGTAAAAAAGCAGTCAAGAGAGCAGTCTCCTTGAGTACATCCACATAACTGTATTGATTCTTTCTCTGTAGTGCTCACTGCTACCATACTAAAGTGATGCACACAAAGGTTAGAGTCAACCTTCACAAGGTCCTTTCTAACGAAGTCTGAGAATGGAAAGTTTGACTGAGCTGTCTCTCTTTCATGGATATTTCATCAGGGAATCTTCCTTTTCAAATTGCCCCGTCTTTGTCTGTTTGTTCCTTTACTCTTTCTAGTTATTGTTTGGAATATCTGTGTGCATCTCTCTGTGTGAAAAGTTGTAGGGTATTGGGAAAGCTAGTCTTTAAAAAAAAAAAAAGAGTATTATGCCCAGTGGTATCTTTTAGACAGTGAGACTCTGTGTCTGTCCATTATAGCCAAACCCCTATAATCCCTAACTCTTTATATGTGTATCTCTTCTCCTAGTGTTGGTTTTTGTTAGTTGTTGTGGTCCAGAGGATCAAAGCTGTCTTGATGAATCACAAATACAAAGCCGTATCTAGGCAAAAAGTTATAAAAAGCTACATGATGTAGGTCTAACCCACTGGTTAGTATGCCTCACGGGTTCTCCTGTGAGCCATACCCCTAGAGGCTATCAGCTTGTCATGGTCTCAGCTGAAAAGCTTGGGATCAAATTGCTGAGACTTAGGCATTTAGCTTCTGAGATCTCATGGGTTTTTTCCCAACCTGTCAGCGAATATTGTGGCCTTCACATAAAAGCTATGGATCTGAATTTGAATTACTGTGCACCTCACATGCTTGGATCCGGCTTCTGTTGATTTTGGGAAATAAGTAAATCATTGTTCAATATGTACTATAATCAGAGAGAAGAATACCTTATAAACTTCTTGTATCTTCATTTCCTATATATGTTCATGAAATTCAGTGCATGCTTTATATCACTGTTTCCCACCAATCCCCAGTACGTTGTCCAAAAAAGTGTCTAACAATTCAGGAGATCAACAGCCCAGTGAGATTGAGTTTTGCATATGCCAGAGGGGCGGTTGCTTGGTGCACTGCTACAAGAAGACTGTCTGCTGCCGTTGCCTAGGTTCTTCCTATGCTATTCCTGTACTTCTCTTACTATTCCTATATCATTCCTATACTTCCTATACCATTGCTGTTACTTCCTGTATCATTCCTATACTATTCTTTCAGTACAGACAAATAACAAATATTAGGATCCAAATCTCATATTTTCCCTGAGGTTTACTTGATAGTAATTTTTCAGCTGTTTTGGAAGAGGTACATAATGAAAAAACACCTGGAGAGGTCTGCTGAAACAACTGTTATCCTTCTAAGGAATGATCAGACCTCTGCATTTTTCAATTCCTGTACAAAAGGCAGGAAAGGAGATTTACCAGAGGGAATCAGGGAGTTAAATTTTCTTTTCTCTCCTCGTCCTCTCCTATTAACACCTGCTTGTTTCTTCCCCATGTCACTTCTGCTGCCTGCAACAAACATCGCTGTGCATCTCCCTCCTTTTAGGTCAAGGACTTGTCTGCGTTGATATAAATATTAATAATTTCAGTTCTTTACAAAGAATGGTGTATGCGTTGGGTGAGGGATTTTTTAAAAGCCAAAATCCTTAAAACCTGATGATGCCAAGGGACAGAGCATTGTCTAGTAAAAGAAGTGGAACTGGAATAGACGACTTTTAAGCTTTGCCATTGAATTATTCTTTGACAGAGAAGTAATTTGATTCCTGTGATGCAGTTTACCCACTTGTAGATTAGTCTAATAATAATTACCTGGCTCACGGCATGTTCCAAGACTTCATTAGTGTTTATGGAGCACATTGTTTGTCAGGTTTGAGTTCTTTGCCTCAAAACTCTGCATGGTCGGAAAGCGAACAATGAAACTGTTAATTATTACTGAGCAACCGGTCAACTAAAGAGTTCTTCATTCACACTGATTGCCTTTTGCCGTGGTTTAACCCTAGCCGGCAACTAAGCCCCACACAGCCACTCCCCTCACAGTAGGATGGAGGAGAGGATTGGAAGAGTAAAAGTGAGGAAAAACTTGTGGGTTGAGATAAAGACGGTTAAACAGGTAAAGAAAAAACTGCACGCACAAACAAAGAAAAACAAGGAATGCATTCCCTGCTTCCCATCAGCAGGCAGGTGTTCAGCCATCTCCAGGAAAGCAGGGCTCCAGCACAGGTAACAGTTACTTGGGAAGACAAATGCCATAACTCTGAACATCCCCCGCTTCTTTCTTCTTTCCCCAGCTTTATATATTGAGCATGATGTCATATGGCATGGAATATTCCTTTGGTCAGTTGGGGTCAGCTGTCATGGCTGTGTCCCCTCCCAACTTTTTGTGCACCTCCAGCCTACTCAGTGGTGAGGTGGTGTGAGAAGCAGAAAAGGCTTTCACTCTGTGCAAGCATTTTTTACCAGTACCTTGACCATCCCCGTATTATCAACACCGTTTTCAGCACAAATCAAAAATGCAGCCCCATACTAGCTACTATGAAGAAAATTAACTCTATCGCAGCCAGAACCAGCACCCTTTTCTCTGTTTGTCTTTTTTGCATATAAATGTTCTTCATCCTATCAAAAATTGGATTTAAAAGAAAATATTCAAAACCTTCAACATGAGGAAGTGGAACTGAAATTATCTGAGAGACCTCAGTTTTGGGATGTGAGGGAGGCAGAGAAAAGATAGAAGGCAAGAAAGTTTGCTTGGTATAGAAGAAAGGAAGGTATTCAGTAAATTTGGTCATGAAAATTACTTCTCTTCTTATTCTTTCACCCAGAATACCAGGATGATAACGTACCAGTACGTTCTAATATCATCCAAATCTTCTCTGGAGCTTTTCTTGCACTGCTTGATTTCTTTGGGGCACCTATTTTTTCTCTCAGTGGATACTCCAATCTGAACTATACTAAGTATTTACAGTTCTTCCAGCCTTTGTGTCCACAGCTGAAATCTCTATCTCTCAGGGAGTGAATAAGCCAAGGGTCTTCCCTGCATACATTCTTTGCCGATTCTTACACTGAAAATAAATTTGCACTTTAAAAGCTAGATAGCATACACTCCTGTGTCTCATGGCTCTTTCATTATATAATTTTATTTAATAAAGTCCTCATTTGTTTCAGTTCTAGAATCAATCTGTAGTTCCAGAGGTGATAGGTTATCAAGAGGAATGGTGAAAAACAGCTAATTCACGAAGCAAATCCATTGAACAAGGACAAAACCAGATGACAAACAATTCAAAAGATGTGTTTTCATTCTTAGTTTCATAGGAAAAAATCCTGTCATTTTGCACTAACAGATATCCTGCAAAAAATACATTAAAAATACCCATTGGGATGTCTTCAGTAAGGCCAAGATCCTCCCTGCTCATTTTTGTGGGATAACTACAATGCTATATTTTATTACTGTAACTTTAATTCCCAGGAGTCTAATTCTATCTCCATTTTACTTGAATTTGAATTTATTATCAGTATTTTGGGTGAATATTCTAATTTTGATTCATATGATTAAGGGATTTGGGGGAAATAGGTGGGAAAAGATAGACAGGTAAATATTAATTTTCAAGAAACAGGAAGAATTAGAGCAACTTTCAAAATATCTTATATATAAAAAAGGAAGAGATAATGTTCAGAATCATCCACATATCAAAATGGCAAGAATCATAGAATCATAGAATGGTTTAGGTTGGAAAGGACTTTGAAGATCATCTGGTTCCAGCCCCCCTGCCATAGGCAGGGACACTTCTCACTAGACCAGGTTGTCCAAGGCCACGTCCAGCCTGGCCTTGAACACCTCCAGGGATGGGACCTCAACAACCTCTCTGGGCAACCTGTTCCAGTGCCTTACCACCCTCAAAGTGAAAAACTTCTTCCTAATGTTTAATCTAAACTGACCGTCTTCTAGTTTAAAGCCATTCCCCCTCATCCTATTGCTACATGTCCTAGTAAAAAGTCCTTCCCCAGCTCTCCTGTAGGCCCCCTTTAGGTACTGGAAGGCCACAATAAGATCTCCTCAGAGCCTTCTCTTCTCCAGGCTGAACAGCCTCAACCCTTTCAGCCTCTCAGTCTCATAGGAGAGGTGCTCCAGCCCTCAGATCATCCTCGTGGCTCTCCTCTGGACACAGTCCAGCAGGTCCGTGTCCTTATGCTGGGGACTCCAGAGCTGGATGCAGTACTGCAGGTGGGGTCTCACGAGAGTGGAGTAGAGGGGCAGAATCACCTCCTTTGACCTGCTGGACACACTTCTTTTGATGCAGCCCAGGATACGGTTGGCCTTCTGGGCTGCGATCGCACACTGCTGGTTCATGTTGGGATTCTTGTCAATCAGCCCACCTGGGTCCTTCTCCTCAGGGCTGCTCTCCAGCCATTCCCCACTGAGCCTGTATTTGTGCTTGGGATTGCCCCGACCCAGATGTAAGACCTTGCACTTGGCCTTGTTGAACTGCATGAGGTTGGCTTGGGCACACCTCTGCAGCCTGTCCAGATCCCTCTGGATGGCATCCCTCCCCTCCAACGTGTCTTCCTCACCAAACAGCTTGTTATCAATGGCAAACTTGCTGAGGGTGCACTCGACCCCACTGTCCATGTCGATGACAAAGATGTTGAACAGTACAGGCACCAGTACCGACCCCTGAGGAACGCCACTCGTCACTGCTCTCCACTTGGACATTGAGCTGTTGACTGCAACTCTTTGAGCGCGACCGTCCAGCCAGTTCTTTATCCACCGAGTGGTCCATTTGTTGAATGCATGTCTCTTCAATTTAGAGACCAGGATATCATGTGGGACAGTGTCAAACGCTTTGCACAAATCCAAGTAGAGGACATCAGTTGATTTTCCCTTGTCCACTGTCCACCCCTTTGTAGAAGGCCACCAAATTTGTCAGGCATGACTTACCTTTGGTGAAGCCATGCTGGCTGTCACCAATCACCTCCTTGTTTTCTGTGTGCCTCAGCAGAGTTTCCAGGAGGATCTGCTCCAAGATCTTGCCAGGCACAGAGGTGAGACTGACTGGCCTGTAGTTCCCTGGGTCTTTTTTATTTCCATTTTTGAAAATAAGGGTTATGTTTCCCCTTTTCCAGTCAGCAGGAACCTTGCCAGACCACCACGACTTCTCAAATATCATGGCTAATGGCTTAGCGACTTGATCTGCCAGTTCCCTCAGGACCCACGGATGTATCTCATCAGGTCCCATGGACTTGTGCACCTTCATGTTCCTCATATGGTCTCGAGGATGCAATTCTTTCTGGAAATACCTCAGTATCACCATACACAAGTAGAATGACAGTGGTCTTAAAGGATTTTTGCCATCATTTCCCTTAAGCATCCCCTGTCAGCTGTTCAGGTTTTACAGAATATGTATGTAACCTCAGATGGGGACACGATTTTGAATTAGTTAATGTCCTTACAGCATAAAAAAAAACCTGTCTTGCAAATGTGCTAGTAATATAGACTTAATTCAAAGAGATGTATAATACATGCATATGCAGGTAGCTATGTGAACGAAAGGCAAGTAAATCCATTTGGATCTAATATTGCTGTATCTGATTCTGGCAGGAGATTCCTGGATTTTTCCAGCGTCTCATCTACTGCAATTTCCAGCTGTCTCTCAGTTTTGATATGTTTCCTGTAAGTAACATAACCATTTTTCAAGTCCCAACCTCACAGCTTCCTATTATACTTGCAAATAGTCAGCTAAAGTACATCTGTTCTTTACAGAGAAAGATGTGTTTAACTCTTTTTATCCATGGCATTGACTGTGGCATACCAAAATATGTACCATATATTTTCTATATATATTCTTTTACCTTAAACACTGTATACTCTAGTAAGAAAGCAAATGCACATAGATATGCATCTAATTTAGTCACTAAAATGTTCAGCTAAATAGCAAACATTTAAGAAATAAGTGTATGATACTTTTGTACTACACTAGGCTACTTGTTGTAAATCCATGTAGGTATACAACTGACATTGATGGAAAACCTTGGAGAAGATTTTTTGCTCACTAAGCACAGATTTGCATGATGGCAAACAGTTTCTCCATTACTGCTGATATTAAGAGGCTGTATTCATCTACTTGACAATTTTGTTGCCTCCCTTCCCCCTTCCTTGTTTCTCACTGTAGGTTGCTGGACTGCAGAGTAAAGAACCTACATTTAGCTGTCATCTAGACCCAGTGTTTTAGCCTGACACGCAATATTAATTTAGAAGAATAAGATTATTGCAATGCAAAATAATTCTTAGAATCTGCATTTAAGGTACGCAAAATGTACTGCAATTTTAATGGCTTGGTTGTTCACATTTTTCTTCAGTTGCTGCAGAACACACTTTAAAACATATGTTTTAAATTACATAAAAATATATTTTATGATGGTGCACTGAAAGCAAAGCAATCTGGAGGACAAAATTTCCCAGCAGCAACAAATCTGGTGTGGTGTTATTATTATGTTCTTATATTCTGAAGTTTGTTTTTTTATTTTGTTTTGCATTTGCATATTTGTTTTTGGAGCGAGAAAAGATAAGAAAGGAACACTTTCTATTAAAATAGTGTGTCAGACAAATTCAGGAGTAAATCAGAATAAAAAATGGATCACTCTTTATTTTTACCGGCCAAAAAAAGTGAGAAGTGCTAATACGGAGAGTATTAAATTCCTAATATACACTAGATTTAGTAGTGTTCTCTGTTTATACAGCTCCAACACTATTAAAGTCTTTACCAATAAATATACATGGAATTATGAATGGCTGCATTGAAAATACTCTGATATTTGGTATGTCTGTGCTTTCTTGCAATAGAAATTTACCTGTAGCTCTGCTGAACTATTTATTGTGTCATTACACAAAACTAGAGGTTTTTAGAACTATCCATCTTATCCTCAGTTTCATGGATTCGTGCTTAATATGTAAAGGCAGGAGCTTAACAAACTAGGAGCTATTCATTCCCTGGAGCGAAGGCACCCAAGGGGAGCTCCAAACCCCTGTCAGAAGGTGGGAGCTGAGATGTGTTCCTTTGTTATTTTGAGAGGAAAGCCTACTGTCATCCACAGATGTTCTATTTGCCATTGACATCCAGCAATATGTTCAGTACTAAGAAAACCTCAATGACAAGAGCAAATGATTCAGATTACCGTACTAAGCAGCCTTCTGCAGTCAGAAATGGCCCAGCAAAGCCCTGCTGGGCTTGGAGGAATTTCGCCTCTATTCCAGTTTAACAATGAGCCAGAAAGGAGACATTTGAAGCAATAAAGTGAGGAACAGATGGGTGAGCCAAAGGTTAGTGTTAATATGATCCTCTGAAAATTAGCTCGATGGTCATCATTACTACAGACTAACGCAACAAGAAATGTCACTGGAAGAAACAGAGGAAAGTAGTACAAGCAGAGAGCGATCAAAAAAGCCCCAAACCCAAGAATATGTACATATTAATTCATAAAAAGAATTTCATGCACCTTCAGAGCTATTAACGGGAGATGTAGGTGGTCTCCAAAGTTATCTTTAACAGAGACATCTTTAGTAAGGACACCCTAATTGGAATTCCCATCGAGTTAGAGTTGCTAAAACAGACTCATAGGTTTCAGAGGATATTAGTTGCCTTAGGTAGAAATGCATTTTGTTAGACAGCTCTCCCCGAGAATGCTTTCCCCAGCTCTCGTGCTTTGCCTCAGGGTTGTGATATGCATTACCATAGACAAGCACAGTTGTCTCACTGATTCATAGATTGTAGTGGGGGCATGATCCATTATCCTAATCATCATGTTGAAAGAAATATTCAAGAAAAATATAAAAAGATGTCTTTTTAAGCTTCATCCACAGAAATTCATGTCTAGCCAAGTGAATGAATGGACTGAAGTTTACTGGGAACCTGATATTGTACTCATTGGCACAGATTATCATTCCAGTGAAATCTATGGAAAGATGCCAAATTACATGAGGTGAAAAAAATAGATCTAGCTGCACATTTTTTATTCTTCTTTTTCTTTCTGCCACTTGAATGAATGTATGCATTAATTACATGAACCAGGTGAACAAGACCTATAATATAAATAAAAGTTCTCTTTTTTTTTTTTTTCCAAATAGATGGCTGAATAAAATGGTTCTTGGCAAAGGACATAAAGAATGAAATATAAATCCATACAAATCTCCAGAATACAACAGATTTTCACAATGAGAGAAAGAATCTAGTATATATTATCAGATGATTTTGGAGGTCACTAGACTTTGATAGTCAAAAGACCCTATTAAGAGCCATGTTGGGCCTTAAAATAAAAATAACGGATATACCACTACCTGGAACCACAGTCTAGGAGTGGGAAAATGTCTTAGCTTCACTTAAGAAAAGTAAAAAAAGCAGGAAGTGCAAAATGACAAAGTCCACCTTAAAAAGAAGTAAAGGACACAGAAGAGCAACTAGCCATGAACAGAAACAACCCCTTTGAAACTATATATCCTCCCTGAGTTTTCTCTCACTGCATCTTACAAAGATATTGGCCTGAAACCTTTCAGAACTTTAAACTCAGCCTTGTTCTAAACTTGCCTGTAATCTTTGAGCAATCATAAAAATGCTTGCAGGTTTACAGCATTTACAAACATTATCCAAAAATTCTATGCCAATTGGCCACCCAGCATCCTATTTGAAAAGTAATGCATATTTCTCTGTGGAGCGTCTGAAATAATAAAGACCTTTTGTTCACTGACTGAAAGAGCAGAGAAAGAGGCAGGAATGTCTCCAGTTTCTATATTCTGTGAACAATTATTATCTTAATCAACACCCACACCCACGACTTCCCAACGTACTCAATCATTTATATACAGAGACAAAGAGAAGAAACTATGTATACTGTTATTATGGTTTTCAGAGAAAGCAAGTATGTTTTTTTTTTTTTTTTAACTTTCCTGCTAATTTATTAAATAGTCCAAATCAGTGAGAGTATTTTCCTCACAGCTTCATTTAGAGATATTAGAGGAACTGCAGCTAGGGAAGAAAAGACAAAACTGCTTAAATCTTAAATGACCGCATTAGTTTCCAACCATGTTCTTATTCATTTTAGCTTTATGATATAAACTTGTTCTCTTGAATAAGTCAGAAGCAACTCTTTCCTATGATTCTTCCAGAGTAAGGGATGTATCAACCTCGATAATCTGACACAACATATACCCAACAGACTGTGACACAGTCAGTCAAGTGCACAGAAAGGGACTTTTTCCTTAAATTTAGAATTCAAGGTGTAGAAGGATCTGGAGCAAATAAAAAATCTCTGCCATTAGATTCTTTTATATCTCATGGGAAAACCACACAGATTCTGTTAGATAATGTGGATCCTTCCACTCTGCAAAGTCAAGGTTCCCCAAACAGCTAAACTGTAAAATATGCACACAAAAATATGCCTTTCAGAAGACGTGGATTCCCAAGGGGCGTCTCTCTCCCAGAGGTTATATCTATGTGCAGGATACAATTTCTCCAGTGTGCCTGTCCTTTCAAATGACTTCAAGACTCACAGGTATATATGAAACACAGCCCACTGAATATTTGTCAGCTGAGGCGAATCTTTTGTTGCTCCCTCCAGCCGCTGTCCCTGAGATCTGAGGAGATAATATTTCATCAAAATATTCACCTCAGTACCCTGTTGTTAAATGTTGTCTGGATAGGGAAAAGGACTCCAGTCAAAATAATAAAAACATAACATGTTCTGTGTTCACCCAAAAATTCTTCAAAGTCGACTTGAACTTTTGTAGATATAAAAATATCTATGAAAATATATGCAGATACAAAAAAAAGTGAGATATAAAAATACTGCTCCAACACCAGAAAAAAAGAAAAACAAACAAACAACCCAAAAAAACAGCATCAAAATTCGAGTCTGCATGGGTTATAAATTACTTATAAAATTCTTTGCATTTTTTGGAAGGTAGGTTTTCACAGATACACATTTTGAATATACAATCAAACTATTTTAAATTTCTGTTGGCAATTTGTATAAGATCAGCCAGTCCTGGTACTTTCGTCTAGTGTGGTTCGTCTAGCATAGGTAATAGAGTTTCTCTCTCCACAGGTGAGAAAACTGAGGAATGGGAAAGAAATGGTTAATGTCTTTACAGAAGAACAGGGACCAGAACTAAAGCTGACCTTGCTTATAGTCTATACATTGAGCTGAACGATCATGAAGTAAAGTCTGTGTGTTGTGAAGCCTTGTATATATCCTCAGATCAAACATTTTCTTTACTCAAATAGCACTGTCTTTTGGGAAAGCTCCTGGGGCATTTAATATACTAGAAAATTCATATCACTCTGTAAACCACGCTTTCCAGCACTGGAGTCCTATTTACAGAGTAGCATGAATGCAATGAGTCCTTTTGAAAGGGATAATGTCAGACAGTTGCTTCAGCCAAGCCTCGGTGTTGTTTTCTCCCTTGCCGTGTTCAGTTTGGCCTTTCTAGTCTTTGGACTTCAGCGTAGTTGTACTTGTGTTGTCCATTACAAATTTACTACTAAGTCTGTCTCTGGAAGCAGCCAGCAAAACTTACAGTGAATCAAATCTCACATGCTTGCCATGCATTGTTTTATTTTATTCCTCCAGCATCCAGACGCTGACTCTGGTTATTTCTGAATAAAAAGTATGTGGAAAAGAAATTATGTATGCATGCATGTGTGTTTTATAGACATGGACAAATACATACAATCGTGTACTCATTTTTAAAAATAGGTGATATGTTACAGTTAAAATACATTGCTGGTTTATAGCATTTTCAGTGAGGGAGAAACATATACAAAAGCTACAAAAAGAATACAGCATCTATTTTCTGAAAATATCAACATGCGCTGTTTAATTATACTATTTCAGAACTAGCTTTAACTCTGGGCTGGGACTGTAGAGAATGATACACGCACTCAAACTAAGGAATAGAGACTGAAAATAAAGAACTGTGCATTTCCATCCCAGTAGAAACTCAAAGAAACACAATTCCAGACTTCTAGCAGTTGGGCAAGTTGTCTCATCAACTTCTCTTTTCTGAGTCTGCCTATAAAAAAAAATATTTAGGCAAAAGGGAAAACTCTCAAAGTGAGAAAAAATAAAGCACTTAAATGTTTCATTTTTTTTATTCTCAGAGCCCAAATTAAAGGCATGTATAATAATAATAATAATAATAAAAAAAAAAGCTCTGGAAACAAAAAATGCTTATAAATGTGCTATTGTTTTATTTTGTGTGTTCCACACACCTCCTTCTTTCCAATGCCCATAATTATTTCTGTGACTAGCAGAAAATACCCAAAATTACCCTGATAAAAAATGTTTTCCTAGTGGCCAGCCTAGCCAAGTTCTTTCTTCTCCTTGCACAAAGCAAGGATGGAACCTCAACAATAATTCCCTACTTAACATGCACATTAAAAACATGAGATGAGCGATGATGTTTACAACCTAACACTGGTGATTCTGGAAAGGATGGCTCAGGGCACTGCATAGTTATGTTGTTGTGGCTCTGAAATATACCTGTAGTTTATGAGAACTTGTGGCTCAAGAAAAAGATTAATGTTGTTAATTATTTAGTGCTTACATATTGTACTACATTGTTTTATTTTCAGTTGTATATGTATATTACCTGCCCAGTTTAATAGGCCCAAAAATTTGAATAAGAGACACACGGTTGCTTTGCATGTATTTGGAGAGGTATGAGACAAGCCAGTAAAACATTTAACAAACAAAGGACTATCCACTGCAAGTATGAAGTGAAAATGAGGCGATTCTTTCTTGACAGGGCCCTTGAAATATAATTCTCAAAATAAGCATGAGACAAAGAGGTATGAGGAAAGGTCTGCGTAGCAATCCTGTGTAGCAATACAGGCTAGGTTTCGGCCTGTATGACAATGAAAAAAAATATGTTGTGGGAAGAATGTTAACGAGCCCCAATGAACTGAGCAAGATTCTTTGAAATTCTCTTCAGTCACTGTAGGAAATATCCTGTTCCCAACTCCTTATGATACTGCCATTTGCGTCTTCTCCCCTACTTCCCTCACACTCTCTTTCAAGCTTAAGGAATGCTTTAGCTTGAAGCTGAGGGATAATTGAGTTAGATTTCATGATTTTCAGGTTTAGCTAGACTAGAAAGACAAAGAAAATGAAGATTACCAGTTGATATTACTTTGACTTGGACTTTGCTTGATTTCAAGAGAAGAGCATGGAAAAGAGGTAATAACCTGTAGGAATATGGGTTTTTTCCAACCTATTTTAGAATGTGCCACATTTTCCTGTCATCTATTAAAACTTCCTCCCTTGCTCCTCACCCCCAAAACCATTTCATTTTAATTTCTTTGAATTTTCTGGTCAAACTATTATTTTCAAAAAAGAGATACACTCTTCTAAGCTCTATTCATACTTACAATAACTAACAAATTACATTCAGAGCCACTGCATATCAACTTTAACTGACGCATTCCATTAAATTAATACATACTAACTGAAACTGGCATTTTTTGCAAAAAGATAATGTGCTGAAACGAAAAGCAATTACCTTTCTTTTAAAATAAGTGTTTTCTGTTACTGTTGCAGTCAAAATAATGAGTTATATTATGATTTGAGGAATCACCGCACATGAAAGTGGTTATTCTGTTTGGTTCCTTTTTAAAGTTTTCTTATTACCCATGAATTGTTTAGAAACAGACCATCAGCAAAACAAAACAAAACAAAAAGTTATAAGAACACACTTAACTGTCAGAGTATAGGCATGATTCTAATTCAAGACATGGTTTTACATCATATTTCTTTAGCCTTAGAAGATAAAGTACAGTAGCCTCGTTCTAGCATACAACCCATAGCTCATTTTTATATCAGCACATTTTATGTTCAAATAGATGAAGACAGCTCCTTATCATATATGAACAATGATCAGAAATGCATTTTTATGTGTCCAAGACCCGTAAAGGAAGAAGTAAATCAATGGTTGAGTATGACTATGTTATACACTGGAGTGAATGGTAGCAACGTGAATACTGGCTGTGATTGAACTGGCTCTGGCACTTGATACAATGTCTTCACAAAGCATAAGATAGGTGGTTTGTAGTTGACTTTGTTATCCTACCTGCATTGCTTTGACACTCCTAGGCAGCTCCCAGTTCATCTAGTGAAGGCTCATGTTCCTTTTCCATATTTTCTTGTTTGATAGATTTGCAGATACTGTCTATAGCAATAGATAATGCTTGTTCACACATTAATCTTTCCTGTTTCTTAACGTCACAAAGCAATTATCTCTACCTTTCAGTGGGCTGAGTACAATAGAGCTGTGGAGGCTTAAGGAGTTGCTATGACCCCTGCCACTGAAATTTGGCATAATACAAAGGTTTTGAAATCTAGGCTTTTCCTTTGGATCCTGATATTAGCCACATCGAATTAACAGATCTACATTTCCTCTAAGATCTAGTATGTTCTCAGTGCAGTTGTGTTGACTTAGTTCTAGGTCTTGTCTTACAACATTAACTTTCTGAAGGTTAGAGTAAAAGCTGCCCTGTTACTAAACAAGTGTCCTCCACTCATGAGAATTTTGTTGCAGACTGCACTGGAAGTTTGCAATATTCTCACTCTTTACAGTTCAGACACTTTTAGATAGCCTATATTTCCAAGAATTAATAACTAAACATCAAATCAAATGAAGGGGTAAGTATGTATGTGGTGAACTGGACACACATGTGCCCACACCATTTTTAATTTAAACCCCTTTTAACTGTATATATATTAATAAGGTCTAAACATATGCACTTTCACCCAAACTAATATAACTTAATACCAATGCATATTTATTGTTATTAGATTTTTATAGCATTTTTCCTGTATGGCACCTCATAGGCGTTAAGTTAGCTGAATTCTCTAAAATTCAGGCTGTTTAGAGAACAATAGGTCCTTTCACAAGGAACATTAACTGCTTAGCAATTTATAGCTCTTATTTACACTTACCTTGTGCAATATATGTAGCATAAATCTTCATTGAAACCAAGAAATTAATGTATTTGGATATTATGAAGCAAGAAAATATCTGAGATGTTTTCTTGTGTTTCATAAAAATGGTCTTCGGGCTTGGGTGTAAGCAAAAATATCCTTATTAAATATAAGATGCAATTTCTGAAAATAGTTCTCTATAATAAGGTTTCATTTAACTTTTTATTCTCTCTGCTCCTCCCACCCCCCTCATTTACTATGTTTAACAGAGAAAGCCTCCAGTAAAGATGAGCTAGGAACAGAAAAGGAGAATCAACCTATTATAGTGGAGCACTGACTCTGACAGTGTTATAAATGATGGCAAGGCTCCAATTTTTAAAATTGTTTCATTTAAAATCTAAACATTGAATCTCTGTACAGTGTTTAGAGGCTTCTCAGCCTTCTCTGATTCAATTTAGAGGAAACATTTATGGGGTTTAAATTGTTCCTGGCAATTTTGAGCTCTGTTGCATTTTAAACAAATGTATTTTATACAATGCTTTGCCACATACAGTCCCAAGAAATCTAAAAATATCAATCAAATTTCATTTGCAAACCAGTTTTACTAATAGTCAGTGGTTCAATTGTTCTTCCCTCTTGGAATAAAGCGTAGTTTAAAATTGATAACTGTGAAATACATATTTCCAACAGCACTCCTTGTCATATGGAATGACTAAAAGACTTCTACAATCAAATCAACTAAACCTTTCAAAACAGCATGTAGATTTCTTGTTCAGTTATTATAGATAAGCCAAATACATTAATCAAACATCAGAGAAGTTCAACATGGCACTATATGGATACTAAAACTTTTGGGTTGTTTAATTTTTAAAAAAAAAAAAAAATGCACATACAGAAATGCAATAACTCTGCCCTTCTGTTTTAGAGATGTTATAATTTAATACCAGATAGACTGTTCTTAGTGTGTCAGCTATTCATTTTTCTAAGATCTTTTTTCTTCTCTTGGCAGTTGCTGTACTCTTCTTATTCTACATATGCCTATAGCTGAAGTGACACGGCTGTGGTGAGTTCACCCCATTTATTCTACTTCTTGTGAGTTTTATAAAGAGGATGGATCTGTTCTACCTCAAGACATAAAATGTATACTAGCATGTACAGATTAAAAGAACACTTAAAGGTTGAATACAGAGTAACACGGTCCTATTCTCAATACTTTATTGGCAAGTCCTGCACTCATGTCAATTCTAATTATGTAGTATGTCAATACCTGCATAATATTCTTAAAATATTTAACCTTCCATTAGCTCTTTAAAATCTTCATTTACTTTACCTTTTAAATATTTTGCTTATTTAAAATTTTCTTCCTCTTTTCTGACACTTGCCTGCTTGCTCAAATTTTCCTTTTTAATGAACTTATTTTTACAGAATCCAACTTTAATTCTAGCTTGTCTTTCATGCCTAAGTATTATATTTTCTTTTTTTTCTTCCCATCTTCCTGCTACTTTGAATTCTCATTCTTGGAAAATCTAATAGTAACCTCTCTCTGATTTTTTTCCCTTTTTTCTTCCTTCTTTTTTTTTTTTTTCATTTAGACAGTATAATTACCTATTACTTCACATTAACTAACTCAAGGTGCAGATTGTTTTTCACATTTATTGTGGCCTGATTTTCAAAGCTGAGCTGATAGATGTTTGCAAAATACACTAACTTCAGTCAGATTTAATATTTCCGTGCCTTTCTGAAAATCAAGTTCAGAGTTATGTTTTCATCTTAATTTAAATTTTCTGCTAACCAAAATATTTTTAACTACTCACATTCCACCTTTCTCATTGTCTGAGAACTTGGCAATACTTTCAGTTCAAACCCTATCATTGAAATGATTGGCAATACCTCCAATTAGTATAACTTCAACTAATCAGGTGAACAGTTAGATTTTTTTTTTAAACTTTATAAACTGATTAAAGTTAAACCAGTATATCATTTCTCTTTCTAAAAATCCAAAAGATTTACACCAACTGTTTAGAGCAAGCACATTTTTGCTTGCAGCTGTCAAAACAGCCTGTCAGTTCAATTATCTGGAATGCCTATTAGTCAATTTTTAATAAAGCTTCAACTACTTTTCTCTGCTGTTTAATGAATAAGGTCCTTCTGCACACCTTTTAAATATGTGTTTCATGGCCCCTATGGAATTCAGAAATTATAAAGAAAAAGTGATTTGATTTACTCATAAGATGCATTATAATTTCACGTGTTGCATGAAACTCCCATTACTTTCCGCTTATGGGACCTCCTGCGCTCTTTTGACATTATTAGGCAGTCTGCTGGAAAAAGCATCTTGTGTTGGTAACAGCACTTTAAAAAATATGGCACTGGTAAGGTGTTTTGTTTTAACATCTTCCCATACTCACTAAGTAAAACAGAGAAAGATAAACTGAGTGCTTACTTACATAGTAATAGTATGAAATGGCTGTGACATTTTATTTTTCTTTAAAAAAACCAATTATTACTAGTAGAGCAGGGAATGGCAAAATGGGGAGAGATAGAACCCTATGCACAGCTCGTATTTAGTTCACGTTCATTGGATCTGCTTTATCTGCCCCCAAAGTGGGTCAGGCCTCCTGCCAGAGGGCTGGCTAAGTCAGAGTTTTGGTTTTCTGAGCATCCATGTCAGGAGAAGACTCTTTACTGACACCTGCCCTCTATATTCAGAGTGTTGTTCAAGGGAACACAGCACCCTTTCTTCCTCTGGTGAAATATTATCACAATCTCTTTGCCAGAAAGCGTGGCCTTTGCTGTTTGGCCATGGTATAAATGAGGCTGCAGTACTTATCCATGTGGTTGCCCTTAGATGATGGTGCCGTCATATAACAGCAGCAGCCTCCAGGCTTCCTTCCTAGCAGGGTCAAAGGGAATCTAGTCACAAAGTTGCTACAGTTTTGAGGAGCCAAAATGACCATTACTTGCTTGGCCTTATCTCTTCTGGCAGCTGCTTTCTTGACACAGCTTTCCATGGGATATTGTCTTTCAGGCTGCTTTCTGCTCAAGCAACAGGATAAAATGTTACTCACATTTCTAATGGGAATGAATTTTCTTTCTGTTCCACCTCACACAGCTAATCTTCTATGTGAAATGACACTGATGACTCCACTGAAGATAGAGGACACTATTACCTGGGTTAGACAGATAATCCAGCTGTGCAGTTGTTAGGTTTGTTTTGGTTTGTTCTGTTTTGCTTTACTTTGCTTTGTTTTTCTTGGGGGGGGGGATGGGTTGGGTGGTGTCACTTTTTCCCCTGAGTGTGAACACTCAAGTCATTTAAGTACATCTGAAGTTTGATGAGACTTTCTCATCTAGGCTTATCTGAACCATTGAGACATGACAAGTCAAAATCCTTCCTGTAAGTGAATAGCTACAAATGCTTTAAAATCACAATGAGTTACTGAATAGGTGAGACGTGTTCAAAAATGAAACAGAGTTTGTATGAGAAGCATGTCTGACTGTGATAAGGCTACCAGTGAACATGAGATTTGTGATGAAATGGCATGAACTTTTTATTTAAAGCAAACATACCAAGACATCATTAGGACTTTTAAACTAAAAGTTAAGTTTTGTTCCAGCATTATCATAAACAAGAAATCCTAAATCTTTTCCTTATAGAGAAAAAAAAAAAAAGAAAATCTCCTCCTCCCTTCCACGTATACTGTCCTCTAACAGTGGATATCCTTATAGTCCTGGTCTTTGTCCAGAAACTTTTAGCAGTTTCTCAGCTTCCAGCAGCCTCTGCCCCTTCTCTGTCTTAAGACAAATCTTTTTTTTTTTTTTTTTTTTTTTCCATTTATCCTCTGGGAGACCTGGTTGCGTGCCTACTGACTGATTCTCTCTGGGGCTGCCCAGTCTGTTCCTGCTGCAGACCCTCTGCTTGTTCTGTGTCCTTCACACTCTGCTATGCACGTCCTGCTCTCCAGAAGCTTCTCCCAGCTGAGCAAGGTCAGCTGCTGTCAGGGAAAGCAGCATCTCCCCTTCTTCCAGAGGATTTCTCCTGACCCAGGCTTGAGCAGTCTGAATGATACAAAGCAAAGAGCTTTCCTCTCTGCTGCCCATCTATATCCTTAAAAAAAGGAACAGAATCTGAAAAAAAAAAAAAAAAGAAAATTATGATAATTGCAAATGGAATAGATAAACATCCATTACACTGATGTAAAGCCTAACTCTACAAGTAGCCTCTAATCTTGGATGCTTGGAAGCCAGAGGACTTGAAAAGAGATGCTGGTTTTAAAATTACAGCCCATGTCAGAGATAAACAGGGTCATTTGAACAGAAGATTAGTGTAACCTGCAAGGAATGAAACAAATCATAAGAACCAGAATGTCTCTCTAATACTTTGCAACATTTTAAGTGGTATTATGTCATATTATTTTTATCTATCTTCTTAGATACTACTATCATCATCACATTAACTCTGTATATCAAATTCATCCTCATAATAGCTGCATACTACTGAGAGAAATTATCAATGTTATACATGGGGAAACTGAAACAGTGAAAGACTAGGGATGAGATCCAATACTGTGTGTAGGTGTCTAAAATTGCATTTTACTGGAATTTTGGTGTTTAAATCCAAATCTGTGATCAAAAATTAGTCCTCTGTGGCGCTTAGCCCTGGAGGTGCCTAAATTTTATAGACTTCCTAGTTTTTCACCTGTAGGCTCTTTGGTACTTAGAGATCTGAGCTGCTCAAGCACAGATTGGTTCCAGTTCAGGCCTCTTGCAAGAGTTCAGTTAGGATGCCAAACCCCCTGCCTTAGCCTATCGCAGGGTTTCATCCAACAGCAACTGTCAGGAACTGTGTCAAACAGTTGAAATGCAAAGGCAGCCTATGCTTTCTTTAAAAATGAAAGGAGGGTTCTGGCACCCTTTTTGACATCTTTTCCCCTTCTTGTTTAGTAGGAGATGAAGCATTTCTTAGGATGTAGAAGAGGGTTCATTCCCTTCTCTGTCTCTTGAAATTTAAATATACATTTTCCTGTTTTCCAGATAAGTGTCCTCGTCACCAAGACTATGCTTCACCCATAGCCCATACGGGCTTCTCTCTTCCTGAACAGTGACTTAAATTGAAGGGCTAAACAGCCATTTTCCCCGGAAAGTTAAGCAACAATTCACTTACATAAAAGTCGGTTTAAAGAGAGCTTAAAATTCAAGTCTTTCATTTTCCAGGGATTGCTCTAACCTAGAACATGCTGTAGAAGGTGTATTGTGGAAACACCACAATTAGCGTAGCCACAATTGTAATTTGTGAAAGTTTTGTTGGGTGTTTATCCATACCTAGCACACACTTATTTGATCAAATTCCTCACAACTGAAGGCACGGTGCCATCTAGCATCTGAATACAGAGTCACTTATGTAGAAACGAGGTGCAGAATGTGCAAAAGTATATAAACGACTGAGAAACCTCCAGGATGAATGAGGAGGCAGCTAAAGACACATAGGTGGCTGCTCAGAGGCTGCTGAGATCACAATTTTGGACTACATGCCTAACATCTACATTTGCTATTTGTATTTTCTTTTTGATGGGATTGTATAGTTGGAGCTTTAATTCTTTAATTTAGTAGTCCCAAATTCCATGGCAAAACTTATTTTACTGCATTAAATTCTAACTGTGGGGCACAAGACCTTTCCAGAATGCATATGACATAATTAAAAATATAGATGTCCAAAATATATGCACAAAAGACACAGAGTTGCCTGTTGAATTTAACATTGTCATATCTTGACCTTTGATCCCCTAACTGGTGGGTTTTTTTTGAATGGAATGCTCTTCTTAACTCCGTCTGTAGCACCTCACCATGATATTCCTTGGTCCTGATAATAGTAACCCCTTTCAGGTGAAGACAAAAATGATTGCCAAGGATGTAAGGCAGTAACTTATTTTGGTATTGTTTGTTACTTTACTTATCATTTAGCATTTATTGAGAAAAAAAACACAGTGGAAACAGGATTCCTTATTCACAATCCTCACTCCCTGTGCTTTTTCTTGTTCGTAAAATACCGCTGACATTTTCATTTGTAAAAGATGTGACAGTAGGGGGAAAAAAAGTGATTGTTCATTTGAGTAGAATGCTCACAGGACCAAATAAGATTTTAGATCCATTGGTTAAAAGGTAAATTGAGATAATTCTAGTTCAAACAGAACCTGTTCTTCCTTATTCTAAATTTGCATTACAAAAATATGAAAGAATCCTTCAGGGAGAAGGGGATAGTTGTAAGGAAACAGGTTTTGGACAGCTGAAGGAAAAGATGGGCACCTGCTGTTCAGCAAGTTGAGGGAATTGTTGCATATTGCAATTTTTTTGTGTGTTACCAGGACAAACAGATGGCCAGAGACAGAGTTTTCTCCTTGTGTGTAGTTTATCTCTTTAAGTCTTCTAATGGTTTATATAAAAGTTTCCCAGCATTACATTCAGTTCAATTTAACACAGCTAATATGTGTTTAAGCAGTACCAGTTGCTGTCAAAATTGACTACTTGGAATAGATAACGTTTTCAAATACTTCGGCAAAGATGGCAATATAAGGGGCAACACTGTCTGCATGTTATTTCAGGGTGCTAATTCAGACCACGCGGGATGAAGCTGCTGCCTCACTCAACATGAGTCACTTGTGTTTTTCAAAAAATTACTTTGCCTTCCTGAGCCTTCACTGGGGAAAGGATATAACAGCTTTTGTCTCCTGAGAACTCTTGCAAAGTCTAATTTATGCTAACAATATGCAGAACTGGTCAATTTTGTTTTTTTCTTTAATTCAACACCATCTTTTCTTTTCTGAAAGTTTTCGTTCATAAAATTGCAGACTGTCAAAAATATCTTTGTGAAAAAGCCTATCCAGGCTGTTATCAGTTTTCTGTTTTTGTTAAATACTATAGAATGTTACTGACATACATATCTAAATTATTAAAGTACATTAAAAAGTAGGGGATGCTTTTAAGCAGAGAAAACAAGAAGAAGTATGGGTCTGCATTTGGTAGTATCTGAGCATCTTCAGCAGGACATAGGAAGAGCAAGGACTGTTTTTTTCTGATACTTGTTCCTGCTTGGATTACCTCGTTACAACAGCTGTTAAAAATGAATAAAACAAAACAAAAATAAAATAGAGGCTGGGTGCCAGAATTTCTTTATATTTCTTATTCTTATTTTCACTTTGTCTCTTCTGGAAATTCAAGTGTCTGTACAATTAAGTGGTCTCTGAACTGATGTAGTTTCAGTTTCAGTTTAGGACTGAAACGGTCTAACATATGCATTGGGCAGCTATGTCCCTTTTTGGAAGTAACTTTTAACGAGCAGTCATAACTGCAAATGCAAAGGAGAAAGTAGACTCCATTATTTCCACTTTAGTGGGATTCCACACACAAAATATTTGCTGCTCCAGTTTTCTGCTTCATATTCTGGTTTTTAGGTTTAGTTATTTTTTTAACCTGTTAGTCAGCATTTATAGTAAGATCTGATAACTAGCCCAGATCAAAAGATTGGACAATACAAGGAAGGATCTCTGAGAAACAGGAATGTGTTTCAGATTTTTTTTTGTCCTTAATGGTATATCTGCTGCTCAAGGCAACATGATTCCTGAGTCTTTTCAAATTGCTTTTGGAGTTTAAAGTGGAGGTTTAGCAGTCTTATCCCAGGGCAACTTATATCAGTTCTCTGATCAATTTAAATGACACTCTCAAGAAATGGGTACAGAGCAGAGCTATGTGAAAATTTCTGTACGAATCCCACAATCAACTGAGATTTGAATGTGGAATTTATGAATCATTTAGGAAACCAGGGATGAGTTTCAAGCAGAATGCTTCCTTTCTTGTCAGTTACAGGGTGGGCTGGCCATTTGGATCAGAATACCAAGCATCATCTCTTTCCAAGAGTAATCAGCTGGGCAGCTGACCGGTGACCACAGGAGCTCAGGGATCAGCCTCAAAAAGAGGTAGTTCACATAGTGCCGGGAGTGCCTGATAGGCTGTAGAAGAGGTGTAGGTTGATTTCTGGGGTGGAAGTAACTAAAACAAGCTGGAGGAGGTAGGAGAGGAGTCACTGAAATCTGTATGCTAGGGCTGGGGACAAGGGGTGGCAAAGCCAGTGTCTGCCTGTGGTTGCAAGGGCTGCAAGCAGAGGTAGGTGCGAAAGGGCTTTCCTCTCCTGTAAGGCTATTTTCTCCCCCTTCACATTGGGATGAAGCACACGACTCTAAACTTGCTGTTTTTAACAGCAAAAAGTACTACAGCTGAAAATACTTCATAGCTCAGTGACGAAGGCCCGGACTGCAGGCCGGGATCCCAGAACCTCCACTCTCTCTGCCCAGTCAGAATGTGCACAGGAGTCTGAACACATATCTCCCTTACTTTAAAGGAGTGCTTCGCTGCCAGGTCGTCGGCCACCTTGAGGTTATTCTCTCCTGATCTTTCTTTTCAGGAATTACTTAACCCTCTAGAGAGGGTTAAATGATTCCCTAGTTAGCCAGGGAATCCAACGGTGTAGGGTATTCCTCATGTCACGGGATGGAAAAATACCAGTTCAAACCCCAGATATAAGCAACTCTTACATCCCAAGTAAGTACCATAAACATTAACATTTTCACCATTTGTGATTTAACCCTTTTTTTGATCAGGTCAGAAACTAAGGTAATTCTCTAACATTTTAACTAAAGCTCTCACTATTCTGTGAAGAGTATTAGCTTGTCCTCCCATGAAATACTGTTTTGCTGATCATCCGCTCCCATAAGGAAGGATATAAGGGAAATAAAAGAGTGTTATGAAGCTGTAGTCAAAGAAACAGCATGGGAAGGCTGATATTGGTTTGGGGAGAGTAATTAGGGTTGGGGTTTTTTTTGCTGGAGAGGAGTGATGTCCCCTTGAATGTTTCATTTGTTTCTCTTTCTTAGCAGTAAAACAGTACATGCAAAAATACAGATGGCAGAAGTGATATAATATTGACAATATCTACAGTCCATTTATTACATGCTATGTTACCCTTTGAGCCTGGTCTTGGGAGATTGAATCATTATTTATTTGTAGTAACAGCATGTCTTTTTAGCACTATTTTAAATTGTTTCCCTATATAAATGTTATATGAAATGCACTATATTTCTGGAAACAAGAATTAAATCTTACTTGAAATAGGAAACTACGTTGCTTACGAAGTGTTGCCAAAAAGCACAGTTAGACTCTCACAAAAGAACTCTCAACCTTTGAATCTGTTTTTCATCAAGCAAATTAGCAGTAATATCTCTGTTGTTTCCTGTCCATCTCTTATGATGCATGTATAAAAGGACAATGTTCTGTCGGAAACCTTCCAGCAAAAGGTTAAGACATGGACACTACAGTATCACCAACTTTTTTGCATCAGCTTTGACTAAGCCACTTTTGTTTCAAGATGGTATCTTGCTAAATGTAGAACATTTAGCATGAATTATAATAAAATGTAAGTATAACTTGTAATTAAAAGAACCTTCATGTGAAAATGGGATTTTAGTTTTTTTATCTCTGGCTCTCAAGTTCAGCAGAACTCAAAATATTTTTAATTTTCAATTTTCATTTGAGTTGCAATAAAACTGAAAAATAAATACTTCCAGCTCTAAAATAGGACTTCAAGGAACATTTGTATTTGATATGCAAAAGTACCACCTGTACAGCATTAAGTCCAATGACATTTTTATCCCAATTGACTGTTTCAGAGATAGCCTACAGGACAGTTTCAGTTATCAGAAATGAGTTGTATTTGCAAAAAAAGTGCATAAATTAGCCACATTGTTCCACACTGGGGCTAGAATTCATTTAAGCAGCTCACAAATAAGGCACACATGGCATATGTGTACTGAGATATGACTACGTACAATTATGACAACTATGTATGTGAATGCTTATTGAACTAAGTGATTACTCACTCACACCCGTCACTGTGCTTGAAAGTGGTTATTGTCAGGTGTGTAAACAGGTGAAGCGCATACACTTCTGGATAAAGCAAAAGCTGTTATAGACCGGTATAGTGCTACTGAACTCAGCTTGAACTACAGAAAACTTTACAAATTATAATGCTTGATATGGAAAACAAAACAAAACAAAACAGAACCCCACAAACCCAAACCAACTTATAAACTGTTATAGGTGCAAATTCTACTGCAGTGTTTTTCTGTGATGATACAGGATTTTACTGACTTTGGCTCACTCCATCATTTTTAGTATATGCAGAAGTAACGGTCACACTTTAAAATATTAGTTGACTTCGTTTTGATAAACATCCAAAAACCCTGCTGCTCATTTAAATTTTGATCCTGCAAAATTGCTTTCATTGCATTCTGTCATTTTCCATTGATTTTATGCTTTTTTTTTTTTTCCTTTGGAGAAGGTCTGAGAATATCCTTGTTATCAGAAGGGTCAAAAGGAGAGTAGAATATGCTGAAAATGTCAAAACATGAGAGAGAGAGGTCTTTTTAGTTAAATGACATAGAATTGAATTCCACACAAACTTCAGCAAATAGCCTGTATTTTGCAGTATCGTCATTTCTGGAAGACAAAGATTTACAGAGAAGGGTTTTTTTATTAATTATTTTGTTTTACCGCTAAACCATTTTTTACAGAAATGTTGAGTTTCAGGTAAGCAATTATTATTATCACTTTAACTTTAGTGATTATTTGAAGATATATACAGTACCAGCACTAGCTGAAAAATGTTTCAAAATGTTTTTTTCATTGTCAAATGCCAGTTTTTAAAATATTTTTTTCACGTAAAGGAATTGGCTTTGTCAGAAGGTGTTAATTGCAGGGTGGCATTTCTGCTCGAAATGAAAATGATACACTTGGCACAGGCTATTAATATTACTTTGGGCTTTTACCTAAGAAGTCAGAAACAGATTCAGATCTTGGTATGCAGGCAGATAAGGACCTGTATCCTCTCTTCATCCCATCTCCTCTCATCCCATCCTATTCCATTCGAGAAAAATTTTCTGATGCAATGTGTTTTATAACATGGAAAATTTTAGACTTGAGTGGGGGTGGGAGTGTTAGAACGAGATCCTAGTTTCATCCTGATGCAGAATAAAAGTAGTCTTTCCAAATTTACATATAAGCATTCATTTATTTTGCTTTTTCCTGGACAGATCTGAAGAAGTCTTGAGTTCCAAATTATGCAAACCACTCAAAATTAATTCACTCTTTTATCCTCTGATATTAATCAACAAATACAGTTTTCAATACGTTTTAGTGCTGTTGCAAGAAAAAGACTAGTGAGGGCTAAGTTTGAGAAGATTCAAGGACTTTGTTTATAATACACCCACCAACTGTGATTCTTCTTCAAAGCTCTGTAATTGGCTATCCAATCAGAAGTCTCACTGAGATGATATTTCTCACTAAACAATGGTAATTTTATTTCCAAGCATGGTGGCATACAAGTGGAAATCAATGTAGTGAACTAACAGCATGCTCACATTGCATGCTTATTTAGGATTAAAGTGTGTCTGTTTCTCAGGTGTCTTAGATTTCGTGTCACCCGTCAGTCCTCATCAGGACATCTAAACAGTCTCTCAGTTTTCCCCTTCACTTATCCCAAGGCCAACGACACAAGACAGTCCATGCATCTCTTCACTGCCTTTATCACGAACTTTTCTGTCTACCAAGTCATTTATTTAGGGTATGACTCTACTAACTTCTCTTGCAAGTTTCTGTATTGTTATGCTAGAAGGCATTAATTGAGTGTTAACAATTAATTCTTTGGTCTTTGCATAGTTTCAGGAGCGCTTAAGCTACCAGATGAAAGAATCCCCAGTCCCTTCTCCCTTTGTATTTTAAAAATGCAGGCTTTCCCTGAAGGCAAGAGAGTTTTTCTCCACTGATGGGTAAACCAGACACTGATCAGTTCCAGTATTTCGGGGAATATCTCATTAAAATGCAAAGATAGAAAAGTGCTGATGAATGTATGGCTTCAGACATCTCAGCCAGAGAGTTAAAAGACACTTTATAGCCTTTCACAGTCATGTATTTAACAAAGCGTAGTACCAACAAGATGTTGTACAATGCTTGCTGTGACAGGTTGTTTCTCCTGTGGAGGTGGTTTTGTTTGTTTGTTTGCTTTTTTGTAAAGCCTGATCTAAGGAACTGTCTAACCATGTGTTACACAAATTAACAACTGAAGAAACACCTCTTGCATTCCACATTACTCCAAATGATTTTGATTTTCTTCTGCTTACTGTATTCCCCCATACTTCCTTAAAAATGAGTAATAATACTGTTGTGCTGTAGGTGGGAAGAGAACTTTGCAAGACAGAGGCAACTGAAGTCATTATTAAGAGACTGATTAACTTTGCTTTAGTTTACATCTATTTATTCGTTGTGTGGTAGGTACATCACTCTATTGAAAACCTTAGCCAATTCATTTTTGGTAGTTTTTCTAATTCTTCAGTCAACAAAAAGCAGCCCACACTCCTGAGCCCTAACTGGAATATGGCTATGTAAGGCAGTGTTAACAGCTTTGTTAGCTCTGTGGTTAATACAGGACCCTGATCCTCAACGTTAATTTGGAGCAAAGTCCTTTATTCCTATGTTTTCCTATGTTACTTAACACAGAACTCTTGGGAAGAGATTATAAAATTTAAATAACCAAAGGAACAGATAACTGTGCATAAAAATTTTCAAAACTGTTGAAATGGCTACCAATCACTAATAGTAATACCTTGCTCTTCTTGAAAATCTCGCTATAAACAGATCCCACAAAGGATTTCAACATTCTCTGTTTGGCCATCACAACGTGCCTGCAATATGTGAGCTCTTCGTACAAGTGGGAAGGAGATTTACTAGGTTATTTCATCAAGTCCATGCCGGCGTGGGAGTGCTTCAACCTCTAGCTTCTAGACTGGATTGCAGAGCCCAGACTTGAGCATGCATATTCCCCATGAAACCTGTGTGCTACATATAGAGACATCGAGACACCTCTGAAAGGTGTCCTGAAGGAACAGAGAGCAGAGGTGTTTTGAAATGCCATCTGTCCCAAAAGTGGGGGACCACTTGTGTGGACAGATATAGCAGGGATTTCTCTCACAATAGTCCCCATTGTTTTCAGTACTGAGCAAGGATATTTCTGTAGCATGGATGAGCATACATGTCCTTTCCTTATTGCCCTTCCTGCTACAACTTCATCCTCTTTTCCATTAGCTTGTTATTTGCACTCAGATTTCATCTGAATTACTGATGTGTAGCTGATAACACTTCAGAGTTTGTGTTTGATGAGAAACAGATTTAAATGATGCCTACTCTGTTTCTACGGTGTATGAATTCTCCCTCTGAGAACTGAAAAAGATTGACTGGGTTATTTCATCCACTTTTCCAGGACAAGATTGCCTCTGTCCCTTAACTGAGAGTACATTGTGTAGAGTAGCAAATAAGGAACTTATCCACTATACTATAAAAATATGGATGTAAGGCAATGAATGACAGAGCGAGTTTCAGTCATTTGGCCCACTAAAAATATAGAATAAAAACTAGTAATACACCAATTGTTGGCTATTTTAATGGGTCATACTGCTTCAGATTTCTAATCCTTTACAGAATAATCTTTGATATAGACTTAGAAGAAAGAGCATCAACACAACTTTTCTGACCATCTCAACAAAAACACGGTTCTGGAATAGTTGAGGGCTTAAGGTTAAAGTCTTCTGTGCTGTATTGCTGCCTGTCTATGTTTATCCAACACCTAGCCTTGAGACCAAAAAAATCCATTGCATAAATCCAAGTGACAATCTCAGTGGTAATATATCCCCCACCACCTGACTAAGTCCAGGGAGGGGAATCAAGTCATAGTATTGTCTGGACAGCAGTCCTAAAATATCACAAAAAAGTATCTGTGGATTTGGACCGCATTTATCTAGGGGATGAACAATACCCATATGTTCACCAGATGACTACAGATTGAGTCAAAGTTCAAGGCCGCAACAAAGGATAACTTGTTTCTTCAGGACTGGCTTTGATTAGATTGCTGTTTACAAAATTTTTAAAAAATGAATCTTCCAAAATATGTGGGAGGATCATTGTTCCTAGTTATCTTTTTATTTATTTTTCAGATATGTTCTATTAAATGCAATTGTTTTATGGCCTATTTTCATTAAGCCTTTGTTTCCATTACAGCAACTCACAGTTGGAATTAGAGCATATGTAGTTCTCTTAATTCAGAAGCCAGGAAACTGAAAATTAATTCTGAATAGAAATGTCAGGGAATGTGTATGCTCACTCTCATAGTCCCACTCTATATACATATATGCCCACACATGCACACACAGGCCTAAAGTAAAAAAAAAAAATCTTTTAATTAATTAATGCACATGCACATGCACACACGTATATAATTAGTGATATTTAGATGTACACTAGTGATATTTAGACGTACAGTAGTGATATTTAGACGTATAAAGATATGTCTGTGTGTGTGTGTGCGTAAAATCCCAATTTCTTGTTCTTCATCCATTAAGCTACTTAAATTTGGAAGGGAGGGTGCAGAGGGATCTGTTTCTTGTTTCGGTTTTAGAATCTGAAACAAATGGGTGGAAATGTTCTCCCTCATAATATCCTTAAGCACAATGGTAACATTCTTTTATGTTCCAAAGTCTTTCTCTAAAACACTGTAAATATTATCTATAGCAAAAACGTTAGAGACGTTGAACAATTTTCCCTTGATTACTGTGTGCTATGTACTTCCTAGAAAGAGTAACAATCTGGACCCTAAATGTATTTCTTTTATGTTTACATAAATGGAAATAATGCAAATAAAAATCTCCTTTATACTTTTGTGCAGGCTACTTATACCTGCAGTTTAATGGAGCTACACTGCACCTTGAATAGGCAAGGAAAGACAAGAGGTAGGCAGGGAATAGGTCCAAAATATTTGCTGTTGGTCTGCAGAGTATTACAGCCTGAGAAATAGCTTTTCCCACAGAGGTGGGAGGATGCAACGTAGAATCCTGTGTTTCCATGGATCAAATAGCTTCCAAGGGCTGCACCTGGAGTGACTTGCTGAAGGAAAAATCTTTCCCGAAGAGAATAATAAACTTGCAGAAACTGGAAGAAAGGCTTGCTGTAACCTAAATGTACACATTGGTAAGTTTACTTAATCATTACCAAAAGTTTAATTACATAATTGTTTTTCTTTGGAGTAGAATCATTTAATTGGTTAAAATAATGTTTATTTAATTAAAAATGAAATTATAACCCATTATCTAATGCAAATAATCTAAAAAATCTGTCTAGAAAGGCAGTGAGAAAGCCCTATAAGTTTGAGAAAGCCGCTTTGGTGACACTCACAAAATACTCAGATGCTGTTACAAGGTCACAACATGTTGCTAGTTAAGTGTCTAGATGTCTGAGTGATAAAGGGATCAAAGTATTTGACATTTACAATGTTGTATTTATTATCTCTGTTGGTATGAAGGGGGCATATTCCAACTCAGTAGAGCCACAAATATCACAGCAATGCAGTATTTTCTAACGTTACAACAGAAAAAAAAAAAAAAAAAACCAAAAAACAAACCACAAAATATCGTAGAATAAAATCATCACAATCAAAGTGACATAGAAATCATTATTTCTTGGAACATGGGAAATTTACTCAGAAGTTAAGATTTTGTTTGTTTTATTTTTTAACTATGAGAGTGGTAAAATTCTGTAGCAGGCTGCCTCGAGAGGTAGCGGGACCTCTGTCTTTGGAGGTGTTTGGCAACCTGTTCTGATTAAACCTGCTTTGAGCAGCGAGGTGGACTAGGTGACGTCTGGAGGTCCCTTCCAGCCTGACCTAGTCTGTGATTCTGTCATGGCATGATTCTGACGAACCATCTGAAGTTTTTAAAACCAAACTAAAGTAATGGATTAATAATCTCACCTCTCCTGTGTTGTTCAGGCTGTTGATTTACAGTGGAGGTTTTAATATTTTTATTCACAACAGTGCCATAGGTTTTGTTGCCTTCTCTAGTTAGCTGCACCCCTCTATTGTGTTTGGATATCACCATATTGGACCCATGCATCTTTTTGTGCTCTAGGATCTCAGTAGACTCCTGTTTTTCAGCCTATTCATCAGTAAAGGGTTTGTCAGCTATTACTTCATGTACATAAGACCCAACATTGATCATTTCTGAAATATGTTGACTTTGTTGTAAATAAATAGATCTGTCTGCCCCAGGACATGTCAGAATTTCTACAATTCTTTATATATATTGCAGACAATATATGAATATCCATGGGTGCTTGAAGTAAAATTAATTAATCTTTCAGGATATCTTCTAAATGGGGAAAGCAAATAAACAACAAGAATGCAGTTCAGAGTCCCTGCAAAAGAGGAAAAAAAAAAGAATAAAAGAAAAAGTCAGAGACCTTGAAACAGAAGTCTTCTTGGTCTGAAGTGAAAGAGCACAGACACTACAGCAAAATATCACTCTCAATAATTCTCAGTACCAACTTTCAGAAACATGTACAGACCTGCATGTATGATATATATGTGTAAACAAACACACACATACACACAAATGCATGGGTAAACAGTGAGCTTTATCACTGTAACTGTACTTCTGGGATGACTGGGAGTATAAAGATGACCAAATAGCAATCAAATCATTAATAAGATTCCCTAGCAGTTCATTTGCCTACACATTTGTTCTCCTGCAATTTTTAATTCACTTTTCAGAAAATAAGATTTGCAATCTTAAGTACACTGTGTCTTTTCAAGTCTATTAGATTTGAAATAGCAATTCACTACTACAAGAAAAAAATCATTAGGAAGAAAAAATATCTTAAGGAAAGTAAAAGGAAACGATGAGGAAGAAAAAAGCCAGCAAAAACTTATCTTGGAGATAAGTCCTACTATTGACAAAACGCCCAAGCAATGAGATGCATATGATGCTTATCTGTTATCCTAAAACATATCATCCATTGAGTTTCTTTGATCTAATTACACATTCTGCCTGATTCAGTGCTTTGGGTATTGGGATTTTTGCCCAATAACAAAGCAGAATTCCAACCTTGCAACAGGAACTTCTAGGTACTATATTTATTGTGTTACACCAGGCTCCTACCTCTCTAATTTTTGGAATCCAATGGAGTATACAAAAATATCGGCTGACTGATAATAGAGAAATTAAAATTATGGCAATGTATTAGCCGATATTGGCATATCTCTACAGAAAAACATTGAATGATATCTTTTAACATATTCAAAATAAAGTATTTAATAAAGCAGTTAAAATTTTATTTAGAACTAGTCTTTGGATTTGTTAAAGGTAGATAAAATATATGAAAAAACTCTGACATCCAAAATATTTTTACATGTTGTGATCTTCTGCCACTCCAAGCAAAATATTTCTAAAAAGTCCAGAAAGATGAGAAACCACCAAAATCTTGTGTATCTGTACAGACACACACAAAACAATGAACTTATGCCGGCATGAATAACTGTGGCTAATGTTTTTGAAGATGACATCATATGACTGCTACTCATTTGCTTTATCAAATAGTGACAGAATCTTTTTTTAAAAGTCAGTATTTCAAAAGGGTTTTTATCGTAACTGTGATTTTATTTTCTGGTGCATTATGATAACCATTAAAATGCAAACAGTGATTTTAAATCAAAGAAAAGAAAATATGATTTGAAGACTGTTGAAACAGGCATTGTTTTTAACGAGTTTATTTTCTTTTTTCTCTTCTGAAACAAAGAATTCCAGAAGTCTGAACACAATTACCAGTTTCCCATTTTAAATGTAAATTGCTTTCATCAAAGCTTTTCCGATATGCAAACTAATTGACCCACAATTTAAACTCAGATCCAAAGGTCATACAAGTGAAGTACTTTCCAGGCCTCCTTTCTTCTATTTTCCTGCCATCCGTTTGAAACATCGCAGTTTTTTTTAGGAACTTGTCACCCTAGTCTTCCCTTATGTTCAGTGAATCATGTCATCTGAATGAGTAAGAGATACTTTCTGTCTATTACTTCAGAGAAACATTTTTAGGAATATTAGTTTAAGCCTAGGCCAGATGTGGGTATCATCTTACCTAATAGGAGGACTGCAGCACATCCAAGGTCCTCCTTACAGCTGATGGAGAGCACTAAACAGGTTCAGCCTTAGCATGGGAAATAAATCTCCATGTCTTTAGCTCAAGCTCCTGTAAAGAATAGCAAGTAGAAGCTTCAAAACCCAAGCACTTGCATTGTAATTCTAATAAAATAAATATTTGAAGCAAGTGAGAGATAAGATTAGAGTGAAAAATCATTTTGCAATAATATGTCCTTTCTTTCCTTGCTTTTCCTTTCTGCTTAATTAATGTGATGTGCTTGAATTATGAAAATCTTGAAATGATGTTCCCACAATCTATTTTCAATTCTTATGTTAAACCTACCAGCCTACTTAGCTTCAGTATGTTTTATAATTGAAACATGCTTTTGATATTTTTGTTATTATCAGTCATATTTATGAGTATATATTAATTATGATAAGATGAATAGAAGTTTGAGATATAATTCTGTCAATCTGATTGTCTAACACTAAGGCAATATTTTTTCAGACCTGTTCTGTACATACCGATTAAATTCTGTAGTTCAAAAAGAAAAAACAATATGCATATTATATTTTATTTTTCCAGTTTGCAGTTCTTAATGGCCTCAGGACAGGGTATTTTGAGGGGATTAATGATCTGCTAGAAGATGTTCATTGCCCAAGGTATAGAGACTTAGGCTAGTCATTAATACTGTGGAAATATTTTGTAGTTCGATCATTGCTGTCAACATTCTTAGTATATTCAGACTTCAAATAAGCTCTTAAAGAATATCATAAAGCAAATTTCAAACTTGAAGCATCTGACACGATTCACATTAAAACAAACTCTTAGAAAAAAGTTTTCTTTATAATGTATCTCTCTGGCCGTTATTTATTTTTTTCCTTTCTATCTGACCTACTTTTCTCCTGCACTTGTCCTCTGAAGTCCTTCAGTAATCAGGCTGTACATCTATCTAAAGCCCATGAGCAAACTTTTTAGCCTTTGGCTGAAAAACTTTAAATAGCAGCATTGTCATATAGCTCACTGAAAGACAGATAGGCATTCATGTGAACCGAACAAGTCTCTTTATATATATATCCACACATATATCCACACACACATTGGTATATGTAAGTGTATGAAAATACACAAGCACACACATTTAACTTTTTCCTGAGACTGCTGACACAGCATAAAATATTCAGACTAGGACTTTATTAAGGGCAAAGAACAGAAAATCTTGCTTTGTAGCTCTGATTTGCATTTATCTGCCTGTGATAACTTTACATGAAAATGTAAATTGAATTAAAAAAATTGGTTTTCACTACGGTTTTCTTGTCGTACAAAGTAAAAAAATGGAATATAATAAGAATCTGCTATTTCATTTCCTCCACACTTTGAAAAAATCCAAACGTGGTGATTTGAGCCTTTTTTAATTTGTGATTTGATTTAACTTGGACTTTTCTGTCCACATATCATCTCTTTCTATCTGCTTGGTTTATTTGTTTTTTTAAGGCAGGGTCAGATTTTTACACACACAGTTGCAGGAGCACCTTTTTTGGATGGAATACACTCCAACACAGGACAATAGCTACACTGTCATCCTCATTATTGAATTTCTGCAGGAGAAAGTGAGCCTACCTTTCCTTCACAGCTAGGACTTCATCAAAATCCAGCTGGTGTAGAAGCCTCTGACTCAGATCAGCCTTGGGCTGCCCTGATACAGCCTCTTCCTTCTCCCCTTTATACTCTGTCCTGGTGCCTTTCAGCACATCAGTCTCACCTCTTCTTAAAACACCCTGGCTTAATAGTTTGTGAGAGTCTAAAGCAGTGGAAGTTTTATTTTTACCAATGTCTATCACTGGCCAGCTATCCTGCCTGATATCAAAATTGCTCACATGCATTTTAGATCAACTACATGGGACAGTTTTCTTGTTAGGATCCAGTTAGATAAACCTATTACCTTTTCCAGATACTTTCAAACCATGTCCAAAGTATCAAATTTAATCTGCATGTCTAGTCATGAGGACAGCAACATTACGGTCATAATCATAACCTGTTGAATGAGAAAATACCAGTCAGCATGAAGGCTGCTAGTGGCCACACTGGTGATTCCATTGTCTAATTCAGGGAGACGAGTAAGGATGAGAAAAAGTGGATCACAGTCTGGGATTTATTTAAGCGCTTTATTAACTTAATGAACTTTCTTTGTCAACTTTATTAAATCTTTGTTGATCTTGCAAGCATATAAGGTTTAAATATATATAGCTTATGCTAAATTTATACTATTTACTAGTGTTTGGCAGTTTTAAAGTATTTACCCAACTGCTAACTTGAAGTTTGTCCCCCTGTTAAATGTACCTTGAAAAATGGCTTCATATTTGTGTTTTGGAGCCTACCTGGATGTGCTGAGCTCACAAGTAGGAATATATTTAATCTTTTTTTTTTTCTAAGTTAAATTATTGCAATTCTTCTTGAAAGGCAAGCTGAGTTGACTCTTTCCTCGGCATCATCACGAGGAATACATTTTATGCTGGTCACCTTCTGGACTCCAGTATCTTTATATCACATTTTCAGAGTAACTCTGAAACCATCTTTAAGGTACTTTCTCAGAAAGTAGGACTTGGTAATTCAAGTCATGATTTGTGAGTCAGAACTGTCTTTCTTGAAATGTGTCAGGTGTAGAGTACTAACAAGGTTTAAAAAAGAAGAAATCTTGTTTGCTTTTA
Source organism: Vanellus vanellus (assembly GCF_965231255.1). Classification (NCBI taxonomy): domain Eukaryota; kingdom Metazoa; phylum Chordata; class Aves; order Charadriiformes; family Charadriidae; genus Vanellus; species Vanellus vanellus. The sequence continues at coordinate 86,618,350 of NC_138907.1, forward strand.
AAGTAAGTAGACATTTATAGTACTGAATGCACATCAGGAGCACATCTGTGTTTAAAAATACCAGATATACATCTGTCAGAGAGCTTGTTTATGTAGGTAAACCATAAAACCTTCTCTGAGATAGAAAGTTACTGCCAAAAGCAGTATTTGCCCATAGAGAAAGAGTGATAAGTATGCAAATACAGGATCCCCACTTACACCAGGGGGATCTATTTACACGTGAGTCATATGTGTCTTATTGGGCCATATTCTTCCTTGAATAGCAGTCTGAGATAATCACAGCAAGTCAAGTTAATTAAAATAATAGCCCATTTACCACTTAGTACGTCTTAGCCTAAAGGCTGAAAAAGTGTTAGTATTCATATATAAAGCTTTTGCTGGAAGCTTAGAGTTTGCCTAAGCTTATGATTCTAACATTAGGTATTCCAGAAAAACTAGAAAAAAAAAACCTACAACTGCCTACAAAGCCTAGGACCCTAACCAGACATTCAGGGTGGGATTTGGTTTATTTAATTTTCAAAAAAATACTTGTGTAATAGTAGTATTTAAAGAACAAAGCCGAAAGTCTTCAGAAAAATTTTACCCTAGTTAGACACTTAAAATAGGTGGGATGAATAACCCACTGGAAGTGTTCATCATTCTCCGTTGACTGAACACTATACTAGGTTAGACTAAATATCTAGACTAGGTTAGACTAGATATCTAGGACAATTTTAAGTTGGAAGGAACCCTTTTTCTTTTCCTAAAATCTGAGGATAAATGCCTTCTTTCTGAATGAAGCTGATGTCCCCAACTGATTTCAAAGGAAATCAAGAGAATTCAGAAAACTATGTGCTTATCATACAATAAGAATGATGACTGCAAGCGAAACAAAAATTTTGGTAAATTTCCTAGTCTTTTTGGTCACAAACAGATTTTGAGAGATGGGATATTTTTTCTTCTTTATATGAAATTTGATATTCAGATATTATTTACAAAGTGGATTGGTATGGCGTATTTAGCTGCCAGATAGAGACCTAATTTCAATACAGTCTTTTTCATGGTCAGTACTGTGGTTTCTTTGATGTTTAGAGCTTTTTATTTTCTTTCTTTTTTTTTTTTTTTAAACCACCATAAAGTGGTTAAATGGGCAGTTTGATTTAAGTTGTGAGGCACCTCACTGGGCCATATACCAAAACACTGCCTCAATTCACCAACATTTTTATAAAATGGTGAGTCAATCTATTCCATAGAGGATCCAGAAAAGGCAAATACTTCCCAATATAATGATGAATGCTGTCTGATCTGATGATTCACAGAAAATCTTCCACCTGCTTTCTAAGATGGTGTATTTCAGTGAGCATTATTTCTTGTGTTGCAGAGGTGTTCTGCTGTTGTTGCTTCTGTATGCACGTGTTACTCGTGTTTCCTTCTAACCAAACTGGATGTTAACGTAGCAGATGTATCTGATGCCTGCCAGTCACCGTCAGAAAACTGGATGATCAAGTAACAGTAATGGAAGAAGCAGCAGATGTGAATGAACCCAATATCCCCCACTTTTTAAATATTCTCAGCTGTGTGAATTTGAGGGAAATATGCAACTTGGACCAGAATTTTCTTTTGCTGCCAGAGACCCTGCTTAGTGGTTGCGGTGGTAGTGATGATGATAGCAGGCCCAGAAGCAATGTTTTGAATATTTATGCCCCCTCCCCGTCACAGAATCAAAGAAAGGTCTGTGTGCTGAGAGTGGAAGATATGTAGTTGATTTAGCTCCTTGCAAGACTATTTGTTTCTCTGAAGGCATTCCTTGCTTTGATCAATAAGTTATCATAAATAAAAAACATAGCCATTGCATAAAAGAGTCTTTTTCTTGGGAAGGAATAAAGTATCCTAAAAACTCAGCAAGCCCGTAATCTCTGCAATGTGGTATGGCTCCAGATCAAGGGCAATCCTTCCTGCTATTTCCTGGTGCATAGATAGTGCGGTTGGATGATTTGTGAGATGTTTTGTCTTCTAGGAACCGCCTGCACAGTAAAGTTTTGGTTGGTTTGATTTTTTTTTTCCCCCAACTAAGTGTAACCTCTTGCTTCAGCATAATAATGACAGTTCCAGTGTTCAAAACAAATTATTTAGTATTGGATGAATAAAATGTTACATTCAAAGCAGTAATATAGATTTTTATTCCTAATTTATATAAAAAGAATTTAAAGGATCTGTCCAAGAACACTTAAAATAAACGAGAACAGTTCAGACTATTAAAGTGTTTTGAACAGTACAAGATGGGAAGTAGAGATGACCTCTCCCCTCACTAGTGCCCTAAGTAAAACTCAGATAGACAAGAAACTGTCTGACATATCTTGGAATTATGCAAAAGTAGATTTTTCCACCATTGTCTATACTATCTTTCCTTTACTGGAAAGTCAGATTTTATCTCATGGATTATAATCCTTCCATGCACACAGCACTCCTGACCTGAGTACAGCAACTTGAAGAATGAGCATTTTAGTTTGTAGGGCTGTATTGGTTGAACTGATGTAAGAGACTGGATATTTTTTTAACAGTTATATGCGATAAAGTGTCCCAGAGCAGCATGTCCCATGGCCACTTTACAGAACAGCAAAACCACTTGGAGTTTTCTGCCTCCCAACCACAATTAGGATGCTCATTTCCTAGGATGCTTGCTTCCTCTCTGCAAGGATCTTTTGCATCCTCTTACGGTCAGGGAAATAAATCTGAACCTGTAGTCATTAGGGAAGAAGGCTCTTAGGGTGCTGAAGGGGAGAGTTCAAACAAGAATTAGATCTTGCTCACTGGATTGCAATTCATGTTGTTCTATGACATTTGAGAAATCACATAAGGACTTCCCCCAGATATTATAAAATGAAGAAAACACTAATTAAAATGCATAGACCTGTAGTTTGGGTTGGTTTGCAGCAGGACAAGACTTACATAAGCAAAAAGAAAGTTTGAAGGAGAATAATAATTCATGATTTACATAGCAACAACCTTAGTCTCCTATAGCACCAAGTAGTAGAAGTTCTACAGGATGTGATCTACTATGCAGAGTAAAAATACAATTTCATCTTTCGAGATAGTTCCCCCCAAATAGCTAAACTTTCTGCAGTTATCAAACCACACTGTCTGTACACAGGAAAGTGACAGAAATAGTTGTTCAATCACTCCACGGAAGACACCGGGCTTCATCCTTCAGATTTGAGAATTCCCATTACATAAGATGCATATAACATCTGAAAAGTGTTATACAATATTTTGATTCTATTTGTGAATTGTTTTGTCATGGATGATACAAATATCCTGTAGGAAAAAATAAATCTACCCATTTATTTTTTTTATTTCCAAATATACACAGTAGGTGAGATAAATTTGTTAATCAAGGGTCCTTGCAACATAAGTGGCTTTAGGCTCTGCACATAAAGTGAAGCAATGGCATTTCTGTCTTAGTTTACCTGCACTTGAAGCAAATGAACAAAGAAGAAACAGGTGTAATTTTTTTTATGATTGAGATAAAGTCATGTGTCTTTCAATGGGAAATACAGAATATTCTGAATAGTTTGGGATTAAATTACATTGCTGTTGTGTTGTTTGATAGGCATTGCCTTAGTCCTCCACCAGTTTTAGTCATAACTCCATTGAGATTAATAATTATTCCCCCTTCATTTCATAATACCTGAAGATTGGAAACAACTTGTTTAAATATAATTAAATTCCTTCAACATATTCCGTCAGTAGTTAGCCTTTGCAAACCAACATAATCACGCACTTGAAGAGACAAGCACCTTGATTAAAGATGTAGATTGTTCTTGAATTGCCACTTGAGATATGTTAAAGAAAGATACCTAAAACAGTCTTTAAGTGTATGACTTTCTCACATAAAAATTTAAATTGCTGAGAAACAGATGACTAATTAGAACAGTAGGCTATTCAAATGAGACAAAAAATTACAATAAATATGACTTTCCTATTCTTGAAAAAAAAGTGGATACTGATTATTCCGTTATACTCCAGAAACATTCATTTTTCAGTTTTTAATTGAAAGTCTGAATTCACATGGTTTGTTTAACTCCATCAAGCAGAACAGCACACAAATAGACTATGGTTCACATAATCAGTTTAATCTGTTAACTTCTTGAAAATAAATGGGAAGCAGGAATCACTTGCAGCAACTCTGTCAGGACAACCCTTTTAAAAATAAAAAAAAAGTGTTTTTTTTTTCTTTGTAGAGAAGACAAATTTTCTGCATGCAGCTTAACTAAATGGGGCTTTCTATTTGCAAGAATTTCTTGAAATCATCTCATATTCCTCATGCTGTCAGGAATCAACAATTAGGAAGTTATCTTCTGGGAAATTATTTGAACTAACCAACCCATTCTGAAAGGAAATCCTAAACTTCCAGCACCTCTCTTTTCAGAATAAAAACGTTGCAGTTTCGTACTTTTTAAAATGAAGGGAAAAAGATGGGGAATGGGGAGGAAAGAGAATTGGTATCTGCCACAGAATTGTCTTGTGAAACAAAGGTCTAGAAACAAGCAGTTGAGCACATAAAGACTAGTTGACAAAATAATTTAGAAAAACAACTATTTCAGCAAAACAGCAGAAGAAAAGCTGACTGTGTATATCGAGGCTAATGAAGAGAAGCAAAAAGCAGAAACTGCTGTTAAACTTAAGGATTTACCAGTGAAAGACCAGATAGGTGACAACTGAAAGAACAAAACTTTCAAAGGCACTAGCAGAAGCTGAAAGGACTCTGGAAGCTTATTAGTTGTTCTTTCTGTCCGCTCCCAAGTGACAAAGAATTCTCTGACTAACTTATCATCTGTATTTTAGTTTTTTCTTCAAAAATACTTGTGCTTCTCAGGTAGAGCTTACTATCCTGCTACAATTACCCTTGGCAAAGGGACAATCATGCACTCTTTTATTTTCTCTACTCATAATACAAATACAAAAAGGAAAAAATTTATGTCAGAAAAAAAGTATAATACAAAACTCTCCTGATTTCAAGCATGATCAAAAAGGGTATTTCCTGCAAATATTTTAAAATGCAATCGAGTGAAGCTCACCTGAAAATGCAAGAAAAAAATACAATCAAAATCTCATGGTCCCATTTGGAAAGATAAATATATTGCTGTAAATCTTTTTTGCTTAATCAATTGTTGAGATAGTTATTAATTTCTTTATGCAAATTGTGAAGTGTTCAGTAAATGAAAAAGATCCATAATGAAACCCTTTGTTTTTTAGAGCCTTGTAGCCACTACACTGGTCATCTCACATATGGTATCAAATAAGGTGAAAAATAAGTCAAATATTTGGGTACTGAAAGCAGTTCATAAGGAAGAAACAACCCTCTCGTTTTACTTCCTATTTTGTTGCTATTTTATTATTGTTGTTGTTTTGTTTTTCTTTGCTTTGATTGAAGTCAGACTAATTAAATGAGAAGAAATTTTTTTTTTAGATTAGAATATTTTTCCAGGAATTAAAATTTTTCTTGAGTTCTTTCTGGAAGGAATGAAATACTCTTTCATGTTTTTGTGTGAAATAGTCTTTCATGTTCTTGTGAATCAGTAATTTGACTAAAAGCTTACTCTGATGATGGCTTAATGCAACACACTGGAGGAATAAACAGTTGATGAATACAGGGATTTTATCACACTTCATTTCAGTGAAGTAATCAGCTTCTACCAATATCCCATTCTCCTCCAAGCAACACTCATGATAATCTTCCGCTTTTTCTTTGGACAACTATTTCCTCAGTTTTTCAACAAAGTAGTTGCAGTGGGATATCTACCATCCATGGAGAAATTCAAAGTGATTCACCCTGCTGAAGCGAAGCTATTATTTTATGCTTGATAATGACCTTGCTTAATTGCAACTGAAAGCACAACCTGACTTCACAGAGCAAGCTGGTGAAAAAAGCAAAGTATCAGCTGTCTACTATGCCACCTGGTATCCTAAATCCTTCTCAGGCAGTTCTTTAACCTGGGGAATAGTAGAGAGTAAGTGTTTGCGGCTTTGGCTCCTAACCTCCTCTTATCCAGAAACAGCCAAGTGTGTCATTTCTTATAATACTGAATTTCCCTGTGGTACTTGGTGCAGCAAAACATCTAACGCTGCTGTCCTGCCTTCAAGAGATGACAAGGACAAATTAACATGCCCTTCCAGTCAAGCTGAACTCAGATAACTGTTGCCAAGGAAATTTCCCCTCATCGCTAGAACCTGCACACGCAGAGGAGGATGGGGTTCAATCGCACTTCCCACCTAGTCCAAAGCCATAGAAAGCTTATGGGGGAAATGGCAAATGCCAGCAGGCAAGAGCCGGCTTTGTACATCCATTATGTTTAGCGTAAATAGCACCACCTTGTGTTTTCGGCTGTACCATTTGTAAGACTGTCCTACTGTAAATCATTCCTATGCACTCTTTTCTGTAGTAATTAAAACAACACTCTTTGCTGTGCCCCTGGGTTAATATAATTTGTTTTATTTGCAGCCTAAGTCATTTGCCTCCCTGCAGCATGCCGCTATATTACGTCTACCCAGCAGGGTTGAGGGAGCAAGTAGAGTACATTTCAAGGTGTACATAAATCCTGTTCAGGTTATTCCAAATGAAATAATAAGCTAAATGATATCTGCTTGACTCCCATAGGGAAAACTCATAGGAAGATACGGAATGATTCAAGAAAATCAAAGCCTTTCCTCAGATGCCTTCATTTAGAAAAAGTGAGAGGAAAAAATACAAAGACAGAGGATAAAGAACTGGGCACTCTGGGAATGTCATAAAGGACAGAGCCATGGCCACCATGGGAATACCAAGCTCTGTTTTGAAGGTGCGTACCAATACCATACCCTTCTCTACAAGTGGATTGAAGTCACAGCATTGACACTTCTGAAAATCAGAGGAAATTTTTAAAGAACTCTAAAAGGACCTATCTCAGAAAACAAACATTACAGATAAAGCCACAAGCCATCCAGTCCAGTTCATCTAGGGAAGGATAAGAATAGGAAAAGTATATATAATAGTAATATCCTCCCAGCTACTGACAATTTTCCATTTAGAGGGTTTCCATGTATGTTATGGTTCATCTACTTAGTAATATGTAGATAACAGATCTTCCAAATATTCCAAGTAGTTTACAGACCTTCCTGTGGTAATTAACTCCTTCTGTTTGTTTTGGACTTGTCTTTCATTGGTTTAATTTGACGGCCGCTTGCTCTTTTAGTGGAAGAGGCACCAACCGGTCACTCCTTATCATCCTCCTTCATGCCACTGATGATTTCTGTAGAATTTCTAGTGACCTCTTCCCCAAGCTGAAAAGTTCCAGCCTATTTATTCAGCTGTCATAAAGAAGCAGTCATTAAGGACCTTTGATCACCTTTGTTGATCATGAATTTATACAACTACATAGTAGTGTTTTCTGGTTTGTTCTCAGTTCCTTTCCTAACAATTCATAGCATTTGATTTAATTTTTTGAATGCTGCCAAGCACTGAGCAATTTTCGTGCAGTCATTTGTCATGACTCCACTCACTGTGTGTTTGTCAGCATAGAGTTCATTATTTTATATAAGAAAATAGGACTGTTTCTCCCCTCCTCTATAACTTTACATATATTTACACTGAATTCTCTCTGCCATTTTATTGCCAAGTCATTCAGTCCGCTAAGGTCCTTTTGAAATTTTTCACAGATGTCTCTCAACTTTAAAGCCTTGAGAAACCTTGATTAACCACATTTAATTTGGGTAAAATAAGATAAGTTTCCATGGGAGCTTTTAAGCAATGATGTTTACAGCTGAGTGAACACTGAAGACAGTAGAGAAGCCAAGAACCAAATACAAATAGGATCCATTGTGGTCATAAGCCACAGAAAATAGTGCAAAAGACAGTCTTGGGAACCGAGAAGATACAGCTTGTCCCTATTGTTTGATTTGCTCTGTGTTCCAGAAACTGGACTCTTCAATTAACAAAATATTTGACTGGTGTTCTGTGTCCTGGGAATGACTTGTTAGGCTCTACTCTGAATATTGGACAATAGCTTAGTGACAGCACTGCAACGGACTCGGATGTTTTATCTCAGGAAGACCAAGAACCTCAGACCTTTGGTTACAAAGAAGCAAAAAAGGATATATCCATCTTTAGCGTGAGACCCATTCTGAGAAAAAGAAAAAAAAAAGATGGTAATAATTTGCTCAGGACTGTATGTATTCTCAGTATTACTCAAATTCTCTCAGTGTTTTCATCTGAGCTACTTTGGGATAAAATACTACCCCATGATAACATATCCTATGGATAGAATCCCACAATTACAAGAAGTCTCTGGATTATTCAATATAATCTATCATTTTTGAAGGATTTTTGAAGTGTTTTATTTTTCAACTTTCAATGTGTGAATCATTGTAACCCTGCTCAGTTGTGAGCGGGATAATAGTAGTTATAAAATAGTTTACTTTATGATGAACTAGTATGCTCCCTGTTGTTTCTTTATGAAGAATAAAGAAGGAAGTAATTAAACAGAAGTTTATTGACATGAGTTTTACCACTTTGGAGAAATGTAAATAATGAGGTTTAACTCGGGAGAGAATTCACTAATAGTAATAGAGAGAGATTAAGTTACACATCTAGATCAATATGGCCATAGAAGATTTACAAGCAAATGTTTCATTGTACTTCCATGGTCTGCATTTGTTTAGTGAAAAGGTTTCTGTGCTAAAGCGACATTGTCAATTCACTGCCTTGGAAAAATGATGGAAAACAACCACAACTAACATCAAGAAAACATTTCTTCCCTGGCAGCGTAGGGAGAATTACCTGTCACATATGACTCACCGTTTCCTATATCTTTTCGAACAGTGCCTCTTTGTTACTAACTAATTGGGAGAACAATAGTGGGCATACAAAATATTCTGAGAAAGATAATGAAAACACTGGATTCTGATTGTTCTATTAAAAATGTAGCAATTCATCATTTAGCATCATTAGTGGCTGATAACTGGGACTGTGTCTATAATACCCGTTTGAGGTTTTATTGTGTTTCAGTCAACATAAAGCATAGGTTAACAGTAATAGCTGTCTGTATTAAAATTTAGATACTGCCTGTTGAAAATGGATAGTAATTTGATGATTATTCATATTTTTAAACATTCTGCATTACACTAATTTATTATGCACAATTAAATTAGACTGCATGGAGCATATGGATTTTTTGCCTTTTTTATACTTATTTGTGGCAGTGATGAATGGCAGATAATTTATAACACTGAAGTTTAATAATTAAAATGACTTTTATTATTCTGTTTACTAGTTTCTTCTTTCTGCAGTCTCTTGTAATTTTGCCACATGATTAGCAGCAAATTTTGCACAGCAGCACCTTCTAATAGAACGCAGCATGGACAATTTTCCATGCAGATTCAATCTCCGTCTATATTCCACTAATCCCTTGATTGTTCCTGGGGAAAATAATCGGATCCCCGTTGTGTTCCTGATGCACTGAGCATTCGTAAAGATAATAACAAGATTCAGTACATCCAGAGACTGAGGATATGCACCTGCTCTTTGGCCTAACTGCAAAGGGCCACACAAGGATCCTGGTCTATCATTCATTGAAGCTTTGTCATGATTAATGCAGCTTCATTTGTAGACTGCGTCTACTTGCAGCGGAAATATGGTTTTGTGGTGGGTTAACCTTGGCTGGCTGCCAGGTGTCCACCAAGCCGCTCTCTCACTCCCTGTCCTCAGCAGGACAGGAGGACAAAATAAGATGAAAAATCTTGTGGACTGGGATAAGGACAGGCAGATCGCTCACCAATTACCATCACAGGCAAAACAGTCTTGACTTGAGGAATATTAATTTAATTTATTGCCAATAAATAACAAATTAAGATAGTGAGAAATAATAACAAAACTAAAAATACTTTCTCTACCCTCCCTCTTCCCAGGCTCAACTTCACTCTTGACTATTCTACCTTCTCTCCCTCCCCCCCCTACCCCCCCCCTTCCCCAAGTGGTTCAGGTGGACGGGGAATGGTGGTTGTCGTCAGTTCATAATGCTTAGTCTCTGCTGCTCCTTCCGACTCATGCTCTTCCCCTGCTCCAATGTGGGTCCTTTCCACAGGCTGCAGTTCTTCAAGAACTGCTCCAGTATGAGTTGTCTTCATGGGCTACAGTCCTTCAGGAATGGACTGCTCCAGCATGGGTCCCCTGCAGGCTGCAGCTTTCTTCAGGTCACATCCACCTGCTCCAGCATGGGGTCTTCCACAGGCTTCAGTGTGAGTATCTGTTCTACCATGGTCCTCCATGGGCTGCAGGGAGACAACCTGCTTCGCCGTTGTTTTCTCCATGGGGCTGTAGGAGAATCTCTGCTCCCGCTCCTGGAGCACCTCCTTCCCCTCCTTCTTCTCTTAATTTGGTGTCTGCAGGGCAATTTCTCTCACATTTTCTCACCTGTCTCTCAGAGCTGTTGTGCAGTGTTTTTTACCCTTTCTTAAATATCACAGAGATGCCAACAGTGCCACTGATTGTCTCAGCTTTGGGCAGTGGTGGGTCCCTTTGGAGTCATCTGGAACTGGCTTTGTCCAACACGGGGCAGCTCCTGGTCTGTTCTCCAAGAGGCCATCCCTAAAGCCCTCCTGCTGCCAAAATCTTGCCACATAAACCAAATACAGGCATTAAACTAGCCAGCCAGCTAGCAGACTTTTCAGTTGAGAAGGCACCAATGCCTTTTCACAGGCTGCTTACTTGACAGTCACTGGGACCCAGCTGACCTCTCAGCAGATATAGGTTAATAAAGTGTCAGGGCACTATCAAGTTCTTTACGAATTCTTGATAATAAACACTGGTACGGAAGCTCTACCCAAGTTTAGATGGTTTAGTACAGTTCACGTTGTTATCTGTAGCTGTCATCATCAAAAACAAGGACTTGACTAAGCATACCCCATCTTCTCTGACTGCTGGGTCAAAACAGATTATAGGGATTTATCTGCTCAGCTGGGAACAGCTGCAGGTGGAAGTCCACAGCAAAGTGCATGCTCCTTGGTCTTGCTCTGAAATGAAATACCAGAACTGGCCTGTTTCTGTTATTCTTATTGAGATGAGTGTAGACTTAAATTTAAACATATCCTTTCAGATGTTTTTGGACTGGATTTTATAGAGTAATAATTTCAGATCGTATTGACCCAGAAATACGGAGTTCCTGTGGATCAGCATTTCATTTATCTTAAGCTTCCTTTTTACTGTACAATCTACACAGGGAAATAGAAGGAGAAAAGATTTAAAGAACTTGTAAATTATATTTGTACATGTTAAAAGGTCTTTTACATTTCTAGCCTGATAGAAAGAGACCTTAGTGTAAACAAGATTCTGCTTTGCTGTGTTTTTCATCTTACATAGAAAAATAGCTACAGGGTAGATTTTGAAAACCTTTTAGGAATGGATTCTTTCTGTTCCTGCTGATGGTAGAACTCCCATTGACATCAATAAAAAACAGATTAGGCCAGTGCAGAAGAGTTTTGAAAATGCCTTCTAAATGCTACAATATGCTATTTTGCATTTAATTACACAAATGAGTCCCTTAAAATTCTTAAATCTGGAATACTATCTTCCCTTAGGGGAAACAAAAAAAGACTATTACATGCTTTCTGTAGTCAGAGGACAGCAGAAATGTGGATCAAGTGAAGAATTAAAAAACAATCATTGAGTTGTTAGGAAGGCAAAATTTTCATTGATGTCAGCAAGCTTTGCTGCCCGAGGATAAGATGGACATCTATAGCCTGATTCAAGACCACTTAAAATCATTACAGACATTTCAGTAGTTGCAGCAGGTGTTAATGAGTCCAACTGTGAATCTAAACTTTATATATCTGACTCTTACCTCCTGGAATGACCATTTGTTTTCAGTATTTTGGGAGGTATGAAGGATAAGTAATTTGGCTCCTGATCTTAAGCATCAGCTAAACCTTATATGGCTGCCTCCTGCCACATGCCCACTCTAAGTGTACAATAAGGAGAAGATTCAATGGTTTTTTTGCAAGGCAGCACCATGGTCTCTCTTACTCCATAACCAGACCCATGTTGTCAATAATTCAAAGGAGTTCACAGAAGGATTGAAAGATTTAAGCACTATGTTTTAAAGACTGTTTATCCCTGTGTCCCTTTTTGCTTCTCTGTCCCTGGATCCTGTACTCCCAACATCTCCCCTGGCATCAGTATGGCAGTAAAACTTTAATTCTGTTGTGAGTAACTTCGCATACCAGGCACATCTCTTGATACATGATGCTATTTCATTGTCTTCTTCACCAAAAAAGAAAGCATTCTGATATGAGTTTTCTTTCTGATCTGTCTATACATTAAAAAGAACGATAACCCTAAGGAAAATCTCTATCTACCATGAAGAACTTCAGTCTGAATGTTTCACTTCAGTCGTCTGAAACAATTATTGATTTGAAACATAAAAACTAGTTATTTTATTTTTTTATCTTCAAAAATTAGTAGTTTTCTCGCTCTCAAGTATTTCAAATGGTACACACATAAAAAAAGTGAAGTATTACAGATCTACATGACTCTGCTAAAGATATTTTACATATATCTGCTTGTTAAATTAAAAGTAAATTGTACAGTGTTGAAATATAGGATTTCCTTTTACAGTATAATTAAACCCAGATATCAAATATTTGTAGGGAGGATATTAGAAACACAAGTAGAAATTGAAATGTGTACCATTCCTTATAAAGAGAAATGTCTTACCAAAATGTGCTTTGCAAACTATCAGCATTTTAAATAACTGAAAACTAAGTGGTCATTTTCTCTTCTGGAAGATTAGATATTGTCCTGACATATGCTAAAAGTAAATGGAAAATTCCAACTGAAAACACAGTAAAAGCAAATTACAAATAACTTTATCTTTCCAAAGAAAAGTGAAATAATAATATATTTCTGTACTGTGACACATTCTTTGTGTATCAAGATGCTAAATCACAACAATTAAAAAAAAATCATGCAGGAAATTCAAAAAAATAATTACTGATTCTTTAAGTACAAAAGCAATGTGTGACAGTAACTTAAAATATAAATTTAAATATACTAAATTTTCTATCTGTATGTATGTCTCTTACATGGAGGAGAGTACCTAAAATCCAAAATTTATAATGTCTTGTTACATATCCTCAGGAAAACCTTTTTTGGTTTAGAAAGACCAATGTCAACTTCATTAAAATACTGTGCGAAAAAGCAGCATATGAAATGTGTACTTGGAGAAACATTGTTAACATCAGCATTTTCGTTTTCTTACAACTAGCAGCTCAGTAATAGCAGTAATATTTAGAAGTTGGGGGGTTTTTGTTAACAACTTTTTGTAATATTGAATTTTCAGGAAAACTCTGACATTAGCAAGTAAAAGAAAGGTGACTTTGCACGCTCTCTCTTGCATAAATTAGAATATCAATTATCTCTACTTCGCTTAGTTGTGGATTCACTGAGAGTGTACATAACATTAAGTTTTTTTCACAAGATTTGTTTCTTAATGCAAGTCCTTCCCCCAACATTCAGGTTTTGGTATATTAAAATAACACCACTAGAAAGAAGTAAGTCCTGGTGCATTTTAAAAACAAAATGCTGGATTTAAAATCTTTATGATTAGTTTCAATAAAACACATAAATTATGGTTTTTTAAGCCTTAAATATACACTAAAAAGGGTAAATCTCACACTATTTAGAGGTCTGCTGCAAGGAATAAACCCAACTACTGCTGCTACAATGAATCTATACCAAGGTGAGCTGCAACATACGGGACATACAGAAAATATTGAAGTTAATGAAAAAGAAATTCTTTGTCCAAAAATTATTAATGTACCTAATACTGGAGTATATGGAAGTTCTGAGTGAAAATCTTCGAGCAGAATATAGCCATACATCTTCCAGAGACATGTTTCAGTAGTGTGCTGAGTGCCTTACACCCTGTATCCTGCAATGGACACTCATTCTGCATATTTTCTTTAAAAAAGCAATCCAGTATACAGTGAAAAAACAAGTCTTCATCTCCTTTTAAATCATCTTTTTACCGGTTCAAAAACGCAAAGACTAAAACTTTCTCTTAACTAACAGCTATGGAGCTTTGTGGTCCGGTGAATGGCACAGTGCTGTTTGCTCACATAGGTATGTGTGCAGTTGTCTGGATGTACAGCTTGAAAAGAAGAAAAACAGGAAAATATTGTGATTCTGGCTAAGAAGAAGTTCCTCGAAGAGTGGCACAGGTTGGATTTGCCCACATACACAGATGACTGTTTTCTAGCTTTTGATAGACATTCAGGAAATGTCACAGAATCACAGAATGGTCAGGGTTGGAAGGGACCTCTGGAGATGATCTAGTCCAAACCCCCTGTAGGTTCACCTACACCTACATGTTTCTTTTCTTTTCTTCACGATATTAAATTATCAGGTGTTAGAGCAGAATCTCATATGTATTTCAAGTAGTAATAAGGAAAAAACACCTTAAACAGAAGATCTGTGTTAGGAATTACTTAGAATGCATACTTATAAGTTTATTGAGATGTTAAAACACTGCTCTTAAATAACAGAATATGAATGCATTAGGAACTTGGCAAATAGGGTACACAGCTATTATACACTACTTCGACAAGATTCTGAAAAAAATTTAAGCAACAACTTTTTCATATAATGACATGAATTAGGGTATAAAATATACCAATATTAATAAATAAAAAGGCATTTGGATTATATATGGTAGTGATAACACTGAGATCTGAGGGATGGCTTAAGATACCTTTCTCACATTAGTTATCATAAGGCCACATGCACAAAAGTTTTTTTTTGTGTGAAAGATGAGTCATTTTCTGTTGAAATATACAATGTTTCGTCATTACATAGTCCCAGAACACCCATAAGGAAAAGGAATGTTGTTTCCTCCTCTTGAAAAGAAGCACTAGGAAAAGAAAAAAAGAGGCGAACAGAAATGTAAATTATGATATCTTAGTAGAGGAAAATGAGAATTATACAACAGCAGTTTTCAATCAGTGCAAAACCAAAATTTTATTTCTGTTCACTCTATTCCTTTGGGCTTAATTTAAAAAATCTTGGTTGAGAACCACATTTTAAGCAACATATTGAGATTTTTTTTTTTTTTTTTCAGATATGCAGTACTGAAGAATTCCCAAAATGCATGGTATAACGTAGGGAAATAAAAGCAGAGAAAGATAAGTACAAGAATTGTCTAAGGGAATAATGACACACTATATGAACATTTTAGCTCTGCAGTAGCCTGGAGACCAGCTATATGGTACAATAGGTATTCCTGTACATACAGCAGCATGAGACAGGCAGCCATTCATTAGATGTGTGGCATATTCAATCTTCACTCCGAAGAGGGTTGTTCTTTAGGTCTTACATGTGGTTATTTGTTACCTTTAAAATGGCTGAACTTGCATGTGAGACGGTATATCAGCATTAAACCCAGAAACCTCTCCTTATTTTGTAGCGTGAGGAAAACATTTCTTGCTGAGATAAGTAGACCATCCTGTGCAGGAGCAATAATCACTGTTGAAGAGGAAACAAAGATAGTGGAGGTTGTTGTTTCCTGTTGGCTGGGGTGTCTCCACTGTATTTGTAAAAGGGCATTTTTGCCATTGCCTGACTTACCTGAGAGGTTCTGTGATAAATTATAATGTGAGACATTTAAGGAAAGAATCTTAACGAATACCAAGAAATTATTTGTGTTCATTGGTCTCACAAATCGAGTGCAGGATAGCTCACGTTGTTTAAGTTCCACAGCACCTCCAAAGCAAGTATCCATCCCCAACTGGATGATTCAGGCTGAGTATATTGGGCATTTAGACTCCTTTTAGAGAGAGCTAGACAATCAACAAAGTGTTCATGACAAGTGGGGGACTACCTAAAAAGAAAGAAAGGACATACAGTACAAGAATAAATATTACTTTCTCCTTCTATCTGGAACTTTGCTGTGTGATTCTGAGCTGTATATTAAGGCATCACTGCTCATTTAATTTTCAGACTCCTCAGGTTTCTGTTGTTTTTTCCTTCCTGAATGTAGCATCTAACTGAACAGTGATCATTCTTCAGAAATGGACACTTAGAGACAAGTTGCCCACAAAGTGAGAAACCTAAATTCCCAAACTGTTTTTGCCTGAGTTTACAATTTTGCACTCCCCTAAAAGCTGGTAAACATATTAGCTAAGGCAGGGTTGCCTTTGTTGTGCAAATAATATAGATAAAATAAGATCACACACTTTGATAAGACAAATAAAAATCCAGGAAGACAGGTGGTGACTGTGTTTACATTGAAAATAGTGCTACCTTCTTTTCCACTGGAACTAAGC
The DNA here is from genome assembly GCF_965231255.1 of Vanellus vanellus. Classification (NCBI taxonomy): domain Eukaryota; kingdom Metazoa; phylum Chordata; class Aves; order Charadriiformes; family Charadriidae; genus Vanellus; species Vanellus vanellus. The sequence continues at coordinate 86,634,679 of NC_138907.1, forward strand.
CATTATGAACTCAAGAAAAAAAAAAAAAAAAAAAAAAAAAAGCATGAGGCCGGTCAGAGAACAAACATCTAAACAGGTATTCAGGGAGAAGACTAGAGAGGTTTGTTACTATTTTTTATATACTTTATACATCAGCTATAAGGCTGAGCAGCTATATTCATATAATCAGCCCTCCCCAAATAAGAATATAATGATGCCAGATGAGAACAGCTCTTTCTGAAAACTCCAAAGGAGACTTGTAATAGTTTTCACCTGCTCAGATACCTACCTGAAATCAGGTGACAAGTGCAGACCAAGAATTTCTTGTTCAAGCTAGAGGAGGTCAATAGATTCCCTTTCTCGACTATATTCCCTCTGCTCAAAGTGACGAAGAAGCAGCATGGTCTATTAGAGTAATCACATATTAGTTTCTGCCTACCTTGTTTTCCTAAGGATAGCAGTTTGGTGCAATCCTGCTCTGTGCAAGGCTTTGCCTGCCTATCATTTCTCTCCTAGTAATATTTGAGCCTACTAGTTCAAGAGGAATAGGGGATGCAGAGATAGGAACATCCTACCGGAAGCCAACAAAGCATGTTGCCTGGGAATTGCATCCTTTGTTTGCCTCCAGGCACCAGGATGCTGCATGCTCTGCTTGTCTCACACAGTGGGCAGGAAGATGCAGCCAAACACTAATCAGCTCGTGCATGTTTGCTGGCCAAAGTCTATATTTCCAAACAAACCATCCCATGACTGGCTGCACAGCCAGCAGGATTTCTAAATTGTCAAAGCAAATAAAAAAAAAAAAAAAAACAACCAAAGAACCAGGGAACCAGGACTGGCATAGTGAGGATGCTTGTGGTAGATATGCAATTTTAGGGCTTGTTATGTCAGTTACAGATTATATGATGACAGGGAGGAACAAAGTGTATTGCTGCTTCACTGCAGACAAAAAGCTGAAAAAATATATGTGTGTTCTGCTGTTTACAGAAGTATGTAACTATTTTAATGATCATGATGGATGCTAGATATGCACATCTTTATCTAGGATGATCACAAAATGACTTGCCTGCAGGTCTCAGCCTTGATTCCTAGAGTGAGGGGTTACTTCACTGATCGTCCCTCTGCAAAGAACGCCTCAAAAACCTGGTTCAGATATGGTGCCAAAGGAAGGACACGTCAAAGTAAGGCCACACCACACTTCAGAGGGTGTGTGTAATGCTGTGGCTCACAGGGAAATCCTGTAGAGGTTCAAAATTATGCCAGACACCTCTTCAGCTAAACGGCAGCACATAATCAGCAGGACTTAAAGTTACCTCTTCCTGCTGTCTTCTGACTTGGCTGCAAATTTTGTGCTGCACATACTGCAAAACCTCATCCCCTGTACTAAGATATATCAAAACTGTTTATTTGCAAGTTGGACTCAGGGCTGTGATCCAAATTATTCAAATACAATAGTGATACTCAAAGCTATTTAAAATATTGGGTGCTGACTTGTTTCCTTTAGAATTTTCACAAAAGCATCCCACAGAAGCAAGCAGATAGGGTTAGAGTACCTTGTAGGGAGATACCATGTCCAGAGGATCTCACCTTTGAACAAAATAAAGGGAAACTGTGCTCTTCAGAGCCCCTCCTCTCCCATTCCCCCACAACAGAGGGAGCGATACCAGAAAGGACAGGCGAGACCGAGTCTAGCAAACAGACAGATGGGTATCAGGCTGACATAAGGCCTGGAATATGCAAGTATTGTTCAGGCAGTCCCAGAGGATTTACAAAGGCACATTTTTTGACATTGAGGAAGTTACAGTGAGCTCAGTGACTTATTTTTAATCTTCATTGCATACATCCCTCTGCCTATGTTGTATTCATATTGTAATTTGAACCAGATAACACCGTTTGGTAAGACAAAGGGGAAAAAAAAAAACGAAGCAGGGAACAGGGATGAAAGGATTTTGATCACACTAAATATGTAGGCTTGCTATGTGATACAAATTCATGTGCGGGTGTTGGTATGAGGAGAAGCAAATCGGGAAGATCAAAATAATTACAATATTGCTGAGAGGCTGAATTTAAGTCTCTTTAATAAAATAAAACATCATTGGCTGTTGAAGAAAAATGGAAGCTTATACAAACCATATGCACGCATGAGCAAGACAAATAGCATATGGAAAAGTCAAATTTGAATAAGAGTATACAAAGCTTTCAGAAGTTATTCTCTGGTCAAATAGTAAACAAATACGTTACAGTGTGTTACAAGTTTTAAGACTGATAGAAAAGTGTTTGGTGAGATCCAAACTAGAAAAATACATCAAACTTGCAGCCCAAAGGATGTGCAATCTCCATAAGTTTCCAACCTGAGAGGAATAGTTGGGAATATTAATGTAACTCTTCAGGCTCTGCTTCCAAATCCAAAATCCTTTCATTAGCAAAGTATTTATGAGGTGCTTCAAATACTCTTTTTTAAGAAAATATTTCTGCATTTAACTCCAAGTGTATTTAAAACATATTTCTGATGTGAAATAAAAGGACCAACACTATTTTCTGTTACCCCATATTAATTTCCTACCCTTGTCATTGTAGATTTGTCCCAATATCTTCACAGGGCTTGGTAATTTTTGTACAAAATAGGTAAAGAATATATATTGCTCTGAAATAACAAGAAATATTTTTTACGTGCAATCTCACTTGTGTATACTTCTAAGATTTGTGTGCATTAATATAAAAATACGTGCATTGAACACCCCCCCCCGTACAACAGTATAAAACCTATTTAATTTTTTTATCGAAATGTTTCTTAATTTGTATCTCAAATTACAGATATATAATCAACTAGATTCTGTTTGCATTAACAAAGACGTAAATCCAATGCAACTTCATTGAAGTCAGTGGAAATAAACTAAGGTAATATTGGTTATTAGGCAGGCTGAGGCTCAAGCTATTAATACTGCTTAAACTTTTGTGCCCTCCACATACGTCAAGATAGCATGAGGCCTGTTGTGTTTCCTCCTCCTTCCTCCTCTCCTTTTTTTTCACTGTGCAGAGAGCAGCAAAATCTGTATGTTCCTTTCAGATGTCACTCCATATTAAGGGCCAGGTCATGCCATCAATTTTTAAACACAACTACCCACTGAGATCAATGCAGAGTGCTACTTAAAACCTGACAGTAGGGTGTGACCCTATAATACCAAGAAATACCTCTTTGCTTGACTAAAAGCCTGATTCTAGTCACAACAGCAGTCTACCGGCATTAAACACTGCATTTGTAGCATTGCAGTGCCGATATGCTGTATCCTACTGTGTTTCTAAATACGATCATCGCTTATACTGTTTCAGCTATCTAAACTTCATTCTGGTTCCTATTATTCATAAAAATCCAACTGCAGCAATGCCAGAATTTTAACATTGGGTAAAGAATTACTGAGCGTATAGGGCCAGACCAATAAATGCATCACACACACATGCATCCTTGTGCTGTACAAAGTTTTATTGGTCTCTATAGGACAAACAAAGTAGAGGGTAACTTGCATCCTGTTCTTTAATCAAAGCTACAGGCCCTTATCCTAAAAAGATTCATGTGTATCTTTAGCCACAGAGTAAATAGTCCAACTAGGGCCAATAGAGGTATTCAGCATTCAGCGCAGGAAGCAAATGGATAAGGTCTGTGCAGAACTGAAGTCACACCATTTGTTTTCAAAGTTTTACTCTCTTTGCAGCTGTCATGCATCCTGCAGAAACACTGATAGCTTATTAACGGTAATAGTCTCCCTCATATTCCAGCATAAGTGAGTTCAGGTGAGGTGAATATTAGAGAGGTATCACGCAAAAAACCCTGGTAAAACGCTATAGCTGCAACTGTAGCTAGATCATTACAGAGAAGCCGGGCAAATCAATCATGCCAGCAACTGTATTCATCCTCTGCATTTTACAAACTCATTTTGGTTTCAGCAAGCCAGTCAAAAGCATTAATGTACGTAATATCCATTCCACTCTTCTGCTGTGTCCTCATGCATTTCCACATACACATCGTACTGTACGCAGGTTAAAAATGTTTTGTTTCATTTTCCTGGTACACGCATGTCACTGCCTTTCCATGAAAGAATAGATGAAAAACACTTGCTCAGATATTGCTTTAACATGGACAGAAAGGGCAAAGGAATGTACCCCAGGCATGCACTGAAAGCTTCAAACTCCCATAGTTTAGAAGTACCCGTACAAGTCTGACATTTTCAAAAAGGATTTAAACCCAACTTTTCCAAGGTGCCTAAAGATTGCATTAAGTGCAAGATGAGATTTTCAAAAGGGCAGAAACAGATGACATGTAACTTCCAAGTTCCTTTCAAAGTAAGGCTGAGTTATTAAATGCTAAAGTCACCTCTAAAATGTGATTTAGGCTGTGAAATCAGGTAATGGCTTTTTAAAAATTTACCTGACATTAATAGAAAGATAGGGTTCTATGTGAAAGAGATTTTTGACACCATTTCATGAGTTCTAGCACTTTTTGACTTAAGAAGACTTAGTCAGGCAACTATCATTTTTGGGGAATAAATAATATTTTTTGAATCCTCTTTTGGCACAATTCAGCCTTGGAACCTTCTTCTTACACCAAAGAATGAGTGAAATCCCCTAGAGTTTAGGAATTTCCCTAGAGATAGGTAGTGCAAATCCTATCCGGTGAAACACTAAATTAGGAATATGGGGTCTGCATTGTTGTTTTAAGTGTGGAGGATTTCTAAATGTCTTCATTTTGATGCAGAGGGGAGTTTGAGTCAGTGTATGTGGGGCATGAATTCCATAAAAACTAAATTCCTCCTGTAGCTAACCTCCAAACCTGGCTTACTATTGCTTTCTAAAAATTGAAGTACTGCTCTTGGTAGAAAGTAATTACTTCTGTATCACATCTAAAATTTTTCTGTTCCAACTAGCACAAATTCACTCTGTCAAAATCCCCTCCTCCTGTGACAACACTGCAGCAAATAAGCACATTCCCATTGTAAAAAACATTATGGATGGTCACAAGAAAATATGTGTTCCAATCACCTTATGCATTTTCATTAAGCCAAGTTAAAACTGCTTCTTTGACCTATCACCTTTGGCTTATGATGGTGATCCTTCATAATAAAAATACTTATAATAAAAAAACAGGGTGCGTTGGGTTTTTTTTCGGTATATACAAGGCAGTTGTTGTTGTTTAACCCCAGCCAGCAACTAGGACCACGCAGCCACTCACTCACTCTCCTCAGTTTTGATGGGGGAGAGAATCAGTAAAAGTGAGGAACAACTCGTGGGTTGAAATAAAGACAGTTTAATAGGTAAAGTAAAAGCCCCACGCGCAAGCAAAGCAAAACAAGGAATTAATTCACTGCTTCCAATCGGCAGGCAGATGTCCAGCCAACTCTGGGAAAGCAGGGCTCCAGCACGCGTAACAGTTACTTGGGAAGACAAATGCCGTAACTCTGAATGTTCCCCCTCCTCCTTCTCACAGCTTTATACACTGAGCATGATGTCATATGGCATGGAATATTCCTTTGGTCAGCTGGGGTCAGTTGTCCCAGCTGTGTCTCCTCCCAACTGCTCAGTAACAACCAAAGGCAGCAGTGCGCTATCAACACTCTTATCCTTCCCGAATCCAAAATACAGCACCACACAAGCTAACTCTATCCCAACTGAAACTGTGACAAAAGTAAAAATTTATGCCATGTGTCCTGGTTTCAGGCAGGATAGAGTTAATTTTCTTCCTAGTAGCTGCTGTGTGATTTAGTATGAGAATAATGTTGATAACACATATTGGTTTAGCTGTTGCTAAGTAATGCTTATATTAAGTCAAGGACTTTTTCAGCTTCCCATAGAAGCTGAGAGGGAGCACAGACAGGACAAGCTGGCCAAAGGAATATTCCATACTATAGACATCATGCTCAGTATATAAATGGGAGGGGGGGGCAGGGGGTGGGAGTCCACAATCGCTGCTTGAGACAGGCTGGGCAATCAATCATTAGGTGGTGAGAAAGTGAATTGCATCACTCATTTTGTATATTCTTTTACCATTACTATTGTATTTTTTTTTCCTCTGGCATTATTGTTATGCTAAACTGTCTTCTTTGTATATTATTTTTGTATATTATTTTACCATTACTATTGTTGAATTATTATTTTTATTAACATTATTATTGTTTTTTTCTCTGCCGTTACTGTTCTGTTAAACTGTCTTCATCTCAATCCATGAGTTTTTTCCTTTTTCTCCCTCTTCTACCTATCTTACTGGGGTGGGAGAGGAAGTGAGTGAACAACTGCATGGACCTAGTTGCTGGCTGGGGTTAAACCCCGACACAATGGATGACGGTATTTCTGAGGCCAGATGGTTGAGGGGAAAAATATTTATTTTATTGCCATAGACAGAGCTTAGATCTGCCCTGATTTCCCTGGATGTAAAATAAATGTTTTTACAAAGTACCACAAGCGTTGCTATCTTTAATGTGATATAAATTGAGGCATATACATAGGAATAGTTGGAGAATTCATATGGCCTCTGCGGCATATTTTGCATGTTCCATTTATAACCCTGAAAATGACAAACATACCAACAGAAGGATATAAATAACAGTATAGTAGAAGCTTATGGAAGAGATTATGCCAGCCGGCTTTCTGTACAACACTGTATCAGCTTTACTTTCTACTTCATAGCAGAACTCCGGTTTGTAAAATATAAGAGAGATTATATCTTCTCTATTGCCTGCGACACTACTAAATATTTCCATCGGTTGCTGTTAATGCATTGAAAGTTACTTAAATTACATATCAAGGTCAGAGCTCCGTGGTACCACCCAGTACACACCACAATTGCATAGTTTGGCTTTTTAAAGCTGCAAATGCTGCAGCACCCAGACACCCGTAATTTACTGTGACATGGAATTAGATGAGGTGCAATCTGACACCATGAAAATACCAACTTGCGATACAGCGCTCTGGCTTCTGAGGCCACACGAACATGCAACAAGGGAACTGTCTGTAGAACTAAGCCTAAAGCAGATCATTTGCATAATAAAGGCACTTCAAAGGAAGACCAAAACGTTCTTTCATTTTATTGTTATTTGTGATATTGAACATCATCCATCTATTTGTAAATGCATTCATCTACGTTGTTGTCACTGAAAGTGTGTGATCTCAGCTGAATTCTCTGTTTTAACCATAATTCTATATTAAAATTTTCCTTTATTCCCCTGGCAGCAGAACTGATGTACAATGGCAGCTACTGTCAAAAGTTTGTAAGTGTAAACGTACAAATGCTGAGAGGAAGGAAAACTATGGGGACTTTCTTTTTCCACTTTTGAAGTCAGTTGCTACAGAAAAAAACAGACATCTGGAGCATCAGTAGCAACAAGCAGTCTAAAGGTGGCTGAACTGGTCTAAAGCAATGTAGATACCAAGTCTGTGCATTAGTAGAGAAGACTAAATGTATCCTGTTAGTAGGCTTTTAACAGTCAGGGTTATGCTGAATAAACACTGACAGCTAAATTTTCTGTAAAATAGTAATCTTGCAAAATTACATCAGCAGGGTAGATATTTGGACCAGTCTGTGGCTGCTTGGTTTAGCTGGGATCTTCACTGACGTTATTTCAGTCAGAGGGAATGTTTTAACGCTGCTGCTGGTGATTATAAGCAGACCTGCAGACATGAAAAACATTTAATGATAATAGAATTCTAGTTTTCAGTAGAATCAGGTAACTTTGATTACCCTCTCTTGTTCTTGCTTACAACAGGGATAGCACAGCACAGAAAAAACCCACAAACTTCCCCATGCTGAGAAATGCAGCTATTTTGAAGGCTGAAATTTCTTTCTTTTATAAAGCACATTCTTGAATTCTTGCCTTGTTAAAGTGCTGAGGAAAGACTCCACTTTTCTGGAAAGAAAAATAGGGCACTGATGTTCTTGGTTCTGTCTGAACTTTATGAAGAAGAATCTTACAAAGATGTTACCAGAGCTCTTTTTTCTTACAATTGCTTTTTCCCAGGATGTGAATTAAATAATTATCTCAGCTTCTGGCCCATATAATAATGTCACCTGCTACGTTTATTCTCTCTGGCTGCAATGTGTTTGGAGAACATCTGAAATGTGCACAGCAGTCGGAAAACCTTGCTGCGCTAAGAAATTATATCTGTACATTTAAAATTGCTGCTGCTGTACTTAAAATTGTTCAAGTGCTGGCACAGACAAAAGAAAACTCTTTTCAGAAAGATTCACTTATGTGTGAATTAGACTTGATGGGAGTAAGTCTTCCCAAAACGCCTTTAGCTATCAACGCTATCACATAATCCATCTTTAGAACTAATGAGAAACTAATGTTAGCACGATAAACAGCACTTTTAGTCTGACTGCATCATAGTCTGCAGTTGAGGGATTGTATAGTGGTGGCTATCATGAACACCACTGCCAGCAATGGGTGAAAGAAATTCAACTCAATAGAAACATCTATAATGTGCAAAAATGGAGCATTAGTATGTACTTTTGAGGAGTCAGAAACTTCACAGACTTCAGAAGATCTCTCTCTCACGCACACACACACACAAAACCGCTTTGAGACTATCAAGTCTACTCATATGAGTAATTGCTCAAAGGTGAGTAAAGGATCATGTCATTGCCCTTTGGGACCAGCTTTCATGAAAGGCCTACTGAGTATTTCAATAACATTAACATGTACAGTGTGTGAAAAGCTTTGAATATGAGCTTACTTCAGTTGCCCAGAGGTTTTTAGACTTACACATGCTGCATAGCTAGACATTCCCCCCTCCTTCTTGCTTCTTATCTTCTACTCCTTTTTCCTGCCATATGCCACTAATGTAATCAGAGGCCATTAGGGCAGCTCACTCCCAGGCTCAGATATTGGAAAGTATAGTAAATGATCAAAGCTCAGGGTCAGTGTGAGCACCTGGTTGGCTTTGATCACCATCATTAGTTATGACAAGCAGAAATCCCCCTTGTCCTCTCAGAAAAGTGTTCACGCTGGTGGTGTATTTATTTTGGTCTCATACTGAGTATAAAAGTAGACTTGTGATTAAAACCTGCAGCATTCTGCTGGAAAGCAAAACTACCTCAAAGTGATGAGGATGGAGTGCATGTACCTTAAAAATGAAAAATATGGTGTGATGCTTTTAGTCCACAACGTCCTTGTCAAAAAACCTGTCCAGAACGAATACGTGTAGCTGTCTGATAGAAGGATAAAATGCAAGAGCTTTGAACAGAAAGAAAATAGACAGCTCACAGTCTTTTTTCCAATCCTGATGTCCTGTTAACTCGTAGTTCTTTTTGTGGTTAGAAACATCTTCTCATATTCCTTTATGTCTTCTTTTCATAAGTGTAGAAATAAAGTACTGCTCCGTTACAGACTGATTTTTCAAATGGCGAATTTCTCCTGAGTTTTCACCTTTGATATGCTGGCTCATTCCCTGCTCATTCCCTTTTTTTCCAAATATATTTTGAAATTCTGCTTATCCTGTATGCTTTGCATGTGAGTGTCTGCATTAGTTTAGATTCCAAACATTTTTGTTTTAATGTAGTCTTGTATCAGTTATTTCCATAGGTGAATTATTACCACATAAGGAAAGTAGAAATCACTGAAAAGTTTTACTTTTTTTTGCCTTTTAATTTTAATTTACTCTTTCTTGTTCTGTGTTATCAAAAGAGTTGGGACAGAAGCGTCTCATAGTTTTTAACATTTCACTTGCTCATTTGAATTTTCTTCCTTTGATTGTAATTTATTTTCTTCTCTCTAATGTTTTATGTTCCAAATTCAATTGTATGCAATTGCATGAAAATAACAAATGGCGTGGAAATCAGGAATAGTAGATAATAAGAGGAAAAATCACAACAAGCCTAGGTGGTAAATTACCCATGAACAATAAAAGAACTGGACTGTTCTGGTCTAGTGATTTTCTATCAGTTGTCTGATATTCTGTGGAATACTTCCATGATTCTAGAAACCCACTAAATAGATGTTCTGAATTACCCTTTGCAAGAATCTTCCTCTCTATCCGTCTCTCCCTCCTCCCTTCCCTCTTTGCCTTTATACACACATATGCGCATATATATATCTCTCTATGTGTAATAGCAGGAAAAAACCCCTAGCCTTCAGACTTTAACATTTCCAAATCAGCTACTCTTTGTAGTTAGGCATATTGTCTTTGCATTACAAAGTAAAATTTCAAATATTTTAGATGGGAACTGTTCACCAATGTGTTAGTTTCATTAAGAGTTTATCACACCTGTGAACAATGACGTTTAACTGCACTTCCTGCTGACAGCAGTCTGAAATGCCCACATGGCTGTTGGCCAGCTCTGAAAGCCAGGGTTTGAAAATTAGACTCCTCAGCGTTCTCTAGTCACCTCCACATTATACTACACAAAACCATCTTGGTGTGAATTAACAATGGCAGACCAGTGCCAACAGTCTGCTCACCTTGCTTTCACACAGTCCGTTTGTCCTTTGGAGTTCAGTTCTGATAGGATTGTGCTGAAAAGCTTGATATTTCCTCTTCATACCCTATTTCCATGCAGTACTTAGAAAGATATCGTTTGAGCTTCTTCCAGTGATAACCAGTTATCCTTTCATATTTGTTCTTCCCATGGTAAGTTACAAGCATCTACTCCCTTCTCGCTAACTCATTTCCCTTAAATCCTTCAAGAAACATGATGTCCAGTTTGGAAACTCGGCAGTTCTGGTTTTGTCAATCAGCTGACTCCTGAAAAAAAGAAAAAAAGATGGATGAGTATCCCAATCAGAAAAAACATCCCAAAAGAACCTTCTTTTCTGCCCAGGAATCTCCTACATACAAACTTTGTGAGATAACACATTTTTATTTGAACTAAATAGACTGTTATGTTAAATACCTCAAAGTTTTATATCTTTTGGATTTGTAAGAGATAATTTGAATGATGTTATCTATTTCCAATTTAGCTGTTTATGTATCACAGTATGAATCATGACAGAAAGTACCAGGCAGTAGATTTGAATTTAGGACCATTTATAATAACTTAGAGAGAGATTAGTGGCCTTTATAGACTATCTTAAGCAGTAAGAGAGCTAAAGATACTTATTTCTCAATAATTTCCAGCTTTCTATTATATATCACTTTCATCTGGAATATACAACTCACTTTAGTTCCTCAGAAACTCTCTTTCCTGTCATAGTGTTTAACTCACCACGTTTCTTGGATGATCTTTGATAGTTATTATTTGTACCATAGTGCCACCAAATACAATGCAGACACTGCACAAAACACGTGGTAAGACCACCCTAGGCGAACGCAGCCTAAATGGAAAAGACATATTAAATATCAATGGGGAAACAAACACGACTTGCTCATAACCACTCCACAGTGCAGAGTTAGAGCTGAAAACAGAATCCAGCCCAGCTGCCCCCTACCTCATTGCATCCCACCATCTACCACAGGGAGCTGCACTGTAGGCATTGCCAAAGTTGGTCATGTATTTAGGAACACTGTTGGCGGTCTGAGTTTGTTAAAAGAGCTTTCCCAATGCCTGTCTAGATTTTTAATAGGCATGCATAGTATAAATTGGTGTTCCTTGTTCTCATCAATGACCGTGCCTTTGCCAAACTGCTCTGAAACAGAGCTGGAGATAAATGGTCTGTTTTTTACAAGCCGATCTGCTGCCACTTTAAGCTACACTTCTATTTTTTCATTCTGTGTTGGTTGAGATCTCATTTAGTTGCAACAACATGAGCCTAATGCCACAGACATATGGATGTTTAGGGCAGCATGTTATTGACAAATTCTCTAGACTGATGATTTATTATGTACATCAATGGACAACACTTGTTCTGTCTCTGAAGCCTGTTTTCTCAACTCTGCTCATCTGGGAGAGACATGCTGTGCACAAATGGATACATGGTTCGTTTTATCCAACTGCGCCTTCTACAGAGTCATGCATTTTGTTTAGATTTCTGTTCGTTTTAACCCCTTCAGTCTGTTCTTTGACCTGCAGGTATGCCATTCCAAACTGAATTGCACTTAAATATGTAAGTGGTCCTGAAGAAGGGGAATACAAGGGACAAGAACCATTCCTTAAACATTATGCTTGTCAAGAGGTTGAAAACATTGCTTGAAAATGACGTGTTGACCCCTGTTGGTGGCTTTTTTAACACAAAGGAACATTTCTGACTTCAGAGGGGCTTAACATGAAACTACATATCAAGTGGCTCACCTGAATTTGCCCTGCAGATGCTACAAAAGTCAGATCTGCTGAATTCGGTAGGATCAGATCCCAGTCTGCTAGAAATGTAAAGGCTTACAAAGCTGTATATTGCTGACATGCTGAATAGTGTTTTCCAGGAAGACTGGTATTCATAATTACCCCCAAAATTTCAGGTTCATCAGAGGCTACATGTCTTGGAATTTTGGGAAGGAAAAAAAAAATATATTCAATTATCTCAAAATTTTTGGGAGCAGCCCCTAGGAAAAGGACTGGAGGGAGTTGGTTGATGACAAGCTCAGGATGAGCTGGCATTGTGCGCTTGCAGCCCAGAAGGTCAACTGCATCCTGGGCTGTGTGAAAAGAAGTGTGGCCAGCAGTCTGAGGTAGGTGATTCTGCCCCTCCGCTCTCATGAGACCCCACCTGGAGTACCACATCCAGCTCTGGGACCCCCAACATAAGAAGGACATGGACCTGTTGGAGCAGGTCCAGAGGAGGGCCACCAAGATGATCAGAGGGCTGGAGCACCTCTCCTATGAGGACAGGCTGAGAGAGTTGGGGTTGTTCAACCTGGAGAAGAGAAGGCTACATCTGGGGAGACCTTATAGCAGCCTTCCAGTACTTAAAGAGGGCCTACAAGAAAGCTGCAGAGGGACTTTTTACAAGGGCATGTAGTGATAGGATGAGGGGTAATGGTTTTAAACTGAAAGAGGGTAGATTTAGATTACATATTAGGAGGAAATTCTTTACTGTTAGTGTGGTGAGACACTGGAACAGGTTGCCCAGAGAAGCTGTGGATGGCCCATCCCTGGAAGTGTTCAAGGCCAGCCTGGATGGGGCTTTGAGCAACCTGGTCTATTTGGAGCTGTCCCTGCCCATGACAGGGAGATTGGAACTCGACGATCTTTAAGGTCCCTTCCAACCCAAACCATTCTATGAGTCTATGATTCTACGAGTCTTGAATTCCGAGAAAACAAACCACATTGTCATTACCTGAAAAGAGTCAGTTAATACTGTGATAGCAGCTGAGATAGGTGTACTATGCAAGTGCTCTAGCTAAAAGTGAAATGCTTCATTCATTTTTTTAGACTGTATTTATTTTTGGAACTATCAAAATTTTATTTCCTTTCTTCCATAGCTATTTCTTTCTACATTTCAGTGGAAAAGAGTAAGATTCTTGAGTGACATGAGATCAGATACAGAAAGTCCTCAGGGATACTTCTTGTGAAGTCTTCTGAAATCATATGCTGGCAAATATAAGAGAGATCTCACTGCATAAGCAGGAGTGAAGTTACCCTTACTGCAAGCATAATTTAACACATTGAATGTACTACCCTGACAGCCATCATTACGAATAATTAAATAATATAATTACAGACTTCTCTGGTTGCACTGCACAGCACTGCTTACAGTAAAACCTTTTAGGTAAATCCATAGTCCATAGCATAGTCTTGGCTCGATTTCTTATGTATGGTTTTGCCCAATCTGATATCCACATTATTCTTCATGTGCAAAGCAGGGCGCTTTTTTTTTTTTTTTTCAGTTTGGCTTTGTGCACATTTGCAGATCTGCAGATAAAAATTTTGGCTTCAGCTAGGTCCTACTTACTTTGGAACTGGGGCATGAGGCAAATCCACTAGTGCATTGAAAAGCTTCCAGCCTTCCCCAGGATTCCTCCTGGGACACATCCTGGGATGACTCCTGCAATCAACACAGTGAAAATGAGAGTGTGTTGCTCTATCGTAACACAAAGAGTAAAGGAATGTCTTTCCAGAAATATATGGGTAAGTACAGGAAACAGTGAGGTCACAGCCCACCTTATATCTGCAAATCAGAAACATGATTAAAATCTTTAGGTTCAGGCTTTCTTTACTCTGATTGCAATCCTAGTAATTCCAAAAACAGGGGACTACTTTTTGAAGTCATCTTTGCAAGGTGTTACTCTCAGATTAGTATGGATTTTTTCATCGTTAATGTGTTTTCTGCTCTGTCTATAACATTAGTAATCTATGGAATAAAGACAAGTGACTCATCCAAATACAAAATATTCAAAGTGTTTTAAGACCAGAAGTTTCTATATTTTAAAAACTTTTTACTATCTCTATTCTTGTTTCTGCTATAGTAGATCATGTGAAAAATGTGATTTTTACTGGCAGTTAAAGCTCTCACCTTGCAACCGAAACAGCTGTCCAGTCAGCTGAACAAAGGATGCTTGAATTTAGTTACAAATCATCAATGTCTAATCTGTGATTTACCTCAGGCACTCTCTTATGACAGGATTTATGCTGTGTAACTTTGGAAAGTGGGATACCCAAGACTATCATCAGTTCTGCATACCTAAGCGAGTCTTTACATTGGGATTCACCATGTTCTAAAACTGGTGAAATGAATCAAACTTTAGTGGATCCTTTTCCCCGATATTGACAGTCTGCAGAACCCGTAGCTTGGTCTAGTTGCTGACTTTTAGATTACTCAAAATAAATGAAATGTGCCCAGCTCTAAAAAGCCATCTCTGGGGACTTTGCAAGGGAATAGGATAAAGATCTGATTACAGGACCAGGACCCAGAGATTATCATGACAATATCTTTCTGCTATTTTTGTGACAACTATTGTATGAAAGTTATGAAGTGACAGAAATAGAGGTCATTCTGTCAGAATCTTAAAATGTGCAAGCTGAAGGCCTTATTTGTCGTTCTTTTTAGCTGTCATTTTAGGACCGGCTCACTTTACAGTGCATTTCTCTTTTTATGAGAAGATGTCAGCTGCAAAAGGTGGTCTTAGACAGATACCAGTGCTTGTACTTGAGAGGATATTGAAGACATGCATACATATGAACACACATATATATGTATACGTGAGCATGTTTATAAATTAAATGAATATACAGATGGAAGGTATGAGTTACAAAACAGTATACAGATTTCAGTTTTCACCTATATTTCAATATATAGTTTTCCCTAATGAGTTCATAAACTTCTGAGGCAGTCAGCAGTTTGAATGAAACCGTTGATTTCCACAAAGGCAGGAGACAAAAAACACATGATAACTGAATATTGAATGAGTTATGGATGTTGTTCTCCCACAATAAAATTTATGTTCAATATCTTGCTCAAATCTATGATGCCTTCCACACGTAGAAATGATAAACTATTTTACAAAATTGTTTTCCCCTTTTTAAATTGGTTATATTTGCACAACACAACATAAAGGAGATTTTATCATGTATCAGAAGTCTGAATTCAAACTGAAATATATTTTAGAAAGCTTAATGATAAATTGCCTTTTTTCAGAGAGTGAGCTTACTGGTTTTCACTAATTTTCTCACAATTTCATAGTAAATTAATTTTGATCTCAGTAAATTCAAATAATTCTGAGCAGTTTTATAAAAAATCAGGTTTTTATTTGTTTTAACATTCTGACTGTATTTGATATTTCATCCTTCATGATTTCACCTGAAAATTTTGGATGACTGAAAAATTGACCCTGTGAAAGCTGATCAGTTCTTTCTGGTTGGTTCTGTATTAATAGGATGTTCTGCTTCCTAAGAAAATATTTATAAAGACACAGTGATTTGCATGCATTGATATATCATATTTTTTTTGAGAGGCATGCCTAATGTGTATAATTTTTGTATTTAAAGGCATAAAATTTTGAAAAGGACTAATTATATCCTGCATTATCTCTTGATGACAGAGTATCAACAATCTATTTTAAGTGACAAGCAATTTGTAGAAGCACCTTTGCCACTTCTAAATGTCAGTTAAAAATAAAATCAATCTCTTTTAGATTATGGATTTCAGGAAGCCATAAAGGATTGGTGCTAAAAACCACTGAAAGAATATCTATGCATTTGAAGCTATGCAAAAAAAAAAATTTGAAAATGTTCAGGTACAGTGAGTTCTATTAAAAGTTCAGTAAGTGTTACTTCAAAATGGCACCGCAGCACGTCCTTTTTGAGGCAGTGGACAATAGCAGACCCTGACGATCCATGGAGTATTGGATATTGAATTTTTAATGATGCTCACTGTATTATTCTGTTCTTATTATCCATTCAGCAGCGATAATATTAGTAGAGACCTTGATATCTCAGCACTTTCTTGTTGTTCTACTCAACACTTCCTACGTTAGAAATTTTCTGTCCCGGAGTAATTTATCTAACATTAGGTCAACAATTTTCACTTATAACCAGATCAGTAGGCAAACCTGCCCAACAACAAATACAGGTTTTGTGTATCTTAATGTTTGTCTATTTACCTCAGACTAAAAAATGTTTTGGAAATTTTGTGGGTTTATTTATAATAAAAGCATAAGCACTCCATGCTTATGTCTTGCATACCTTGTAGCATTTAAGATGGCTGTGGATGCTAATATTTTGACAACTGAACTGCTCCCTTAGTTTACTTAGAAAAACTTAATACTCAGAAATAAACTATAATGCACGAAACAAGCTTTAACAAATTAGTTCTGAATCTTTCTAATACTTGGTGACTTATCCTTATTCATTTACTTAGGTATATAATGAGTGTAAGTAGACATATGATGCATAATATTTCTAAAGTACCATAAAACTGAGTGAAACATCCATTTTTGTGATAAAGACACTTGCACTTTTGAGGTGAATAATCAATTATAAGATAAAATTTCATCACATCCTTCACAATGAGGCTGGTTTCATTTGCCTCTGTGGTGTGTGCAACTGCCTTGATGGCATACAGAAAGTACACGTTCTGACACCTGAAGTTCAAAGGTAATTGCAAACCCAACATCCCTCCCCAACCGTATTAAATATGTACTTTAAAAGAAACACGGTCTAATGAAGAAAGAGGTGCCAACAAATCTAAAGAGTGCTTTTAAAAAGTCTCCAGACAGCTGGAAGGCATGGTTCTAATCCTAGATGATCATAACTGATAGCAGCGTGAATCTGGGGACCTTAAACACTGGATTTTTTCCATCCTGTGTCATTGCAGACCTAGAGCTTTCTGATAGCTTTGTCATATTTCATTATCATAAAAAACCTCTAGAAATCATTAACACATTAATTTGGGTGTTTGGCCTGATTTGAATGTCATTCTCTCCATTTTGCAGACCTGCTGCATAGGTAACATCATGCAGCAAATCTGTGTTAAGAGTTATCTCTAGCCCAGCCGCAGCCTTGTACTGTAATGCATCTAATTCAGGCCCTTGCCATTCCCTATTGTCATTGCTGTCTTGATTGGGTTTTCCTAGAGCATACACATTCTCCCCTTCCAATTCAAACTCTGGACATTTTAGTGTCTTTTTTAAAATGGATTATCCATCCTCAGATTCCACTAGTATTTCACCTTCATTCATCATATGAACTGGAAGTGGCTTCTTCTAATTTTTCAGTTCTGCCTCTTTTTCTTCCTTCCTTCTGAGTCTTGTCACAATACTGACAATTTCTCAATGATTTTAGTCTTAGGCCTTATTCCACAATCATGATATTTTCTTCTAAGCAGTCCTTTCTGATTAGGAAAATTTCCTTAATTAATAGAGTCAATTTTTTTCCTCTGTATATCCTCATTAGAGTAATTTTTTTCTTTACTTGCAAGATGTCAACCACTTAAAACTCACTTTAAAGATAACTTCAGGAGTCATCAAGCAGCTAACCACGTGGCCCCAGGATCTTATTTTAATAACAATTTTCATTTTCCTTTGAGTTTCCCTTCCTTCTTTCAATCATGCAGTGATCTTATCTAGAAAAGCAGGGTCTTTAATTTGGCACATTTAGCAACTGGTATGATACAGATCCACTCTAGACTGAGGTCACTCTTCAGTATAAGAGAACAAGCATAGCAAAAAAAAAAAAACAAAGAGTCCTCAGCCACTCACTTTTAAACATCCATTAAGAATAAGTTAAGTCAGAAAACACAGTGATCGATAATGTAATTTGCAGCTGAAGAATAACGTTATTTATTTCAGTGCAATGAATATTTTTATCCCACTTTCATGAAAAGTTAAAATACCCCATGTTCTGAACCTTAAAATATGATGATAAAATAGAGTACCAAGGAGTAAATTAAAGGAAAATATTAAAGTACTCAGTTCATAATTTGAACTGTAACAAGTTGAACAACGTCGCTCAGTTCGGGTCAGGTAACTGGCTGAAGAAATATAAATATATATATAATGTTTGGCTTCATAAGCTTTTATTGCTGAAACAAAATTCAAACTCAAATTATAAGCAATAACCCTAATTAAGAATGAATGTGAATTTTCTATAATTTGTTAACTTTAACTGTATATCCAATATAGATTCTTTTTGTCTGTATTATTCACTTTTGTTCAATTAAGATGGCTCTCTAAGATACGAGGAAGCATGAACTATTTACTAAAGGTGACTGTCTTTCTTCATTGACTACAGATAGAGGGGGGTCTACATGATGAACTTAAACTAGACATGCAATTTTTGTATAACAAATGGTAGAGACAAAATCTCTCCCTTGAATGATTAGAGTGTCAGAATGGTTTTTTTTATTTGTTCTTAATGCATTATGAAAAATTGTAAATATCATTTATTTCTCTCACAATTAAATGTGCCTATGTAGTATATGTTTTAATATTATTTCACAGTATTCTGTTTATCTTGCTTCTTAGTACTAACGGTAGAAAATATGTCACCATTTTTTTAGGATAGGGGATAACAGAATTTTATACATAAATGGTAAGTACAGATACTCAGCTGCTGTTTAGGGCTAGTTTTTGATTGTATGAACATACCAATATGCAAGTATTGACCAATTACTTTATGCCTGTGCTATTTAAGCGTCGCCAATACTTTGAAATAATCAGCCCCTGACAATTTTCACAGCTGTTAAGTGGATTCAGGCACCTACACTCCACTATTTCCTCTTGTATGTAACTTCTTGATACTTTAGGTACTTACGGTACTTTGAAAGAGTTATACAAAACTGCTTTGGGAATCAGTTTGATAAGAAGGACTTGGATTCAGAAAAAAAATATACTGAACAGCATTAGCCAGATTCAAAAGGAAGGAAAAATTTCAAAAATTACAAAATAAGAGATTTTGTATGTGGGACAGGCTCATAAAGGCCCAAAGTTTTATTCATACGACTGATGAGAAGAAAGCAATATCACATCTAACACACAGCAACTATAATGCTTCTCAGTGTTTTACCAGAAGCGAATATTGAAAATAACGGAAAAAAAGCCTGTTGGAGGCCAGTCATTAGTGGTGTATCACAAGGCTCAATACTAGGGCCAATTCTGTCTAACATCTTCATTAATGACTTGGACAAGGGACAGAGTGAACCCTCAGAAGGTTTACAGAATTTAAAAAATGGGTAGGAGTTGCTGATACAGCAGAGGTTTGTGCTGCCATTCAGGGAGACCTGGGCAGGCTGGAGAGATGGTAGGAAAGGAGTGTTATGAAGCTCAAGAAAGAGAAATGCACAGTCCTGCCCCTGGGGAGACATAACCCCAGGCAAAGGGGGAAAGCAGCTTGGCAGAGATGGACCTTGGGGTTCTGGTGGTCTCGAGTGGAAGATGAGACGGCAATGCACCCTCACAGCAAAGGTGGCCAACAGCATCCTAGATTACATTAGGAAAAGCATCGCCAGAAGGTAAACAAGGTGATCTTTCCCCTCTACTCATCCCATGAGAGACACATCTGGAGTGCAGGGTCCAGTTCTGAGCTCCCTGGTACAAGAGAGACAGTGACATAGTGTAGAGTCCAGAAAGGGCCACAAAGATGATTAAGGGATCAGAGTACCTTTTGTATGTGGAAAGGCTATGGAAAACAAGCATGGTTCAGCATGGAAAAGAAAAAGCCCAGAAAGCCAATATGCATAAAATGTTGATAAGAACAAATGGTGGTGCCCACTGACAATGCACAAAAATTAAAAAACAGAAAATTCCATCAGAACATAAGAAAACATTTTTTTACTATGAGGGCAGTCAAACACTGGAAAAGGTTTCTCAGAGAGGCTGTGGAGTCTCCAACCTTGGAGATATTCAAAACATGACTGGACATGGTCCAAGGCAACTTGTTGTAAGTGACCCCACTTGAGCAGGGGGGTTAGACTACGTGACCTCAAGACGTCCCTTCCCACTTTAAACATCCTAAGAAATAGGGCTTTATAGCTTACTGAAAAAAAATCTGCTGTGGCACAAGCACGTCATGAGCCAGGGCTGTTTTATAATCTGAAAGTCAACAATTGCCCCATTTGAATCTTTAAATATGTATTTTAACTCTTCCTTTTAAACGAATGTATTATATTATAGGATTTGTAAATATGATTTCCAGACTTGAATTTTAAAAGAAATCCAGACAAAATTCAAAACAGGTCCATAAGTTATTTAAGAGACCAAATAAAAAGATCATTCTTAACACTGAAACAAAACACAATTTGACATAGCAAAGTCCTTTTATGGAAATCTATTTTTTAACCCTCTCAATGGTAAAATTCAATTTTGTTTCAAGAAAGCAGACTTCTAAAGCAGGCGTTCTTGAGTAATTTTCCCGTCTCTGATTTTAAATATAGAATTATTTTGCTTTTCTGGGTGGTGAGGTGAAGGAAATCAAAGTTAAAAAAATATAAACAAGTTTATTCCCTAGTCAATAAGTTCTCCAGAAGAAGTGATAAGATTGAAAGGTTTATAGAATATCTCAGCTGTACAGTTATGGAATTCAATTTTATGAATAAGATTTATAGCACTCAGCCTTTTTCTATGATGTTCAAAGTATTCTTCCTCATTTTTCCATCCTAGAAAAAAATAGAAATAGAAAACAAAATACTGATTCTCCTGAGATGAGAGACAAAACACCCTAAGGAGGTAGGATTTCACCTAGAGCTTGTCATTTTCAGTTTGGTTAGCTCTTCAGCTACTCCATGAATTCTGCTTAGAAGTGGGAAACACTCAGACCACTTTGACCATAGGCATAGGTCCACTGAAACTCTGTAAGTTATATGAGGAATATGCCATGTATATTCTCTGAGAAAGGAAGAAGAATATTAACATGGAAATTTTAACAGACCTATATATCCAGATGACTTTCTGTAGCATTCAAAAATGAAGAAAATTCTCTGTAAGGTTAATAAGACTTTAGGTCACCTGAACTGGAAATATACACTGGCAAAAAAGCTTTTGCCTGACAACACTGAGAATACCCTGCTCTGAAGATATGTGACTGAGGAGGAGGGGAGTCGGAGTTGTTTGGTTTGCTGGGTTATTAAATTGATTTTTCTTCGCTTATGGATGAAGACTTTTGACTTTAAAAAAAAACAACACTAATTTGCATAAAATTATTCCCAACATCTGCTGTTATGTTTGAAATGTGATGCAAACATACATATAAACACCTGGTTACTTGACTCTCATTTAGTATATGCAGAATTCAAACTGAAATTCAGCATACATTCTTTATACTAGTCTTTTTTACTGTTTCTATGTGGTGTTTTGCACTTGCTCAAAAGACTCACTGAAAAAGCCTTAACCTCGTATGTTTCACACTTAATATAGAAATCTTAATTCATCCCTTCCCAAAGATCTCTAAGGAAATTACCAGTAAGGATAAACAGCACAGTGTTTATCATGGTCTAACTTCTGGGTTATCTGTTACAGGCATTTTCTTATTAATACTATTTGTATTTTAACTGAATAGACTAGGTATTGTTTTTCCCAACTGTCCTTAAAGCAGTAATTACAGGAACTTTTCAGGTTATGCATTCTGAAATGAAGACATTGATTTTGCCTTCATAATAATGAAGAGATAAAAATTTTTCTCTTTCACTATCCAAGAGACAACTCAATTGAAACATTTTTAAAGGCAGTGTAGGGTTGTTTTTTGACAATTTCTAATACATTTTTAAAAGTTGGTGAATTTTAGTAACTGGAAAAAATAAATAAGTTATTTTTATATATATATAAATGTTATTTTTAATATCTTGCATCTCTTTAAAGACAGCAATGAGGCAACTGCATTTCTATCCAACCCCTTAAAATTACAATCAGGGTCTTGTTTTATGTACTGAGAAGCATAAAGAGTAAAAATTATGATCATAAGAGCAGATGTACGATACTGCAGTTTCTTTTACAAAGCTTGGATGTTTTTTTCTTCTGTTTCTTATGTTGTTTCTATATATTGTCACATTTATATATTTGGTGGGCTCACAGCAAAGGTAAGGATTGTTAATAATTGGGGAAAATGTTTGGAGGCATGAAACATAGCTACCACTGTTTTCAAAGTCAGCACAGCTCTATTTCAGTCTGTTCCAACTGTAAACTGAAGGTAATTATAAGGACCTTTAATCAAAAGAGAAAAGCTTCAGATGATGAACAGTCTACCATGCTCTTAAGAAAACTGCTCCAAAGATTTATTATGTTTACAACATTTATTGTTAACAGTTGTCACCTTATTTGCAGACTAAATCTGTTTCCTCTTCCAGGATTAAGACTTGTCTTTGCCTTCTGCCCATCTACATTTACAAATTGTCTTCTCAGTACTTCCTTGCTGCCCATGAATTTACTTTTAAACCTTGTCTTTTATAAAATCAAGGGCCTAAAATAAGGTGAAAATAAAACAAAAAAATTCAACCAGATTTTTAATTGCAGTAACAGGTTCCCAAACCAACATCCTGGCAAAAGGTAATAAAAAAAAATTAATAAAACACTCTAAAAAACCCTTAACACAGAGTCGCTGTGTATCCATTATGCATAAGAAACTTTGATTTTGTGCTGTCACATTTTATTTACAGAAAATGTGAACACAATTTTAATGTGTAATGCTTATATCTTCCGCATGTCAACCCCCCCCCCCTCCAAACTATTAAAAAATATAATATGAAGTGCTTTACTTCTCCTTTCCCAAGAAACCATGAAGTTATGCAATTAGAACGTAATTGGGCTAAGGTGAGGGTCTTGCAAGCAGATCTGAATTATGTCATCAAGACTCCACAGGCAAAACGATGGCTGGAATATATTGTAGGCTTTAATAAGAGGCACAAGGTTTTCAGGAACTCTACCATGTAATTACGCAAAGCAGGAGGTGATATTGTGCATGTCAAATATGAAAATTATGATCTCAGAAGGGGCAGAAAGGTGTTTACATAGAAGAAAACAAGAGATAGGTAGATCCAAAAATACCAGATAAGTTTCACGTGTTGTCACAGCTGTCTTAAAATATACATGAAGCACAGGTATAACACATTATACAACAGGGGCAGATCAGAATACTTTGTAAAGCAACGTAACTCTGCTTAATTGCATCTTATTTTGGAGTTGTGACTGCAAGTAAAGGAATGCTGACCTCAAACTTGGTAGGTCACAGCTAATACTGTTGCATGTTTTTTGACCATATTTGAAGTGAACTGGGTAAGGGCAATGGAAGTGTTCACAAGAGTTAAAAAAAATTAAATACTTTTTTGGTACTTCATAGGGAAAAAGGTAAATCATACTTGATTTGCTCTGTGCCTTTAGTTAAGAACAAGGTTAAAGGGAAAAAATTTATAAGATTCTTCTTAATTTTAAAGCATAATAAGATTTAAAATGGAATGTCTCATTGGCTCTAAAATACGTTACATAGAGCATTCAAGGACCGACAAGATTTAGAGACTGAATTGTTGATAACGTTATATAGCCACTTTAGCATCAATTATTCCTTTTTATTGAGGGCTTGTTTTATAGCCTCTGATGTGTGAACAGAGACGTGAGAGCACAGTTAGAAACATAAAGAATGGCTCCTGTGGCTGGTATTTGTAAACAAACACCCTGTAAATCGGGGGAAAAAAAAAAAAAAAGGAAATGCAAGCTAGCTTTTCTAGGATTATGCTATAATTGGGACAGAAATGAAAACCATTTTTAATTTTGCACTGTGAGTCTCAAACCAAAATATATTCACTTGCTGCAAATTAACCCTTCTGTATTCATTCATGCTTATTTATCTCTGCTGTAGCTGTGTTGAAAAGGTTTGCCAAGGAACAGGAGACTTCACAAGCTAAGCAGATGAGCCATTTGGACACTTAAGCTATTAAAATGATACAAAATGTTTCTGTGCATTATCCAAATCTGTTGACTCTGTAAATGGCTGAAAACTTTGAGAGAATATGTATTCCAATGTGATTTCTGGCATACTGAATTGTACTTGCTTTGGAAAATCACAGGACAAAAGAGTAGAAACTTCCTATTTTAAACCTTTAGGGAGTGAAAACGAGGGAGATGATTGAAAGTTGTTTTTTCCCCTCAAATTCTTTATTAACTGTTCTAAAGTAATTACATAGCACAGCTCCTTTGCCCATGATCCTTCAAGCACTAGAAATTCTGACAGCAAACCCAGACTACACTTTCCTTGTCATTTCTACTGCTTCTTTTATACTTCTTCTTTTCATATACTGGAGATAAGCTTCTACTCTCAATTAATAGGAGTACATAGAAAATGCTGTTTAGTATTTCATTTTTTTCTGTTTCCCATTTTAAATCTCTTTTTTTTCCCTTTTCCTTAGTTACATGAAGAATGGAGAGCAAATTTAGCTAATTATATTAAAGTTCCTTTTTACCTTGGGTTCCTCCCATTAGTCCAATTTTCTGTGTTGGTATTGCTAAGGAAACAAGAACTTAACAGATACCCTGCTTCAGATCCTTCTCATTAGGTTAAAGAACCAGACATAATGAAAACCAAGTAAACAAAAAAACGATGCAGACAAAAGATTCACTTCTCATTTCCAGTGAATGGAAAAGTATGGTTGCCTGAACTGCAGAAACCTCTATGGTTAATGAATATGTCTCACAATTTGTCGGAAATTTATAAATAGGAGAAAAAAACTTTTCTGGTGTAATGTAACTAGAATGCACCTACTTCGATGAACTAAAAAACTTCAAGAATAAGTAAGTGTTATGTAATAAATGCTGAATATCAGTGTAGTGTGATTAAAGGAAAGGAAGAAGGCAGATTTATTTTGTTATCCTCTAGTACATCAAAATCCCCTATTTTGTGTTAATGTTATTCCAGGAGGTTTCAGTCTTTTATTCAGTCAGAATATCTTTTTTTAGACATGAACCTGCGTATTAAAAAAAGAGAAAGCAAATGAAAGTTAGAAGTAGAAATTGAAAAAAATGTTTAAGAAAAGTGTAAAGACTAATATTACAAGGCAGATGAAGTAGTCACTCTAAGCATGACACCATTGCCAAAACAGTCAATGATGTTTTTGAATTTAGAAACCTTATTTGAAATACAGGGAAAAAGTGTGACTGGAGAAAACCTTTCTTCCGTCCTTGAATTTACAACATTTACAATATTTTGTCTTCATAATCAGGAATGCTTATTAAAAAAAAAAAAGAAAAAAGGCTTAATAAAGGCAACAAGTACTAAACAGCTCCAGTGAAGCAGTGTGTGACATTTGGAGAGACACAGGATCAACTGTCTTCTTCAGCGTTCTCACCCTCAAACCAGAACAGATTTTAGCATAGGATATATAGATCCCCTTTATGCAAAAAAGTCTTGAATAAGGACAAGTTCTGCAGTCACTGGCAATTCATTAAGGGATGTAAAAACCCTGGAAGGAAAGTAATCTGTATCAATAGAAAAAAAATATGGGTGCCAATCCTTTGGCCCTGAGGGCAAGGGCCAGCACATGATGTGTGTCCTCACGGTTTGGCACACTCTCAAACAATTCTCAGGCTTCTTAGATCCAGGTTTCTCATCTGAATTACCTACACATTGTGATAAGTAGTGTCATGGGTCAACATTAGTTTTCAAATGTATTTTAAGTTACATATGATCACTAAGCCATTGACTTCTGTAATCATTAAATAAATACAATGGGGAATATGAGCAGGGTAGTAATTAATTTTCATATTTTGAACAAAATAAATTACTTCACAGACAGAATCTTTGGTTTTGAGTTGTTATCTGCAATTACCCTAAAAACAACATGAGTTCATTAAAGTGGATGATCATCATGTATTCCAGCGAGTATGTGCATATCACCATACACACCCTCTCTCTCACATACCCACACTTACGACCATGTTCTAATTATGTATTAATACATGTAATCATCATGCAAAACACAGATTTAGAGTATGTGACTAATGGGCAGAACAGAAAATGAGACTATTTTTCCTTTCCCAAGATCATCTTTGCAAAATGCTTGTTTGTTTCGTTAGGATGTAACTCCATGGGAAGTAGGCTGAAAAAAGAATCCTTCAAAAGCTTTTTGTAAGTTGATCTCTCAGGATTAGGTGTTCATAGAGTAGGATTTGCAGATTTGCTCTTGGTTAAGCTCACTACATTCTCATCAAAATCAATTCTGTTGTCATCATTAATTTCAAGGGAAACTGAGAGACTAATCTCAAGGACTTTCAAAACTCCAAATCCTGAAGTCAGTATGCAATTTTTATTCAAATTCCCGTTCACCTGACTTTTGCTAACTTGATAAATATCTTGTCAAACTCCTGCCTTTGGAGGCAGGAAGGCTTTGTTGATTGTTTTTTACTGAAGACCCTAAATTTTATACGTGAAGGCAGGTTGAAGGCAGTTTAATCAACATTTGAACTATATCAGAGTAGGCAAGAATTAGTTTCATTTAACACATATATTAAATATTTTTTAAAAAACTCTTTTTGCAGTATTGGCTATTGAAGCAATGGACCATGAAACATAGCTATCTTAAACAAATCCAATTTTATTTGAAAAAAAAAATCAGCAGGAGAGTAAACTACATCCTTCTACACCCATTACAAAAACCTGCTTTGATGCTTAGCTCCAAACCTTGAACTACTTGCCGAAACAAAACCCATCCTACCACTACAGAAAATAAATGAATCTTTCTTTAGCCCTCACCTCTTGTGGGAATTTCCTTTTGTCCCTGGTTTGAAACCTCATGTTGTAAGTCTCCCTCATGCCAAAGAGCAGTGTGATCTCTATGCCGCAACCTGCTTCCCTAATCACCTCGGCAATAGCCTCCTGACGTTTTTACTCGTGTTCTACCTTAGGACATGCAGTCATCTCTTTCACTGGCCACATACGACAGCCAGCGCCTGCTTTGCATGAGGGAGAAAATCTTTCTTCTAAACTCATGTAGTAATTTCCTCTAACATTTCAAGCACTCCTTTGATCCTGTGGCATACAATTTCTTGCCTTTCCTGCACAATGGTTTCTTACCTGCTGGAGCTCATCCAATGTGCTGTGACTTTCCCAGATGTAAGCGTAAATCTTTCACACTGTTAACATTCACTCCTGCAGCAACACTTTTCTACCTCAGTATACCTTTGAATGATAATTAGGCTGTCACCATTCTGATTTCAGATGTTAAACGAGAAACGATTTATTAGAATCTCTTTTCAGTCACATAAAGGTGCATCTATTTTTTCATATAATTTCAGTTTATCAATAATCAAAATCAATAACAAGCATGATTTCTTGGCAGATCTTGTCTAATCTGATCCACAATATAATTCAGTGATGCTGAGTTTGAAGATTCTGAGCATTTTAATCATGAGGGAGGACAAATTACTTTATTTGCTATCAGTTGTTGTTTGAGATTCAATAAATACATAGAAAATATAGAATACGTAAAATAAGACACAAAGTTTCTGCTTTATATTGGCACAAAGACTTGTAATTTCACCACCTTAATATGATGTTACAACCCATGCAGGGACTTAGGTAGTTCCAGGGGGAAAGTGAGTGTATCTAAGCTTTCAGTGAACCTATGGTGAAATTTCTCTTGCTCCACTGGAAAAACTCCACTGCAGAGGAAGATTGGGGCAACTTAGGGCTCGAACATATATGTTCCATACATATGCCTGAAGTTATACTTGGCAAAATACAAACAATGCAATTTGTATATCTTTGGAACAAGAAGATTGATTACTGGGCACAAATTATTCACATTTGAAAGTCTTATAAAGGACTTGATTTTTAAACATCTCAGATTTTATTTTTCAAGATAAATTTTAAAAAAAAAACAACCCAAACCTCCAGAAAGGTAATGCTGTGAACTGAAGACAAAAACGACAAATATCGTGTGACTTTTCACCACACGTAACAGGTCTGGAGAAAAGAATAACCAGTTGCTTAAAAAATTATTCTTTCTCTACATCAGTCAACAAGACTTATTCCACATTTAGCAGAAGATTTTAGTTGTGTTATATCAATAGAGAACAACTTTTTAGTCAATTGATAACCCGTCAATTGATAACCCAGTTATAAGCTCTCAAGCCTTAACTGCAGGTGAACTTCTGGAGGTGAAGCAGGGTCTGAGATTTAGCGCGTGTGTCAAAATCTCAGGAATTCCAAAATTCTCTTTTCTGCCATTTATACGTTGCATGGATGTGAATGCTTTGCTTTAACTTTCTGTATCTCAGTTCCCCCCCACATACCCCATGATAAATGCAAGGACCTCTGCATGGAAGTATTCAATGTCATTATAACATCCCTTCATTTGAGTTTGACAGGTTTTTAATATGCATCATTGTGAATGCCAAATAGTGTACTCCTAGCTGCATCCAGGTGAGGATGAGGTGGGCAGAAAGAATTAGAAAGTTTTGTACCAGTGTTTTTTTTCCTTCTAAATCTTGCCCTTATTCAACAGTAAAAAGGAAATTCGCAACTTTTTTAACTACAAAGAAAGTTAGGATTTTTCCTTTTTGAAACTGGAATGTGTCTGTTTCAAGTCAAAAAAAAAAAAAAAAAGAAAAAAAGATGTTAACTCTCCTAATAAACTCTATAGAAAAGATTATAGTAATTGTATATGAACCTAATTTTCTTTGTAGTGCTACTTCAGCACCTCTCTCTGCCAGACAGATGTTTACCACTTTTTTCTCATAAATTTAGACAATTAATATGTTTATATCATTCTTTATTTTTAAGCATACCTGATCCTGTGTGTCCTGGAATTTTTAGATAAAATACCATAAAAAGAGGTGGGGTGGGGAGGCATGGGAGGTGGACACAAGGGATAACTGCTGTTGTATAAACTTATACATTTGCAAAGTTTGTTGTTTCTGTTTCAAGCCTGAAGCAAGGCTGGTGCAGTCTTTTGTTCTACATGTCAGTTGTTCTAAAGAAAAGATAGCTACCTGTCCCTACAAATTTCATCTCTACTATAAACAGTGGGCAGAAGGGAAAGAAAGTAAAACTCATGTTCGTGCTCACTGCTACAAGAGAATAAATCCTAAATAAAACTACCCTGAACCTGTGAACATTTAAATCACTTAAACATGTGTGGAGTTTCATTGATGCCAATGGTATTATTCTTCTGCTGAATTTAAGCACGTGCTTAAAGGATTTGCTTGGCTGGGGCCTGTGAGCAGAAGCTGACCTCGTATTTTTTTCAAGTTATGTGTGCATAGACATATACGAGAAGTGTGTAATGTAAACCAGTGCACCCAATACAGGCTTGCGAAGGTACAGAGAAACACGGTTGCGTCAACTTTCTGTCCTTTGGATGTATCTTTCTATCATCCCCTTTGATGTTTTGAGAATCTCAACATTTTAGGCAAATGACTTCTCACTAGATTGCAATTTCCATAGTCAGAAGTTTAATATGTGTCAATCATCTGCAAAAACTTATCAAGACTAAGATAGATTTAACTTACACAGTTTAATGTGTCCTGTTAATCGCTAGTGTTTCTGAAAGACGCAATCATGTTTCTTTAGTGCCATTTAATAAAATTAAACAAATCAATCAATAGCTTTCTCCTTCAATTTTATATTAGCTTTTTGAAACAAAGGCTGCTTGTGTCTGCTCTATTGTGTCCGCTCTATTGTGTCCAGGGAAAATGGTGAGAGTGCATATTTCTTTCAGAATATATAAGCTAAGATCACAAACCGTCTATCTACAAAGCGCAGAAATATTTTATTAACAACACTTCTGGGCACAGTCTGGAAATTAAATGTTCCCCGCATGAATGGGGGTATAGCTGTTGTGAATCACTAAAACGTAAACATACTGATGATATTTTGGTTCACATGCACATGTTATATGGCCCCTTGCTAAAGACATAACTGTGAGCTGCGTGGTTGCCAAGCAAGAAACAGTGGCAAAGGGAGTTGAAAAAGGTAACTTCATATTAAAGTGAGGGGAAAAAAGTAAATATTTTCCACATCTCCTTTAATAAAAGGGACACCGGGTTACATTTTTTTTGGTTAGCAAGTTCCTCTTTTCACTGCAGATCTTTTCAGTGTTCTATTTTACAGCTAAACTCCCCGAGACCTGACGTGGGATTTAGTAAGCTTTAGATAACATAATCTCCATCTAATGGGAATTTCTGAAGCCAGTCACTAAGTGTATGAATTATTATAAGAGAAGAAAATCAAATTTAATATCAAAGAACTAACTTTAGAAGTTCAAGCAGCGGACAATATTCATTTTCCATCGACAGGATTGTTTAATAAGAATCTATCAGCAGTACAGGAAACACTAGGTACTCCGGCAATAAGTGAATCATGATGGCTTATTTCCTTTTAATTCTATGATCCCAGCTGGAACAAGGTGTGATTGGAGAATGGTTTAATTGTTCATAGACATCTGTCTTTGGATTCAATTGAAAAATAATATCCTGGGCATATAATGGCCCACAGAATTTTTGACATTTTTATATCTTTCACAATCAAGGCATTGTCAGAAAGTCAGGTAGTGGAGCTCTGAAAAACTTATGGATATATTTAAAGTAGGAGAGAATAAAGCCCTGGTAATATATCAATATACACAGCTGGAAAGCAGATGTTCGATTGAGTGCACTCAGTACTTAGAGAAAGCTATTAAAGCTGTTACTTACTCAAATGAGAAACTTCTATAATTTATTGTTCTCGCATTTTTGATTTCCCTCTTTCCCTTTGTGTTAAGCAGACTATAGGAATTTTATTTTTCATATTGTTGAAGTCAATTACCCTGTAAGTCTGACTTAGTGCAGTATACTACATGATTGCTAAGAATGCCCAAGGCTACTGCCAATCAAATTAGCCAGTGACTTATGAGTTGTTTACTGTACTGTGAAATGAAGTGATAAATGTGTGTCAACCAGTAAAATGTGACATTTAGTATTGGATATACCCCCTTGAAATAGGTTTTGCATCAGCTTTATTCATTTCTTGCCAGACTGGCACATATTTTTAACTGAGTTCTGATTATCAAAGGAGACATATAATATTAAGCTTTATAAGGTATTGGTAATCAGGCAGCTCAAACCTTGAGAGGCCTTGTGTGGTCCGGTAACTGAAGTGGCATGCCACTGAGAAGTCACGTTTTCCATCTGCCTGATAAACAGTGGCAAAAAGAATTTTTTTCTTGAGTGTTCTGCTTTTGATTAAGAACAATAATTTTGAGGGAGAACCGCTGGTTCAAATCGTTCATGAAATGCTGATCCAGAAAGAGGAAAGGATTGGGGTTGTTTTTACCCTTTTACATTTTTCTTTTAACTTAGTTTGAAATTAAAATCAGAGTGGGATATCATCACTTGATGTACCTATTTAGAATAACCTAGTATTGCATGATTTCCTAGACAATGACTTACTAAAGAACTCCTCTGAGGTCACACTGAAGTGAAACTCTGCCCTTCTGGAGCTGTGAAACCTTAATTAGTAGTTTGTGAAAGAAAATCAGAGCACTGGAAGTCCAAACCAAACGAGCATTTCTATTTCCTCCAGAGGGAGACGGCTTGCCATTCCCACCAAGTGTTTTATTAAAAATTAGATTTAAATGCTGCAAAATTCCTCTTGCCATGACACAGAAGAGAGCTCACCTCTTGGCCTGCTCATAATAGCCAAACACTTCTGTAAAAAGTGTGTTAGAAATGCAAAGAAGGATAAACTACCAATAAATTCGGCTTATTCTTAATATTTAAATTCTTGCTATAGTTCCAGATAAAACCTTTCCCAAACCCAATGACAATCCGACAACGTCTGGGTTCAAAGTTTTATTGTCCATGATGGATGACCATGTTTTATTTCTGACATATTATTTTCTATTTAGAAATAGTTGTTACAACATATGGAGCCCATTTTACATGCAGTTACTATTTGAAAAGCAAAAATATAAACACCAAATCCTTAAAAATGTTAAATATTAAAGCACTATCAAATAAGGTGTATTGACCTGTAGGCATAACTCCCAGGCAATTATCATACTAAGTATTTAAACAGAAGAATAGAATTCAATCATATTCTTGGGCCTAAATCAGCTCTTACATATGTGGTTGCTCATTTGATGTTTGGTCATTGAATTCAACAGGAGTATTGAATTAGACTTTTTCTATTATATTGAAGGTATTGTAATTTTACACTGAAGGCACTGCTGTACTATATGCTAGCTTTTTCTTCATGAAGAAGCTGAGCGGTATATTCAAATCTTACCCATCTGTCTTTCGGGAAAAACATTTTTGTCCAACATTTTGAAGATTGACTGTTAGGTTGACATAACAAATACAATCAAATTAATATCTTCTTTAAAAGGATTAATTCCATTATTAAAGGGCTGCAATGTGATACGGTAAGAATTTTCTTTTTGTCTTATCTAAAGCAAAACATATGTGCAAGTAAGAGGTAGATGAGATATCTGGGGAGTTGATTCAGGTTTCATTTTTTCTTGCTCATACATATTTAATGTCATTTCTTTCCATAGTCTGATATCATTGTTTTAAAATCTGCAAAGACATTTTTAAAAGGACATTTATAGTGACTGCCACAACTGTAGCACCGATCCATCTCATTTTGTTTTGTTTTTTTCTTAGATCTCATGCAGTGCAGATCAACTTGATGTAAGACGCCTTATTCTAAATGCGCGTGCATTATTTGAGTTCATAAATATGTTACATTTATGAAAGTAAAACCAAGTAAGCTTAGAGGTGGTCAGGGGCGAAATCATTAACATATAATTTTCCCAATTGCTTTGTCCATGTCTTAATGTAATGTTTCTGTCCTACCCTTTTGCATGTAATATGATGTCTGGTCCTCACAAGATAATGCCTGAGTAAGGAATCTATTGGGGACCCAGATGACACCTTAAGAGCAGACTCCTCAGCTCTTAAGATATGGCAGTCCTCATCATGGTGCAAGTGAGAGCAGCAAGTCTTTTGCTACTCCTAACATAATCACTAAGCTGACATGGAAATGTAAAAGCAACTATGTTGTCTTTTCCAAGATTTTCCTTTCTTCCTACCTCAGGGGAAATCTTGAATGGGAAACAGCAGCCAGCTTCCAGTTTCTTTTCAGACCTGTCCAACAATTCAAAGGAGCCAAACCCAGCAGGAGGAATCTGTTCCAATACATTTAGCTTTTCTTAGTGGAAACAATAAAAATAAATAATGATCATCATGGAATATAGTGTACCAAAATTTATTCACACTAAGAAGAAAATTTTTAGAAGCTTCTGCAAGCCTTGCTTTATAAAAATATTGCTTAACTCCCTCTGTCCTTTTTGAAAATACACTGTATATGTTAGGGACAGCATTTTCAATCTTTTCCAGGTGGATCTAGGCATGCGTGCTTTCTGAGTCCTCTAATAATCTGTGACCTTCCCTTTTCCTGATTCTAAAGCTTAGCTTTTCTAGGCCAGTTTACCTGGAAAAATAAAATCCTATACTGGGTTGCCTCTGCTGCGCCAAAGTGTTATAGCTACAATATAGTTCTGTATTTTTTCAGTCCCGCACCTTGTAAAAGCTGTGAAAAACATGTTTACATCACTGTCTTTACATCATTTCACAAATGCTGTTTTGACTTTTCTCACTTCCCCTTCAGGCTTGTAAGTCTGAAAATCTCCTCCAATTTATCCATCATTCTTTCTATTCCGCGCTATTCCTGCTTTTAGGTACAGCATGGGTCTTTCCACCAACGGAGTATGCAGTTGTCGTGGTTTAGGCCAAATCCACCACTGGGGACCCGAGGGACCCCAGACGGGACCAACAGATGCTCCCCTCTACCCCTCTACAAAGAGAGAGGCAGAGGAGGAAAAAGAGACTTATGAGTTTAGAAGAAACTAAACTACTTTAATGAAATATTAATAATAAAATAAAAAGAAATAATGAAAAATATATACAAAACCGTATCAAGCTCCCGAGATGACAATCACGTCACCGGCTGGCACTGGGGCAGTCCCAGGCTGGACTCAGTGACAGACGGGAACTGGATTCCGGATCTGGAGTCAGGATTGGGATCACAGGCAGACGAACAGAGTCCTCCTCAGACATCAGCCATTGAAGGAAGAACCCGTGACCCTTTGATCCCTCAGCTTTTATACCGAGCATGAGGCAGATGGGATGGAATACCCTGTTGGTCAGTTTTGGGTCACCTGTCCTGTCCGCTCCTCCCTGCAGGTGGGACCCCACTATGCTTTTCCGCTTCGACCCTCCAACGTGGCAAATAACAAAGTTGTTTGGCCTTGGGGGTTATGGCAATAAGTGTAAGCAGGAGCCTCTCTGCACACCATGCCTGGGCATCAGCTATAAACATTGGTCTTATCACTCTGAGAGAGTGAACACTGACTGCACAATATGCAGTTAATTTCAGTTGTTAGAAGAGGCCCAGCTAGGAAGCGAAGTTACTGAACAAAATTGGTTCTGTTTTACCTCAAACCAGGACAGCAGTGTATTGTCAGCTGTCTGGCCAAAGCTGCCCATTGATCCAGATTTAAAAGAAGTGGCAATGCAGAATCTCAGAGGTGTGGTTGTCAAGCCAGTAAATGGAAGAAAACCTAAAGCATTTGGTTTCAGTTTTTCACATCCTTTTCCTAGGAGGAAGGCTTGAAGGCTTTCTTCTTATAGCATATCCTCATATTTTCTGTGTGTTAATTAAAAGGAGATTAGGAAATTGCATAGCAAACAGTCACAGAATCAGACAGTGCAAGTATGTCTGTGCATTGCAAGTGTCTGGAGACAGACAAACATGAGACTGCACTTAAAGGATTTAATTCCATGGCAAAAGTTTAACCCCATCGATCGCCTCTTGACCAAGCAGAAAATCAGAGACCTGGCCAAGGAGTGCAATGGCTCCACATGTAGAATTCATTGCTAAAAAAAGTAAAGCTAAGAAAGGAGGGGCTGGTAGCACTCCTGGCTTTCCTTCGCTGGGAAAAAGGGTCAGCATGGAGCCGGCACAACCATCTCCACCCGGCACGCAGGAGCGTTCCTTGGTCAACCAATTTAGACAAAGCCACAGAAATCAATAGTTAAACTCCTATTGCTTTCAGAAGGGCAGGATTTTACCTACCGCGTCTGAAACTAGAGAACATGAGTGACTCCCTGCAGCGAAAGTATGTGAGCTGGTAGACAACAAAAACAGCAGAGCAACATTCCCATTGCAAAGGAAACGACAGAACATCCACTTTTCCAGTTTCACGACCACTCCCAGATGGCTGAACTGTACTGCTGTGCTTCAGATTTTGACCTATTTTGACACACTTTAAAAAACACGCATAAGTTTAAACATCCAGGCACTCCAGCCAAAGACAGCTTCAGCAGCCCGCCTCACTGCTTGCTTTTCGGCGTGTTCCTCACACCGACTGCAGACAGCAAAGGGGAGATTCAACGCTCTGGGGAACTGTTGTGACGTCGCTTGGCTGTTTTAAGCTGCGCTCACAACAAACATCATGGTTAGCAGTTTTCAAATGTAATCAGATATTATTCTTCCTTTGGGTTTTCAGCAGGAATTTTGTTACCTCTTAAAAAATTCACTTTCCATCCTGTGTCCATGCAAACTTCAGGCACAGCCTTTTCTCTTCTTCGGCCATGACTCCTGCGGAGCTCTTACATTAGTAACTCGTACCTTCTGTGATACAAAACTGTAATAAATGTTTAATTCCTCTCTTCACCTTGGCTCAGGAGCACGTGGCATTTCCAAGTCACTTCTGTTTCGCTCGTAATTTGTTCGCGGTATTTTCCCACTTGCTTAACACTTCATACTGAAGTCCTGATGCCACCGGCACGCTTCACCTCAGCCTGCTGCAGTGCAACGTACCCCCACCTGCTTGGGGTCTGCTGTAGATAGCAATGCTCTCACCCAACCACTCCCCACAGGGTAAACCATGGTCCCGTGGAGGTAGGAATATTACTGCTCCATAAGGGATCTTAACAGATCCCTCTGGAATACTTCTATTACATTCCACTACCTTATTGCACTAGAACTCACTGCTCCTTTACAAACATGTTCTGCTGCTTGTTCTTTTCTACTCTTTTATGTTTTGCCAGTGTTATATTCATAATAAATTGCTTTCAAACACACAATCACACATATATTCATCCATTTTCTAAATGTCAGGTAACATGAAGTAAATTATCATCAAGAAACCATTATCAGCCTACTTATTTATATTTATTGTGAAAAAATTATAAACACAAACATAAACCTGACCTTTTCATGGCAAGTTTCCTAGTCTGGTAACCAGTTAAAGTGAACAAAAATCTATTTAAGTGTTTGCAAATAAAGGCGCGTACTGGAAAGGAATATGAGATATATAGCTACCGGGTAGTCTATGCATGGCAATGTTTGTGTAAATGACTGCCCATGTGGTTGTGCAAAGGCACATTATTGTAGCTCCTTTTCAGCAGGCAGGTTGCAGGGGTGTGAGGAGAAGGAGAGTAAGAGACAGCAAAAGTGCACACAGAAAATTCCTGGTGAATTGCAATAAATTTACCAGAAGTTAACAAATAAATGTCACGACCGGAATGTTTAACCTGCTGTTTGCAGCCATAGTTACCATGTTTGCAGATGCAATTATAAAGACTACGTGGCAGAAAGAAAAAAGAGCCACCTAAACACGAATCCTTTTCTAAGGACTGTGACGAGGGTGTTCCCTCTGAATATTTTTAAATAGCAAGCTAACAAAGTGATACAAATCTGACAAAGGAACATTTAGAAAAGGTGAATGTTACTTTAATATCTTCTCTGAAACTGTTATAATGGTGATGATGTGGTAATATTTTTCCTATTTAAGCAAAATTGTTTGTACACTGCTGGAACCCTTAGTCAGGTATATACCGAACCATGTGCTAATTACTAAATTCTCTTCTCTAGTGTACCAGTGTACCAGCTAATTTGCTTTTTGCCTTTATTGGCACTTACAAAGGAGCTAGTGAAATGTTTCTGTCTGTTCTGCAAAGAGACTCCCCCTGCTGTGTCTAATAGTTTGTGTTAAAATTCATCTTCACCCAGAACTCAGGCATCAAGTTTAAGGCAGTCATCAAGCTTTCTTTTATACCCGCTGGAGAGAAATCTACCTGCTAACAGTTTAGGGTACAATTTGTCTCATCAAATATACATTTCTTTCTTAAGGTGAGACAAGTGGCATACTAAACTGGAGTGAG
The DNA here is from genome assembly GCF_965231255.1 of Vanellus vanellus. NCBI lineage: Eukaryota > Metazoa > Chordata > Aves > Charadriiformes > Charadriidae > Vanellus > Vanellus vanellus. Next base: position 86,672,134 of record NC_138907.1, read on the forward strand.
AGTGTTAGATTTCTATTGACTATATAGAAAGACTATCACCTACCTCTGATTTAGATACCTTTATTGTAAATAACTAACATTAAGTGAGATTTAGATAAATAATTTCCAGATGGATAAAGTTAGATAAAATGAATTATATCTGGTGTATTGTCCAGATAGATGGATGAAACTGGTAAAAAAGCTTCACATTTTCCCATCTTAATCAATTATCTATGATCAATTTTCTGAGCTCTTATTTCTGCTGCTTTTCTGAAAGGTGTGCAAACAAAATACTACAATCATCCAAAATCAAGACTATGTGTCTTGTATTCCTTCCAGAAACATTTATGCAGGGAAAGTGTTAATGTTGTCTCCAGCTGCATGAGTCCATTCACAAAATTATTATTATTATTATTATTATTATTATTATTATTATTTTTATTTTTAGTGAAGCATTTAATGAAACAAGATTCCTGAATGCCCCCTACCTCCAGGTGTATGCTCCATTCCTCCAAGTGTTCAAGGCCAAGTTGGATGGGGCTTTCAGCAACCTTGTCTAGCCTAGTGGAAGGTGTCCCAGCTAAGGGCAGGGGGTTGGAACTAGATGATGTTTAAAGTCACCTCCAATTCTACGTATCCTATGATTGTATGAAAAGATCTGCTTTTTTTTTTCCTGCTAGAAACATAATCAGCAGTGCAAAGTTTCTTGCTGTGAAGTCTACAGCTCCTATTTCTGGATGAAGAAAGTACACAATAAGCAGTACACCCTCAAAATGTTTAAGAAAAAATAAAACATAAATTGTTAACTAATATGATAGAGAATTTTCTATTGACCCGTATTACTTTGCCTTCAAAGATCATTACCCAATACAGCAGTCTTTTTATCTAAAGCATTAGTAGTCATTTGTTTGCTAAATGAGTTTAGAGATCTACTTAGACATAATTTAAATACCATTTGAAACTCCATTAGGTATGTTTATTGCCAAAATTTAAATAGTATTCTCTTTGTTCTTCTTCACTGCTTTAAAAAAATGGCAAATGCACAAATGTCTGGCAAAGCTAATTAACCCTCTGGTTGTCAGTCTCCTAAGGCAAAAGTTTGACACTGCCATTGTACACTGGTAAGTCTCCACTGAAATGACCACAAAAAGCAAATTAAGAGAAGTAAGTAGGATGGATCATTCTGTGTTGTGTTGCTGTTTGCAGACGCAAAAAGCGTCAAGAAATCACAGGAATTTTTAAGACATCTGTCACATCTAAACAAAAGCTGAAATTTCTCTGGCAAAATATCATAATCAAAAGGAAAATAAAGATTTTATGTCATACTTAGCCTTATCAAATAATAAGAGCTTTAGAACTTTTTATAGTAAAGAGTTGTTCAAGGCAAATGTTTGAACCAATTGATTTACAACACAGTTCACAGCTCAGGATGACAGGACACACAAAACTTTGTAGGAAACTAGAGAAATCTTGTCTTATTTGAGGAACAGAAGCAAGTTTGGTTTGGTTTGGTTGGTTTCTTGTTTTGTTGGTTGGTTTCTTGTTCTGATTTTTTTTTTTTTGTTTTGTTTTTTTTTAATTAATAAACCCCATCAGCACCAAAAATAGGAGAATGGGAAACTTAAATACAAACAAAAAAAAAAAACTCAAAACCTAAACAAAACCAGGGTATCCTCTCTACTTGCATTAAACTTGATACACAAGTCAGAAATTATCCAAGCTTTGTAGCTTTGGTTCCTTTCAGATAAGCCTTACAATGCACGACAACTTACACGTTCAAGTACAAGGAAAGAGGCAAGTAAAATGGGTTGCTAAAATACATAAATAAACACCACATAAAAAGTAAAATAATCATTAGCATGCAATCATTTTGGAGTGTCTTCCAATAAAATATCATTGCTCACAATAGCCTGCCAGAAAATTTCCATCCAAACTGATCTTTCCAGGAAAAAGTGTTGAAGTGTTTTTCCTGCTTTTCAAACAGTGTATTATTTGTCAAGCTTACTGCATTTCCATATATTAAAATAATCCAATTATTCTTTAATCGAAGCACTGATAAATATGTTATTCTATGCCTTATATTTGCTGTCAAGATAAGCTGATTTGCTGAAAATTCAAGAACTACGTATTTAGTTATTTTGTATACTATTAAATACTTCTACAAGGAAACAGTTTATACGTGATTCAAATAGAGATATGTTTGCCACAGGAAAGGATTACTTTAAAAGGACTTTTTCTTCTGACAATTTTAATAAGCAGCTTCTGTTTCCAAAATATTATTTTTCTGTCTAGAATAAAAATAAAAGTATATTTCTAATGGTTAAAAACTTTCTTTCTAGAAAGTACGTCATTTCTAGAAAAATCTGTATTCTCCATGAGGTTTAAATTTTTTGTTTCACCCAGCCATAAAATCAGTCATAAGTAGGAAAAGGTGGATGTTTTCCCTAGAGAATTCTATCCTTTCAAGTGCAGTCATGTTCTCTGAATAAATGAAAATGTTTACAAAAAGATGATGATACTTTAAGTATTTTCTACCTCTCTCTCTTTCGCTCTCTCTGTCCATATATATATTCACATAGGTATGTAGATAAGGCACTGTGAGTCAAAACCAAGTTTTGATTTTCAGGAAATATCGATATTTCTATTTATTTATGATCAGCAGTTGTCATAAATTAGAACTGCTTAAGGTCTGTATTATATATGTTATGAAGTGTATATTCTGCACGTTTATGTGCTTAGATGCTACATAGAGAACTTACTCTGAAACCAGGAACAGTTAAAGAACGAGGTGAGAATCTGTTAACCAAGTTCAGTAAAGTCAGATAATTCATGCAATGCCTCCTGCTAGTATGTAAAAAAACAAAATTCCCTTCCATTCTACCCTATTTGCACAGTTTGTCATTAACTGCATTTTCAACAGATTTGACTTTCCCCTTGCTTTTATAAGAAATTCCACGGATAAATGTTTCCAAAGAAAAATACACTTTCAATCAAAAGATAACAGATAGCATGCATAACTATAAATGTTTTTAAAATAAATGTCTTGCCATGAAGAGAATAGTCTTGGCTGAATTAATCCCTGGGAAACGCTCCTGGTCCATGTACCCGCACTCACCTGGACAGTTACAGCTGCAGCACGAAGCTCACCTTCTGTCTGGGTCAGGTCCAAAATCTCCTCACCCTGGCACGAAACATAAATCAGATCTTGAATTGAGCAGACCTTTCGGACTCTATTCTGGTCATTTACAGTTACACTAGGCTGAATTATACCATGTGCCCTTTATGTGGCCCATGGGACGATTTCTCTGCCAAGAATTCTACCTTTCAGACCAATAAAATGTATGGCAGTATAGCAGCCTGGACTGAAAAGAAGGGTTTCATTATTATTTTATTTTATTAAACAGTTTATCACAGCATACTGAGGTATTTATTCTTCTACCTAAGGATACACAGTCTACCTGAGTTAAAATGTTTGTCTAGAGATGTTATATATACTAATATATACCAATGTGATTTCATATAGAAATCAAAAGCTTAAGGTCAGCAGTCACAATATGAGAGAGAGAATACATATATTCTTAAAGGAATATAGTCAAGATGTATATGTATATTGAGAAATGACTGAAAATGTTAATGAAAATTATTCAAACATAAATGAAAAAAACCCACATTTCTCAGATACAGACATTTGCTACTCCCCATAAAACTGGTTAAAATTCCTGACCTAGGAGAAAAAATGTAGAAGCAGAATATTGTTCTTGGTTGACTTCTGGCCACAAAATTTCAAGGATAACACTCATGTAATATTGTGATGTGCTAAGGTTTTGTGTTAATAAAGACCAGATGGATTGAATTAATTGATAGATAAATAGATAGGATGTGTTTGACCAAGTAATATTAATGCACTATGAACTTTAAATAAGGAATAAAAAGATGTAAGATTAAAACCAGATTCAAGGGAAGCTGATGAGAAGATTCCCATTAACTTTAAGGAGATTAACTCTACCAGACACCTATTAAGTACATTATGTTAAATATGAAATATTCTATCAGTTACATAAAAAGATAAAGAACTGCTTGGCATTTTTGACAATAGAAATAATATTAGGACACTCTTAAATTATAGCATACTAGGTTGTGGTATTGCTGTAATTCCCAAAAGTTAAACATCAACTTCAACAGGAGCTAAAATGAGTCCATAATGCATCTCTGTCCCCTGGAAAAGGCTTTAAAAAAAGTAACATAACACAAAGGAAAATCTATCTTAAACTGTAAGAATTTTACTATATTTCTCTGGATCTGTTATCCTCATATAACTAAAGCAACAGAAGTCTTGCACACTGTTGATTAAGTTATCATGAAAAAGGTATCAGGTGTGTTTAATTCAATTTCTTGTTGTTGGGGGGCGTTAGGAATTTTTTCCTAATAGGATGAATATTATATCATTTAAAACAGGCAGCTTTTCCTTAATTACAGTACTTAACAGTCCCTTTGTTTTCCTTCCTTCCTTCCTTCCTTCCTTCCTTCCTTCCTTCCTTCCTTCCTCGTTCTTATAAACTTTGCTATTGCAATTTAAGATTTCTGTACCTAAGTAGTAACTTTGGATTGAGTTTTTTCCAGCATTATACCGTTTGGTTGGAATGGAGTTAACTTTCTTTGTAGCAGCCCATTGAGGGCTCTTCTGAGATAGCGCTGCGGTTTGGATCTGTGGCTAAAACAGAGTTGATAACACAGCAATATTTTGGCTATCACAGAAACACAGAATGTTTGAGGTTAGAAGGGACCTCTGGAGGTCATCTGGTCCAACTCTCCTGCTCAACCAGGACCACCTACAGACAGCTGCCCAGGACCACGTCCAGACGGCTTCTGAATATCTCTATGGAGGGAAACTCCACGATGTCCTGGAGTGACCTATGACAGTACTCCATCACTATCAAGTAACAAAGTGTTTCCTTGTTCAGAGGAAACCTCCAGTGTTCCAGTTTGTGCCCTTTGCATCTTGCTCTGTCACTGGGCACCACTGGAAAAAAGCCTGGCCCTGTCCTTTTTACACCTTTTCAGGTATTTCTGTACATTGATAAAATCCCCCTGAGCCTTCTCTTCTCCAGGCTGAACAGTCCCAGATCTCTCAGCCTTTCCTCATAAAAGAGATGCTCCTTAATCATCATAGTGACCTTTTGCTGGATTCTCTCCAGTATCTCCATGTCTCTCTTGTACTGGGGAACCCAGAACTGGACACAGTGCTCCAGGTGTGGCCTTACCAGCGTTGTGTAGGTGATATTTGGTGCTTGCATAGACTCAAGGTTTTCTGTTTTTCTCACTCTGCCCCCTCAACAAACAGGCTGGAATGGGAGAGAAGCTGGGAGGTGACAGAGTCAGGACAGCTGATCCAAATTGTCCAAAGGGCTATTCCATATCATATAGCATCATGCTCAGCAATAAAAACTGAGGTGGGAGTGGGGGATATCTTCCAAGGTAGCAGTTGCTATGAGACTGACTGGTCATCGGTCTGCCTGTGGGAGGTGGTGAATGATTGTCCCTGCATCACTTGTTTTTTTTTAATCTATTTGCTTCACTTATTAACCCGTCTTTACCTCAACCCACAAATTTTCTCACTTTTGCTCTTCACATTCTCTCACCTGTCCCAGCGGGGGTGGAGAGCGAGTGAGTGGCTATGTGGGTTTTTAGCTGCTGGCCAGGGTCAACCCACTACAAGTGCCTAAGGACAGAATAGGAAGAAAAATCTCATCTTTTCAGAATAGATCATCTCAGTATCAGACATTGGGTAATCTGTTTTATCACGAGTTCTTTGTACAGCCCATATGAAAGTGCTAATTTTAGCATGCATGCAGTCTTGCATCCTATCTACGGATGTGCAGAATATTTTAAGGTCCATGAAACGGGTCACTTAAATACCTAAGGAAGTGTTGCTGTGTGCTACATTCTTTCAGTGAGTTCAGCCTACGCTGGCAGGAACCTTTGGTGCTATAGGGTCATATCTAGAAAGGCAATTAATATTATTTTTTATTACTGTAATTAACGTTTTCTTTTGGGGCAACGACTTCAAAATGAATGGTTTGCCAGGCAAAGAGTTAAATTAATTTTGTATCCTGTCTTTCCTGTTTAAATTAGACCAAAATTAGTCAAGTGGGACACTTCAGAAAGGGGAACTAAAAGGCCTCTAATGTTTATTGGTCCCATTGAAATGAACTGAATTAAAGCATCCTGATGTTTATTGCTCCCTCTGAAATTAAAGCAATTAAAATAGACAGCACACCTGATAGTATTATCATGCCTTTTTCACCTAGCCCAGACAATACCTTATCTAATGCTAAAGTGACTCGGTTTGAACACAGAGGTAGGCATTTCTTACTGAAATGAATCAAAAAATTCTTTTACTTGCCTTGCCTATATCCAGACAAACAATTTAAACATCTTCCATACATATGCATGCTTTTCAGCTTCAGAATCTAACACGCACTCTGTTATATTATTGTTCCTAATGAGAATGAATTAAAACCCAGCAGAGACATGACCCAGAACCTTTTGCTTCCTCTTAACTGTCAGTTTGATTTTCTGTAACACTGTGATCAACTGCATCCTAAGTGAGAGTTGACACTGGCTCAACTTTCTGCAAATGCAGGTAAAATGGAATGTGAACTGCCTGAAACTCAATGCTGATGTAACCTGGTTCTGCACCATTACACATAATCGGTATCTTCAGCTTTGTATGTCTGCAATTTCATTTCTTTAATAGCATGGACTTTGATAAGAATCGTGTTGTGGGCCTTATTTTTTGTTGTTTTGGGTGGGGTTTTTCTCTCTTCTGTCTTCTAGTACCACAGCTAACTTCTCTCACAATGCAAAGTTAATTTCTGAAAGAAATCCTGTCAGCAGGTTAATGGACTGTGAAATCTCAAATTTTTAAGACTGATTTTGTTACAAGAATAAGTGTGGACAGTAAAGATCTTCCATTAAAAGACCTTAATACTCAGCACATGAGAGGAATTGTATCACAAATCATATCTAACAATGAGATTTTCTTTATTTTCTTCTGATACCAACAACATTTTGGAAGAACTGCTGCCGCAGGTAGATTTTGCTATTCCTCTGTGAATCAATAAAACTTTCTGCAATAGACTAGAGGATGTGCCTGCTGTGAGTTTACAAATATTAGATGAAAGCATTCATGTAAAACACATCATCTATAAGTTGATAGTATCTGTCAGCTGCTGCGTGATTTCTTTCACTATTTGACATATTTGCTCTATATTTGCTATTCTTGTCTGGACTTCTCATTAAACATCTTCCATATGTATGATACATGTATATGTGTATATGTTCACATACACATACCAATACAAAGACATAAAATCATAAAATCACAGCATCACAGAATCATAGAACAGTTTGAGTTGGAAGGGACCTCTAAAGGTCATCTAGTCCAACCTCCACTGCAGTGAGCAGGGACTTCTTCAACTAGATCAGGGTGCTCAGAGCCCAGTCCGACCTGACCTTGAATGTTTCCACAGGAATGGAGCATCTACCACCTCTCTGGGCAACCTGTCCCAGTCTTTCGCCATCCTCATTGTAAAAAAAAATTCTTCTTTCTATCTATCCTCTTTTACTTTAAAAACATTACCCCTTGTTCTACCACAACAGGCTCTGCCAAAAATCTTTTCGCCATGTTTCCTGTAGGCCCCTTTAAGTACCGAAAGGCTGCTATAAGGTCTCCCAGGAGCCTTTACTTTTCCAGGCTTAACAACCCCAACTCTCTCAGCCTGTCTTCATAGGAGAGGTGTTCCAGCCTTCTGATCATTTTTATGACCCTCTTCTGGACCTGCTCCAACAAGTCCATGTCTTTCCTGTGCTGAGGGCTCCAGAGCTAGAAGTACTCCAGGTGGTGTCTCACGAGAGCAAAGTAGAGGAGCAGAATCACCTTCCTTGACCTGCTGGCCAAGCTTCTTTTGATGCAGCCCAGGGTATGGTTGGCCTTCTGGGCTGCGGGCACACATAATTGGCTCATGTCTAGTTTTTAATCCACCAGTACACCCAAGTCCTACTTGGCAGGGCTGCTCTCAATCCCTTCATCCCCCAGCCTGTATTGACACTGGGAGTTGCCATGGTATCAATACACACATACATATATGTACACATGCATACGTATCCGTGCATGTAACACCTATACAAACATATACAAAAAAAGAGTCTGTAAGAGAGAAAATAAGAAAGACTGTGAATGGGGAAGACCATCCTCATAATTTTAAAGACATGCAGACTGTGACCATTTGTAATTGTGGTACTGAATGCAAAGAACTTCAGTAACATTTTACTGACTCATAGAATGGTTTCTCAAAAATAAATGATCTACAAACTTTGTAGATCCTCAGTATGATTCCTTTAGGAAATGTTAAGACAATAGTTTAGGAAAAATACACAGAAATAGTTGCACATATAATTAATATCTATGTGTTCAATTGTTTGTCTTGGGAAACAGATTGCTTGTAATTTTTCTTCTGAAACTTGGTAAAGTAGCATCCTTTTGTCTCTCAGTGTTACTTTTTACTGATGTAATATCTAGGCAGTCTATTCAAATTAGAGTAATTTCTAAAGATTAATACTGTGTATGTCAGCATAGCTTTCCAAAGCACATTTCACTCAGACTAAATTTTTTTCTTTTTCATAATAACTCTGTACCAAGTGTGTCTGAAAGACATCAAATAAAACACGATAATATTTGAAAACAAAGCACAAACTGTCAGAATTTAAATAATAAAAAGAATATTTATCAACCACCCTGCTCCCTAATCATTGTGGTTGCCTGCACCATAACCGGAAGGTCACCATTTCAGGGAAAGAAGAAAAGTGTTCTTTAAAGAGAGAATCTCTTTTGAAGGTTATTGGACTATTAAATCCCACAAGTGCATTCCCAGAGCCTGGTCAACACAGCCAACTCTGTTGGGCAATGAGTGCAAAAGATAAGGCTCTTGCTATTCCCTACCCAGCTCACTCCTCTGTTCATACAGAGCACGTCCCTACCTTCCTTCCTGCAGTCTTTAACTGGAAGTGTTATTTTCCTCAAATTCTCAAGCAGGCATTTAGCCCAGGCTCAAAGTCTGACTGTATGTGTCCAGATTCAAGATTGAAGCCGTGCAGCCAGGCACAGTGTCGATGTCAGTGGTTATGCTTTAGGGGACGTAGATATGCTGTGTTAACACCAGTCAGAGAGGATAAGCTTAGAATGATAAAGACCAAATAAATTCAAGATCCTTTGCCCTGGCTTTCTAATTTTGAATCTTTAAGGTACATTCAGGCCTTCTGGTCTTCAGCTCTGCTCTGCAGCCTCAAGGTCAGAAATATTTTTTAAGGGGTTCTGACCTGAGCAGTTGTCTGCAGGAGGAAAGTTTTATATCAAATGCCAAAAAAATCGTGAAGCTGTGAGTTTTGCTGTGAGAGTTGCCAGTTTATCTTTAAACCATAAATGGGTTTTGCTTTCTTACTATGTCTAAGTAAATTTTGAGAAACTGTTTGTAGCTTTTTTCATCAGACACTGTTACTTTGTGGGGTGGTACGTGAATGGAAATTATTTAGCAAAATAATTAAAGGTCAAATGTTCATCATCTTTTGGAGGAAAATAATGTCACTTTTATTTCAACTTTAAATACCTCCATCTTTTTTTCAAGGGCTAATTAGACATAGGTATCATATTTTATTTTGCAAAACTGTTTACTAATAATAACATTGGATATGTATTTATTAATGACATCCTTATTCAGCACTCATATTAAAAGTATCATTAAGGTATCAAAATTTGGAAGACTTGCCATTCTTTAATATATTGGAGTTCATGAGAGAACATTATCCATCTGATACATTTTGTAAACATTAGAGCTTCACCAAGTTACACAGCAGAGATGAGAAAGCCCCTCTAGGCTTGCTTAGAACTCATGAACTCACTGTCATTCACCTTCATTAGGTGTAGGATCAAAAAAAGCCACCCTGAAAACTCAATATTTATACATTTATATTTAGATATTCTGACATTTCCTGTATAAGAGTGAGATCAATTCAAGGGACATGAATGAAAGTGGTGACATTTTTCTGTTGGAAAGTTTTCTGCTGACATTAATTAAGATTTCTTAAACTCATGAACTCTGATAGCATTAAATACTTAATTTGATATTTTCACTCAAGGGGTATTAGAGAAAGCAAGTATGAAGTCTGCTTTTACTTTAATGTTTTGACATCCATCACTAGGATCAGGATGTCCTAAGACAAGAGATGTCTTCTTTAGTAGCATCTATTTTTCCAGCAAATCAGATCTAGTAAGTTTCTAATTATGATTCTCTCTGCAGGTTTTTAAATGTTTTTTTCCCTGAATGTTCACAAGTACAATTATCTTCTGGAAATCTTGTTCATAGTGTTTACCCAAACTATTTTTAGGAATCCAATTTAATAGGTGATTCAGAGTCAAGACTCACTCAGTTTTTCTGCACCTTCTCTAGAGGTATCTCTTTCTCTTCAATTATTATAGGTTTATAAGCATACATATAATAAACATATATAATAAGCAGACTGAGCCATCTATGCAGAACACATACATGCTTCCCATTATGATGATGATATTACTTTACATGAGCCATAGCAATGTAAACTCAGATGTCAGACAATGTCATTCTTACGTTACAGCCCAAGTAAAGTGGCTACAGCTTGAGTCGTCAAGAGATATGTGCTTCTGGACAGTCATTAGGGATGACTGATCTTTGTAACTAGCTGTATTCACTGCTATTTTGCATAATTTATTCTTATAGAAGTAATGTGAATATATTAGAGAGCACCTAGAAAGCCAAAGATTTCTGAGGATTGAAACTCAAGTAAGAAGATATGAGTGTTTCATACTTAACAGCATTTTAGAAGCTTAAGCTGATGCCAAAATCTTCTAATTAGCAGGTTGTTAATTGGATAAAGATATGGAAAAAAATTAACTGTAGTGAGAAAAGTAGTTAGGATTTAGTACACAGAAATTGTTATGTAGTTTCAGTTAACTAGAGCTGGGAGCCAAGGAAATGCAATCTGTGATAGCAAAAGGAGTGCAAAGAACAGCTCACAGGAGATGATGGAGGAATTTAAAATTGGTCTATACAAGTGAGAGAGGAAGATGACATATATCAATACAACAAAGAACTCCTACTGTTAGTCTGGAAGCAATAAGGTGGGAAATGGGGCTAAAAGACAAATAAGCAAAGGTATGGACAACTGAGGTGCTAAATATCTTGGAAACCAAGACACAGGAATAAACACAAGGATAACAAAAATAAGACAAAACATTTAGACTTTTTGGAGAGCACAGGCACTGATCTACTGCTGAAGATAAAAAAAGCTGGTGAATACCTGAATTGTCTGACAATATTAATTCTCTGGCAACAAAGGGATAATAATTTTGGCCAAAAAAAAAAAAAAAAAAAGGAAATTAGGTAGCACAAAAACTGAAGAAGGCATCTAGAAAGTTTCATGCAACCAGGAAAGGAGAAAAATGTGGAAAGAAGAGAGTGTATGGACTGGTACAGAATAATGCATAAAGGACAGAGGAACTATGAGAACTCTGAGCATGAAAGCTGGATATGGTATACACGTATAAAGAGTGTGTTTTCCCACTTTTGAGCTGGGGGCAGGGCATGTTCAAGAACCATATGGAGAGTCAGGAACTGAACTGAGAACCTGGTCACAGAGGAAAATATGAAACAACAGTTTGTGTCAAATATTTGTGCAGCTAAAACAAATCAATTATTCTAGAGAGAGATGAAGAAACATAGGTATGAATAGAGCCATGGAGCAAAAAGTGGAAGAGTGAGAGGTGAAGAAATTGAACAATTAACAGGGAAAGATGTAGGTAGTGAGGTGGGGATGCAGAAAATACTAGTTTTATGGGAAGTATTACAAGAATACAAGAGTCCAGGGATAATGTTAAATTTAGACATAAATGGACAGTGGTGAGAAAGATGAAGAGAAAGAAGAGGGGGAATATGTCTGATGAACAGAGGGAGAAGGGGAGTGGGAAAGAGAATGTGAAATTTAAAAGTATATGTGAATTCATGAAGAAAGGGGAGGCAGACAGAAGCAAATCAGTTTAATAAGGATGGAGTTACACGTCTAATCCAAATGAGCCATGAATCCATTCGCTTAGCGGAGAAATGTGTTTGCAAAGTCCTCAGTGAAGCAGGTCATGAATAATCAGTTAATTATCTCCACATTTCCATTAGCAAAGATTGATCTTCTACAATGTGTTGGTGGTATGGATCATGGATATCTTGACCAAGGAACCATTTCCAGAGAAGTCAAAGTTACGTGAGTGCCAGTCTTCATGAATAGGATATAACAGAAAAACAGAAATCACAGTGATTCTTGCACCTGGTTGGGTGCTAATTGTAAGAATCAGTGAAGAATTTAACAGACAGCAGAGGACCTTCAGAGAAACAATCAGTTGTATTTATTCGGAGCCCTGTGTTTTCACTTGTTTGATCTCTAAAATCCGTCAGCTGGATTGCATGAATAACAGGGAAACATTGGAGGAGTGGTTTTATTAATCTAGTCCTCTCCTCACAGGATCAGAACAACCATCAGATTAGGAGGATTAATTTAGTTCATGCAGAGGAAGCCACAGTCACTTATTTTGAAAAAGCATCTGCACAGCACAAAGTGTCAGATAGGTTATGCATTAAAAAACATGGGACTGCTGACTTTACCATATATTCTACTCTGCTACAAAGTTCCCTGTTTTTCACACTCATTAAGATTTACTGTATTGAATTCTGAGTATTTTGATGGCCTATGACAATTGCATTTGTTCTCTATCTCTTGAGAATTTTATAATCTTATGGAAATAAGGGAGATACATAAACAGCTAATAGATTATAAGGGTTTTTTCCTCAAGTTGTACAGTTGTAACCATAGTTTCCCACTAAGAAAATTAATATGGCTTTTTTTTTTTAAGCCGTCTTGGGGAAGCAAACTTAAATTGGGCTAGTCCTGCAGGACTGTATCACAACACATCCTTAGCCCCAGATCAGGCATCCATTCTGAATGCCACCCCTGTCCAGTCTGCATCTCTTCCTGTGGAGCCTTAGGTACAGACAATAGAACAGGAAGGGTCAGTGCATATCTTTTCTCATTCTAAGGATATATGTGGGTGCACAGGCCCAGAGCTTGGAAATGAATGTCGTTCTGGGAATATACACACTATCCACCACATTCTCTTCCCACAGATGAAATATCATCAGAGGAAATCATCTATTGCAAAGGAACTGCAACCAGATCTTAATAACAGAAGGCCTACTGCTTCTGCCTCAGGCCTGCTCCCAAATTCCTGCTGTTCCATAATATTTAGGAAATCTCTAGCATAGCTGGGTTCCAGTAGCACACTGGGTGTCTATGTAAACACTCTGTACTTCTTTACTCCTTTGTGGAAGGCAAAGTCCATGGCTCAGTTCAACTCAAGCAACATTTTATTGGTGTGACAAAATCTGCTAAAGTATAGATGAAAGAGCCAAGATCCTCAGGGGTTCTGCACAAGGTAAAAAAGACCTGTCCCTAATGTTTCTGCTCCCTTCTATAGGTCCTAAAGGATCAGATGTTATTTATCTCAGTTTAGTGGTGTTAATTTGGAAATTCCTTCCTCAGGAAGATATGTGATCACATTCTTCTAAGATACCAGATCCCAAATATAGTTCAGTGGTTGCTTCTGTGTGCTTACCCAAGTATCCTTAATTTTATATTGTTCTCTATAAAAAAAATGTACAAGGATCTTAATTATATAAAGTTTTCCTCATGGTGCGATACCTAAAGAGTACTTATTCATTCAACTGACAAGCAAGGAACATTAAGGAGGGAAAAAATGTCTTGGTTTTCCTAGTAGGTTAAGGCAATGGAGCTACAAGAGTTTGTACTAACCAAAGAACTTGGCCCATGTATTCTAAGAAGTGAAATAAATGCCTTTCCCAACATTGTGAATCTCAGACTGTCAAAAAAGTCATACTTCATAATTATGAGATATGCAAATATACCTCAGTTATTTTTGCTTACCATATTTGTTTCAATCTTTTGTGACAGAATATTCACATATTTTGCACAATTAAAAAGTATATTCAAAAGAAAAGGAGGAAAGGTTAGTCATAATACAATAATTGCAATAGTTTGTGCTATTAGAAATATCCTCACCATGTCTACCAAAATTATTCATCTACAAGACCAAAAGTATCTGTAAATGTCAGAATTTTATCTAAAATGGAAAAATTAAACAATTGCAGATCTTTCCATCTGTCCTTCTAAATCACCTTTCTGAGACTGCTGGTCATTCTCATAGTCTCTGGATCTTTTTCTAATAAGCCAATATCTTCTGTGAACGGGTGAGGTTTCAACAACCCCAACAGCTTCAGCAGGAGCTACCTCGTGTGTCTCATGGATTATACTTTTGTTTGTCAGAATTTACTTCCACCTTTTTCACCTCTGGTTCAGGTCCGTCTGTCTTTCTGTTTGCCTGTCTGCCCTCTCTTGCAGTTCTTCCCCACCCAGGATCATTTAGTTCATTACTCTTGCCTAGGTGGAAGAGCTTGCACCTGACTTCAGTGGAGTGAAACCTGTGTGTCACAGTCACTTTGAGTTTGAAATCTGTTCCCCAATCTGCTTACAGCCAGACGGAGCCTGGTACTCTCTGTAGATGTCATTAGCAAGCTCTTGATTCCATTTTCCAGACTGTTAGTGGAAATACTGTATTATTCAGGACCTACTGGACCTAAACAAATGCATTTGCTACATCCTTCTGTTTTAGGAGTGAGTCACTGATAATCACGCTCTTAGCACAGATTTCTGCTCAGTTTTCTTTTTCTGTTATCTAATCCATGTTTTCACAGTCAGCTTGTGAGATGTCTTGTAAAGCAGCATCAAAATCCTTACTGAAGTCAAAATATATATATTTACTTCTTCTCTTCTATTCACAAGGCCTGTTACCCTCTCCTGCAAGGAAAGTAGATAAGCTCGACACGATTTATTCTTAAAAAATTAATTTTTAATATTGCTTGCTATGTTTTCTTCCAGGATCCAGGTGCTTCTTTTTTTTTTTAATTATTTGTTTCCCCCTGTTTTCTGAAGAATTAAATTAAGCTGCCTGTATCTTTAATAACTTGGCCTTTCCTTTTCTCCATTTTTAAGATAAAATTATATCCTTTTCCTTTCTTCCAGAACCTCCTCCATTGCCCATGAACTCTCAGTGCGAATTTTATTGACACTAAAAAATTCAAAAATTTATTACTTTTCACTTGTTTCCCACATCATCACTTGTTTAGAGTTATTTATAAGTGTGTAAAATTCTCCTCCTGCCTTTTCTTTTTAACCCTCTCTCTTTGGTGTCAACAGTTTATTTATTCCCTGCAAATCAAGTTCTAGCTATAGCACTGTAAACCAATATTGGGACATACATCTCAGCTACTCCTCACTATACCAGAGTTGATTCCAGTTCCATGGGACAGGACAGGTGGCAAAGTTAGGAAGCATACTTTAAAAAGTACTCATATACAGTCTACAGAGAAATACTTTAACGCCCCAGAAATTTAAAAAGAAATAAAATTCATAATTACTATAACCTGTAAAATTGCACTTTATTAATGGCACTTGCAACAATTCTATCAAGACTATAAAAACTTTCTTATTCTTGTATATTCTTGGTTTATAGATTTGCTAAAATTCAGCTGCTTAAGGTGAAATTTGGACACATCTTCAATTTTTAAAAATTGGCTTTTTTTTTTTAATTTTCCCCAAACTAGTCATAGTTGTAATTCCAGTTTAGGGAAGTATAATTTATTTAGCCACATAAAAACATTCTAGCAAATTTTTCTGGCGATAGCGCACTCAAACTTGAAATTTAGACATGTATTTTTAGGGTCATAGATATGTCTTTTGCCATCCATCTGAAAATGCTTCCTATTTACAAAGTGATATCTTAGCTTCCTCGTATGCTCAGTAGAGATCTCTTTGACTTTTGTTTTTCCATTGATCTTTCTTAAAGATTTCATCTTCAGTGTAACATGCACAGCCCTTTAAGGACCAGTCTGTGAATCCCCATAGGTGACTGTTCATGTTCTATTGCACCTCCTACAAGTGCTGGTCTTTTTAATTCTTTACTGTCACAAAGATGTTAGGAAAGCCCCTTCTTATTGTCGGTTTCAAGGATAAAGCTTATTTTCTTGCAGTTTTGTTGAAAATTTGAGTTGGGGCTGAGTACTAAAACAATTATTGTTTAGCTATCCATTTTAATTCTTATACTTTTTCTATAGATATGTGTCTATACAGTGGTTCCTTACCCTCTTTTCTGTTTAGTCATACCTAAAGAAAGAATTTTGCACATATTCCTCTTGGATAACATCACATTTCAGAAGTGATTAATCTATCATCCTGTAGGCGTCTTCTTTAGGATGAAAAGAACAACACCCAATAGAAATGTTCTTTTTCATTGCGTCCTTTCAGTGACCATAAAAGAAGTCAAGGAAGTTTAGCTTAGATGTAAAGACTTATAGTCCAGACACCTGCAGCTAGATGTCTCACTCCCTGAGAGCCGAGTTAAGAAAAAAAATTTAAAATATGAAACTCATATTTCAATCTGATAAAAAAGGCATATAGACTTAAGATAGTAAAAATATTTATTTGGCCTATTTCATATAAATTAAAATTTCCCTTACCAGTGGCAGGCATTACTCCCCTGACAAAAAGCTTCATTTATCTAGAGGTCAGAGAGGTAACCAGTACCAAACAGTCCAATCAGTGAGACACTTATTTTTCTGAACGTGCCACAGGTTGGATTCTTTTTGTTGTATTTCTAATAACACTAGCGTATGTATCATTAAAATTTTGAAGGTATGGTAAGGTTAGGCAATGCTTTAAAGAAGCATTAATTGTTGGGAATTCTTTGCCAGCACTTCAGAATGCTTTAGATGTAACTATTGCATTGCATGCAGCCAAATGTGTTAGTGATAAAATATAGTCAGGAGCCAAATGAATAAATGAATAATTGCTTTTGCAGAATAAAAGTAGTTTCTGACTCTGCAGACGTTGGCTTTGATAAATACCGCTGCCATCTAGGATAAAGTTGATATTACCTTTCAATGTGTGGCCTTATTAAATAGACATCTAGCTATAGGCCTTACTATGGCATGTGGGATATATTTGATTAGTTACCAGAATCACTCAGGGTGCATTGGTTTTCTTTTCTTTAGAGGTGTGGGCTGGGAGCTCTTTTTTTCACAGTGGCCTACTGATTTCAAAATGGCCATTTGACATACATTGTTCATTAACGTTTCATATCTTCATTGATAAATAGCTCCCTGGGCTAGTAATTGCCTATGGAGTTCAATGTCTTCAGATGAAAGAGTCTGATACACTACTGACTGAGCGGATTAGAAGCTCTTTTTTAGGATTTTGGATTAGTAAGGATTCATAAATGAAATGAACCTAAGGTTAGTTCTACAAAAGGGGCTTCATGCTAGTCTTTGCAATGTAAGCCTCTGGGTTTCTGGCACTCAGGGTGGCATCTAGACTCTGCGCTAGATGATTTTGTTGCTTGGGTGATGCCTGATGAAAGTTTGGTGCCTTACACTGGGGATCTTAAGAACGAGCACAGTGAGGAGACCGCTATGCTCTCCTGAAAGCTGGCTAGTGCAGGAGGCTGAAAAGAGTGCCTGGCTGCGCTACTCAGGGCAAAGAAGAACCTTCCTTTGCTGACTCTGTTGGCCACAGTGCAAAACCTTCCCCAGTGGAGTTCCTTCCTCACTTCTTTTAAACCTGTATACGTAGGGTGTGACTACTTCTTTTGTACAGTTGACGACTCCGTAGCATCAACAAATACCCTGAACGTGGGAGACCCGAGTTTGATCTCTCCCTCTGCCCACAAATTTTTAAATCTGCTTCCTCAGTCTTCCTGAAAAGTATTCTAGTTGCCAGACCATTAGTCTCAGATGGCTTATGAAGGCATCACATGCCGTGTACTACGTGTCCTCCTGGTAAAGAGAAGAAAGCGCTGAAGAAGAAAAGCAGCTCCCTAGGCCACAGGAGTGGCTAGTGAAAAGCTCACAGGACTGGCTAGTGTAAAGCTCACAGGACTAAAGCAGCTGGATCCTAGCTGAGCTCTGGCTACCTACCAGAATAGGTGACACAGCCACCAGATTTTGCAAACTCAGTAAGTATTTGGGTGTTATGGAAGAAAATTGCAAGGAGACTATCTACCACAATAGTTCTCTCGTCAACAAAAGAGCGCTGTCCCTTGTTTAGCAAAGAGAGCCAACTGTTGTCTGCTGTGCTGTTTATATGTCTGTTTTCCTCTTTTTTCACTCCCTTCAACATCTTACTGTTTCATTAAGCCAGTTGATTCATCATTCGAGAGTGGAGAAGTACAGCTCACTGAGCACCCAGACAGTTTAATTTAATTTTCTCAGGTTTTTAGATGGGGGCTCAATTTGATGTGACCCCTTGAAATTGAACCCAGCCCTTGCTGTTGCTAATCAAATCCTGGCAGACTGTTACATCAGCGAGAAGAGTTCTAAATTGTAGTAACACTAGTTCGTAGAAAAGTTTATTTTGTCAGAGCTGATGTGATAATGAACCTTCTCTTTATCCATTTCAGCAGATAGAAAATTTGATCTTGGATATAAACAACTTTGTAGCGAGGAACAAAAAAGAGTCTACTTCTTTATTTATTTATAGCAAAGTAATTTCAGTATAAGAAGGACAAAAGATGGAACATCTGACTTTCAGATGTTGAGGTTTTGTCTCACTTTCTAATTTTTGTTTGTTTTATTTTGTTTATTTCATGTTATTCTGCGCTTGAAAATTTAAATATTTTTTTTTCCTCTTATCTCTTCCTATGTGGAAGAGCCTTCATGTCCAGTTCAATCATTTCGATAGAAAGGTGATGAGTTATCCCCTATGACTTTTTCTCAGCACTCTGCTACATTTATCAGGAGGTGTATAATTTTGACTGCAATGAATGTAACGTGCATTCTTTATAGGAAAGGAGGGTTCAGTTGCCTAGTAGGGTAAAACTTGTGCTGAAGATGAAAACAAGTTGATACCCAATTAAAGAGCTGTACACTTCGAACAGGGATCAAATATCACTTTCAAATTCATATATTTAATCCATGGAATTGATATTTCACCAAGTCACAAACACTATATATACTATGGATTATAGTTAAACAGAAAAGATTTTTTGAAATATTTGTTATTGATTTTAATGATGTAAAACGTGTAGCTTTGTGAACTGAGTTGATATAAAATTCATTAGTCTTCAAGTATAGGTCTGGGAAAGTAAAATTTTTGCACTGCCTTTCCAAATTGTTTTCCGCTTTTTCACCTTTTCTCAACTGGCAAAATATACTTTAAGGGTTCCATTTTTCTCTGAACTATGAATCTGCTGCCCAAGGCAAGAACCAATAGATGTGTGGTCAAATCCAGTATAGCAAGTCTTACTTTCTTTGATAACAGCAACTTTGATCTGCCCAAGGAACCCATTCTGGGAAATGTTACCCGTGATTCTCACTGAAGCTTAAATTGATTAAACCAAAAACAGAAACAGAAAAATGTTTTGCATTGATTTGCTATTTACAGTCTCAAGAATTACAGTATCAGGCATTGTTCAAAGGTGACTAGACACAGCATGATCTCAGTGGAGAAAATATACTACAACCAGGGTTTAATATAGACTTTAGTTAAGCTTAAACCGGAAGCTCTTTAAACAGAACTCAAGAACTTGTTCTGGGAAAAATTTCAGTGTTTCTTTAGAAGTTGACTCCATGCTAATGATGATCCAATATTAATGGCAGAATTAATGGCATAACTTAATGTTGTCAGGGGTTTTCTATCTCAGAGCTCTATTTCTGTTCCCAGAGATTTCCAGTGGCAAATATTGCTGTTCCTATTATTTTATTTATTTTCCGTTTTTAAACATTTCACTGAAAATATAAGACAAAGATAATTGTATACTAAAATGTATTAAAGAATGTATTCTAACTCCACATACATGAGGAAAAAGAATAGCCAGGACAATGTCAACTACTTTGGCAGTTCTCTTTTATTTTAGGCTCTTTGTCACTATTCTTAATTATTAGTCATATTATTACCTTATGAACAGTCCGCTGTATTCATATATTTGTTTCACTCAAAACAATTTCTTATACTGTACTAACTTAAAATTAAATGCAAACAATACAAATATCTTCATCTACTAATGAAATACAGTTACCTCAATACGTTACCATCTGGTATAGAAAAACTCGGGTTTGTTAACAGTTTAGTAATGGAAACAGAGAAAACATTAGCCTCCAAACATTTTTAGAAGAGGCCATTCCTTGAGACTACTAGACTTAAAAATAAAATTAGTGAGGAACTTCTATAACATTGATCCCTGTCTCTGGATAGCAGGAAAGCCTCAATGAACCTCAAATGGTTCTACATGCAAGGCAGAAGGTAAGATGGAAAAGGCAAAGAGGATGTGGTACACAAACTGCCTGCTCCTGCAGCAGCTGTTTCCCTCTGAACCCACTTTTTCTATGAAGAAATTTGAGTGTTGGACCTTTGGCACGCTATTTCAATGTTCCTATTTGGCAAATCATGTAACAAATTAAGGACTGTTCTTTTTTAGTTCATAAAAACTTTTCTCAAGGCAGAAAGAAAGACTCCAGATTAAAATACTCTGTTTTTTTAAAAAAAATGTGGTTTGCTGATATGTTTTATAAAAAAGCAATGAGGGAAAAAAATCTGAAAACATTCACCTTTACTTTTTCTACATTTTTTTCTTTTTTGACTACCAAAAGCCATCTTTATTACATCCATTAACATCGAAGGAATGTTGCAGGTCTTTCAGAATTATACATCTGAAGTCTGTGGTAGAGCAAGAACAGAATTTCTGTTTCTGAGAGAAAAAAACATTCATGAATACCTATGTTTTCATTGTTTGTAATATCAAACTGAAGAAGAGAGGAACTACATTTTAGATTAGAAAAGATATTCTGGGATCCAGAAGAAAAATATTAGTAGTAAACAATATTTGTTTATCTAAAAGAGATCATTTTGAGGTTTAGCTTATAGTTTTTCTTCAACATAATACAAGATAAGTGAACTGCGTTTTTAAACAGAAAAATTAAAGCCATTTCAGAAAGTCTTAAACTAGTTTTCAGAAAGGTCTTTAAAAAGCCTCGAGTGAAACAATTTTGCATCTGACAACAAATTATTAAATACTTCAACTGAAAAAAAAAGGAATGTTTACAACAAGACTCCAGAATGAAAGTCTGACTTCTTGTTGTTGCTGCTGTTCTAAAAATGATCATGCATCATCTCTTCAAAAGACTGGTGCTTTACTGATTTCTGATGGAAATCTTGCAATGGCCTTGTTCAGCAGCATAGAAACAGCAATGGGTCTCATTTGAAATTTATGAAATGAGCAGAGATGCCCAGTGATCTGCTGTGGATTCCCCTCTGTATTTGCTTAAGGTATTATGGTTTGCTACCAATTTACACACTGCAACTGCATCTCTTAAATGAATATCTGATTAAGCAGAGAAACTAAAGGTAGGTCTAGACTGCATGTGCAGCTCCAGATTGAGCCAACCATAGCTACAGGACCATTTCCACAACTAATGTCCCCAGATGAGCCTACTGCTCTCCTTGCCTTGAGATCTTAAAAGCCTCCATGGAGTCCAGGTGTGATCAGGCTGCTGGGATGAGCCAGACTGTGGGTCTTGGTACATTTCAGGTGGATTACTCAATTTATGTGACCAGTTTAGACTCTCAATTGCCTGTGCGAGATCTCTGTTGTGCCTTAACAGACTTAGGCTAATATCTGAGTTTCCCACAGTGGAACTCACAGTGGCTAAGGTCTCAGATGAACGCTTCTCAGCTGCTTGCCTTAGTCAGGTGCAACAAACTCAGGCCTGCAACAAACTTTTAATTTTCACTGAGTTCATAGTGTTTTATTCAGAAGGAGAACAGAAAAAGAGACCTTTCTGCTGCAGACAATTACACGTCTCCTCTTTGCTACCACAGTTGTAGAACTTCATGTCTGTTTTGTAAATAAATTCTGACAAGAGGGTATCTGTTAAAATGTTGTGCTCCAGTCAGAAAACTGGTCTCTAATATTACCCACAACCACTCCATTTTAATTGCATGCGTAGAACATTACACACTTATTAATTTATAGCCAGAAATTCTGCTCACCTGGAAAATATATTAAAGCTGTTCTATGACACCATAGTGAGATATGTAGTTCATGCAACCTCATTTTTCAATCAATGAGAATTAAGGCTAGAACTTTCAGCCTGCTTAAAATGCATGGAAATTTTGAATACTTTGTTTCTAGGCTGATGCTGCACTTTAAAGTCCATGCAACATATATTCAGCAAAGTGGTTTAGATCTCAGATCAAATTATTTGGATGAGATTGGAGCTCAATTGCCCTTGTGCCATAAGACAAACACAGGGCTGTTTTTTACAGCTCCCTAAAAAAGACTCTAAGTGAATGGCAAATCAGCTGCAGAAAGATGATGAGCAACAGAACTCACCACAAATTTTAAAATCCAGAAATGTATTACAGCTCAGACCTTATAGCGTTGAGAAAACACTTTTAGTGTTAGGAAGGAATGGAAAAACTAATTTAACTTGCACTGGTAGAGTGACTTCTTACATTCAGACTTCCTTTATTTCTGTACCAAATTACAGTACACCATCTTCAGTTAGTAGAGTAACCCAGTGTGTCGGAAGGGGGATACATATACTGAAAGATGGCACCCATATATGATCAGTAACTTGATATTAATTCTTTTTCAATCCCAAATCTGTCCTGATGCTCATAGTTTTTAAGCATCTCTATTTGCTATAAAAATAAACCAATGTTTTCAGTTTTGTTTTACATTTTGATTTTATATAAAATGATTTTTAAAATAGCATTATAATACTGGACTGATGCTTGCACTAAAAATATATTCCACAACTTGTTGTGAAAACGGACTTAAATGCTTCTTTACTTGGATTTGAATAAATTTTTGTTGTCTATAACACAGAGAAGACTGTGTTCCTTTCTTTCACTGACCGTGAAAACAGAAAATGTTCAGTTAATATCAGAGAATAGTTACAAATAGCCATTTATTAATTTAGAAATCAAAATTGTTTTAACCAAAAGAATCAGATCAGATCATCAGTGAGTGTGAATTTTCAAGCTCCACTGATTGCAAGAATCTTGCCAGACCTATGCTAGCTACAATTCCTGCTGGAAATACACATTTTTTGAAATAGATGCAGCACAGGGGATGCAGAACAGGGCAATGTTTTACTTCTTAGTGTTCCTCCCAGTGTTCAGAATTATGTTAATAAGATTCAAGCTCTTATTAGATCTGAGCTATCAGATGGCTTCTTGTGTTGAATTGTTCAATAACATTGAAACATTAAAGGCTAAATCTGGTGGGAGATGGTATTGTTTCAAACCATTTTTTCCTATTACCAGGTTGGTGCCAGCGCCTTGATGTTTTCACCAGGCTTCAGTGAGAAGGCTTTCACAGCACAGATTGAATTTTCAAGATGATTTCTTAAAAGATAATACAAATTAACAATTTTATCTTTCACACATTTGGAAGTGTTTGTGTGCAGTAGTTTTCTTGGTATAAAAGATGCTAAGGAAGGAACAGGAGACAATGTTTGGATTACCAGTAAAGGCACAGTATGTTTTCTGGCTCCTTCAGGGGATTGACAAGACTATTTCAAAAGAAGACAAGATTGGTCAGACCAACCAACCATCTTCACAGTATCTGTATTATTTCTGACAGTAGTCAATAGTAGATGCTTTAGAAAGGAGTTACACACACTACAAGGATTATAGTGAACATTCTCCAGAATATTCTGCCAGCTTCCAGAAAATTCACTGCTCAGGAATTTCCTCAGTTAGAGGCGGCGTGTTTCTCACCTCTTGAGAACGTAATTTTATTTTCTGAGAACTTTGTTTTTGAACACATAAGATGTTTTGGCATCTGCACACCCTATGGCAATAAATTTTAAAGTTGAACTTCATGGTGTGTGAAGAAGTGGGTATCACATCTTGTTTATTTTAGACATGGTAAGCCTACTTTGTTTGCAAGGTAACTCATCACTTCAAACACCTCTGTTACATCATTCCTTGGTAACTGGTTCTAGTTCCCTAGGATGAGGAGTCCTTACCTATTTGATCCTTCCTCATAAGGAAACTATTCTGTGCGTTTGACTTCTCTGGCCACCTTCCGTTGAAACTTCTCCATTTCTTCCATACTCTTCAGTGATGGGGAATCAGAATGGTATGGTGTTCAGAATATGGGAGAACTATGTTTTTTATGCAAGTAGACAGTAATAGTTTATGCTTTATTACTTACTGCTTTTCCAGAAGTTCCTAACATTTAATTTGCTTTTTTTTCTTTGCTGCTGAACACTGAGTTAGTTTTTTTATAAAACAGTCTAGTTCCTAAGTTCATAGGGTATGCAGAGTTTAAGACTGCTTATTCCCATGTTCATCAACTTAAACCTGTCTACACTGAATTTTATTTACTGTTTACTGCTTACCCTCTATTACTACTATGCTAATGCCAATGATGTTTCTTTGTTGAGTCTAGTTAATTCCTTCAGCTGTGCAAGGTGGTGATGCAGTTGCTAAGGAGAATGGTAGCCTAAAATGAAGACTGCTATAAAATGAAAAGTTGATATCTTGGAAACATGTCTGATTTTATTAGATACATATAGACAATATATCCACATATCTGACCTGTTGATTATTTTACTACTCATCCAGCTTCCCACTTCTATTTCTGTTAAATATCCACAGATGTCACAAATATAAAATAAAGACATAAAAAATATGTTTCATGTTTCAGATGAATACAAGACTGGGAAAGAGGTGCTCTTCATACCACTACCAGACTTGGCCATTTATGCCACATTTTCACAGATTTACTAAGAAGTTACATCTGGGTTAATTTTTCCTGTGTGCGACATCTCATTCCTACGGCTCAGAGCTTATGTGTAGAGATTATCAAATGTCAAATGCAAATGTAAAATGGATCTACACTGTAGAAAATAGTCTTACTGATATTGAGCTGACTATTCCCTCTAAATGTTAATGAAACTGTTGTAATTACTGAAATACCAAACCAGCCTAAGAGCTGGAGATCACAGCTGTAGCCCATTACTTGTAAATTACTGGCACAGGCACTATCTTGGCAGAAAGAGTTGTACAAGAACTTGTTCATGATGCTTCCTTTTTAACTAGGGGATGGAGACCAAGTCCAAAGAGCACAGAGAAAAAACTGAGGGACTTCCTTGTTCTACTAAAGAGGTATAAACATTACCCCCCAAACCAGGCTCCCTATCCCTCTGTCTTTCCCCACCCGCCCTCCCCCACCTTTTTTTTTTTTCTGAGACACAGAATCCAGATTATATCATAAAAACTATTGAACATGGAGTAAAAGAAAATAAGCTTCTCTAAAGCTCCTTTTTAATAAAGATCCCCTTATTACATTTTAATCTGAAATTTATAATTATGCTTTCTTTTTCTTTTTTTTTTTCTCTTTTTTTTTTTTTTTTTTTTTTTTTTCAAACAAGACACTAACTATGTTCAAAAAGCCGACAGGCAGAATGGGAGGAAAGTGAGTTAAATAATGGGGGGAGGGGGGCACTGTTGCATTTTTTGTGTGATATTTTTTCAGGCAGCAAGCCTGTGGCACAGATGCAGTGAAAAGGAAAATAGAGTACTTGAATGGGGTAAGTAACCTCAAGACAAAAAATGTCTAAGGGCTATGCAAGCATAACTAGGCAGTAAAGAACCAGTGATATCTATACTAAAGAAAGCTGGTGACACCTTGATTCTTTGATCTGTGAACTGTGTGACAGGCTTGCAAACGGATAGTTTATTATCTGGGAGGTGAATAGCAAAGTCCTACAGCGTTTCACAGGGTTAATATGTATAAAACAGCCATTTAGATGTGCGCCAGGAATAGAGCGTGGGAGGAGTTTGCTTCAGCATGCAAGGAAGTTGTACGTGCGCCTGTGTCTATATGTATGTCTATGCGTGTGTGCTGGTGTGGAGCACTGCGCGGTACCCAGCTGGTCACAACAGCTGCAACTGGGAAGATCCGTACTGAAGCTGACCATGGAATTGCCAAATCCTCTTAATTCACCTTCTGATGACATTGAAGGTGGCCCAAGCCCGATCGGGATGTTGTTCTTATTATCGCGGAGGATCGCTACCGTTACACTCCATTTAAATTCAGGAATAAGCATCTCATGACGCCATGCTCCACTGCATCGGAACTGTATGAGCAAGGCGGTCTTGCAGGGAGAGAGAGAGACTTCCCAGGCTGAGAAGAAAAAGAGACACTATCTGGGTTTTTTTTTTGTCTGTGGGTTGATTTTTTTTAAAAGAAATCTGCAGCTCGAAGGTATTGGAGTAATATTTCTGTAAGCCTTGTCTCAACAGCAATAAATTTATTTGTATCAACAGCAGAGACAGATAATTCTGCTGTTGTTCTTACAGGGATCTGTTGTTTCGTGGATCACATAGGGAATTCCAAAGAACAACAATGTTCCTGTTGCCTGACATTATAGGGGCTTAGTCATCCAAGGCAAATAACTCATCTTTGAAAAGAGTTTACATCTCACCTAAGCTTATTTAAGTGGTCAGTCTTTCCTCAGGTGCAGACACTTGATTTATTTTCTTTCGGTCATTTTTGAAAGTAAGTTTGGCATGCAATGTACTGTTGATGTGTGGTGGTTTTATTTAGTTATTTTTTCTGTTTTTTTAAGAGGTCTGTTTTTGTTAGACACAAGTAAATGTGAAACTGCAAACCGGTAATTATTGATTCAGGGATATCAAAGCCCTTTGAAAGCATGTTGGTATGTGATGAGTACAGGGAGACTACCTGGATTTTTCCATGATCATTGCTCCACATCCGTGTAACTGGAACAGTCAAAGGCAGTCATGGTAATATTCAGAAATGAAAAGGGACAAAAATGTTGCTCAGATAAATGAACATTAGCATAATAAAGCTTTAGAGATTTGGGTTTTTCAAATGATATTATTCTCGAAGAAAAAAGAAAGAGTTAATTGAAGTGAACATTTACAACTGGATACAGATATTTTGTAAAGAAAAATACACTTACAATGGAAATCGAGGGAAAAAATATCTTATACCTTAGCTGCGTGAAAATAAAACTGTGAAATACTCAAACTTATATTACTGAAAATAATTCAGTGATTAATAATCTGACATGAGAAACAAAGTAGAACGACGACTTTGCTTGCCTGATATGGTAATTGGGTAATAAGACGTATTTTACTGCAAGTCAATTTCCTCTTTCTAATTTAGAAGTACAATATAGCTCTGGCATAGTAGCATCTTTATGGTCCTATGGATTGACATCACAAAGCCATGGTCTTCTTTTGAAATCTTTGGAACTGTGATAAATCTTCATGGCTGTGTATTCTAAAAGAAGAAAGGATTAAAGAAAGATTTTCAAGAGTGGCATATTACCTCTCTACACTATTTGAAGATGAAAGGATTGCATTATGGTGGGCTAGCCGTTATCGTTTTTTCTTGGGATTAATAATTAAATAGAATTTATAGCAACAGGAAAATAGTGTTGCGGTATAAAGATTTAAACAATGGAAAAGTATTTAAACCACTGGGATTAAAGGTGGAATTATAGGCTATGAGTATAAACAGTATGTATAGAAAATCTTCCTTTAAGACATATGTGTTCTTAATTTTTTCCTACATCATGACCAGACAGAATCATAGAAAAACACTCATCCTAATAGAATTATCTTTGTTTCTTGATAAATAATGTCAAATGAGTTTTAAAAGACGGCAACTGTCATTCACAGACGCAGACTTGGCTGAGTTCCCATTTTCAAAGAAGGGAGTCTATAATTAGGACTGCTCTCTTTATAGCTCCAGGAGTCTTCATTTGGATTCTCACTTAGGAAATTTTGGAATAAATGGTCTATGGGAACAACAGAAGAAAATAAGACCCAATGGGAACAGAGGCTGCTTGATGCAAAACAGTGTGTGGTTTGGGTTGCAGGGACTGGTGGAAGAAAATCTATGTTGTTTCAGTAATAAAATTGGGCAGGTCAGGGGTTCTTGCTTGTTTTTCTCTTGTCTTTCAAGTAAACTGGGAAATATTTCAAACATGTAGGCTTTTGGGATCATTCTACAAGGGGATGGAAACTACATGACTGTTGTGGATGTTAGTGTTGATCCCCATCCTGTTATCAGGCAACGAGTTCTCCCATTCATTTGATGTCCAAGATCCATTTCAGCAACGTATGAGGTCCTTACGTATTCTTGGACGCCTAGGTTGAACTCAATTTTCTGTCTCCAGATTTATTGAAGGTAAAAATTCACAATGAGGAAATAGGTTCATCATCATTATAAATGTTTTTAATCTAGCCTTTCTTCATATTCTACTCCTGTTTAGCTTTGTGAAAGGCTGTCTTTAACACGTTGTCAGCAGCAAAACTTTGGTGAAATGCTTTGATTAAACTATTACGGCAGGAGGGGTTTATTTTGTTTTGTTTCCCTTTGTTTCTTTTTCCTTTTTTTTTTTTTGTTTCAGTATTCATAATTCAGTCTAATTCTTATCATTTGGCATGAAAAGCGGATGCCAGGTGTTATCATCCTCCATTATTTATCAGTGTATCAGAGACTAAAATTTCAAGCAGAGACAAGTTGCTCAAGGTAACCCCAAATCTTTTTCCATAGTAGAATACACTGGCTCCATTACCAAGGGATACTTTATACCTGCAGAAGTAGGCTAAAATTAATCCAAGTTCAAGTATGACAGGCGACCTCAGAGTTAAAGTATAAAATACAAAGCCACCTCAGAGTTATATGCCAAATTACTTTTATGAAGTCATTGAAAGTTAAAATGAATTTTTATGAGGTACTATTGCTCCCATAAAAAAATAAACTAACAAATATGAAGCAGAATTTAATTACCACATGTAAATATGTATGGAGGTACAATGATTAGAATGCATTGATTATAACATGTTTAATTTAACAGTCTATTATTAATGTACCATATAAAGAAACTTGAAGATTAAAGTACATGGCACTAAGAACTCAATTGTCAAAGATTCAACTATAACAATTTTAAGATATTTCAAATAGTCATATAAAGTTGCTTTTTCAGATCTAGGCTTGCAAATGGAGGGTCATGTATCAAATCATCCTCTCACATAAGCCTATTGCTGCTGTTTTTCTTCCTAAGCTGGTGACATCAGCCTCAGAAAAACAGTTTTACAGGGAGTTCAAAGGATTCCAAATAGGCATGAAGAAAATGTCTGAAGAGACTTCAAGGTCTGCATCAGGCCATGGAAATGAACAGATATTCCTTGATCTAAAACTAAAGCGAAAACCATCCTCATACACTCAGTATTAACGCTTTGGTTCTTTATTATATTTGTGAGCTATCCACACATAGGAGAAAGATGAGGTTTTTACCAAGATAGTCAATTTGTTCCAGTCCGCATCTTTATTTCAGCTGAAGAAACCTATTATTAGCTCAAACAGCAACTTTCCCTGTTGAAAACACATGTAAAATTTTAGTTAGCTAGATTTATGTCAGGTAGGTCATGAACCTTTATTGTATTCCTGTGGTAAATAACACAAACAAGCAGAAAAGCTGTTGACCATTTGTAGCGAACTGGCTCCCCTATTTCAGTTTGAAGACAGTTTAAATGAAGCAAAAAGAGGGAAGCTAGCATAAAGCTGTAGAAGCCACAACAAATTGATTTTTTCCACTGCTTTTGTTACCTCATGGAATTTCCACAATGTGAGAGCCAAACATAGTTCCAGTTGAGATTTTTCCTTCTATTTTAAGGAGATATTATACGCTTACCACGAAATATCTTGTACATATCCAAAGTCTAAACAATTAACTGGGTAAACACTTTGCTAAAGTGACAAAATAAATATTTTTCTGCTTATATTTGTTGTTCATTTATTTGCAGTAACATTTCACCATCTTCCAACTCACTGAGTAGGCATTTTATATAGAGTTCTCTTGAACAGATTGCACTTCTCAAAGGATTATCTGTTTCATACCTGAAAGTATTGCACAAAGGCTTATAATTAAGGGCGTGATTTGTGAAGCTAGGCCAGCAAAAAGCTCCTAAATCCCTGGCATCTGCAAGATCATGTGTCATACTTCCTTCAGTAGTGTGGGCAACATCTCCAATCTAACTTTCCTTTTTGGACCTCGTTAGATTATTTAGAGCTACTCAGGTGTCTGGATCTTGCTTTGCTATGTGCAGTACAGACATATTCTGGGGCCATGTCTATATTGCAACCATAAGTGTGACACCTACATACATAAGCACACCTGTGGCAGCTTCTCCCTAGCTGAATCAAATACCAGGAAACTGCTGCAGCATTTCAGAAATGACTGCATTTGTTCTCCTGAGCCACTGGGTATTTAAATGGCTGGCTCACCTTTTTTACCTACTACTTATATTTGACTTAGAATTGCTGAATGCATGTGGATTTTGAACATATATGCTGTAGTCGCACTTGCACTTTTACTATGGCTTTTATCCAAGTTAAACAATCACGAGAAATATGCACCTCCAACTGCCAGTTCATCCCATCCTGAAATATAGGAGACAAAGAATGAAACACCATCTGCAAGGTTTCTTTCCTCCAGTGACTGTAAGGTGAAGATGATTAGCATAGATGATTAGCTTGGACCAGCTGTCTTACTTTCAGTTGGATAAAGATAGATAAGGTGAGTTTTATCCTGAATGATTATCTCTTTGCTGAGCTGAGTATCGAAGGTGATAAGATTGTTTAGAAAAATTCTGATTTCCCCTGGATAAGTGGGGATAGTCTTGCTTTTATCACCAGTGTCCCCAGATGCTCATCACCTCAAGCAGAGCCATCACTTGAGTTCATGCATCCAAGACCAAAATAAATAATGTTTGTTTCCATCTGGATCAGTTCCTTCTTCTGGTCATACACTTACTTGTGCTTCTACAAAGAAAAAGGATTGAGCAACCTTAGGAGGACATGAGGAAAAGGGAGATTGCTTCTGTTTACAACTGCACAGGTGTATGCTACAACAAAGTGACTGTAAACCCATGGTCTCAAAAATACTCTTCATTGGCATTCCCTCTTGGCTGATTTAATTGTTCCAGCAGTGAGTGTGTTGTCTGCTGTGAATCCCAGCTGAGTAGCCTGGCTCTCCTCCATTTAATACCGAGGAAATTTTAGGGCCCTAAGTCAGGATTGTGAATTCCAAGTCCAGAGAAGGCACCTGTCTTTCAGGCACCACAGCACTGAGCATCACGATTCCGTGGCATGTTTTCTGAACCGGAGCCCTGCAGCAACCACACCTCTCCTCCTGAGTTGTTGCTGATGTGGGATTGGATCCAGCCTTGGCACACTTGTGCTGCTAAACATCATGAACAAGGGTACCAAGTCATCACTGCTCCGAGTTTTAGATTGTTTAAGTGAAGATCCAGACGTTGATTTCCTCTTGGCAGCAAAATCCTTTGGAAGAGACTTCTGGACCTCAAAGCAGTTCCTCTGAGTGCTCCCACAGCTGCATGTGAACATTCCCCACCAGCCTCCCACCTCACCAAGTCAGCAGTTTTGGACTGCAGTTACACTTTTTAAGGAGGCACAGTTAGGCACCCATGTAGAAAAGCACCCTGAGTGCAGAAAGACATCAAGGATGTACAAAGAAAGAAATGTATTTGTCTGATCATTTACAACCACCCCCAAGCATACATACATGTGATCCAAAAAGGGAACAAAAATTTGATAGAACAGAGAATTCTGTTGTAGAATTTCTTTTTTTTTTTTTTTCATTTTCTTTCCCCCATCCCATTTCCCCTGGGAAAGCATTTATGGAATGAGGGGGGGGGGAGCGGGGGAGGCACATGCTCTTTTCTCTTTCTTTAGAGTGACATTATGTTTCAAAAAATGAAATTTTGCTAGTGTGAGATTTTATTTAACACATTCTCTTTTTAAACAAATATGCCAATTTTTTATTATGAAAAACATTACTTTGTCTTAGTGAGTCAGGTATGACAACCACCCCCAGCCATAAAAAAAAAAAAATTCACTATTTACAAAAGCTATTTTAAAAAGTAACTTGTAATTAGATTAGTGAAGCAGTTTAACAGACTAAACACATATTGAATGAGTGAGCAGAAACATTTAATCTGGAATGATTTACAAGGAAACCCACTTTTAATTTTTTCTTCCAATGCAATGTTCCACAATCTTAATCTTTGTACTTGTATATGTTGAAATTGCAGAAGTTCGTCTTTAAAATGAATAGAAAAGCACAAAAATCCACATTCCTTCTCTGAATATTCTTACATATGTTTGCAGGTGTCTTATATGTGTGCATATTCATGCATGTGCTCTTACATATGTTTGCAGGTGTCTTATATGTGTGCATATTCATGCATGTGCTGTGTGTATGTGTGGCAATAAATATAAATGTTTCTGATGGTGGGAGTTTACAAGGAATGTGGCCCATAATAAATGAAATGTTGATTATGTTTATGTTTGTTAGTATCCATTTGTATGAGCTGCAATGCATGAATCAAAGCACTTTAATCTACAAAGATATTCCACAGAACAGGGCTTGGTTGCCATAGCATTTATCATGCAAAGTCTAGCCCCAGTTCATTGCTGAATTAAATAATACATCTCCAGCAGCTATATATACAGCACAAATTCTGTAATATATTCTGTGACTGCCATTCCCATCCCACAAACCATGGATTTTTATTTTTTTTTAATGTATGCAGTCATGTCTGGGATGCAGAGAGGAGCAGATCTTCTGCCTCTTATGTATATGCATTTCCGAATTTCTGGCTTCTTTTAGCTTAATTTAGAGCTTAATTGAAATTGCTTTTTCTAGAGCTCCCTTATCTTCATAGTAGCTAAATAATGGGCATCATATTCCCCATTCTCTTACATAATGTGTGTTATCTTCAGGTCAGAATCTGCACGATATTTTTATAGCACCATCAAATGTTAAAGGCCAGGCAGCTCACCTCTGACACTTTTGTAACCAGGTGCATCTACTTAAGGAAATGAAGCACAATCCAGAAATAGTCAGGATGGCACTAACACAACCTCTAGGTTTTCATGGTGCATCCCTCTATGCACATTTTCAGAGAAACTAAAAACACTACCAAGTTTTGGACTGGAATTCAATTCTGAAAAAGTTTGAGCCATGTTCTGCATCATGTAATAAAACCTGATAATAAAATTAAATGAAGAATGACTAATATCTAGACCCAAGTGAGGGTTAGGCCTGCTATAGGTCAGAACTATTTGTACCAATTAAGGCATAAACATCTGGTGTCTCAAGAAGGAGGTGGTTCTTGGGCTGCAGGAATGCTTCTGGCTTTCACCTCCAAAATTCTGCCACTCTGCCATGTCAAGCATCTGAATCGCTTCTCAGACAGTTGTAATTTTTAATAGTTGTGTTTGTCAGTACCAACTGAAATATGGCAAAAGACCTGTACCAGTGTTTTTTATCATGTTATGACACAGATGACTTAATTTTGTTTTCAGTGGGAGTTTATCTTAAAAGTAGTTTCTTTGTATGAGACAAGTAACTCACCTGCTGAAAGATATGGTTGGGAAGGAAAAGAAAGCACAAAAAAAGTCTGCAAATAGCACTGCAAAAGAATGCTCCCCGGACATATTAAAGCCTCATTACACAGATTAAAGGATTGTTATTATCTAGCAGCAACACATGTGCTTTGCCAAAGGTTTAGAAAACTTTTTTTGCCTGAATGACATGGAATAAGATTTATGAGAGGGGAATAGCATCTTCTGATTATACTGGATGAGACAGCAACAGACATCAGTTTGGAACATTAATTCCGACAGCCACAGTGGCTGAGTGACTTGGAGCTGTTGCATTGAACTAGGTTGTGCTCCCAGATGTAACCTTGTGTGACCTCTGTTAATCTATGCCAAAAAAATCCAAGAAATTTTGCTTTCTTTTCTTCTGTAACATGGAAGTGTGGACAAGCACAGAGTAACAGTTTTGAAGTGGGTAAGAGGTAGAATAGACACAGATTTAGACTTTACTAGCTCAGTATGTTCTCCTATAAGCTGTAGGGTATCATGAGGAAAATTGTGCTCAAAATCTCCTATTAGTACCAGTAAATTGATACTGAATAAGAAGAGGTCAAATTCACATACGCTGCAGAACATGTCACTTAGGAACATTGAGGAACAGGGAAATCAGTCACTTCTGCCTACTCTCTACCTTTTATAAGATATTTGGAGGCGCAACATGGATGAAAAGAACTTGGAGTCTGATTTCTAGGTTGTGAAAATATATAGTAAATTAACAGGGGGTGCTGGAAGTCAGGAAAGGAGCACAAATAATGGAGCAGCAATACTATTGACTTCTTATTTAATGTCTATTTTAGGGATTCATCTACATAAAAAGATCTTACTATCCATAATTTCATCAAAATTACCTACCATTCTAAATAACTTCTGCTCTTAAAATGTGAAACTGTTGATCTGTCTGTATAATTTGCTAAGAAATTTGTCTGCCTTCTTTGAAAAGACAGTAATTTTTCAAAACTTAATTCTGTATTGCTTTTATTTTTTCTAGTTATTGTCTATAAATCAGAGCATAGTGATTTATATGAGAGCCAGCTAACTCTGATATAGACCAATAATCCTAAATTAAAAAAGGAAAAAAAATACAGTTAATTACATTGTATCATATCAGTGGACAAGGAATTAGCTGGATGGTCTCACTTAAAGAGTTGCAGTCAACGACTCAACATGCAAGTGGAGATGAGGGACAAGAGACATTCCTCAGGGGTTAGTATTGGGACTAGCACTGTGTAACATCTTTGTCAGCGACATAGACAGTGCAACTGAGCGCAGTCTGAGCAAGTTTGCTGATGAGACCAAGCTGTGTGGTGTGGTCAGCATGTTGGAGGAGAGGGAAGTCATCCATAGGGACCTGGACAGGCTTGAGAGGTGGGCCTGTGCAAACCTCATGAAGTTCAACAAGGCCAAGTCCTGGGTCAGTGAAATCCCAAGCACAAATACATGGCTGGGCAGAGAATGGATTGAGAGCAGCCCTGAGGAGAAGAACTTATGGGTGTTGATTGACGAGAAGCTCAACATGAGCTGGCAACGTAGGCTTGTAGCCCAGAAAGCCAACTGCATCCTGGGCTGCATCAAAAGAAGCATGACCAGCAGGTCAAGGGAGGTGATTCTGCCCCTCTACTCTGCTCTTGTGAGACCCCACCTGGAGCATTCCGTCCAGCTCTGGAGCCTTCAACATAAAAAAGATATGGACCGGCTGGAGTGAGTCCAGAGGAGGGCCACAAAGATGATCAGAGGGCTCAAGCACTTCTCCTATGAAGACAGGCTGAGAGAGTTGGGGTTGTTCAGCTTGGGGAAGTGAAGGCTCCGGAGAGACCTTCCAGTACCTAAAGGGGGCCTACAAGAAAGCTGGAGAAGGACTTTTTACAAGGACATGTAGGTACAGAACAAGGTGTGGTAGCTTTAAACTGGAAGAAGGTAGATATAGGTTAGATATTAGGAAGAAATTCTTTATTCTGAAGGTGGTGAGGCACTGGAACAGGTTGCCCAGAGAAGTCATTGAGGTCCCATCCCTGGAGGTGTTCAAGGCCAGATTTTGATGGGTTTTGAGCAACGTGGTCTAGTGAGAGGTGTCTTTGTCCATGGCATGGGAGTTGGAACTAGATGATCTTTAAAGTCCCTTCTAACCTAAACCATTCTATGATTCTATGATTCTGTGATCCTCTGATTAGGCCAAGCAGTGCAGGTACGGACATCCCTCTGCACACAGAAAGGAAGAAATGAAAATGCTCGATGAGAAAAACATGACAGAAATAAGACCAAAAATAATGTTGATGGCACAGCTTTTTAATAAAGTTCTCTATTTCATAACACGAATTAATTTGTATTCCTTCCTGGTGGTTCATTATAAGCTTGTGTCTTTCCTTCTTTCTACATCATCTTGTCATTTAAAGAACAGCTTTCCAGTAGTCCGAAGAGAGCACCTTAAAATAGTCTTGCAAATGTGGTGACAGGAAAAAAACAGCAGACCTGAAATATTTGGTGCCAATCATTTGCATTCCAGCTGCACAGTGTTTAAAACATTGTAAACATTTGTTTGGAAACATTTCTGTATCATAAATATAAACAATAAAATAAAATTATTCTTTAAATAAGCCTACTTGCTGAATTGTTTTAAAACATGTGGGGGGAAAAATTATGGTATGTGTTTAAAATAAGACATTTTTATAAAAGTCAGTTTATCAAAACTTCTGAAAGTATGAGAGAAAAAAATTTCTGCATTCACTCTAAACTCAGAGAAAATTCTTAATTATTACTTCTACTCCTCCTTTCAAATCCCAAGGAATTAGAAATAAAGTGTTATTCTTACATACAAAGCCAAAATCGAGAGTGTGAAAGAATATGTCACTTAAGCTTACTAGGAAAGAGTGCAAACTTTACTGTTATGCATAATAGTTTTGTTTTGATTTTTGCGTATTTGGTGAATTTTGTAACACGGTAAAAAAAAAGAGATATGATAATTTTCTCTAATAAATCTTCATCCTAACTAGCTACATAAAACAGGCAAGAAGATAATCTTTTTGCTGACAAACATATTGCTGCTCATAAGTAGCCTCTGAATTTCATTTTAAAATCCTCGTAAAGATTGTGTGGAATAAAATGGCTTTGTTTGTACTACCATGGATGAATCCCAAGATCATTTTGCCAGCCCATAAAAAATTAATCTGTAACATTTGTAGGATTACTGAAGCTTTTAATCTATCAATGATTAAAAAAAAAAAGTTCAGACTTATGTAAACTGTGTCCTGCAAACACACTTCCATTTTATAATCAGCCTTAAACTCAGACCAAACAGTTTTGATGTGTTTTTTTTTTTTTTTTTAACATATCTGTATTCTTCTTATATTTTTGTCTTGAAATAGTGTGTGTTCATCACACGATAGCCGTGCAAACAAGCATATTCTGGCCTAGAGTCTTTAATGGTAATCTGTCTTTGTTAAATTGAGTTAAATTAAGTAACAATTACTCCTAAATTTAAAGGATTCAAAAGCAATAAAAATCCTCATACTGTGAGTCATGAATTCCTTTCTTGCATTTTACAGTGAAATATTTCTGAAATTTCCTTTACATATGTATTATGGTTGGGGTTGGGGATTATATTGATATGGCTTGCCTTTCAGGTTAAGTTCAAAACCATCATTGCTTCATTATGACTGTATCAATGAGGAAATGAGCGATGAAAGTTTTAGCCCCATGAGGACCTAATGATGCAAGGCTCAGTAACCAGGTGACAGCAGTGTAAAGCAACCAACATGCACAGCGGTATCTTGTGTCCATAGGAGATACGGGCAAATGAATAAGAATGTATTGGTAGAATGAATTAGTAATTTATACTTCATATATCCGCACATCAGTTATATTCCATCAAACGGGATGGGCAAAGTATCACATTAGATGCACACCAGTGTAAGTCACAGGAGACTTTCCTTAGATGGGTATAGGGCCTTATTAGAGGTAAGGAATAATGGAAGAACTATCAATCAGAGCAGTTTTACTTATTTATCTCAAGGATAATGTCAAAATTTAAATCGATACAAATTTAAATACCTAGTTGTTTTAAAATCTACTAAAATCTTAAGGCAGTGTTTCCCACTGAGTTCCCAAGCTATGTGTCCCTTGAAAAAGAAGGGAGGGTTTGAAATGCAATATAGTATGATATTTCCATTCATGACATGGGAATATAATTATTTTCCTTGGAAAGCAGGGGTTCAGATGAGGGAGTTCAAAAAGTATGTTAGGGTTAGTACATGTTGGGGAAAAGGGATTTTGATTTTTGAACATGTCTTTTGTATGTAGCAAAGTGTTGTTAAGATATTTCTGCATAACATTTGCAATCATTTTGCATTCACTGTGTGTTTCTAAAAAGTAAAAATTAAATGGTTAAATGACAATCTTTATGATATGTTTTATTCAGCACCTTTTTTATAATAGATTTGTGTATGCATACAGTAGCAATGAATTATTTCTTTCTATTTTAAAAGAAAAAGTTGAGCTAGACCTTGGGCATATTACCTTCTTTTTTTCCTTTTTTTTTCCCTCAGAGGAAATGTGAAGACCTATACTCACTTTCTAAATATTCAAGAAAAATATTATAACAGATATTTAGCACAACCACTCTGAAGACCATCTTCCTGACATAAGTATTTCATAGGCAGATCATCTTTTATTTCCATAGACTACACATAATGACTAAACCCAATTCCAACGATCCAAACCTACACCTGAGTTTCTCCCATCTCATAATATGCAAAGTAATATTCATTGATATTTTGATTTACTAAACCATAGTACAAATGATTCTAACAGTTATTAGACTGCAAAACAAAAAGTATGTTATAGAAGTTTTCATCATACACACAAAAAAAGCTATTTTATCGACTTTATTAAACTATTGCTTACAGTCAAGTGTTTTTTCTTAAAATATAATTTATACTAAAATGAAAACCTGAAATATCCTGTTATTCTTCAGTGAGTGATCTTCTGTTAAGCCTCTATTATTGACCTAGCATGAATGAAATAAGGTTCTTTAGCATTTCACCTCTATGTGGGGAAGCTCTGCAGTCCCTCCAGAAGCAGGTGGTACCAGTCGCCCTTAAGGTCTTTTTACTGCCCGTGGTTCTAAGGCAGCACCTCTAGTGTCTCTTTCTCTTCCTTCTGTACTTTAGTTTACTATTAAGTTTTTAGTTCATCATGTTTTTTCTTTCCTTCTCTCTCTCTCTCATTTGATTTTTCCTCTTTCTTTCCCTCTTTTTTCTTTCTTTCTTTCTTTTTGCCCCCGTTCCCTCCATCTCTCCCTCTCTCTTTTGATTTAGCCCGTTTAATCAAAGTAGATTATTTAATTTGTTTAATTCCTGGCACTGGTTAGTTCTATGATACAAGATCCTCTTTTCATCCATTTAGAGGCCTAAAATGATGGAAAACTAGTTGCTTAATCTGCTGAAATCTGTTCTGCCATGTTAGATGGCGAAGAAAAACTCCCAATCTACAATAGATGCAGATTTCTAAAAGTTATTCAACACATGTTCTCAAAACAGGTCTATAAGAAAAGGGAAGCCTCATCACCTTAATATGTCACTAGGGACTTTAGCAGATCATCCAAGTGGCTGTAGACATTGCATCTTAGTTGAATTATTTATTTAGTGCTCTGTTCTCCCAAAAAATTCAACAGCCAATTTAAGTTCTCTCCTAACTCAAAAAATATGGAATGCAAGGAATCTGTTATATCAAGGCTTGTATATGGTCTGCCTGCTCAGGAGGAAGAAACTTTCCAGCAAAGTAAGGAGTCAAAGAAATTCACTAAGACATCTATAGTCAAACTGAAACTTATAAAAATAGCCACTTGGTAAGTGTAAATCTGTATTGAGTCTGATACCAGTTCTCGACTAAGCTCATCTACAACATTTAATATCCTGGTCTTGCATAGCTTTACATTTATTGCTAAGACAGTGAAGAAACCTGTGCCATTATCCAGGAGAAAATTAGTACAAACAGCAGCAATTAATCCATCATTTCTAACCTAACCCTCAGCAACTTCTGGCACCAATTAAATTTCCTGTGCAACCAATATTTGAATCATAGTCAGGGTAGCAGATAAGGATGGGTTCATTTAAAAGAAATGGGAGAGAGAAACACACAAACACTCTCCCCCAGCACTGTGAAGTACATGTGCTTCCAGTTGTATGAGAGGGGAAAAGCAACACTGCCACAGAAAACCATTATCTAAGCATCCATGGAAGAAGCCATAAGCAAATCTGATCCTTATTGCAACACCTTGACACCTGTCGTAGATTTTCCTACACTGAGTGCTTAATTGGCTTGTTCACTGTATTGGAGATAAATTCACTTTTTTAGGCTCTTCAAAGGAACACAACAGTCTACTTGATTGCTACCTCTCCCTGACAAGAGCAGGTTGAGAATCTGAGGAAGAATGTGTTGCAGCCATCTATAGATCTTTGGTATCATACAGCCAAGGACTCAGCCTGGTACTTTCTGATGTGCCTTGATACTTTTCATTTATCCTTATTAGCAGTGGATCCTGGCAACTTTATGGATGATGAGTGAAAATTAGCTTCTTCAAGGAATGCCAGAGCAAGAAATATGCACGGGTGGCTTTTCCAGTTCAAGCTCAATGTTGGAAAGGGAGCAAGATATGCTTAGAAGATGTGAGAGCTTTTCTGATGAAGGTTGCAAATCAATGCTTTTTCTACACACCCCCATCAAACATTCTGGGCTGACATCTTTGTGAATGGAGCAATGAGTCTGCATTTCCATACATACACTTACTTAATTATTTGGTTGATACATGTTCTTTTCACACGCCCGGGAATATTTCTTCTTCTTTTGGACATAAGATCAGAAATGTGCATTTCCATTTATCCTCACTATCCCCAGGCTTTTGAGAATGTTGAAATGAAATTCAGCAAATATCATCACAACAGTACAACTCTAATACTTTTGATGCTTAGACCTGATGAAGCTGTTGTTAGGGAAAGCAGTCCTCCTGGTGGATTTTTCTCACCTACTGCTTCAGAACAATGTCCAACTGGCTTCCATGCAGAAAAACGGCTTTGAAGCCATTTATACTATTTATTTTAGGAAAACAAACACAAAAACAAACCCCCAAAACACCTGCAGTGATAGGGAATTAACAGGTCTTTGAGATACCTTTCATTACGCATCACCTCTGCAACCACCACCACCAGCAGTTTCTGATCATGGTAACCAGTGGTAGTGAGTCTAGATTACATCACTTTATGATGCAAGCTGTCTGGGATTCCTTTTCTCTATTGTGACGAAATATCTAAAAGGGATTCCCACAGTTTTCCACCATTCAGACAACATCTTTTTCCTGAAGAAATAATTTCAATTTCAGCAGTGCTACTGTTGGCCCACACAAACCTTCTTTTGCTATGATAAGTGTTCTTAATGGCTGTTACATGAGCCTAAAAATTAACAGAAACCTTTCAGTTTCTTAAAACTCTTCTATTATTACCCTGAATTTCTTCTGTATCAACCTTTATGTTGACCAGTTTCTGAATCATCACTTTCAACATTTTTGTACTCAAGACAGACATAGTCATGACCTAACCATGTAATAATAGTCCTTTCACTCAAGATGGCAGAAGTAAACAGAAATATTTTCTAACCTGGTAAGTAATTTGAGCCACAACAGAGAACACATAGACTTTGGTATGTAATTGTGGTTAATGGTACCACATATATCCATTCTTGTGAACAGTAGTGTGATTTTATTTCCAGTACTGCAATAACTTTCTAATACACCTGCAAGCATTTTCCCTTATAAAGACAATCAGAAATCCATTTGTGAGTTAGAAGTCCTCTTTTCTTCCAAAAGTTTGCACTAAATCTTTACAAATCAGTCACAATTCAACAAATGGTCTAGACTTTAGCTGCATTACCAATTTTGGTTTGTAATTTACCTGGTATAATGTTACCTGGTTTGGGGGTGAACATCATGGGACAACAGTTTCAGTTTGGGAAAAAATCCCAGATACATTGCATGGTAAATATTTTGGGCAGTTTTAATATTTAGTCCACCTGTCCTATTGTAGAGACACAGCTGAAGGTAAACTAAACCTAATGAACACTTATTTGTACTGGGAATTGAAACTACTTCAAACCTATGGAAATTCAAACTTTATGGACTTTTTTTTTTTTTTTTTTTCTCATTTTGTCATAGCTACTTATCATTTCTTGGTCCAAATACTTAAATAACTGAAAATCTTCTGACTCTGACTTTTTCTTTCCAAACTGTGAGTACAGCTATAGATTGGTAGACTCGTGTTCAGGCTTGATTTCTGATCCAAAACCATTAACTTCAATGGCCTTTGGATCAGACCCTTAGAGATCTTGTTTTCAATATCCTCTTTCCAGTACTCTGTACTGCATAATTAAGTGCAGTCTTAAAATTGACCCTTGCATACTCTGCTCATTATTCCTTTCTAATTTAATATGTTTCCATGCATGGCTACATTTTGTCTCTTGCTCTTTATCCCGTTTTCTATCTAGCACCTTGTCTTATCTGTGACTCTTTACCTAGTTAGTAATCTCTGATGTGGAACCTTGCCAAATGCTGCTTGAAAATCCAAGTCTGTTATACCTAAATAAATTCACTTATCTGTCATGTCAGTGTTACCTTAAAAGAATTCTAACAGGTTATTTAAGCATGACCTTCCTTGGCTAAAGCTATTCTGGCCGCCTTTAATGAACTATACTGTAGCAGGTATTCTCCTACTGACCTCTATCAAGATTCTTTTTCCCTAAAGCTCATGTTAAACTATGTGGCCTACACTTTATTGCTTTATCTCCTAAGACCCTTTTTTTCTAATAACTGACTTATATTCATCGCTTCTCGGTCCTCAAAAATCTCTTTCATATCTAGCGAACTCCTAAAACATAGTATTTAACAAGTTACCAACACCTTAGTCTGTTCTTTCATGAAATACATTTATAAGTGAAAAACATCCAAATGTGTGGATAGCTCTGGTTCCTGTTGACTGTGTTATTACAGAAGTATTTATAAAAATACTATGTTAGTAACTACACAAATATAAGCATACAGTAAACGTTTACAACTTACCTAAACGAGCAAGGAAGGTTTGGGAGGAGGGCTAAAGAGCATCCAAGTCACAAGTTACATCTGTCTCAGATGAACAACAGATTTGGCAATTCTCCCATGCCTGGCAGTTAGTTCTAACCAGGTATAACCTTCCCACATTTTTTTTTAAATCATTGCGTCTACTGCTTTAAGTCCTGCCTGAATAAATAATCTTTACCCTTTTAATGTACAAACCCCCAGTCTTGTAACTGCACATATTCTACCGTTTCTTTATCCCCATAATGTTCACTGGCATTATTTTAAGAGTTTGGATTCTTCTACATTTCAACTAGCTTGGTTGCAGTAGATCGTTAGAAATTCCATTTTCATTTAATATTCTTTTCCCTATTATCAGAAATTTTGACTGGATAAAAATTGGCAGGAGATATTTTCAACTGTACCATGGAATATTTTTAAAATTTATTTTTTCTAATGAACTGGCAATTATTCTCAAGCATTATTTCAGTGAATATTTTAGCATAACCCCAGCAGGAGAAAGCAAAAAAGTCATAGGAAAAAAAATACATTTTTCCTGGTCAGTATCGGTTTCGTCATTGGGCTGTTCCAACAGGAATTTTTCCTTTTGCTTTTTTATGATAAATTCCATTCTGGAGCTTAAAAAAACTTTTGCCTTATAAAATATTATCTGAAAAATACTGTACAATCTTACTTCCTATGTTTTCTCCAAAAATATTATGAAATGGTCTGAGAAACAGAAAAAGTGTCTTTGGTTGAAGAAAAGAAGAAAATTCAGGAAATAATTGGGTTCATTCCTTATAGAAGTCTGAGTGGAAGAAAGCAGCAGTTTTATAGGCGTTTCCACCTTTAAATAAGTTGGAAAAAGTGTGGTGTCATCAAAAGATGATCTAATTCTACAAGTCTTATGAGGAAACTGGATGGGGCAGATCTCACTCTGTGTAGTGAAATCTGGGACCTAGCAGTGTCTGAGTAGATTCAGAGGCTCCACAAGCTCTGAACTTGAAACGAGTGCAGTAAGATGAGAAAGCAATAAGGAGTATTGGACCTGATAGCTAGTTTCACT
The DNA here is from genome assembly GCF_965231255.1 of Vanellus vanellus. Classification (NCBI taxonomy): domain Eukaryota; kingdom Metazoa; phylum Chordata; class Aves; order Charadriiformes; family Charadriidae; genus Vanellus; species Vanellus vanellus. The sequence goes on from NC_138907.1 coordinate 86,715,994, forward strand.
AGATGTGTTTCAAATAAGGGAAGAATTGGTAAAATCCATTCTGGCAGCCATTAAAGCCAAAGACAATAACTAAAAAGGATTTGGGAAAGCCGTGGATACATGCAATACGAAACTAGGAGGTGGGGTAGTAAAGAGGAGCAAGAGTCAAACAAAAATTATAACAACTATAAAATAGTAGTATAGAGTTTCCAGCACAGAGGGCCTCTTGGATAACTACATTCTCCAAAACCGGACTCAAAAAGGCAACAGAATCCTTATGACTCCACTGTCAGGAAACATATATGACAATACAGTGACAGTGTTGTTAAAGAAAAATTCTCAACAGACAATTATACACTAAAGGAGGAGAAGGCCTTGATTAGTAAGGCAGAGAAATCATCCTTTCCACACAACAGGAAAAAGTAATTGAGAGTGGGAAGTCTACTTGAACATAGGCTAGGTGTGCATTTGAGTTGTGCCCAACTCAAAATGGGGCACTCCACAGGTCTTGACCATTACCCTTTTGCCCACACTCTGTCCATTAACATTGCAGAGCTACTAAAACCCATATATAGGAAGGAAAATGCAGTGGAATTGCCCTATTATGGTCACAGATAAGAGCTAGAACATAGTGCAATTGGAGTGCAACAAAGGTTTGATTTGAGTTTTTAAAAGCAAACAGCATAGTGTCCAAAACAGACAAAGCCATTCAAACTCACGTGGTTATCTCCTCAGATCAATATTTTTCATGCAGTGGAAGCCAGGGTCCCTGAGGGAATCACAATGGAGTAACTGTTAGCAACTGTTGAGTATTTAACAGAAACCCTTGTCTGGAAATGATCAACAGTAGAAGAGAGAGCAGAGAAGCCTGGCTGGTTACAAGCAGTCTTAAAAGTAAATGGTTGCCTGATATTACGAGCAAGGAAAAATAATTTGACTACCTGTCCTTTTAGCAAGAAATCCTACAAAGACCATGTGAAGTAGATATTTCAGTGTTTCAGTGAATAATTTTTGACAGTCAGAATATTTCAGTTCACCACCTTGCTTTTATGTATTACTTTAAAGGTATAGTAGTCATTTGATTAATTACAGACATATGTGTCTCTCTTCGCTGCTGATGGCTGTATTTTGTATGCTCTGACATCAAGCTTTTAATGTATAAATTAGTAGACTTTGAATGTCATTTACCCCATCTGTAATGTCACTGTGTATCTTTTCTTCCTTTTCTTAGAGTACAATAATTCAGTGTCTGACATTACAGAGATTCAGGTTAACACTACAGGTAGTGCAAAGTCTTAGAGATATTTTACTGCTATTCCTTTTTCTGGTCTGTACATCTTGCTGCCTTCACTATTTAAATAGTGATCTGTTCCCACACAGCGAAGTGGAAAGTTGTTACAAAGGTGATGATATTTTAACATTTATGGAAATCTCAAACAATGCTCTATGGAGAAAAGGGGAAAAAATCAATTTCTTCAATGTTTCTCTCTCTCCTATGAGGACAGGCTGAGACGGTTGGGGTTGTTCAGCCTGGGGAAGAGAAGGTTCTGGGGAGACCTTGCAGTGGCCTTCCAGTACTTAATGGGGGCCTACAGGAGAGCTGGGGAAGGACGTTTTACAAGGGTATGTAGTGATAGGATCAGGGGGAATGGCTTCAAACTGGAAGAGGGGAGATTTTGATATTTCAATTAGATACTAGGAAAAACTTTTTCACTTTGAGGGACTGGAACAGGTTTCCCAGAGAAGTTGTGGATGCCCCATCCCTGGAAGTGTTTAAGGCCCAGGCTGGATGGGGTTTTGTGCAACCTGGCCTAGTGGAAGGTGTCCCTGCCTTTTGCAGGGGGGTTGGAACTAGATTATTTTTAAGGTCCTTTCCAACCTAAACCATTCTATGATTCTATGATTTGCAAGGTTGCTATAGTTTGTTTCATTGCCAGATGAATTCTTGAGCTTCTATATGGCAGATTGAGATCTTCTCAACTCTTTAATTTTTGAATGGGCTCAGTTATCAAACTATTTTTCGTGAGCTAAGTAGTATGAATCATACAACACAGTAAATAGAACAGGACAAAATACAAGAAGGTAGTTCATAGTCTACCTCACAATGAAAATACACCTACAAAATCATCCTGTTCTCTGTGCAAATGTAATGCCACTATCATCACCATCACCTAGGTATTCAACCCAGTTCAGCCTTACATGATTTCCTTTAGTCATTCTAAACGTTTCTGGTCAAGTCAATTTTCATGGTAATAAAATCTTTTTCGAATGCCAGTACTTTAAGCAGTTACACCATTTATTCCATAATAAATTGTTTCTTGGAAAATGCTATTTACAAGCTGAGTTTCTTTGCTCTGGGCTGCCTGCCACCTCATTTTGGCTTGCTTCATAGGACTCTGCATTTAAATATGGCTATAAATTGGTATAAATCTCCTGTAAGATTCTCCTACAGCTCTCCACCCAGAAATACAATCTATTTGCCCTCTTCAGCTTCTGAGAAACAACACACCACTCAAATGCTCATAGAATGTGTCCTTCATTCAACAGAGATAATTAGTTTCAGTTACTTAAACTGAGCAACTATTTCCCTTCAAAGAGGATATTATATTTGCCTAATTGCATTTAAGTGCTAAACACTGTAAAGGATAATGTTTCCTGAGAATGGCATTTTTGGGGGTCTTTGCTAGTGGAAGGCTAGCTGCCTGTTACAAGGGTCACTAGAAAGCTACAGACAGTTTGAGTAATGGATGAAAATTCACAGATCACTGAGCACAGGCACATTTTTTTCCCAAATGACTTTCAGTGAATCTTTCCCATACAATTCATATCCTTATCATATGCCCTGAGTAAGCATGAAAGGTAAAGTGTGGACTTTCTGTTATGTTATGAAGCAATCAAGATTGAGCTAAGTGAGAAAGATACTAGTCTGTAGATTTCTGCAAAAGACCTACTGAGACGTCAACCCCACCAGCCTTATTATTTTTTTGTGTGTGTCTCTCCCTGTCTTAATTAAAGCGCCCCTTCCACTAGCTTGTTCCAGCAAGACATTCACAGTGCAGATGCTGCGGTTTCATTCCAGTCAGAATACAGACATGCTAGACAACTTTGCCTTTAATTTTTGGCTAAACAAACAGGCAAACAAACAGTAGATGAAACTAATGGAGAGCTTAATTATATCTATCCATCAAGCCCTAAATTCGCTTCCTTTCAGAATAGCAGGCACTGTCTTTAAATCCAAAAGGACTGATGGCAAGATACCAAGTTTAAAATTCTCCCACTGTCATAGGCTGTTTTACTAATTATCCAGATTCCAAGGCAATCATACAACCGTAATCATTCACCTCACGCCTGGAAACATAAGTCTTGTTCTTTTGATGAATATTTATAAGACAGTGTAAAGCAGTCTACTTTCTTTTCCCTTCAGGCAAGACAATTTGGAGTTCATCAATATGTATTACCAAGGACTTTTATAAAAGGCACTTCAAAGGAAATTCATCAGGCATTCCTTTTGTCTTGATTTCTGTTAGACTGATACTTCCTTTTGACAAGTATCAATAAATTATCCTCTGATGGCTAGAAACTTGATGTCTTATTCAGAAACTTCCTCACACAGCAAAGTCTGGTCCTTAAGTTTCTGATGAAATTTTTAGCATCTAGCTTCTAATTTAAGGATAAAGGAGGACAGAGGAAGCAAATGAAGGACAAAATAATCAATGTATTTATACAGTGGTTCTATGACATATTTTGCTTTCAGAGATGACAGGAATTTGCCAGTTAAGAATTTCCATGACCTACATTCCTTGTCACTTTTTCCATTTGACTTTTGACCATATTTGGAATTCCTTAAAAGAAAAAATGAGACTCTTAGTCCCCAGCGCTCATACTGAACAATAAGCAAATTAAAACCAGCTTAATGCAGATACATAGTGTTGAATGACAGAATGTCTCTGTCCCAGTAGGTTATTAATTTTCCTCCTTTGGATGCTGGCACAAGGGCTCATATTTCTGGGAAAGGAGGGTGAGATCTTAAAGTGGAATGGAAAAAAAACCTGCTTTTCTGATAAATATGCAATAAAAATACTTTAATGCTGCATATTGTTTCCTTAAACCAGGACACCTCAATTAAAAGTAAGTAGCATCTTTGTGATTATTTAGTTATTTTGCCAAAGATGCATGCACAAGCAAACTACCATGGAACAAACAAAAAAGCATAGGTTAGTATGTGACCATAAAGTAAGTACAAGTCTGTGCATTCATGGAGAAAATAACTGGGGAAAAAATCGTAGTTTAAAATTTCCCTGTTTTGTTGTCTTAAATAAGAAATGGAATTATTGTAAGAATACTTTATGGATGTGTGCGTGCGAAATGCAATTTTAGCTTTAAAAGGGAGGCAGGCATTTCCACAAGTAAAAGTGAATTTTCCAGTCATTTTGTGCTGTAATGAGCTCACATACCATGATCAGGCCAGTCTCAATTCCTCAGGGGCAGCAATGCAGCAACCTGAATGGTTGGCCATTTCAGTCTTCAGTAAAGTGCACGTAGCAAGTGCCCACTTCTTTTTCCACAACTGGTGCTACGCTTGTATCATTAACAAAACCATTTTGGAACATAATTTCTTGTCAGAACACAATCCACAATTGAGGGTCTAGTTTGTGTGTACACTGGGGGAGATGAGGGGCAATGTTTTTTGTTCTCCTTTGAAAACACATATATTGTGATGAGCATTTCAAAAGGTTGTGTCTTTTTTTTTGAAAATTTCAGAAGGATCCTGGGGAAAATTAGTTCTCCTCTATGGCTGTTGACCAGAAAAGTGCAGTAAAATCATAGAATCATAGAATGGTTTAGGTTGAAAAGGGCCTTGAAGATCATCGAGTTCCAACCCCCCTTGCCATAGGCAGGGACACCTCCCACTAGACCAGGTTGACCAAGGCCACATCCAGCCTGGCCTTGAACACCTCCAGGGATGGGGCCTCAACAATCTCTCTGTGCAATCTGTTCCAGTGCCTTACCACCCTCAAAGTGAAAAACTTCTTCCTAATGTTTAAACTAAACCTGTCCTCTTCCAGTTTAAAACCATTCCCCCTCGTCCTATTGCTACATGCCCTAGTAAAAAGGCCTTCCCCAGCTCTCCTGTAGGCCCCCTTTAGGTACTGGAAGGCCGCAATAAGATCTCCCTGGAGCCTTCTCTTCTCCAGGCTGAACAGCTCCAACTCTTTCAGACTCTCCTTATAGGAGAGGTGCTTCAGCCCTCAGATCATCCTCATGGCTCTCCTCTGGACATGCTCCAGCAGGTCTGTGTCCTTCTTATGTTGGGTACTCCAGAGCTGGATGCAGTACTCCAGGTGGGGTCTCACGAGGGTGGAGTAGAGGGGCAGAATCATCTCCTGTGACCTGCTGGCCCCAATTCTTTTGATGCAGCCCAGGATATGGTTGGCCTTCTGGGCTGCGATCTAACATTGCTGGCTCATGTTGAGCTTCTTGTCAATCAGCACACCCAGGTCCTTCTCCTCAAGGCTGCTCTCCAGCCATTCCCTGCCGAGCTTGCATTTGTGCTTGGGATTGCCCCGACCCAGATGTAAGACCTTGCACTTGGCCTTGTTGGCATGCATGAGGTTGGCTTGGGCCCACCTCTGCAGCCTGTCCAGGTCCCTCTGGATAGCATCCGTCCCCTCCAGCGTGCCTACCTCGCCAAACAGCTTGGTAGCATCGGCAAACTTGCTGAGGGTGCACTTGACCCCAGCGTCCATGTCTCCGACAAAGATGTTGAACCGTCCAGCCAGTTCTTTATCCACCGAGTGGTCCATTTGTCGAATCCATGTCTCTTCAATTTAGAGACCAGGATATTGAATGGGAAATTAAAATTAACTTGAGTACTGATAAAGGTTAACTTATCATTTAGACTGAATGTATCCAGATCAAGATGCAAATTGCACAAAGGACTTTCTCAACTCTCTCCCTAAAATAGACCTGAGAAACCAGCAAATTTTCCCTTGGCAGTAAAGACTTACAACACAAAAAGGCATCAAGTATATGTAGATGCCCTGAAAATGAACTGACAGACTTTTCATCACTGTATTTGAGTTCTGCTTAAAACTTTCTTTTTATCTTCTGAGGGTACAGAAAGACCTTATAAATCTACAGTAGGTAATAAGAACCTTAAGTAACTGAATATGAAAAAAAATATTACAGAACGTATTTGCTGTTATGAGTAATATTATATGAAGTAAAACTAACTTCTGTGTATCTAGAAAGTAAAGTAACTTGATAGAAGAAGGTAATAGAAACTCTGATAGCTGTTACTTATCAGTTGCGTAGTAGTTAAATTAAAAAAAAAGTAACATGCCATGGCACAAGAACAAGGTTTACTATCTCAAATTGGCAAGCTGCTGTGCCTTGATCTCAGCTAAATTGGATTGTTTACCAATGGAAATAGGAGAAAATTAATTTTCTCAATCTTTCTCTGAAAAAAAAGCCCCCTTATTTTCCACATAAATACATTCTTTGTGCCACATGAAGTGCTTAATGTTTAGATTTGAAAAGCTGGTTATTGTGGACATCTAATTAGAATAACTCAGTGTCTAAATTATTGTACTTAATGTGCTACTCTGAATAAATATTTAATATGCTACCTCAGGTGTTCCTGTCTTAGGATTTTGATATCTATTTCCTAATTACAGCAGAGCAGTTGTAATACCGAAGCTTGTGCCATGGCCAGTAGAATTTCTAAGGAGAAGTTCAACATGCATTTTAAAATATTAATGCAAGGTTAATCTGTCAAGACTTGTGAAAATTCAGGATGAAAATAGGTAACTATCGCCTCATGGTACTTCTGTTAAATAAGTGCATACTAATAGATGGATGAAACTTCCCTGGGGTTCAGCTTTTGACAGGCAACATTTCTTTCAAGCCTCGATAAAAAAAAAAATACCAAAACCACGCAATGCAAGTGGGGGGAATGACATATGACAGTCAGCCTCCTGGGATATTATCTTCCTGAACTTCTGATGCTCCTGGCATCGTGTTTTCGATTCAATGCAGATTTAAGGTCAACAACAAGAAACAGCATCCTTGAATGACCCTTGAATGAAAACACATATGAAATCCTACAATTTGGAGCTCTCTTTCACATGCAATTCTCTATCCTGTCTTCTCTTTCTTTGCCATCATGATTTTTAAAATCAATTCGACATACTAAGCTTCAGATGTCAGTGCAGAAGATTTCTGTTTCCTCCTGGTTCTTTGTCTGCCAGGTAGGATGTGCTTCAGTGCCTGACCCCAGGAGCTATACCACTCCAGCCTGAGGAAAATTTTAAACCTAGCTTGGCTGTGTCAGACAATTCCATTTAATGAAATATTTTGGGTTGTGGTTTTTTGGTTTTGTTTTTGTTTTTTTTTTTTTTTTTTTTTGCATTGACACAACTCTGAGCTTGATGAGGTGGAGACTGAGGGTCACATTCACTTGGCATTTTCCTTTGGTGGGTTTACATGCTTGCTGTGTAAATGGATTGCAACTCCTAGGCTTTGAGTCTACCCTCTTCATCTAACACGTATGGGTCTGGGGTGTCTACCTGAGCCCTGGTAGGTGAGCACAAAAATCTTGGATGCAATGAGCTATCCTAGCATCCTTTGTGAAATTGAACTGAGTGTTTAATAAAGACGCCTGCAACAGGAAGAAAAGGACTGAGAAAGAAGCAGTATCTATAACATGACAAAATCAATCCCAATTTAAAGATAAAAGCTTGTCTTATTTATTAAATTTATAAAAGTCCTGTCCTGTTATTTAGGACTTCCAACAGAGTTCACTCCAGCTGGTATAAATATCTTCCCCACCAAAAAAGTGTTCAACAAGACCTGGCCACCATCGTGGCTCTACAACCACTTACACATGAAAGTTTGTAAAACAAATTATGGCTATTGATTTGCTGTTTTTCACGCTTTAGATTATACATTTAAAAGTATGCAAGGACAAGAGGGATACTCAGTCAAATGCCCTTTTAAAACCTGTGTCAAGGTGTCTTTTTAAGATTTTCAGATACCAAAATAAAATACATGTGTTGAATTTAAGTTTCAGTGATAAATGATATTAACTCATTAGCTGTGTTCAGTTGCCCAAGCTGAACATAGAAGAAAACAAAATTAAAAATATCCAAATTTGGAAGATAATCGGGTAGAATTCTGTCTTTCTATTCCAAAGGTTTTGTATTTGCTCTTCCTTTTAAAATTATATTTTAGAGCCTCTTCATCAACAGCTTGCACATCTGGAAAAGAAAGAGCAGGAGAAGACAAAAGGGGGTGACTAATTTCATGCAACCTTTCCTTCCATTGGAATAGTTAAAAGCTCACTAAATCCAGACTACCTGATGTAGGTGACTTATGCTGAATATCAGGGCACTTCTCCTCAGTTGTTTTTGTTACACATGAAGTCAAGAAAGATCTTATGAACTGTTTTGCTTGCAAAATGAGACACTTTTCAGATTAGGTCTAGGGTTCTTTTTATATATTTGTCAAAATAAAGAATAAAAAGCATGTGAACCTGTGAGAGTGAGTGGGCGTAAGCATTTATGACAGGGAGAGAAAGAGGCTACCTTTCTGGTTTGGAAATTGTACTTTGAAAGCCTTTTAGAGTAATTTCTGCAAATTATATTGAAGTCTTCTTCCACCAGATTATAATTTTGGTTAGGATTGTTCCCATCAGCTCTCTAAAACATCAGATTGTGACGTCTATCCTCTGTCAAGACTCTCACAGACACCAGTAACGTAATGAACTAGTACTTAATTATTAATAAATACTACTAATGGAGTGCTATTCCCTTCCCCTCTACAAGATAGGGATATCTGTTGTGTTCTCAGCTACACAGAGATGAATTTTCTCCTCAGAAATGAGAGAAATGCTCTCCTCTCAGGGAGCATTTTGTTCAATGACAAAGGATTATGGATTTCAGATTTGAGCCATATGATTCCAAGCAATGTCTGATGAAGATTCAAAATACATATATAACCACTAAAATAAAAAAGATGCAGGTCATAGGTTCATTTTTTACATCTTGTAGCACATGTATTATTTTCAAGTTCATGGGTACCTGGTGGGCCAGTGTACCATATATATAGAATGTACAGCTCTGACCACTGTAGTCTCACAGAGGAACAGATGGAGATATTCAGGATATTGGAAAAGCCATAATACTTAGTGTCATCATATTTGCACTTCCAGTTGCAATGGTAGTGTATTGCAATGATGAATGAATATTAACTGACACAGCAGTTTGACAAGGTTTTTGTTATCTTTCATTAACTAGTCTCTGTTTACTCTTACCATCATTTTTGCATGTTTATTGAGTTCATTTGAGTAGGGCCAAGATATTTTAATGCTATTACCTTTGGTAACAAAACAATATAATTATTTAAAGGGACTGTAGAACCTCATATATGAGGAAAAGCTGAAAGAGCCTGGAGAAAAGAAGGCTCAGAGAGATCTTATTAATGTATAGAAATAGCTGAAGGGAAGGTGGAAAGAGGACAGAGCCAGGCTCTTTTCAGTGGTGCCCAATAACAGGACAAGAAACAATGGACACAAACTGAAATGCAGGTTCCCTTTGAACATCAGAAAAAAAACTTTTTTTACCATGAGGGTGACAGAGCACTGGCAATGTTTGTCCAGAGAAGCTGTAGAGTCTCCATCCTCAGAGATGATAAAAAAAAAAAAGTCTAGGCACAGTCCTGGGAATCTGAGTCTGGGTAGCCCTGCTTGAACAGGGGAGTCAGACCAGGTAATCTCCAAAGGTCCCTTCCAGCCTCAATCATTTAGTGTTTCTGTAAGTCTGTGAAGGAAAAGATATAAAAGAACAAAGAAACAAGTGCAGCTTTAGAATCGAAGATTTTCTGTGCTATTGTTTTTTGTGTATTTTTTGTGAATTTTATGTAGTATTTTATGTAGTATTGTTTGTGAACCTGACATGGAAGGTTTTGTGTCTAATGAGCAGTCAAGATCAAGAAGCATTGATCTTTACCATATATGATGTTTAAGAGCAATTTTGTGAATAATTTTAACTTATGGGTGTGTGTATGTAGAATACAAAGTGTCCATGTAGAAAAGAAATTGTCCCGCTCAACACAAATGCAAGGTCTCGAGAAGAGCAGAAAACCATTCTATGGAATATTAGATGATTTTATTTCTCTAGGATCTACAGATGTCAAGGAATGAGATCCAAAACTATATTCTACTGTACATTGTTTCACTAATATATTTTTTTTTATATTATATTTATCGGTATCGTTAGAATTCCCTAATAGCTCATTAAGCAATGGTCATTATCTGTTTGTTTCTTCCATTACAGTAGTTTCCTCTTTCCATTGAGTTTTAGGTGCTTGGATTTCTTTTCAAATTTTTAATTCCTCCCTCCCCCCCAATTCACATAGACACATGTCTAGGATATAATATCAGAAGAATAACAAAGAAACATGCCTTTCATGTGCAACAAACGATGAGATCTGCGATGGCCCCTTGGTTATTTAGGGAGCTTATTCTAGTATATAAAACCAGCATATAGGAAAGTTTTGTTTGCCAAAGAGCTGCCCCCTTTGCCCTAACTGTTGCATCAATAAAGCAGATTTGTACATCATGACCTTTCTTTTTGTGTTCCAGTTGGAGCTATAGATATCTTAAATCCTGAACTGTAATATGGGTTAGGGAGCTGAATAGAGAGCAAAGATATTTCTGTTATCTCTCATGCTGCTAAAAAGACAAGCTGTAGTATTCTTTACTAGTGGTTGCCCAGTTCAGAGGCAGCCATGGGAAGAATAAATAATGAGCTCATCTTCTGGGTCTTTTATGATGGGACAGAGTTTCCCAAGGAGCCAAAGAGACGAGCTGTTTTTATCAGCAGCTACTGCTGCAGATCTGGTGTTTGGACTTAACTCTTTTAAGGAGATAGGGCAACTAAGATGATTAAGGGATTGGAGCATCTCCCTTATGAGGAAAGGCTGAGAGAGCTGGGACTCTTTAGCCTGGAGAAGAGAAGGCTGAGGGGAGACCTTATTATGGCGTACAAGTATCTAAAGGTGGGTTGAAGGAGGATGGAGCCAGGCTCTTTTCAATGGTTCCCAGTGACAGGACGAGGGACAATGGGCACAAGTTAGAACACAGGAAGTTCCGTTCAAATACACGGAAAAACTTCTTTCGGGTGAGGGTGACAGAGCACTGGCACAGGCTGCCCAGGGAGGTTGTGGAGTCCCCTTCTCTGGAGATTTTCAAGACCCGCCTGGATGCAGTGCTGAGTAATGTGCTCTGGGCAATCCTGCTTTAGTAGGGGAGTTGGACTAGATGATCTCTAGAGGTCCCTTCCAACTCTGAAAATTCTGTGATTCTGTGATTCTGTGATTCTGTCATCTAAGGTTATGATATAACACAGAAAATAGCATGTAAATAAACATTAAAAATAGAATAATATTCAATTTAGTATATATGAGTAACTAAAAACGTATGTTCTTTTAATGATAAAAAGTCAAATACAAAGGTAGATCAGATAAGTAGATTCAGAAAACAGGAAGAAGCCAAGTTTGCCGCCAGTAAGATGTTGGAAATCCAGATTAATTGCAAACAAGCCCTTCCATTTCTAATGACACTCCACAGTGTCCTTCATGGTGTTCATAGAATCATAGAATCATAGAATGGTTGAGGTTGGAAGGGACCTTAAAGATCATCTAGTTCCAACCCACCGGACACAGGCAGGGACACCCTCCACTAGACCAGATTGCTCAAAGCCCCAAAGTGTTGTGGTCTTACCATGCTTGAGATTGTCATGCTGATACACGTGTAGTTGTATGAACTGCAGCTGGGTTATGTGCCATCTACAAACTGCATGCAAATGCAATCCACAACAAATATTTTACTCTTCAGCAGTCTGCCTTAAACATACTGATCATCTGCAAATATCTCAAGATCCTGCCTTGATATTCCATTTGACGTTAGTAGAAGGCTTGTTGACACTCAGAGTAAGAATCTACATTTCAATATATGCATCAAGACACAGTTCCACAATATCAGTGAATCATACCGTTATTAGCAGCACAGGACAGAGTGTATAACATTGCTATGTCAGCTGTGTATCGGTTCTGAAAACTGCAGAAGAGAAGAAGAAATCCTTGCTCCCTTCATGTCTATGGTCTAGTTACACCTTTACTCAAGCAAAAACAGCTTTTTATTTCTTGATTTATCTGAGCATCACCTAACTTCTGACACCTTTTTTAAAAGTGGCCGAAATAAAGTTATTCAGAAAAGCATTCTAGCTTTTCATATATCGATTAATAAGTTTCAAAGTACAGCAAGAGAGAGGTTGAAGGCTCTGTGACCAGTGTGGAGTTACAGGTGGAAAGCAATAGCACTACTGACTGTCAAGTTTTTGGTTCTGACATTTTATATCTATGAAAAAGTTAAACAGATGGGAGAAAGCAATCTCCTCCCCACCACCCACAAAAGTGAGGTTTTTTAAGAGCTTTCTCCTGAGGCCATGTACCTATGTGTTCTTTTAAAATTTCATTCACTGGGGACTTTTGCACTCTTAATCAAGTGGTCATGGTATGTAGTATGTCACCTGCCTCTGACCTGCAGATTAAAGATACCATGAAGCCTGTTTTAATATTTGTGCTTATAACCTCTTGGTTTTTTTCATACACTGACTAGATCTACTCTTAAAAAGACTCTAGATATGTGTTTCCAAGCAGATTAGCATTAATCAAAATTTTTTAGAGAGCTTCAGAAACAACTTCTTAGAATGTGCAAAATCTGTTATTTCCCTGTCTTTCACCTTGCCTTCTGCATATACACAACTTTTTGTGCTCATCTTGGATATTTTGCGGCTTGTTAGATTTTCCTGTGCAGAACTGGAATGCAGTTAAATTGATCCTGTTATTAAGTATATTTTACCTACTTCTTAACGCTTTTATCCTTTGGACCTGTAACAATTAACAGTGCAACATAAACCAAGTAGATCCATGTATACATCTGAAACTTAGGGTAAAGCAAAGTTACTGTTACCCTAAATTGTATGTTCTTTTATTCCTGGGGCGGCTAATAATGTTTGGTTGGGTTTTTTTTTTAACATTTCTTTATCATAGTTATATCAGGTAGACACTAGGAATGCTGAGCTACTTTGAAAATACAGTTAAGCTTTCTGAAATGGAAAATTACTCTGTGATATAGCTGGTGTATTAATTATACGCTAGTCCAATGATTGATTACGCTGTGGAGTGGGAATTGCTCTCAACCCTCTCCCCTTTGAGATTCTGCCACAAACTTATTATTAAAGCACCTGCATCCTCACATAAGCATTCAATGATGCCATCACTGTTTTTAATCTTTCTGTAATTTTGGGAACATGCTGCATGCTCTCCAAGGTGCAAGAAGGACATGTTGTACCTATTAACCTTTCCACACAACGAGTGTTCATTGCATCCAGCAGCCTGACAGAGGCCCAGTCAACTACTGGATTGGACCAAGCAACGAAATGCATGTGTTTTGTACAGCATATGCTATCAGCTAACAACCTGAAAGTCATCTTCCGCATGGAGTGAACTTAGAGCGAACAAATTAAAGCTCATGTAGCAAATAAATCATCATGATAACGTCTGCTTCTGTTTGCTAAAGGAATATGGGAACCTTGGAGAGTAAAACATGAGGATTTTAAGGGCTGTCTCAGTGACAAACTGTATAAAGTAGACAGATATAAGGAAAATATCTTGTAGTGGTGAATTTTTCATTAGAAGTCAATAAACTCTGTAAAGCTGTCAAATGTTAACTAGCTTACCTTCTGCTCTTTGCAAAAAGGTTAATGGATACAGCACATTTTTAGTGTGACACTGAAAAGCGAAGCATGACAAATGGTATGCTCTTGTGTTTGTTTTGCACCCTTTTTTAATTTTTTAATTATTGCTTTGGTTTTAGGCCTACTGCATGTAAAAGTGGCTAGAGTGTGAATTGATATTAGGGCTTCTTGAAAAGCTTTACCCAAGCACAAAATATGACATAAGGCCATCATGAAGGCTCAAGAGACAGATTTCCCCAAGACTAGGTGTGGATGTAGTGCTGAAGGCCCTTGACCACTGCCCATTCAGCCCTTCTGAACTTGTCCAGATTATGTTGTTTCTCTGTTGCTTTGTCGATTTAAACTGGGGGCTTGAAGGTCAGAGACTGCAAGTTTCCAGCAGTTTCATGCAGCAAGCAGCACAATGAGGCTTTGATTTCTTTTGAGGCTTCGATTTCTTTTGAGGCTTCTAGGCAGGACTATAATAGAAATAATTAATAATAATCACATGAGTGTTGTGAGGAAAGCACGTGTGCATGACTAGCATATATCATTTTGATATAGGTGGGGAGAGAACAGGAAAGACTTCAGCAGTTGTCCTTAGTCACATCAATTCCATGTAGTATGTTAATCCTTTACTTGCAGTGCTAGGCTCAAATTCTGCTACCACACACTTAACTCATTATGGGACCATTTTCTAAACTCCTAACATCCTATTCAGTACAAGCTTTGTCAGAAATGAGTAGGACTACGTTTTTAACTTGTGTCTTCCAAAAATTTTCTGCACGGTTTATCACTACAACCAATTGTTCCATGAATGGCCCTGGACCTAGAATGCCTGAGTGAGTAAACTTAAGGACTGGATATTAGCTGCATGATCTCATTCAAGAATAAGATGAATTGATCCTACAGCACATACCCAATAAACAAACAATGAGATTGCAATCAGTCAAAGAAGAAAGCCCCAAGTTTCCAAGGAAACTGAACCAGTTAATGCAACTACCAAAACTCTCCATCAAATTTTCTGAAAAATCACTGATGATTGATGGGTTGGATCACTTAGGCATTTCTCACTTGCTCAAATCCCTGCAGAAGTACTATTTAATTACAGAACATCTCTCTCATCTGTTGTCTATTTGGGGAGTGATGCACTCCAGTCAAATCTTTGGGTTTTTCATAGGAATATCTTGAGAGAAAATTAATGACTTGTGGTCTTCAGGAGATCAGACTAGATGGTCTTTTGTGGCCTGAAACTCTGCCAAATTATGAATGAGGTCACTCATCTTTTGCATGTTTTAGTCCTGCTATTTAAGATGTATATGATCAATACTTCCAAGCAGAAAACTCTCAGGTCGGACTGTCAAGTCACAAACAGAAGGATTCACACAAAAAAGTGAGACCGATGGCCATGCAAAATCTGTTTTGGGTTGGGTTTTTTACCTGTTTTCAAAGCACAAGGACCTTCAACAGGCACTAGGTGTCTGTTTGCACAAACTTTAGAAATCTTTACAGTCAGGTTTGATTTTTAAAAAAAAAGTCCTGGGGCTATGCAGACTTCAAAAATGTCTTAGAGACAGTATCTAGCAATACAATGTTCCATTAATTTAGTTGCAAGCTTTCATAAGTTTTTAATAAAAACCAGAAACTGCTTGTTAAAAATGTTTAGAAACTGTGATTAATAAGAACCTGAATTTGATGAAATACTTGCAAGTGCTGCTTTGTGTCCTTTTCAGGAAACTTAATTTACTAACCCACTAACAGTTTCAATCTTGATTTCTGAGGGAAAAAGAATGTTATACTTGTGAAATATGATGTAGGGTTTAAAGAAAAGCAACACCAAAAGAAACTCAATGCTTTCAAGAGTCTAAATACAGCTATGAATCCACCTTAATCTGAGGATGATTTTAATAAGCTTTGATACTGCAATAGTACTTTAGAATTTCTTATTTTCTTAATCCAAGAAAAAGGAATTTCTGAGAGTCTGTTATTATGCTGAATCAAATCCATGAAGAATCCACTGATTATAGGTAGAAAAAATCAAGCAAAACCAGCTGAGAACATTGGAGAAAAGCCGTAGGACCACATATTTTTAATGGAGTTTTCTGGTAGTCTTCCCCTAGGAAGAAAATGGGGAGGAGATTCCTATGCTGGCAAGAAATGAAGCTTTAAGTGGAAACCCAAGAACTGAAAAAGCAGAAGAATAGCGATGGAAAGCCTGAAAGAGCTACACTGATTGGCTATCCCTAGCTAAAACAGGATTGAATTACTAGTACAGGAACAATCATTGTAGTGGATTTATGTAATACTAGCATGAAAAGAAACTCCAGAGAATCTCAAAAATCTACTGATTTCAGACTGTCATTGATACTTTTCAGGTTAAGGAAATATACTGCAACAAGTAACTTACAACAAGCCTACATATGGCGATATGCTACACTTCAGAGTCCTGGACCAGCACAGAGCCCAGCCACTCTGGGACAACTGCGATACGTAATTTTTTTTCTCTACGATGACAGAAATGGAGAGACCATGCAACTGCCATAAAAGGCATATGCAAAATAGAGGTTACAGATGCTTATTCATTTGTTCATCTTTACCAAACAGTTTTAGACAGACTTAAGCAGTGCTTTTCACTTGCTAAAAGTAGCCAATATAGGCATTTCAGATCCCTCGGTATCTGTTTTATTTGCCTGCATCCAAAGCTTGCTAGCATACTGCCAGGATCTGCTTATAAATTTACATTTGTTAAGCAGCGTGCCCATAATGTTAGTTTACAACGTGAAAGTCAGAAATTATTCTGCAGTGTAGTTATGCATCCTGGAATAAGAAATGAAGGGCATTACAGCTTTTAGAGCTAGGATACCTGTCACGTTCTCCTACTCTCCAAATTAAAGAAGTTCTTATAGACATCTATTGTTTTAACACTTTAAAATTCACTCATACTGAAACTTTTTGACATTTCTGGGACTATTCTTCCTTCTTGGTTCACCCTTCTTCCTTGTGAGGGTCTTTTCTTTTTCTCTCTCTCTGCAGCAGCTTGCTTTCTGAGAAATGCAGTCATGTTTCATAGAATCATAGAATCTTAGAATGGTCTAGGTTTGAAGGGACCTTTAAGATTGTCGAGTCCAACCATTAACCTCACACTGAAAAAAAACACCACTAAACCATGTCCCTAAATGCCACATGTACCCATCTTTTAAATACCTCCAGGGATGGCGATTCCATCGCTTCCATGTATAGCCTGTTCCAAAGTTTGGTAACCATTTCTGTAAAGAATTTTTTCCTAATATCCATCCTAAACCTCTCCTGGTGCAACTCAAAGCCATTTCCTCTTGTCCTATTTGCCTTTCTTTGCACTGTATATCCTTCCTACCTTATCCTGACCACTTTAATAGTTGCCAAAGCTATACAGTAGACATTTAATAATATCTTAGGACTTCGATAAAAAATGTAGCAAATGATCTCTTTGAGTATCTGTACTCCAGGGCTTCTTGTGTCTGCAGTGACACTAAAGACAACAGTAAGCTGTCTTCTTCTCATATGACATAGTTTCTGTGCATTAGATGCTTGCATGCTCTTGAATGCTTATCATTATAAGGGCAGCAAATAAAAGATCAGTGGAAAGAAATTTTTGCAGAAACAGGCATTATCCCAGGAGTTAGTCTGAGGCTTGGAGTAATACAGAGATAAAATAGAAAGGCTGTGACCTTCATTCTTCATCTCCTCACAACTCGATAGCTTATTCTTCAATTAAACCCTTCTGGCTAAAAAGGTAACAATATCAACAACAAAAAGAAAACTGAAAGAGATTATTTTTAAGGCAATTCCTAGAACAGGTCTTAGAGTTAAATTTAGGATAACACCTTTTCTCTTCAAAAGTAAAATTTGGGGTGTTTTGTTTACTCTCAAAAGCTTTCAGCGTGTACCTGCTCATGAAACCAGTTTATTAAGCATTTAAAAGCATATCGGAAACAGTGCGACCTACAGAATAGGGGCACAAAGAGATGTAACCTATTGGTGTCTGTAGCTTCCTCCTGTCCTGTGTTTTTTAACAGACATCAAATGCAGTTTCAGAAATGAATAGTTGAGTGCTTAAACTGAAGTTAATGTTGCATTAGGAGAAAGACAAGAACAAAGAGGAAACATGGGAATCCGCACAGAAAACCGTATAGGACTGTGCCTCTGTTTCAGATAATAGAGACTTCCTTGTGTCTAATTTCCCTCAGTAACATTCTGCAGTTTGGATATTCTATCATCGTCATCATCATCATCATTATTACTATTATTCCTTCTAAAGAAAAACTCAATCTGAATATTACACAGGAGGGACTTCGTGCAAATACTCCCATCCAGAGCAACGTACACAGCCAAGAGAAGCTGCAAGCCTGCCTTACAGTGGAACATAATTTGACAGGCATGGACACAGCATGATAAAACCTTTTTCTCTTTTACTATCTTACTCTAAGAGCTTAAAATTGTCCATCATTTGACCTAATTAGGTAAGGCTATTGGGATATTTGAGCATCGTTCAAACCTATATCATTCTCCTACATCTCTGTCCACAAAGTTTTTCAACTGTGCACTTTTGGCCTTATTCATAAAAGAAGTATTGACTTGAAACTGAATAACAGCTTTTTACTGCTTTTATTGTTTTATTTGGTTTGGGTTTGGTTTGGTTTTTTACTTAAGTCTGGAACAAAAGCTTTTCTGTCTTTATGCAACCGGTGGATATAATCATCTTTGTTCTGTTTCTTTTTTTTTTTTTCCCAGTGTGAAAAAGAAACCTGTTTCCTTTCTGAAGTTACAATGTTTAACTTCAAATATAAATAATTTAAAATATTTTAATTTTCACCTAGTTAAAATGCTTGAGACACATTGCTAAGGATGAAAAAACCTCATTATTGTATCGGATTAGTAAAACAGCTAATTATGGTTGCATTTAAACCAGAAAAAAAAAAAAAAAAAAAGAAAGTGTTCTTACTCCTCTTAAAATCACTTGTGTTTTCACAAGAATTGTCTGTCTCCACCATACATCATCATCATCTACTTGTTCATTTATTATAGTGATAATAAGTGAAAGTGATATACAGTCTGATTTTAAAGAGCTAACCAAAGATTTTGCTTGTCTGCCCCCAAAGAGATTACAGCCTTATGATCTCCATTTCAAATGGAATTGCTGCTCAGTCACTATTTGCATGCCATTTCCTATATATGTCTGTACCCCTACTTTTCCAGCACTGATGGGTACTCGCACAATACAAAAATTACAAATGAGAAAGAGGAAATGAAGTTCTGCCAAAGCAATCCTATAAAAATGTGAAACAGTGTTCCCCAAAGGTTTACTAGTGAAAAAATATGGGGTGCTTTTCATGGAGACCATATCCCTGCCTAATTTCAAACCCCTGATCTGGAGCGTGGTGTCTTTTAAATAAAAGTCTCCATTTTTTTTTCATGTGGGGAAACAAATATCTCTTTTCCCTTCCTCCCTCATGTCCCAGGAAACATCTGGCCCAATCTTTTTGTTGAAATGTTCTGAAGAATGCTCAGCCTGAGGTACAGATCACTGGGAAAGTTATTACCCCAGCTCTTAAAGTTTGTTGAAGTAACAGGTTATTGAAAACAGAATAGCCTAGAGAAGCACAAATCCCACAATGAGGAGAGCAACATGTCATTAATAAAGGAATATTATCTGTATTTGAATCTCTTGAAAGAAATCAGAGGAATATTCTTCATTAAGAAAATTTTGATATTTAGAAGTAAAGGAAGATTGGTACGACAAAAAGTTTTTTTACTACATGTTTTAAAGTTGATTTCTCTCAATTTAATGTGCTTAAGACTTAAGCTCTAATTAATGACATTCATGACACCAACTCGCTTTGATGAACTCTGTCCTTGCTGTTACGGTAGCATGGCCTTTCTCGTCTGAAGAAGTAGATGAGGAAGTAAGGAGTACAGAAGGGACTTTGTCTGAATTCTGAATGAACACTCTACTAGATTATTTCATGCAAATATTTCCTTTATTCTTTTCCATCTCTCTTCTCTCTTTTTAAATCGATATTTTTATTTTTTAATATTGCCTGGAAATTCTGGTACCAATATGAATAATTTCAGATAAGCCTTTTTCTGTTGACTGGATAATATATTCATTTCTAACATCACTGTAGATCTAACAACAGTAGTTGTTCCTTTCTAACAGAAAAAGAGAAAAAAAAATCAGCTTTTTCTGTCTAATTCAACTACCAAGTAGAACACAATTGGTTCAGTTAATATAACTCATCTATTAAAAAAAATGTACTCAGATAAAACATATGCATTTTCCTGCCCGTAGACATTGATGTTTCATTGATATGGAAACTTTTATTTACAACAGTCTGGTGGCATTGTTTACAAGTGTTGCATAATATTATTGACAAGAATAGGGTTGTTTATATAAGCAGAATCACTGTGTGCAAAATAGCCTCATATCTACATGTGCTTGTTCATGCAGCATAAGTCTACTTACTGCAGGCTACAGGATTTGATCCGTAGCTATCAGCATTCAGCTGGCAATTTGATTTAGAAAATATAGCCTGAAAATAGCTTCATTTCACATATATTACTTTCTGACTGCTGCTGTGATTTCTCAGCCAGAGTCCAGCTGTGGAAATGTTAAAACTATTCATCAAGCATGAATATTCATCAGAGCGGTATTCTTATTTTCCTCCACATCCCTGGCATGGCAGACACAACCACCAGGTGAGAGGTGTGAATAAACCTTCCAACTCTCTTAAAAAGTAAAATCCCCCCCCCCCAAACACACTCAGGCACATCAGGAAGCCCAGTGAATTATGCTTGTGCAGTTGAAAGGCAATATCTCCTGGGTCCTCCTGATGCAGCTGTATTCAACGTGCTATTTGTCATATCAGGGGATCAGTCTGAAAGAAAATGCCAATCCCAAATAATTACAAAATCATGACTCAAACTTCCCAACTCCTGAGCTCAGTTTAAAATCATGAAGGTTTTTTAAAGGAATTATTTATACTTGCTTTTACAGACTCAAGTCTTTAGGGACTAAATGACAAATTAAAACATGCTGGTTTTAAATAGAGGTTGAGACTGACGAGTAATCAGAGGATCTGGAGCTTCAAAAAAAAGCCAATAAAACACAAAGACTTGTAAAACTGAAGCTAAAATGGTGAAACTGCTCTGCTATAAATGTTCATTGACTTCAGCGGGAATGGGATTTGGGTCCAACCACAAAGAAAGGCATATTATCTCAAAAGTCAATTCTGTAAGCCCGACTAATTTCGTGCCACATATCCTGTTGAGTTCAAAAGATGACATAGGGTGAAAGCTGTGTATCTTGCATCCCAAATAAAAAAAAAATGCAGGGTAAGGCTTGCTGCTTCCAGCAGTGCAGTTCCTGACACTGCATCACGCATGACATTCCTCAAGGCTGAGTCCTGGCACCAGACCCACGGTTGGCATAAGCCAACTGTATTGATTTTGGTGGAGCTACAGTATCTGACATCAACTAAAGATAAGGCCCATTGATTTCCTGTTGTCTCTGGATCATCTGCCCATAGCTTTGCCCTGATACGTATTCATATGGTAATGGAGTTAATACAAAAATCATTGTCTGGCAATATTCAACAAGAATAAAATGCGTTATATGGCAGAAGTGCTGTGCGCAGCCTGTATACCATTTGTGTCCTAGGTATTTTTTCTATACAAGCCTTGTAAAAGACTTTTCTTTAGGACAGGATTCAACTCCTATTGAATATTTGCCTGAGGAGGAAAAAAAAACACAAACAAACAAGCAAACAAACAAACCAGGCATAAAGCATTTCTCTAGTGTTACCTGGAATGAATGCAACAAAAAGTACTGCTTCAACAAAAATGTGCTTAATGTAATTATTTGTCACTTACAGTTTTTAATTCAGATACATGAAGCTGATATCGGAGAAAAAAAATATGTATCTGGTTTGATTAGCATGAATTAAAAAGCATTTAAAAATAAAATACCAGTTTCAGTTAAAACAGACTTACTCTTTTTCAAAAGAATGCCAAATAGAGTCCTAAAAGCACCATGTTTCACTTGGTCTTTGCTTGACAGGACAGCTTTTCTTGTTCTGTAACTACAAAGCCACCATTACAGACATTTATTTTCTGGCATTATAGTACTTTTCTAAAACATCCCAGAAAGCTCAGTGCCACTTTAAAGAATTCACAGAATTATCACCAATAATTAATAGATACTCTGTTAAACTCTACTGTCCTGCTTACAACAGGAGACTGCTACCCATCCTGAAATTATCAGGGTAAAACACCTACAAAGACAGACAAGATTTTTTTTATTTTCTGTACATTAGTCAATAATTTTCTTTTTGGTTCCTGCCCCCTCCCCCCCAAGACTGGTATTTCTTACCCTTTAATCTGTTTTCCATTTCCGTGGCCCAGGAACTACTAACCAGAACTATGAGAATAATCCTTTTTTAAATTATTATCTTATTCTAGCCAGTGTGGCAAACAAAGGAAGGGGAAAAAATTCAGCAACTGTTCCTCACTTTTCTTTCCTCACTTAAAAGGGTCAAACTCCCACACCTCTTTCAATTAACACAAAAAACTTAACTTGGGCATCTATTAAAAAAAAAAAAAATCACGAAGGACCATCTGATTATTTAAGTATTCTGACATTTTTTCAGTCACTCCCAATGAAGCTGTATCATTTTGTATAAATTATTAAACTGCCATAGGAACCCAGAAGTCCATTTCTGAATTAAATTTACTAACCAGTCATTGTCTGTCTTTCCTTCGATGACCGTTTAAATAAGTTAATTTAAGCAGATGTCATACCAAAGATGGTTTCTTATATTGCAGCATATCCAGAGAGGCACATCTGGCACGGACCTGCATTTCTCTTCATGGGAATGACAGGTTTTGGGCACCAGGAGGTTACAAGATGAAGAAACGTGGAGTAACACTAGCTTTTAGCTTGAGCTTTCATCACCTAGCTAGTGCACAAGGAAGAAGTAATTAAAACACGATATATCTCAGCTGTTTTGGACACGCATATGCATGCATATATATGTATGCACATGTATGTGTATGTAAATATAGAAATACATGATCAGGTCAAGTAGGATGAATCTCAGATCCTGTGGGATGAATCCCACCCACTTGCTCTCAAGGTAGCTGTAGGCAAGGCTTGGAATGGGTGAGATGAAGGTGCCATTCAGGAAGATTGAGAGGATAGTTATCAGCTTATTTAAAAGATGTCACTTAGGCGGCCCCAGTTTATATTGCTCCTCATAAATCTACTCCAGTCTGGAATAAAAAAGCAAATGGTGTGGGCTTCAACTTGAAATGTCTCACATCATAACAGACAATTGTAATTGCCAGAGCACAGTGTCTTCCAAAATATTTTTTCTGTCAGTTCCTTTTGTTATAAAATGTACCAAGGATCTGGTAATAAAACAGAATGTTAGTGATCCTCTAGTTTGCTAGGACACGTTATGAAATTGGTACCTTTGTATTCAAATGCTCTAAGTAGGGGAAGGATGTGAACTTGACTCATCATTTTTCTAACCTGTGAGCTGTGGGCTAAGCTACACGCAGTACTATTGGTTTCTGGAGAACTGAGCCCTGACGTAATTTGGTTCAAACAGCTGAACAATTTGGAGATGACTGAAATTATATTTCTGGCTAGTGTGGGCAAGAAGATATCAAGCAGTGATATATATCAAACAAGCTAAAAACTGTACACTAAAATAATAGCACTGTAGTTTAGTAAGCACCGGTGAGATTTTTGATGCTACAGAAGCGCCATTTCCAAAAGAATTTTACTTACAGAGATTCATTAATCCTACTGAAAGCCAAAGGGACTTAGGCTAGATTGATTTCAGTGGGAGTTAGTCACTTTGAAAATCTCATTAGGGTACCTGTCTACACCTTTATACTCCCAACTTAAATGCTTTTAACATTTGGCTGCTAAGTCCCTTTTCAAAATGAAGGCTTAAGCTCTGAAACTACATAGACTTAGATTGTTAAAGATTTTTATTATCTTCCAGTGATTTCAGTGGAAATGAGGTACCTAGATGCCTTTCAAAATTTTACTATTATCAAAGTTAAAATTGAAAAGTACGGTTAGGTAACAAAAAGGATTTGTAACATCTGAGGTAACATAGAGTGTTTCCCTGACCATTATTTTTCCCATTTTCCAATAAAAGCGGTATTCTGCTCAAAATTAAGCCATTCTTTTCTGTGTTTGTGTACCAGACATACTGCTCCAGTGCAGGAAGAACAGAAAGAAATGTTCTAATTGGGAGAAATACATGGAGACTCAGAGCAGTGAGCTTTGCCATCTCATCTGACGTATAATGGCTCAGAAGCACATCGCAAATCCGACGTGCAATGACTGTAACAGCTGAGAATCAGCGTGCAGTGCCACTGCATGACACACGGTGCAGCTCAGAGCGATAGGCTGTGCCATCCCATACCGTGGGTTCACACATACATAGACCTTTCTCTTAATTTTAATTTAGGGTAGAAGGAAAAAAAAAAGAAAAAGATGGGGAGGGAAGAAGAATGGATCAGGGTCCAATATTCAAACACAATTCCAGGTCAGGGTGCATATTTTGCATATGGCCTGATCACTCAAGAGCTGCATTAATTTATGGAGAGATTGGGATTGTTTGTTTATGCTGTTTCTAGGAGGATTTATGTTTAATGCAGGATTTGTGCAAAATGCTTTGTGGTCCCCTCAGTTTCTTTTGGAAAATAATAACTAGATTGAATGGAGCACTTTAGAAGATATTTCATTTCTTGGCTTTTAAAATCAATATTTTTCACATTGTCATGAATATTTTTTGTAAAAGCCTTGGCAGCTATTTTTGTTCATTGTAATTGTGGCTATAGGTGAAGATGGAGTACCTTTCTCTCATTATTAAGAGCTTAGTAGCCCTGAGCTAAGGGCTGCAATTCTTCATGTCACCACTGTGGTGGCAAATAAGATTTTCCATTTAGTTTCTAGTAACCTCATTTGTCAAAGAGACTGTATTTCAAGTTTATATAGATTTAAGGCAAACAAAACTGGACAGTTAAATGCTTCTTTTGTCATAAATTGAATTAATTCATTAGCAAAGAATTAAACTAATGGAACATTAACATTGCTGATACGCTGGCCTATTTCAGACTTTGTGTAAAGAAGGTTTGTGAAGTTAATATAAAAGCTAAATCATTTTTTCATTAATGACAGTTTCAGCACACTGCCAGCACACTCTCATACACTGACATGAGTTTCATCCAAAATTATGGATATATTTTTCTCCATGGAATCTTTCCTCTTTCTTTACACTTCATGTTTTTAATTTGTGTGTGTGTGCGTGTGCATGTGTGTGCATGCATGCAACAATCGGGAGTTTGGCTCATATGAAATTTGGCACAGATGCTTAAAAAACTTTAACAGCAGTGTTCTGTTAAAAAGAGAGATCTGTTCTCAAGGTTTTCTTTTGGGTTTTCCACCCGCCCCACCCCCCACCGCTTCATTTTCCTTATTTTTTCCCAGTGGTGGTTGAGATAGAAAAGGTCACGTTAGCAGATAAGAAATGCCAACTCCCTCTCAATCTTCATATGACATGCCTTCTGCGCTTGGCGACTAACCCTCACTTCGATGGATAGTACGCACTAAGGGACTCTGGCTAAAGCCTTTCTTCAATGCTAATGTAGACATCTGACTGAGGCACTTTCATACACACCATCTTAACCAATACCACTTGTCAGCTGGTTTAGATTATGCCAACTGAAACCCAAAACTGGTTGTCTTAGCTGCAGGTTTGTGATTTGATGCAATTTAAAATTCAGTGAAAGCATGAAATTGCAAATGACTCGCAAAATGAAATTAACAGAGCCTGCATAGCATCCAGTGTACTGTGCGTTCTTCCCCCTTCTCACACATCCATTTCTGTTCCTTTAGGGTTCTTGAGAAGCATTTGAAAATTTGGGGTGGTGGGACAGCACTTGTCACATCATGATGCAAACAGTTAGGGATTCCCAGAGGCTACTGTGGGGATTAGGATTTCTGAACTTCCAAAACTTTGATTAGGCATGCTAGAAAGGGATGTAAGATTATATAATTATTTTTATTCTACTATGCTCCTGTTGAGTGCAAAAAGTGAAAAAAGCTCCACATTTTTACAGTGGAGATTATGCTTAAGAATAAAACTGAATCCTGTCCCACCATGGAAAAGGCTAGAGTAAGAATCATTTCTTGTGCCATATCAGAGTGGGGAAGTCCATGACCTTTGATATTATTCTGTGAACTTTCTGGCTGTGCTTTGTAAACAAATTTTTGGCAATTTCAAATTTATTCTTCCTTATGCTAATAAAATTACTTTCAGTCTTTCAATATTCATTCAAATTCAAGAAGAAACTGAAACTTAATGAAGCTTTTTAGATCGTGTATATCTTCTTAATTCCTCGTTATCTTGATGACAGAAAAAAAAAATCAAACTTCAGGACTTAATGTTTGCATTTTATTTTTTATTTTAGTTCCGCACATTTCTCCAAAAATATCTATTGTTTAAGTTTCATATGATAGACTGATTATATTTATACTTTCATTTTTCTTTCTTCTCAGGAACTGAAATATTAGTGACTAGACTTTTGAAAATCCACTTTGTCACTTACTAAGCACTTACGAAATTATTAGATTTCTATAATAAAAAGGTATTTGATTTGGGTCATTATTATTAAAAATAGTATTTTCTTGGCAACAGTAGTCTGAAAAATGAGTCTTAAATGAAGAAAGCATTTTGTTATCGGGGTTTGATTCAATTCATATTCAAAAAAATGGATCTATCCTTATGTCATTTCGGGAAGGCTGTTTGATCTGACAGGGGTAACATTTCTTTTCCCATTGCATAACAAATAAAATAACAAGAACAAATCAAATTTTTCACATTCCTCTAAGAATCCATTTAAAAAATAGTTTTAAAACTTGAACAAGTTCCCTAGCTATTTATTGTAGCAAAAGTTGCTGCTATTTTATAGCAACAGTAAAATATCTCCTTTTTCCACTATATCATTTATAACTTTCTATCAGATTATTTACAAACTCAAATACTTTAAAGCAGAGAATAATCTCTTAAAGGCATCAAAAATCTTACCTAAACCCATTTTTTTATTACAAAAGTGTATGGAGATATGTGTTCCAATCACAACAAAATAAAGTGAACATTGATTTATCAATAGATGTTTCTTATTTATGCATATTATACTTATTATTTCAATTTAGTTACTAAGGTTACATTCCTACAAAGATTTTCACAGTGGCCATCTGTACTTCATGTGAAATTCCAGAGATTTAATTGGTTTTGAGTGTGCTGAAGAACCGTTATTACTATTTTTATCAATAGTAGAAATAGATTGACTGTGCTTTAAAACGTACCTTTTTATAGACAAAAAAAGAACATGTACTCAATTTTCATAACTTCTAACCAAAGGAGGAATTAATCCGGTCATATCCATATTCCTTTTCTTTTCATGACTTAAAAAATCTCCCTGAAAAATCAGAGTTTTCCTTTCCTGAGCCTCCGTGATGCCGCGGTACAAAGGAGAGCAGGCAGCCAGCAGGGAAGCAGACCTCGCCACCCCTGGGGCTTTGCACAGCAGATTGCTGAGACCTGGTGGTACCTGTAACACTGCCTGCAAAAGCTTCATTCACTGTGGATAAGGAAGGCATTGTTTTTACTACTGGACATGGATAAAAGAGTGTTTACCTGAAAGCATAGATTTCAAAGAGGAAGCAAATTTACAGTAGATAAAATAACCAAATGCATTCCTAAACTTGTCTTTAGCAATAAGAATATTCTGCACCAGCTTTAGTATCTTGGTTAGTTTCTACTTCTCCCCTTATTAGGATGGAGTTTCGTTGTTGAAGAGGCTGGCTCCACATCTGACAATGCTACCAACTCTTTCTTGTCTCCAGGCATCATCCTGCTGCTCCATCAGTTTTGCTGGCACAAGCATTTCTACAGCCATACTGTAAACAAGATCACAAGTGCTGCCTAGCAGTCTTCCTTGGCAGTCAAATAAGGTATTTTCTGACAGAAATGCAAATCTTGTCTTCTGACAAGCAAGAAGAGGGATTCTTATACGATGTACTATTTTTGAAGCACATTCATTGATTCAACAAAATCCTTCAACACGATCATATGCTTAGAAATGTTCACATTCTCAGTAAAAAATTAAGCATCGGCTAATATTGTCCCATTTGTTTCAGCTGACATGTCACATACACCTGAAATTCGATGAGTGTTGAAGTTCACTTAAATTATGTCTCATTTTCTGAAGTTTCCTTATGATGCAACATCAACATGAAATTTATATTTTGATTAGAGAACTTAACTGTGACTCTGAGTATTCCACTCTTTGAATCTGATCCAGAATACTAAACCGCCATTAGCTACAAATCTTTTGAACATTTAGCTGTTCACAAAAGACAGAGGAAAATTATATTGTTATAGTTATATTTAAAATCATTTTGTCACCGCAGTATTCTGCATATTCTAGTAGTCTAGTTTTTGTGAGCTATATTAGAGTTACAGTAGCTCTGGGAGTTTTCTTGATGAATTCTCAATGGTCGGTTCCATTAAGCAAAGATTGGTTTGCTTGACTGGAAATGAACCAACAATGTGTTCAATGTGTTTTATACATATTCTTGGTTGGAAATACATTATTATTATAATGTGTCATTTGTATTTCCACTATTTTGAAAGAGCAGATCAGTTATCTAGTCTGCATACTGAATAATTCAAAGAAGTGTTCTCTATTAAATATTTAGTCTATTCAAAATTATACAGTCCCAATATATATCAGTTAAATGCATACACTTATGGAAGCCCACTTTTATTAAACCAAATTAAATATTGAATCAAATTTAATAATTAAACTAAATTACTTAGTGGATCAATTTAACACATAACTTCAATTTATGCCATCATACTCAAATAAAGAGGAATAAATATTGAATGGGTTAAAAGTAACCATACTTATCTGCTGCTAGAAATATTTCTTCTAAACTCAAGAATTAAGAGGTGTGTGCATGTGAATATGCACAGACATATACTTTTTTCTTCTGTTGATCTTAAACTAGAAAAGAGAAAATGTCGGCACTATATATGCTACTACAGGCAAAAAAGAGGGTAAAAAGAAAATGTAGTGTATATACACTTGGGTTTTAGAAACCCATACATGAATTATCTAAACTTAACTTAGCAGCAAATGACTTAGGAGTGCCCTTTTTCAAGTGCCTCTTCCATTTCTTATTTCCAGCCTGAGCTCTGCATCATTTTACATAAACCAAAACATTATTGATGATATTCATCAATTATTTCTTTGGATTTGGTTAAAGGCGGCAGAGAAAATGTTACATATTTACTATCACAGATGCTAGGGGTCTATGTGCACCTGAACATCATTTAGCAAAAAAGGACTCAGAAGTTGTGATGTGCTGTAGGCTATTTTGGCTAGACCCAGAAAAAGTATCGATTTGAACTGGGCACCCAAAAGCCTAGTTGTTTGGTGTATGACACTACCTTCATATAAAACTAACTCTTCATCTCCTTTATGAAATACCTCTTTATAGTCCATTTCGCATTGTAGTTCAGCAAGGAATTGACCTTTTATTATTTACCTGCAGTGACAATTACACATGTATGACAAGTATAGGAAACTAATAGTCTCACTCACTCACTCACTCACTCACTCACTCACTCACTCACAGATATACAGGATCATTCAAAAACAGAGGTGGACAACCACACAGGATTGATCCAGATCATCAGTACATAGACTTTGACAGATTAAGAGAAACTGGCTTGTTATAAGTCATCATTTAGCCAACCTCGTAAAATATGTTATTCCGTCTATATATAGCCCACATAAAAATGACAACAAGGAATAAACAGCATCATGGGGAAGAAAGATGGATAAAATTGAGTTAAAATTGAACTATCTGAACAACAGGAGCATCAAAAAAATCAATATTGGTATCATACCTTTGGAGCAAATAAGTATGAGAGAATAGAATGAATAAAATAGAAATTTCTTGTTTCAGTTAGCAACTGGTAAAACAAAGTAATATCTGGAAATCAGTGCAGAAAGAAAAGATTGGTTTTGGCTTCACTAAGTTTAATGACCAAACAGAATAAAATTTCCAAAGACAGGAAGTTCTTACAAATATTTTCATGATCCAGATTCTTGTGAGAGCTATGCACAGAGAAGTCCTGTGTGTACCATATTTCCTGAAGCTGACATTTTGCAGCTTTTCAGTTGCAAGAAAATCAGAGAGAGAAAAACGCTTGAGAGAAGACCTGTAGCCTAACAATTGACCATATTTCTTTAAAATGTGTGATAATGCCACCTAAAGCTGTTCGGTTTAGCATTGTAGTAAGAAAAGAAAGAAGACAGTCAGCAATTTGGCAACTGTGACATTCTCTGATGCTTTCAGTCTGACTACATTTTTGGAATGCCAAAAGGCATTATTAATTGGGAGTGCGTATTCTGAAAAAAAAAAATCAGAAAACAAAATTGTTTCAATTATTAATTGTAGTTTATCACAATTCAAGGGATTTCTTACTAGTCCTCCTTGTACCCTCTGATCTTTTTTGTTTCATTAGACAGATTATAAGCTTCCTAAATTAATTTAAGGAATTTAACTTGAATTAAGAAATGAGGAAATGCTTCCTTAGTCTCAGTGCATGCCCTATCTGCATCTCGGCTGCGCACTAGGGTGATATGGGACGCTTCAACTCAGAGTCCGTCAAAAGAAAAATGGAGTGAGCAACTCACAAGCGACTCCCTGTAAGGGATATTTAGCTGGTGGAAGAGGGCCCAGGGGATAAAACAGCACACTCTGGGAAGTGAAAAAACAACTGTGCACAGCAACTTTTTAAAAAGTATATAACACAACTTTCAACTTCTTCATTTTCTGAATGTAACGTATCAGAAACGCACATCTGCAGGCTTCAGCAAATATTTGCATTTAATATCTGAAGTCCATAAGTGAAACCAAATCAGCAGAATTCAAGAATGTGCTACCCTCAGTGCATCTTCATCTCTCTCTCCTCTTAAGCTGTACAAACCAGGAGGAAGGGGCAACCATCATCATTATTTTTTTGTAGATAAAGTTACAATACAGTAAGGTCTATATTGGTATTTTTCACTTCGGATTTTGAAAACAAACATCAACTTTTTCTACTTATGTATTTTGTGACAGGACGAGAAACTCCAGCGGTTTTTGGACTGGCTTGCTGTTTTTTTCATGCTTTTGCACACTGATAATATAAATAAGTGATTTGTTCGCCTAAGTCACAGTCTAGTGAGATTTTGAACAGTTTTTGTGTGGTGTGTGTGCCTCCGTCTCACATAACCCTGAGCTCTTGAGGAGTACAAGCTGAGAAAGGGCAGGATTGCTTTTTCCGCACGTAACTTGCAGCTATTCAGAGCTTCACATTTGCATTTTTAAATATGTCTTAAAATTAAATACTATTTAAAAGTAGCAGTATTATGACAGATTCTTCACGTTTGAAAATTAGAACAAGTACAAATGCTAAGAAGAGCCATAAGATACAGCAGTAGCCCTTAAAATGCCAGTTCCTCACTTCCTTTCTCTTTGCATTCAGCCACAGCAACACATTGCTTTCAAACAGTACAAAATTTGACATGTTGTTACATCATTTCAGCTTTGCTCAGGGGTAGGATGATGCTAGGACTCTGACTCCTTTGAATCCCTTCCCTGCCTTGGGAACCGCTTCTGCTCCAGAGTCTAAGGTGGCATAGAAAGAATATTATGGAAGGATTTAGGCATCTCATCTCGCATAGACTCATCTCAGTAGTGTACTCAAATATAAGTAGATTAGGACTCCTTTTAAATACATTTGCAGTCTTTTAGCGGAATGAATGCAAGAGCGGGAAAAGAAAATACTGTAATATAAAATTGTATTTCAATATATTATGTTTTCACTGTAATAGAAAGATAAAAAAAAATGTGGAAATATTAAAACAACCAAAAACTAGCTCCCCTTCCAAACCCCTAAATTTCCTAGCATTGCCTAACTTGAGGAGAATTGTGTCGTCCAGCAAGAACCTGGGGTGTAAAAATACGTGTTAGTGGGATCCTGCAGACCTGTGCTGGCTGCTGAACTCACAGAACAACCTCATTGTGAGTGCAGGTGCTAAGCTTCATTAGAAGAAGTCCTTTTTATTTCCTCTGTGACATTCTCTCCTCTTTCCTCTAAAGCCAGCACTTTCTCACTTCCCTTGTCTAGATGGCTGTACAGCTCGGGTGTTCAAGCCAAGTAGGGAATTACAGCATTTAATTTTGAAAAAGCAATTGGGAGGATGATTATCAAAGGTTATCTGGGAAAGGAAACATTATGAAATAGATTTCTGCCAAATCCTAGGCTTGTGTGCAGGTGCACGGGGATGTGAATAGCTCTGTCATGCAGACCTCAGCGCTGTTCCGAGCCGTCGCCGATTCCTTCTGTCTCCGAGACTTCTCGAGTGCGTGAGACGCCTAAGAGGCTGGCTGGAAGGAAGGTATACAAGAATGGCTCTGTCTTTTATCTTCGCATCTGCCACATTGCTGAGGAGAGAACTAAACTCCACTTAGTTGAAGAGAGATGAGCTAATCTACCAATATATTCTTTTTATCTTTTTGGATGGCTATGAGTACATGACTCACATTTGACTACTTGAATGCAGAGAGCAGTCAGATACTGGAAAACTTTACTCAGGCTGGTATTCTTCTTCACTTCTCCAGGTTTAAGCCAAGTCTAGAAGTCAGATTTAGAGCCTGATTAAGGCACCTACCTACAGGTTAAAAGACAACTGCTAACAGTAGTGCAAAGTGTCTTAGCTCACATTATAGTCATAGAATCATAAAATCATAGAATTGTTGAAGTTGGAAGGGACCTTTAAGATCATCAAGTCCAACCATTAATCTACCCTGACAAAAACCACTTCTAAACCACGTCCCTAAGTACCACATCTACCCTTTTTTTAAACACCTCCAGGGATGGTGAATCCACCACCTGCCTGGGCAGCCTATTCCAATGTTTAATAACCCTTTCAGTGAAAAAGTGTTTCCTAATATTCAATCTAAACCTCCCCTGACATAACTTAAACCCATTTCCCCTCATCCTATCACTTGTCACCAGGGAGAAGAGGTCAGCCCCCACCTCTCTACAACCTCCTTTCAGGTACTTGTAGAGGGTGATAAGGTCTCCCCTCAGCCTCCTTTTCTCCAGGCTAAACAACCCCAGTTCCCTCAGTCGTTCCTCATAAGATTTGTCCTCCAGACCCCTCATCAGCTTCTTTGCCCTTCTCTGGACACGCTCCAACACCTCGATGTCCTTCTTGTAATGAGGGACCCAAAACTGAATGCAGTACTCGAGGTGAGGCCTCACCAGTGCCGAGTACAGGGGAATGATTACTTCCCTAGTCCTGCTGGCCACACTATTCCTGATACAGGCCAGGATGCTGTTGGCTTTCTCAGCCACCTGAGCACACTGCCGGCTCATATTCAGCCGGCTGTCCACCAACACCCCAGGTCCTTCTCTGCCAGGCAGCTTTCCAGCCACTCCGCCCCAGTCCTGTAGTGCTGCATGGGGTAGTTGTGACCCAAGTGCAGGACCCGGCACTTGGCCTTGTTGAACTTCATACCATTCGCCTCAGCCCATTGGTCCAGTCTGTCCAGATCCCTCTGCAGAGCCAACCTACCCTCAAGCAGATCAACACGCCCGCCTAGCTTAGTGTCATCTGCGAACTTACTGAGGGTGCATTTGATCCCTTCATCCAGATCATTGATAAAGATATTAAAGAGAACGGGCCCCAGCAACGATCCCTGGGGGACACCACTCGTGACTGGACACCAACTGGATTTAACTCCATTTACCACCACTCTCTGGGCACAGCCATCCAGCCAAATTTTTACCCAGCAAAGAGTACACCTGTCCAGGCCATGAGCAGCCAGTTTCTCCACGAGAATATGCTGTGGGAAACGGTGTCAAAAGCTTTGCAAAAATCCAGGTAGATAACATCCACAGCTTTCCCCTCATCCACTAAGCGGGTCACCTTATCATAGAAAGAGATCAGGTTTGTCAGGCATGACCTGCCTTTCACTGACTAGTCAGTGGAGATAAAGTCAGTGCAGAAAGTAGAGATGAGAGAGCAATTCAGCTCACCCTAAAGTGAAATTAAATACTTCCCTCATGATGGGACTTAGCTGCCTAAAATAAGTTTCTAGCGTCACTTTAGATGCTGTGAGTTCCCCCAACCTACATACATCCAGCTTCCAACTGCCACTCTTTTGAGTGTGAGACGTTGTGTTACAATGGACATTCATCAGTCGTTGGTCACATCCACCAGACTGAGCAGGTGTACTATGTAAAACTGTGCATCTGAAATGCTACTAGACATTTGTGTTTAGACAGTTCATGTCTGGTCAGCTGGATCAGTCCCTAAGTTTCAAATATAGTAGGTGCTAAATCTCTGTAGGTTTTAATTGGAATTTTAGAGCCATGACTTTATTTTAGCTGAATACCATAATTCGGTATCATCTGAGAAGCCCTAGAACATCTGAAACACATATGAAGGTCTGGAGAGGTGACAAAGACCTGTGGAAGATCTGCTCTTTTCAGGCCAGGTAGAAAGTCTCAAATGTCTAAATGTGCAATAGATGCCTACTTGCAGACAACCAAATCAAGCTCTCGTTCACTTGTACACATCTGCATACCGACTCCTCAGTTCATATGCATTAGGGTGCAGTTCACTGGCTGGCTTATTGAATAAAAAGACTTTCGGAGTCTAGTCCATATCCTACGTCACAGCTTGTGTCCTAAAATCTGCATGAGTTTAAATCACATTTTGCCATTTATGACATCCAAGTGTCTCTCCATTACAAAGAAATTCTGTTGATCTGACTTCACTGTCATTCATTCTTATTAGACAAAATCAGTTCTTCTGGAGAGATCCTAGAAAGGAGACACTTCTGATTGTGTGCTTCCTGCCTCAACTGAAGAGTAGTGCTTAGTTTGTTGGTTTACTTTGCTGTCCTACTGTGAGATTGCAATGTAATCTTCAGTCAAGAGAAGAAAGAGGTTTTGAAAAATCATCACTGTCCTCATAAACAGCTGCTGATTGTTCATCTTCCTGAAAATATTACCTCTTTCACAGGCTTACTAGACAAGTCTTCCCTAAATAACATTGTAAGGTGATCAACTTACCTAAGAAATTGAAGCCTATTGAATTACATTTTTACTGTAATTATCTTTCTTTTGCATTGAGTTTATGATAGGAAGAAGGAAATACATCTTTCAAAGTTCAAACTGCAAGTTGTATTTGTGCTGGTACATACCTAGAGAGAGGATGCTTATTGTACTTATACTTTCAAAACATTAAAACCTACAATATTCGAGTTGACAATTTAAATTTGATGTTCCAGCCAAGTGAGAGAAATTTTTGCAGTACTAATAGCCCACAAACTGTGGTATCATGCCTGTGACCCACAGAGGCACCATCATCAGATTTGGCTTCACTAAACCTTTTTGACATGTGTGGGAAAACAAATTAAATCATGACATATAATGCATATATTTGCAACTGAATGAAGTTTATTATTTCATTAGCAGGTGATTTGAAGCGTTATTTCATAAAAGTAGTCAAATTACAAAGGAGAAAGTAATCCAAGAGTCTCTTAAAAAAAACTGCTTCTCAGACAAGAAGCAAAGGAAGGTTGTGAAACACATCTAAGGGACAGACGTCCCAAACAGCTCTTGGGAAATATCTCCAAAGACAATCTACTCCCATGATAATTTTTTTTTGAAAAAAACATCTGTTGAGTAGGGAAGTCTGTGAAGAGGGGGACAGATAGGAGTGATGTTTTGGGGTGTCTCTTTGTCTACAGCCAACGCAGGATAAGAAATTCTCATGTGCCAGTGTATGTGGAGATTCCTGTCTCCCTGGGAGACGTGCTGTCATGGCTGAGGGTCAGACAGGGCTCATTCTGCTGTGCCCTGCTGCCAGCAAGACCAGACACGTGCTCTGGGTCCCCAGGAGCTGTTCTGTGGAGACACCACCCACAACGCCTTCCCTGTGATGCTTTCTCCAGAATTAAAATGGAGGAAAAAACAGCTCAGTCAGTCTGGTCAAACTTAAATTAAAGATCTTTCCAAGGATCAGATAGGCTCCCAGGTTGTCCTTGTTCTCTCCAGATAATTATTTGTTGTGTCTTCCTGATTTTCATTTTCCTGCACTCTCAGAGTAATAATCAGATATTCTCACCGGAGACAGGTGTTAGCTAGCTACTCATTTAATTTTCACAAGATTGGTTGCTGTTCTCTCTTCCTCTGCTGTGCTATCATACATAAAGGGAAGGAGGAAAAGCAGAGTTAAACCTACAGTTCTCAGTCTGGAGGAGGGGGCCATACCCTGATGCCCTCTCAAGAAAATAGTCTGAGAACAAGTAATCCTAGAAAATAAAGACACTGTCATCCAACCTCCATGCAATTCACAGAGAGGTCCCCAGGTTGCTACTGGAGTGATGAGGCCAGGTATAAGGGTCAAGCTTAGTCCCACCTTTAAACTGGTATACTGATATGTCTTAGTCACACATTATCAGATTGGGCCCCTTGACAAATGTAGAAGTAGCATTTTTTAATAAAAAATTCAGACCGAAATTGAGCTGCCAGTAACTACATTTAAAGCAATATTGAGTACTATATAATATTTAGTCTTTAAAACATTTGTCCAGAGAGCTGAAGACATGGATTACATCCCCTCCCCAGCTTCAGAAGTTGAGATGCACAGCTTTTCGTCATGAAAAACTGAAATGCGCTTCACAGAGAAAGACCTGGAAATTTCTATTTTAGTTCAGCATGAATTACTCAAGTTTTATCATACAGAATCTTAAATTACAGAAAGAAATAAAATGGCTCTTCGTGTAGAGGGTAATGCAGAGACCTATGTGTTCTGTGGGCAACAGAGGCTTTTTTATGCACCTCCATTTGTAAATTTTCCTTGAATGCTTTTGTCTCCAAGACAGACATTTATCTTGTTTAACTTCAGCCGTCTAAAAATTGTCTACTCTGTGTACTCAATCAGAGGGGCTGGCATTTTCAAAGAATAATTAATCTGCTTAATGATTCTGTAGGTGCCTGTTTCTTCCCTTTGACTACATAGTTCAACACCTTGCTTAGGCTGGCCATGCAGGCGCGGGATTCAGTGGCTTAAACAAAGGTCATGCCACTTGTGACTCCTGAAGTATTGCAGAAATTTGCACACAGCTGAAAGATATGACACAAGATGTAAGAGATAATGACGAGTGGGGGAAGTCAGGTGGCATACTCCACCAGACACTACATGCCCAGCTGGGTGACTTAGACCCTTTGCTAATTTCTAGGCAGCTAAAGGTAGATGAGTCAAATCCCACTCTACAGATGTAAATCAGCTTCCCAACACTACACCAACAGTACGCTAACTTTACCTGGCTACAGCAGGTTCAGAAAGGCAACAGGTCTAAAGAAAAACTGTGTTGTCTTCCAAGAACAGTGTTTAATGAAGATGTACTTCAAAGACATAAGTTCAAAGATGTCTTACCTTTCTAGCTTCCCACATTGGTTTTGTAGCCTGACTTGCCCTTAAATGCTTCCCTTTCATGGAGGAAGCAGGCAGGACTGTACTCTTAACTTATTATGTGGCATGTGCTGTCCAAATCTACTGCCACAAGCACTGCAAACAGCTGTGCAGACGTTCATGTTGGTTAGACACACCCATTGACTTTCTGGTCGTGCTTACATAATGTGCTAACATTTCCAGATGTATGCTTCATATGAGGAGTAGTGTTCATTCTGTGGTGACATTGTTCATTTATGTAAAGTAAAAATCTATTTTATTTTCTATGAATGACTATTGTGCTACAAGAGCTTCTGTGACATAAGATCTGTTACTGAACCTCAACTGGCAATTTAGAGATAACTAATAATTCTACAAGTCTCAGATGTGATACTGAATATGGAACAGCTTTCCTTCAATGTGTGCTGACTGTTCATACTCTGACCTTTAGCCATGTGCTTTACTTTTCCTTTTAATAAGGAACTGAGGAATCCATCTACCTGTTGTTGGATTTGTCGCCCATCAATTCTGAGCAGTAAATTTCATTGCCTGCCCACTAAAAATTCAAATTATAAGATATGTCACATATTTCTTTAAAACTAAGGCATATTTATTCCAGATATCCTTTACAAGCCCAGTCAATAAAATTGCAGTCCGTACCATATCTATAGTTTGCAATGTAGCAAGAAAACAGCCTCCCAAAGATATGTAGCATAATAAAAAATGCAAAGCAATAAACATATAAAAACTCTAAAAAACAATACTGAAATATTAGTGTGATGTTAAGTAACAGCTAATAGTAAGTAAAATAAAAAATGAATGACCATAGTAATAGAAATCACATTTTTAAAGATTAAAGTTTTCTGTGAAATTAATGCATAGCCATATCCTTCATTCTTTCCTCATCTCAGGACAACTCATAAACTCCAGTTGGGAGTACACCTTAATCAAGACTAAACAATACTGCCCTAATATTTGAGAATTATCACAGACAAATCCTATAGACATAATTGGTCTTCATAAGGCAGGAGGATGGGCATTCAGAGTCCTTATCAGAACTGTTTTTCTACAGTTCTCTGAAATCAGGTATTAAAAAGACTAGGTTTTGCCAATTAACTGGAAATACAGTGATTTCCAATATCCTGATATGAATCTACTGTTAGGCAGGATTTTTTCTAAGGGAGAGTCAAGAGTCTGCACACATTCATTTCCCAGTAGATAGTTTGCACAAGAGATATGATGAGCTGTGGCAAAATAGAGATATCTTTAGTCTTATACAAAACTAGAAACTGGGAGTGTGTCAGAGTCTTTTGTTGGGTATGCATTTCAGACATCCTCATCACATTTATATGAGCTAGAAATGAGATACTAAAGATGAGGTTCTTTAGCTTATTTTTTTCTTTTATTCTAAGCTTCCTCATTTTAAGGTGCCTCTTACAAATAGGGACTTTTGAGTATATCTTTAAGAAGAAAACTGACAAAATGTGCAATTATACACCCCAAATTGACCTGTGATGGCAAATTTAAAGAATATGTATATATATATCCATTTTCAACAGCAGAGATCACCAGTGAGACATTAAAGGTTATTATGTGGATGACTTTGCCATGAGATGCTCCTGCAATAAAGCAAATTTAAGAGGAATAAGGCTGGTTTAGAATCCAGTTGAGGTGCTTTAGAAATGTGCCCTCTGGCAAGCATCGTCAGGCTTCAGGTAATGAAGGCCCTCGAATGTATCAGGATCCCTTTTGTAAACACATTGTTAGCATGTTCAGTGTACCTGTGAATTTACAACCAATTAAGTCTAGCTGTAGACCCTGTGCTTGTTCTCAGCAGTAGACTTAACAGCGAATGCAGTGCTTTAGAAAGGGAAAAGAATAAATCCTCTTTCCCTGGCTGGTGAAGCTGCACCAGGACACTGGGCAGTAGTGCAGGCATGGCTGGAGGATCAGGAAGCGGACCCGTGCATAGAAATTAATGTTCTGATTTACCAAAATGTTCCTTTAACCTCCAGTACCAAGTTCGACACCTTGCAGAAGGGGGAGGAGGAACAGCATTTAACTGGCCAAAAGCTCACCTTTTAAGCTGGATGTGCCTATGCTAGGTGACTGAATTAGTTGCCCACAGCTTCAAATCTTTCTCTGTCCTTCAGGTATTTGGGTCACCTTGGATCTGTCCTGTAGATACTTATGGTAACAACCGTAAAATCTCACACAGAAAGAAACAACATCTTTACATTTCCACCCATTATTCTTCATTCACATCTGTCATCCTCAGTCTCTTAGCCTTTAGGATAACACTATCCATCTCTGCACTTCTTAAGACCTCTTTTTGGGTGATGAATTAAGCTCCCTGACCAGAGGGGTATAGTTTCATGTTGCTGCTTAAAATAAAGATTGTCTTGATGAGGTATAGTTTGTCTCAGAGACAGAAAGAAACCACGGTTCAATTTCACAGAGGGGGACCATGACAATGAGAATATCTTTGGGGAAGGTGAAAGTGTGTGGCTTTCAGCTCTTCCAATCCATGCCACTAGTTATTACTGCTGGGTTGGTTAACCAGGTCATAAAACAAAGCGTCCTTGTCTGTGACAGGCAGGCAAGGGAAAAGTCTTATGGGTTCATGCACTTACATTTGTTATGAACTTTTGTTTCTTGATCCTTGACAATCACACAAAGGTTTAGTTACTTAAACAACAAGATAAAACTGCAGGAAACACCTTCAATTTCTTTTTTTCTTTAATTGTCTCAAAAATCTCCATAATAGTTTTTACATTTGAATCAAGTTTCTTATATGGTCATAACAGAGAAATCATTTTAGTCAATAGAGCCCTAAGCTAAGGCCAAAATAGTTTGATCATTTGTAAATCATTGTCACTTGAATGTTTTCTCAATATGGCTTAATTATAATTCAACACAATGTTAAGCTTCTGGGAAAAGACCTCCATTAAAAGGTACTTCCTGGGAAAAGAGGGAAGTTGAGTGCTCTCAGCTAGCATTGCACTTTATTATTCATGTGTAATTCTTCTGCACTGCTGAACATCTGCTAACAAATTTGATTCAAGCTTCCATGATAGCTTTTGCCCTCATCATTCAATCTCTGCATGAGCTTTGTGTCTGATGAGAACTGATGTTATTTATTTATTGCTGAAAATTTTTATCCTATTAACAATTTAGCGCACAAAGTCATCAGGTAAGTTGAAGATGTTTATGAAGACCCCCCTTCCCTAGTTTAAAAATAAAATAATAATCTTGATTTAGAGGAGAATTTCTGTAGATTCCCTGAAAGCTACCTGACAGATGGTCACCTTGGCAGTATGCTGCAGTAGTACAACCAAATATTTATTAAGAGTTTCTGATGCAGAAGGTGATCAAGAGCATCAGAAGCTATTACTTCTAACTTCAACATTTGTCAATCTTCTTTTCCTTTGTGCCTCCACATTTACAGATAAGCTTAAATCCAGATCAAATATAAAAGTTCTTTTGAACAACTGCAGATCTGTCATATTGATTTGGTGTATGACTTTGTTCCATGTGATATAGTTATTTTCCACGTGGTTAGACCACGGAATTGAGGGTTCAGGTTTCCTATGTCCATTCTGAGATCTTCCACTGAATCACTGTCTGGCCTTTACAAAGTCACTAAGATCAAGCTTATCAGACACGCTTATGGATGTTTCTATTTAATCACAGAATCACAGAATTATCAGAGTTGGAAGGGACCTCTAGAGATCATCTAGTCCAACTCCCCTGCTAAAGCAGGATTGCCTAGAGCACATTACTCAGGACTGCATCCAGGCGGGTCTTGAAAATCTCCAGGGAAGGGGACTCCACAACCTCCCTGGGCAGCCTGTGCCAGTGCTCTGTCACCCTCATCGTAAAGAACTGTTTCCGTGTATTTGAACGGAACTTCCTGTGTTCTAACTTGTGCCCATTGCCCCTCGTCCTGTCACCCGGAACCAATGAAAAGAGCCTGGCTCCATCCTCCTTCAACCCACCCTTTAGATACCTGTATGCCATAATAAGGTCTCCCCTCAGCCTTCTCTTCTCCAGGCTAAAGAGTCCCAGCTCTCTCAGCCTTTCCTCATAAGGGAGGTGCTCCAAGCCCTTAATCATCTTAGTTGCCCTTCGCTGGACTCGCTCCAGCAGTTCCCTGTCCCTCTTGAACTGGGGAGCCCAAAACTGGACACAGTATTCCAGTTGTGGCCTCACCAGTGCCGAGTAGAGGGGGAGAATGACCTCCTTCGACCTACTGGCCACACTCTTCCCTATGCAACCCAGGATTCCATTGGCCTTTTTGGCGACAAGGGCACATTGCTGGGCCATGGATAATTTACTGTCTACCACAACCCCCAGATCCTTCTCCTCCAAGCTATCTCCCAGCAGGTCAGCCCCTAACCTGTACTGGTGCCTAGCATTCTTCCTCCCCAGGTGCAGGACCTTGCACTTGGTTTTGTTGAACCTCATTAGGTTCTTCTCTGCCCAGCTCTCCAGCCTGTCCAGGTCACGCTGGATGGCAGCACAGCCCTCTGGGGTGTCAGCCACCCCACCCAGTTTGGTATCATCAGCAAACTTGCTGAGGATACACTCTGTCCCCTCATCCAGGTCATTAATTAATATATTAAACAAAATAGGACCAAGTATTGACCCCTGGGGGACACCACTGGTTACAGGCCTCCAACTAGACTCTGTGCCGCTGATCACAACCCTCTGAGTCCTGTCCCGCAGCCAACTCTCAATCCACCTCACTGTCACCTCATCTAGCCCATAAGCCAAACATTTATTTGTGCCAAGCTCGAAACACCCATAGTGGGTGAATCCTCTTAATATGCCTAGCCTTAATCTCCGTGTGTATCTCTTCGACTACCTTTACAAATGCAATGACTGCCTTATTTTGTAGAGTTATGCGACATAACTCTTTTGAATCTCTCAGAAACACTTAGTAGAAAAGTCTGAGGATAAAATCAGACTTCCAGGATTACAAATGATGAAAGAGACTATTACTAAACCAGAAGCAGCGAACTAACAGCAAATGCTGAGTTTGTCCCCAAGTATTCATAATACAGGACATCAGCACACATAGGAAAGGGCAGGCAGTGGCAACTGAGTTCTGCTTGCCCACAAGCACCTCAGGAATGGTTAGGCAGGGGTACTACGGAGCTAGCTGAAGTGGTCGCACACCAGCTAGTGACTCACCCAGAAGGTAAATTGCTAGCCAAGAACTGAGGGGATGTTTTCATTCCCTTTGCAGCTTGTCTTCCCTTTCCCAAGGGAAACAAAATCATGCAAGAGTTGCAAACAGACCTTTCCTTTCATCCTGAGCAATTTACTTTATGGATTTGGTAGCTTTCATTGTAAGATGCCATCCAACAATCTTGAATAACATGAAATAATTAGGTAACATTGTTGTGGCTACAGTACTTAGCATGTCATGAAGCAGGAAAGGTTAATTATTGGCCTGCATCATTGTTGCAAATTTTGTTATTTGAAGGAGTGCTGAAAAGGTAATGCATGAACTGCAGTATGATTTAGAATATTTCAGGTTTTATTATGTTTCTCTTTCTATTTTCATTTTCAATTGCTCAGGCTTTTTTTTTTTTTTTTTTTTGCAAACCTCTTTTATTCTCTTTTTCGATTATTTTGTAAAACTGGCACTTTTGAAACACGAAAGAAAAAAGTCAATTGCATCCGTGATGATTTTATCCCCTATTGTCTCTGAGAGTGGCCATTTAACCATCCTGTCCAGGATACATCACTACATATGAAAATTTTTTTCTTAGTAGCATGTTGCAATAGTTATTATATTGTATCCGTCCTTGAGATTACATCGCTACAGTAATATTATTAAGTTCATTTGGCTGGATGACCTGACCCTTAAATTGTTCTACTCTTCCAAAATTACCACTAGGAGAGACAAGTTCTGCAATCATTTGAGATTTTATTCACCGCTGCTGATTTTTCATTTAATTCCATATTTAAGATCAAAGCTCATTCTACTTAATAATAACCAGCCAGATCAGAAATTAGGATAGCA
Organism: Vanellus vanellus; assembly: GCF_965231255.1. Lineage (NCBI taxonomy): Eukaryota > Metazoa > Chordata > Aves > Charadriiformes > Charadriidae > Vanellus > Vanellus vanellus. The sequence goes on from NC_138907.1 coordinate 86,759,458, forward strand.
GAGTCTACTCATTTCCTTCTGAATCTGTTTGTACTTCAGTGTCCACAGCGGCCCCACTGATCCTAGAGTCAGCTTTTACATATAGATTGTAGCGACCATATGAACTTTTGTATAATGTGAATATTGTTGCAGATATGGCATAAGAGGTCTGAATATAGTCTTTTTATTCACTTTCTTCATTTGTAGTTTAAATTATTTTACCTTTTGTACTGTACTGTGCCTTTCTGGTGCATAAATACTTCACACTGGTTTGATAAGCTGTAAATTAAGCATTAACTTAATTAACCAGCCCACATTCAATGCTGGCTCCATTAGTTTTTACAATTAGAGGATGTCTACAGAGCTTATTCATCCAAATTTTTTTCTTTGAAGATCTGGGGCAATTCACAAGGTTTCGTAGTTGGACTTCATCAAATGAAACTGCACCTAGAAAAACAGATCTCTAGTGGGCTTGGTTTCCTGCTGCCTCACTCCTATAGGCAATTACATTTATGCAAAGCACAAACGTTACTAAATCAGAATGACAACATTCTAAATCCAGTTTGGACTTGGGTACATTTTTCTCTATGCAAAGTAATGAGTATTCAGATTCTTTCTTCTTTCCTTGGTACAGTTAAAAGAATAAAGTGAGAAGATTGATTTTCTCTAACAGTAGCTTTATAACATCTTAAAACTGAGTAATGCACTCAGCTTATTGCAAAATGAAATTGCCGCATCATGTCAAAATGGAGGAAAGGCTGAAGGTCTACGAATGCTTACACCCATAGGAAAGATTTTCACAGATTTACCACCTGAAAGTTTCCCTCCAAGGTTTCTATGATGATTTTCACAGCCAGTTTCTGACTGTTTTGCACTATTTCAGTGACATAGGGTATTGAATTGCTGGAAACTGTGGTATAATTTTCCTGGTTAGTACAAGGAATTAAACGTTTTCTAGAATCACCCTTTTCTCAAATACAGCCAGTGTTTTATTTAAATTTGTCAAAAGTGATAATGGAGAACTTATGAGGGAACAGTCCCTTTTATTTACACATCTGACATTCTGGAAATCAGTTACTTGTAACTACAAGCAATTATGATAAAAATGCAATTTAGGAACATTTCTAGCAGTAATGATAATGAAGCAATGAAATAGATTGTCTGGGGACATTGTGGATTCTCCACCACCAGAGGTCTTTAAGAATAGGTTAGACAAACATCTGTCTGGAATATCATAGCACATCTTTAGCACAGAAGTAAAATCAGAACATAGTGCCTTTTCTTAAGGTCACAGCCTGCCCCAACACAATGGTCCTCAGCAAAAATAGAGATTGTATTTCCACTGTCCAAAATGGGATCAGCTGCATGTTTTTTTTTACAGGTTGCTGACAATATTTCCATCTGCAACAGATTTTCTCTATCATGTAGGATGGTTAAGCAACGACAGTAGCGCCATGGGTATGCACTTTATGTAGCGTGAGGGTTTTTTTGCAACATACTGAAGTCCTTGATCTGCACAGGGATCTGGGGAGGCACAGTACTGTCACTCTGAGGTAACAAAGGAAGATGGTTCTGCTCTTACTTCTCTGCCCTCTCTTTTGAAGAACAGCCCAACTTGCTGCCCCGTCAGTCAGACTCAATATTGCTTCCAGGTTTTAGTCCTAAAAGTCATTAGTTTTATAAAATATGCAAGAGTACATTTACAACAGCATTCCAGCAAAGTATTCATATGAATAATTAAACTGAAACTACAGTTGTCAGCAACACGAGCAGGGTATATGCTGTTCGCTGTTACCTACGCCCGTGCTGTTCACCTGCTGGGGTACTCTCTAATTTGACAAACCACTGTGGGTTCCTGACCCTCTCCACTTCCAGACTCACCCCAGAAGAGTCAGCTGGTGCAGAGCGATGCAGCAGGGGCAGAAGGGCTGTCCCACAAGCAGCAGCATGTGCAAAAGCACATTTGGCTCTTTACTACCCCCACACTGTAGGCAGATGTGATAACACTGAGGACATCGCTGAGTAGCGACGAGAGGCTGAGAGTGCCTCCTGAAAGGCTGAGCGTGGTGCTGGTGTGCAGGAGGGCTCACCTCCCTTTGCAGCTGCAGACCACAGCCGTAAGTTTTGAGGTTAAGCTGAATCTTTTGGGGGACTTTCCTGCTCAGTACACGCCTAGAGAAGGCACCTCAGGGTGGGCAGATTAAGCTCTAGGTGAGGAGGAGTCCCTCTCTACTGCCAGCGGAAGGTGCCTAAGAGGAGTTCATTCTCATTAAGTCAGAAATGCTGTGTAGTTTTACAAAGAGTTTAGATTGTATAATTGTCACTGCTTCACATTTCTGCTCCTGGACTGCCGCCCCCTGCCTCAGCCACCTTGTACTCATGTAGGCTTATGGGGAATCAGCTTAACAGGATGAAATAAATTAAAATTAACTTTTTCATTTAAAGTTCAGCAGTTTTTGACTGATTGTTATCTGCTCACCAAAGACCACAATAAATATTTGCTCCGTTGCAAGTGGGAATGCCTGTAAAGAGGTACAGGCAGCAATGGGAAAAAGGAACAAAAATACCTTATAAATTTGTGAAATAACAGCATTTTCCTCCTTGAACCCATTCCAAAACTTTCAATTATTGTCCCTTATGCCCTATATGTCTGCTTTCTGTATGCTCTTTAATCACTAATGAAATTGCCTCGGTCAAACGCCTGTAATTCAGACTCGTTGCATCAGACGAAGGAGCTTAATTCTTCTCATCAGCCAGTGAATCTCCATTCCACTGAAATATCACTGAAGTCATTGCAGCAGTAAAAATTATGTGAGAGCAGAATTAAGCTCTGTCCTAAACTACTGATTTATTTACTTTGTACAAACTTTAAGGCATTTATTATTTATAGATACAGACATGCAAAATATCCTGTTTCTGTTTATTTTTAGGGAAATTGGGATCATGTTGTTATTTGCTCGTTCAAATATAAGCTGTGATTGCATTCAACAAATAATACTAGTGAGATCATTTAGAACATTTTTTTCTTAAAGTTTATTTAACATGAAGAGGCTCATTCTCTTTGACTAGTGCTATGCAAGCATTTTCCCTAATCTTATTTCATACCTTTGATTTAATTGAGAAAAGTCACTCTAAAAGAATGTCATTTTTCTTGCATGCTTTTGTAAAAAAAAAAAAACAACCCGGAATGTAATTAAGACTATGCTAAGCAAAGGAAAAACAAAAGAAAATTCAAACAAAACAACAACAACAACAACAAAAACCCACAAAAGCAAAACCAGCAAAAAACTCTTCAACGCCCAGACAGAACAAAGGTATGTGCATGTCTACAATAAAAAATTGCTGCAGTCAACATATAAGTAAGTGACCTGTAGATGATCTAATTTAAAACAATTGCATTATGGTAGTTTGAGGGGGGAATGAATAAAGGAAGGAGTGAAGTAAGGTAGGAGGTGTTCTAACTATCAAAGGATTATTCATAACAAAACAACTTTACACCACTTTTATTTCCATCGTTTTTTAAAAAATTTCTAGTAAAAAATGGGTCATGGGCTTAGTGGAACACCATTGAAGATGATGTAAAACATCTGCTGAAATCTATTTCTGTATCATTAATGTTACAAATAAAAAAAAAATCACCTTTACTTTTAAGTACTTGCTGCAAATTATGGTGTAAAACAGGAAAAACATCTCAGACAAACCAGTGGGAGTGCTGTCCACAGGCATTGGATCAAGCCTCTAAACTTGAAGGCACTGGCAGCTCTCTCTTTGACTTTACTCATCAGCAAATTTACGTCTTTCGAATCCTCAAAGTCAATGCCAACAGTGGTTTCTGCTGTGCTGTCACCTGTACAGGCCAGTAGCTCTTCTTGGAGGGAGAAGAAAGAGCTCCTGCTTAGATTAGATTAAAGACACGGTGCAAAGGAATTGGTATGAACAGCTTCAAGATACACAAGCCTTTATCTGCCTTTGTAAACTACAGGACATTTGAATGGCATTAGATAGTTGAATAGTGAGCCAGAACACAGACATCCTGATTTTCTTTTTTGTAAAAATGCCTAAGAAAAGGCTTTTCCCATCAAAACAGAACCACAAGAAAAGATGCAGAGTAGTTTGTGTGTCATCTGTATATTAGATTTTTCCTCCCGTCTTCACTGTGGTGTGAAATAGGAAATGTGACCATTCTCTGAGCACGGAGTAAAGATGCCAATATGATTTCTCTCAGTAAGAAAACATCTTTTCATTAAAATAAAAGACTAAGGACAAGAGATTAGGCAGCTAGACCCCACTGAAATCCAGGCCACAATTATCATGAAGGTACTGCAGGAAAAGAACAACATGAAGCAAACTTTCTGACCTAAAGTAGGCCTTGAATGACAGAAAACAAGGAAGCTCCCTTAATCATCTTATTGTGTTTGCTCTTTGTAATTAGTCTCCCTAGAGCTGTGTCAGGTTATTGCTACAAATGGTAATTATGCACACGGATAGGTGGAAGGAATTCTTTAGCTATGTTTAAAAGAAGAATCAGTGCAATTTTCAAATTCAAAACTTTGCTTTCATTTCAATTCCATTTCTAAGAATATAATGATATATTCAAAAAATCTTTTTCTTATTATTAAGATTCCAACAGTAAACATACTTTGTTGATCTGCGTAGAGCAAGACTTGAGGTCCCTTTTTATTTATTTTTTGTTATTATGGCATCCGTATCTCTGTTAGGACAAGGTCTTTAGTCCATGCTATACCTGAGCAGGCCATGGAAGGGTTAAGGAAATGACAGTGTTCCTGTAATGCGCACACATCGCACAAGTCATAGTCCGTGGCAGGTTTGACACCCTTTCATGCCCCAGGACATATTGTAAAGCAGATATCCAGCAAGAAGGCAGGCATATCCCCAGAGAGAAAAATACCCTTGGTCATTTTGCTAAGCTGGTTGTTGACAGCAGCAACAGACACCCATAAGAAAAATGGTCACATCAAACGATCATTTTCAGAAGCGTTTCAGTGTGCAGTGATGACTGGTTCTCTGCCTGGATTCTGCCTGATTGCATATACCGGGTCAGGTAGTCACCATATGTTCTGCTAACAAACACTGCGCAGTCACTCAGGCAGATTACAAAAGCAATGAGAAACAGGAGCTTTCAGAGAGGGAGAAGAATCATCAACAAATTCTCCTAAAGAAAAAAGAAAATATTTTCTTGCACTTCAACCCTGCCTTTAGCTATATTTCTTTCCCTTCAAAGAAATTTTTTCTTAAGCTGCTCTTCTCAAATGCCAGTAGAATTTGGGGATTTTTCAACCATTAAAAGCTATCATTTAGATTAGCTTCCTACTATTAGCTATATTCTGCTTAAAATGGCACTTCTGAGAAGCTTTGGCAGGCAAGAGAGAGAAACAGCTTCCCTATCCTACTAAACTGCATTTAATTTTTTGTCTTTACAAAATATTGGAGCTTCACTAAAGCACCAGATTTTACTGTGTCCTAGATTGCTGAGGACCACTGTGGTTCAGCTCTTCTGTCACGTGGTCCAAAGCGTGGTGGCCATGAAGAAATATTAACAATAGAGTGCTACCATTTTTAGTATTTCTCCCCTCTCCCGTGCCAGAAAGACTAACCTGTTGCAATGCAACGTAAAGTTTGCTTCCAGTCCTCTTGTTATTACTGGTGAATAGCTTCTTGCTAAACAAGGAGCCCACTGAAATTACTTGTCTACATACATCCAGTGTGAAAAAAGAAGGCACAAATAGACATTTATTAGTATTAATAACACTATATTAAATCCTTTGTTTGTTTTTAGGTGACAAGGATTGAATTTTGAGAAGCTGACCTATGCCACTTAACTTCAAACTTCTACAACACAGACTCCTGCATATGAAGTACTGTCCCTAGACTCCTCACATAAAAGGAAACAGGTATTCTAGGGCATAAGGAACGACTGAGGGATCTGGGGTTGTTTAGCCTGGAGAAGAGGAGGCTGAGGGGAGACCTTATCACCCTCTACAACTACCTGAAAGGAGGTTTTAGAGAGATGGGAGCTGACCTCTTCTCCCTGGCGACAAGTGATAGGACAAGAGGAAATGGGTTCAAGTTATGTCAGGGGAGGTTTAGATTGGATATTAGGAAGCATTTTTTCACTGAAAGGGTTATTAAACATTGGAATAAGCTGCCCAGGCAGGTGGTGGATTCACCATCCCTGGAGGTGTTTAAGAAAAGGGTAGATGAGCTGCTTAGGGACATGGTTTAGGAGTGGTGGTGTTTTTATCAGGGTAGGTTAATGGTTGGACTTGATGATCTTAAAGGTCCCTTCCAACCTCACTGATTCTATGATTCTATGATTCTATGATTCTATAATATATCTGACAGCCCCTTTAGGATGAAATGAACTACGCCTCTGAAGCACCTTCTTCTCTTCATTGGCTAGAAGAGAAGGCTATGGAGACTAATTCAGGTGCCAACCTCTGCTGTCAAGAGATCATGTCCCAGCACTGATTTCGAAAAAAGATACCTGTGTAGTCTAAAATAGTGTCTCAAGCCATCATCCACCTGTTTTACGTCAGTTTGAGGGTGAAATGGTTTGATTTCTGAAGACGCTAGGCTCTTTTTATTGATTTTCAGCCCAAATAATTTCAGCCTTCTAAACAAAAACTTATTTAGTATACACAGTTTTCTAAACCACTTTATAGTTGTGGAGAGAAATAGGGACTGTCAAAAGCAATCACAGCCTAAAGATCTCAGTAGTTCAGAGAGGTAGGATAGGTCAACTTCCAGAGGTGGCACTCTCCTTCTTCATTGACCTTAGATGAGTAGCCAAAATGAGTACTCTAAAACCAGATGCCAAATTTTAGATGACTGAAGTTAGATCAGCAACCTAGGTATACAGGTTCCACAAAAATAAATCTGCTCTTTATTTACTTAAGTACTTTCATAAAACCTTTGAGAAGGAAGTTACTGTTTAGACCACCCCTTTTGTGGCCCATTACTCAGTCTGATTAGTAACAATTTCTGTGAATTGTATTCCCATTTTACAGTACCTTCAGATTCAATCAAGGCTTCTAGTATTTTCTTGGCTTTGTAGAATAAATCAGAAGAAAGTCATACTTTTTAGATGGCAGGTACTATAGAACAAGAATGTGCGTGTATGTGCATATATGCCTATGCATTCAAACACTGTAAAGAGTCTTTCTTTCCTCTCAGGACTCACACATTCCTGCTGTTACACTGATCATCATAATAATGGTGACAACATCAAAAACTTGCACACACTATATCCTTCCCATGAAAATGAGACAGCACATGCAATTTGGCATGTTCTCAGAGCAACGATTAGCCCACTCAAGGGCATTATTAGGAACAGGAAAACAGAGTCATCCATCATCCCAAGTGGTGCATGTTTACCACTCACTCTAAATAGCTGTGCCTGGGAGTGGAGGTTAGACAGTTTCCCCTTTTGATTTCTGTTATCATCCTGTCATGCTGCTCCTTCTGATCAGACAGGGCATAGCGAATTTTTATTGTCAGTTTATTCTCTTTTTAATTTCAAGCTTTAATTTCCTAGTCCACCCATATTTCTTCAAAAATCTCACAGAGATTGCTTTGAAAACTTCTTTTCACAGAAAGGCAGCTCTTTCCTCCTATGTTCTTTCTGTATCTGTTATCAATAAATCTATATTCTAAATATGTAGTCCATCATGGATGAACTCTCTTTCCTACACTGCAATTTTTAAGCATGTGATACTGATATTGCTTATGTATCTATGGAACCTTCTAATTTTGGTTAATTTGTCTGTTTGAGTTTTTACATATGTAAAGACATATAGCTAAAAGCAGGGTAGGCTTTAAAGAGGCTTTAAACTAGATTCGATGGGGGAAGGGGCTATTATCGGGTTTGCCCGTGACCAACCAAGGGATGTTGTACCACGGATAGAGGAACAGGGTGCTGGTGAGGGCCTGCAGCCATTTGCTCCAAAATGTGCTGGCTACGCTGCACAAAGCTCAAAGACTTACGTAGAAAAGTCAGGGGCTCCTGGACCAACAGAAGCCAATGGGGAGGCACTGTTAATACGTGGCACAGGAATGCTGCCTGGAGAGCAGTCTAAAGTAATTACAGCTGCTTCAGCCAAGTCAGCCTCAACAAAGACACAGCTGAAGTGCCTCTATGCAAATGTACGGAGCATGAGGAACAAACAGGAGGAGCTAGAGATGTGTGCACACCTCCAAGGCTACGATCTCATTGGCATCATAGAAACTTGGTGGGATGACTCCTGTGACTGGAGTGTTGGCATGGAAGGCTACAGGCTCTTCAGGAGAAACAGGCAAGGGGAACGAGAAGGCGGTGTTGCCTTACATATCAAGGAGCAGCTGGAATGCATGGAGCTCAGCCTAGGGATGGATAAAGAGCCAACTGAGAGCCTATGGGTCAGGATTACAGGGAAATTGGGAGCCACCCAACCAAGAAGACTGAGTGGATGAAGCCCTCTATAGACAGACAGGGGCAGCATCACGTTCACAGACCCTGGTTCTCATGGGTGACTTCATCCACCGCGACATCTGTTGGAAGGGTAACACAGCCAGGCATAGGCAATCTAGGAGGTTCTTGGATTGCATTGACGACAACTTCTTTCTCCAAGTGGTTGAGGAGCCAACAAGGAGAGGAGCTATGATGGATCTTGTTCTTACCAAGAAGGAGGGGCTGGTAGACAGTGCCAAACTCAAGGGTAGCCTGGGCTGTAGTGACCATGAAATGGTTGAGTTTGAGATCCTCGAGGCAGCGAGGAAGGTGCGCAGCAGGCTGACCACCCTGGACTTTGGGAGAGCTGACTTTGGCCTCTTGAAGAATCTGCTTGGTGTGGTGCCATGGGATGAAGCGCTGGAGGGAAGGGGGGGTCCAAGAAAGTTGGTTAATATTCAAGGACCACCTCCTCCAAGCTGAGGAGTAACGCATCCCTAGAAAGAGGAAGGCAGGCAGAAAAGCCAGGAGGCCTGCATGGATGAACAAGGAGCTCCTGGACATGACCAAAAGGAAAAAAGAGGCCTATAGGGAGTGGAAACAGGGGCGGGTAACCTGGGAGGAATACAGAGGAATAGTTCGAGCAGCCAGGGATCGGGTTAGACAAGCTAAAACCCAGATAGAAATAAATCTGGCCAGGGACATTAAAACAAATAAAAAATCCTTCTTTAAGTATGTCAGCAAGAAAAGAAAGACTAGGGAAACTGTGGGCCCTCTCCAGAAGGAAACGCAAGAACTGGTTACCTGGGACAGAGACAGAGCTGAGGTACTCAATGATTTTTTTGCCTCAGTCTTCACTGGCAAGGACTGCAGCCGCACTGCCCATGATGCAGAATGCAAAGACAAGGATTGGGAAAATGGAAAACTGCCCACTGTAGGTGAAGATCAAGTACGAGACCACCTGAGGAATCTGAAGGTGGACAAGTCCATGGGACCTGATGAGATACATCCGCAGGTCCTGAGGGAGCTAGCAGATGTGGTCGCTAAGCCACTAGCCATCATATATGAGAAGTCGTGGCAGTCTGGAGAGGTTCCTGCTGACTGAAGAAGGGGAAACATAACCCCTATTTTCAAAAAAGGAAACAAGGAAGACGCAGGGAACTACAGGCCAGTCAGTCTCAGCTCTGTGCCTGGCAAGATCATGGAGCAGATCTTTCTGGAAACTCTGCTGAGGCACATAGAAAATAAGGAGGTGATTGGTGACAGCCAGCATGGCTTCACCAAAGGTAAGTCATGCCTGACAAATTTTGTGGCCTTCTACAAAGGGCAGTGGCAGTGGACAAGGAAGACCAACTGATGCCATCTACTTGGATTTGTGCAAAGCGTTTAACACTGTCCCACATGATATCCTGGTCTCTAAATTGAAGAGACATGGATTCGACAAATGGACCACTCGGATAAAGAACTGGCTGGACGGTCGCACTCAAAGAGTTGCAATCAACGGCTCGATGTCCAAGTGGAGAGCAGTGACGAGTGGCGTTCCTCAGGTGTTGGTACTGGGACATGCACTGTTCAACATCTTTGTCGGCGACATGGACAGTGGGATCAAGTGCACCCTCAGCAAGTTTGCCGATGCTACCAAGCTGTTTGGTGAGGTAGACACGCTGGAGGGGACGGATGCCATCCAGAGGAACCTGGACAGGCTGCAGAGGTGTGCCCAAGCCAACCTCATGCAGTTCAACAAGGCCAAGTGCGAGGTCTTACATCTCGGTCAGGGCAATCCCAAGCACAAATCCAGGCTCAGCGGGGAATGACTGGAGAGCAGCGCTGAGGAAAAGGACCTGGGTGGGCTGATTGATGGGAAGCTCAACATGAGCCTGCAATGTTAGATCGCAGCCCAGAAGGCCAACCATATCCTGGGCTGCATGAAAAGAAGTGTGGCCAGCAGGTCACAGGAGGTGATTCTGCCCCTCTACTCCGCTCTCGTGAGACCCCACCTGGAGTACTGCATCCAGCTCTGGAGTCCCCAACATAAGGACAGGGACCTGCTGGAGCATGTCCAGAGGAGAGCCACGAGGATGATCCGAGGGCTGGAGCACCTCCCCTATGAGGATAGGCTGAAAGAGTTGGGGCTGTTCAGCCTGGAGAAGAGAAGGCTCCAGGGAGATCTTATTGCAGCCTTCCAGAACCTAAAGGGGGAAGGGGGCCTACAGGAGAGCTGGGGAAGGCCTTTTTACTAGGGCATGTAGTGATAGGACAAGGGGGAATGGCTTTAAACTAGAAGAGGGCAGGTTTAGTTTAAACATTAGGAAGAAATTTTTCACTTTGAGGGTGGTAAGGCACTGGAACAGATTGCCCAGAGAGGTTGTTGAGGCCCCATCCCTGGAGGTGTTCAAGGCCAGGCTGGACATGGCCTTGGGCAACCTGGTCTAGTGAGAGGTGTCCCTGCCTATGGCAGGGGGGTTGGAACTCAATGATCTTCAAGGTCCTTTTCAACCTAAACCATTCTATGATTCTGTGATTCAAGCCTGAACGTGTATAATTACATTTCAGAACAGTTAGACTAAAAACGCACTAGTGCAGATACAATTTAGGCAGTGTCTGCACTAGCAAATAGCATGCTCCAGTATGTTATGTACTAATATGTGGAATGAAATAGTGGTGGCAAAGACCTGACTTCCACACTACACAGGTCCATGGCAGGGGGACTACTTCAGACTAGCTGTCATATGGCCAGTATGGGGTCAATGTCCATTTATGGCTGGAGTGTATTAACTTGATTCATACCTCCATCCCATCTTCCAGTTTAGCTTCCAATGAAAGGAAACCAGTTCGATGCACACTGACATCACTCCAGAATAAATAGGACTGACTGGAGAACACCCTAATCTAAAACACTAGCAAAGAAAATGCTCCTAGAGTGTCATAAGATGCATCTTATTTTAGCTTTTTTTTTTTTTTTTTTCATTTTAATAGAGGAAGTAAAAGCTATTTTAAGGCTACTTCATGTGCTACTTCAGGACAATCACAGAAATGTCTGCAAAGGCAATACTGAGATGTTTCAAAATAGTTTTTAATGTTGTGTGGTCAGGCAAATGGTTGCAAAAACCACAGAGATTCCTGTAACAGCCAATTTAAGTTTTTTTCAAAATTCAGCCTGCAGCAAAATCATCTTTCTAGCCATTTGAATCTTATTACACCTCATGCATCTAAGTATCTGAAAGGGAAACACCAAAAGTCAAGACAATATCAGATTAGTATTAGGAATCAGCAGCGGTCTTAATAGTAAAGAAGAATATTATCAGAGATATGAGCAAAGGCTATATTTATTTTTTCAAGGTTTGGGCCTACATGAATTAACCTATAGTGTTCTGAGCATATTTTATAACATTTCAGGCCCTCATTCAGCAAAAATTTACATATATATTCCACTCAACACTTCTGAATATTCCCACAAGGCTGCTTCAGATGATTCACATCACAGCTATTAAATATAACAGAATATATTTTCTCTTCATTTTCTGGTGTGCTTTGTTCATGTTAACTCAATAGACTGTTTCTTGGAAAACATACCATAATCAAAACAGAGGAAAGTCTTTTAATTGAAGCTAAATAAAGGGTTCCTAATACAGCTAATGTCCAGTAAATAAGTAAGTGACAACACTAAAAAGTAGACTGCAGTTGTAAGCTGTATGAAGAAAGTCAGAGGACTTCAGGGAGTACAAAGAACAAGAATAAGATACAACTGATAAGCTTCTCTTCTGAGAATGCTTTACTGAATAAAAAAGTTAAACATCAGCCTTACACCATTCCTTTCTATTTGTTTTCTGCATGGGGGTTATAAACTGTGCTGCTCTAAAAGCGGATGATTCGCAATAATCCTGTGTCAAGTTTCATTAGAACAATCATCAGTAATCATGTGTTGTGAATAATGCAGCCACAGATTGATTTGGTGCAAATCCACATGTACACTTCCACATGCTCGATCAGAAAAAGTCAATGCTTTGATGCTTTGTATCACAGAGTGTCTTGATTTTCTACAAACGAACACCATTCAGGACAATTCTGCTCAATGCACACACCCCACCATCAATAGCATCAAAACATTTTGCATCAGTACAAGACTCAAAAATCCTCTTATGCTACAAAGCTATGTCATTTGCAGTCTTAAAAAAAGAATATCCATTTATTACAGCAGCTGAGAGAGAGTTTGCCTCACATTGACTATTTTAATCGGGTCTGACCATGGTAGTTTGTGTAAAAAAGGATGTGTTTGTGTGCATGCATGTACATATATGTGTGTGCATCTATATTTTATACATACATATAGTTAGATTTCAATCTGACTGAGATTAGTACTGCACAACAGTCACTGAGAACAGAGCAAAGCAACATATGTAACAGTTAGGAAACAAGTGCTTCAGAGATTTTCATATGTGGAATTGCTGGCTTTTCCCTGAGCCTCTTACATGATATATACTGACAAGACAAAATCCTTGAGGTAAAAGTATACCAAGAAGAAAGGCAAAACATGCAGACTCGAGCTCAATTACAAAGAAACTGTGTCTAGGAGGAGAGTCATACTCCTCAAATGTCTGAACAATCAGTTTAAGAAGTTAGCTAAGGCCAAATGGCTCCAATGCTTGAAAATGCAATATATGAAAACAATCGTGCTGTCCTTCGATGTCAAAACAGTTCTGCGCTTGGAAACGTAGCATTGTGGTGAGGTCCTAGCTCAGAATGACATCCTTAAGCACATGACATTAGTCTCTAACCTCTACAATAGTTAACAAGTATTTTCCAGATTCACAGAGGAGACAAGAAACCAGCTAAACCTTTATCACCAGTGTTTTGCTACCAATGGTTGCTGCCTAACACACACGTCCTTAGGCATGTGTGCCCTTAGGTACCTTCACTTCGATGAAGAGAGGTTTAAAGAACCAACTTCACTTTGTATTGCATGTACTAGGTCATTTTGCAGTCTTTCAGGATTTACAGAACAGGTAAAATTTATATGGCCAAAGTGCCCCATCTGGTAGCCATGCTTAACACAAGTATAGCTCACCTCCCAATAAACTGAATTGAATAATAGATGTCTAAATGTTTAATATTGCAATATTGAACACTGTAACATATAAGCTTTCTTACAACACCTCTTGCAGAAGATCTACCTGGATGTCTATACCTTAAATATCTTTCAGCAAACCCAGTAGATTCCAGGGAAAAAAAAAAAAAAAAAAAAAAAAACAACAAACCAAAACATTCTATTCAGTTGTCCTTTTTCACTATGATAGCAAAGCTGTTTGGATTCTGCAAGGAAAATAATTACTTCTAGAGGTGGCAAGGGTCAATCCTGAGTCCAAAGGTGAGGTCAGGATTTTGGCTAACAAGGCTCAACAGACTAGGTAAACTCCAAGCTCCTGAGTCTGAGCTAGAGTTAGGGATAGGACAGAGAAAGGCAGATGATTCACAGTAAATAGGAGAATAGTTAGGGATTTTGGGACAATGGTTAAATACAGCAAAGACTGACAACATGTTATAGGGTTTTTTATTGGGTTTGTTTTTTTTTTTTTTTATTGTTTTGAATCCCATTAGGCTAGGTTTGTCTTGGCAGAGTCAACCTTACCAAGTTCAAGCAGGGTTTAGAGTTCAGCTGCAGTTTAGAGTTCAGGCCAGGAAAAACCACTAAACTAATACTAGTACTGAAGTGCATGGATTTTCAGAGTTTGCTAACTAAATTGAAGAGATACTACCTGGAAGGACTTCCAGGATTTAGATTTAATGTCACCATACTAGGAAAACAATTCAGAGATAGAGGACCTAGTGGGGTTACAGGCTAAGTTTATAACCAGGTTTATCATAGAATCATAGAATCATTTGTGTTGGAAAAGACCTTTAAAATCATAGGGTCCAACCGTTAACCTAACACTGCCAAGTCCACCACTAAACCATGTCTCTAAGAGCCCCCAAAAAGCTGTGTCTGCTTGGGTCCTATGTTCACAGCTTAGGGCCTGATCTAGAAGAGGACACTGGTTTATCACTACGTTTTTCCCTGGCTGGTTCAGGAAAAAAAAATAGCTTGTAGAGACTGATGAGATAGGTCTGCTGCCACTGCTCAGTTTCATTCAAGACTCAGCATGATACTAACCCAGGTTTTGAGCTCAGCTTTTCAGAGGCTTTGGATGAGATTTAGTCCCTAACTTGGGGTAGGCACCAGAAGAGCTAATGAGCTACCTGTAGGTCTAGGTGATACAGGACATGATGAGTCAGGGTTAGTGTGACCAATAACAACAGCCTCTGCTTTGAGGACTGAGGCTAGCAGCAGTTTGTGTACTGTGTTTAAAGCCAGCTAGGGTGTGATTTGACCAAGACTGTCACATTTTTAATGCTGTGAGAAATGTATACCAAAGTATCTTTTAATCTGTTAAGGATAAAATTTAATGATTGCAAGTACTATAGACAGGTTTCCATCAGTATTAGTCATAGTTTAAATAGGAGCTTGGAGATTTCAGAAATTAGAAATGGAATATTAAAAATGCATGAAATGAAATCTTTCCTGTTTTTGTCACAGAGATTATTAAAAAGATGAGGTTTAAATCTAACTTTTATTTTCTTCTTATTATTTGTTTTTCTGTATAGTTTCCCATTTTGTCTAGGCATGGACCAAAGATTTATCAAGGCACAATTTTGCCCCTCCCACACACAAAATATAATAAATAAGTAAATAACAAAACCCCTAAACCATCACATCCTAAAAGAATGCAGTCCTGGAGGCAAAGGAAGAAAAATGACATAAATTACCATAGTTACTTTTTTATGCCCTTGAAAAACAGAATAATTTAATTAGTAAATTTTTATTTTGTCCTATTTTTCCACATTTCTGTTCAGCACTCGACTGAAAAAAAGCCTTGATTAATTTTAGTGCAACCCAATTTCCATCAACTTTCAAAAACTTTTTTCACTGTATATAACAGATCATTGAAATTAGATGTATATTTCACCTGGCTAAGTCTATTACTGTCTACAAGGTATCAGCACACTTTGTACAATTCATTCCAAAGGTCCAATTTGCAAAATAAGGAGTCCTGTTTGCATGGTACAAAGTCTGACAAGAAAACTGTGTTGATTATGTTGATTGTTCTTTGACATATTAACAGTTAATGAAGTATACCTGGGTAATAATTTTCCAACATAGGATCTGGAGTTCAAGCTCTTAGGACTTCATCAAACTTCATCAAAGTGAGCAACTAAAGAATGGCAACCTATCCCCCTATCACTACTATCACTCCATCATCTCGTGCATGATTAATGAATATATTCTTTTTTTTCACTTTTCATTGCCTGCATTATTTTTTATTTAAAACATAGATAATACTATTCTGTGGTCTTGCAAGGACATGTGAAAGTGGATTTGCAGCTGTCTGGGAAGTCCTAAAATAGCATAATGATGATTACCTTAAGAACAAGTCCACATCTCTCCACAGATAGTATCTGAGCAAAGGCCACTGACTAATGAATGGTACTCTGAGCATCAGATAAGGAAGGAGTCCTATGGAAAAAAGTAGCATGTGATAGGAAATTAACAGATCTTAATTGAAGTTGCAGAGACAACCAGTTTTCCTTAGCCTTGAAGAGTTGCCTTTGTAAGCCTGTTACTCTTTTACCGTAAGATGTTCTGAATATGTATTCCAGGACAATATATTATTCCTCAAATACTTTATGTATCAGATTTGCAGTTTGGCAAAAATATCCCTCTAAGTACCAGTTCATAAATACATTTTGTGCTATCTCAGCTAAAAAGAATGTCCATTTGATTGATTAGTAGTCTGCTCCTATGTTCTCATCTAGCTTCTCTAATAAAGCGTAATCAAACTGGATGTTCCATGTATTCAAGATCTGTTACCCATGTGCATACTAGGTCAGTGCATCCCAACTGAGGGAGTGGAAGGAAAGGAAGAAGGGTAAAATGGAGAACGTTATTGACTTAATATCAGTCAAGTTATTTGATTTGACTTTCCTCCCATCTTCAGTATACTCCAGCGACTCGGAATGAAGAAATACATGTTCCCCATTTGCTTTTCATCTTTCTTCCCAGAGTAGCTTCTAATGACAGTAGCAAGAGGAATGAATCACAAAAATGAATCACAGAAAGCTGCAAGTTTAAGAAACATCCCTCAGGTGAAAGCTTGCCTCTTCAGACTCAGTAGTATTCAAATAAACTCAACATACATTTGCAACCCAGGCTAGTTTGTTGTATTCAAAATAAATCCCAAATCCACAGAAAACAGGGAAGAGGGATAGAAAGGCAATGAGCAGAATGTACTCAAAGGCTTCTTTGGAATGATACAGGTGTTCATTCTGGACTTCTTCTCATTAGTGTATCTGACGGAAGAATGAGGAACTAGTATTTCAATAGAGCAGTCTTGAACAGCCTTTTACATCTGAAAGTTTCATCATTCTTCACTAAATAGTGTTCATTTATTTAGATCAAAAATTTTATTCACTAGATATTACCATGGTTAACATATACCTAACTAAGCTAACTTATCTGAAACAACTTCTCTGCTCTTCCAGGTCAGTGAATCAGTCATAACTGATTTTTCCATTCATACACTGAGCAGTTCTAGGGACCCACCTCAGAAATGCAGCCTTAATCCCTGTTTTTGTCTGCAAAACCTATACAAGCTGGATATTTCCCCTGAAAACAGTGGAATATTAAAAGTGGAAGTGGTGGATGTATTTATCTGCAGAATTAAACTATTTGGGGGATCCCTAAACATAAATGTCTCATTTGAGACATCCTACAATATTCAAAACACATATATGCATCTGGCGGCTTTGCCCAGGAATTAGGGGGCATCTCTGTTCTTCAAATGCAGCGGCTGCAAAGGAGGTGACATAATCTAGGTGGGGATGTGTGAGCAACTGAATCATGAGCAGGAGCTAGTATATGAGTCATTATATTCGTATGGGATATAGAAGGATTCCTTTGGAATACACCTGCAAAGAAAATGATAATTCATTACTCTAACAGTCATCAAGTTTGTAACATTTTCTCTTCTGTTTATACAAAACCAGAAGGTTTTATAATTTTATTTTAAAGAAATGTGTCCATTGAGAGTTCTTAGTCCATTTGTTAAGGTACTGAAATAAATAATGGCAAGTGGGCTTTCCACTTTTTCTGATTTAGAATAAAACTGCTTCCCCTAAATTACTCCAAATAAGATAGAGTAAGGATCTGAAGGTGAGTCTCTGGTGCCTTAGCTGTCCTTGTCTTTGCCTTTCCCTGAAAATGCCATGGATCTAGTTATCTTTTCATAATATAACTTGGCTTTGGTAAAACAGCAAATTTTTACCAATACATTACTTGACTTTTGTGCTTAGTTTTTAATATGCCAATACTTTCTGGATCTGGTCAAAGAAATGTTTAAGAAGATAATAGACATTTATGTTAAATTTCTTAAATCTTTAAGAGTTAAAGAAGCTCTTTCAAAGGACGCCATTGTGGCTATATTTAATAATGAATATTAAACAGGACTTCAAATATGACAGTTATAATGTACTCAGATTTCTATTAGCATCCCTGGGCCTTCCATGACTCTTTCCAACTCTACCATCATGTTTTGGCTTGTTTTGTTTTAAACTGAATACAATTAAGAGTGTATTTTCAACTTGAGTTTGGATTTGTTTGCCTTGAGTTAATTTGTGTCACAAATGTAATATTATTTAAATACGGGTTTAAATATTATTTATTGCTATCAATTTCAATATTTAAATGATATTCAATAAACATTTTTACAGAAAGGTTAAATAATAAATATTTAAATCAAGTGTTATTTAAACACAAGTTTGTTTTCTTAATATGAACGGAAGGAAATGTTGACCGTTTAAAAGGGGCTTTTGGGAGAAAGACTAACAGATTACAGATCTTTACATTGTGGCCAACCTGAAAGAATTTGAATCCATCTATTTCTTTTTTTTATGCACAACTTAGAAGATTTAGTTTGTTCATATCTGTCACAATATAATTACATTAAGCACCTAGACGAACAAATCAGAGTAATTTAATTTTGAAGTTTAAACTCTGATTTGCCAGATTGTTCAAATCAAAAGGAAATTTCTGAGGAAAACATATTTCTGACAACTTTATCATAGGAGAGGAGCTGATGAGAAAACGTGAAAAAAGTACAAAAATTCTGCTTTCTTCCATCTAAAAAGAAAATTGAAGGGTGCAAGGAAGACCTTGGCCCTTTCTCTAACAGCACAGGTGTCTCTTGACAAGCAGTTTCCTCAAGATGCAATAGTCCCTGCAAAAAGAAACTGTCCTGGTTTGAGGTAAAACAGAAACAATTTTCTGTTCAGTAATTTTGTTTTTTAGCTAAGCCTCTTCTGACTATTGAAATTAACAGCAGAAATTGTGCAGAAAATGTTTGATGTCAGAGTGGTAAGATATATGTTCATAGTTGATACCAAGGAACAGTGTGCGGAGAGGCTCTCGTTTATACCTATAACAGCCAAGGGCAGCTAACTTTGTTATTTGCCCCGTTGGAGGGTTGGAAGGGGAAAAGCGTAGAGGGGTCCCACCTGTGGGGAAGACCGGACAGGACAGGTGACCCAACACTGGCCAACAGGGTATTCCATCCCATCTGCCTCATGCTCAGTATAAAAGCTGAGGGATCAAAGGGTCAGCTCGCTTCTTCAATGGCCGACGTCTGAGGAGGACTCTGTCTGTTCATCTGCCTTTGATCCCGAATCCAGATGCGGAATCCAGTTCCTGTTTGTCACTGAGTCCAGTCTGGGACTTCCACAGTGACTGCTGGTCATGTGATCGTTATCCTGCAAGCTTGATAGTTTTGTATATATTTATTTTCTTGTTATTTTATTACTAATACTTCATTAAAGTAGTTTAGTTCCTTCTAAACTCATAAGTCTCTCTCTCTCTCTCTCCCACCTCTCCTTGAAAAAAGAGGTGGGGGAGAGCATCTGTTGCTCACCCAGTGGCCGGTCCAGCCCAAACCACAACAGAAACAAAGGCTGTATATGGCTGAAGAACTCCATGGGATAGATGGAAAACTAGTTGCTGTGAGTAGTACTTTTGCTGCTCTTTTCGCTTGAACTGCACAAAATCAGTAAGTTATCATTACAAAGTGGTGTTTTCCTCTTGTGCTGTGATAGAAAGGTGCAGAGATGCCTTGACAAGGTGCCAAGGTGTTCCCTGCTGAGTTCTTCTGTCATGGTTGATATGACTTCTTATCATTTTGCACTAGAAATCTTTCTTAAACAGACTAGGGACAACACCTCAGTGAAATGCTGATAGGTCATGAATAATTTCAGAAAATATCTCCAAAATAATATTTGAATAGGCATACAGAAGGAACACTTAGGGCTGAATTTCAGTCTGAGGTCTTCCCATACTCCTCAGTATCAGTTCCAGAAGCAGAAAGGTGCGATTACACTGAGTCATAATCACAGCGTAGCAGTTCAGGATTTCCCAGCCAACGGATAATTCTGTCACAGTGCAGAACAGTGAGCCTTCATACCTATTCCAAGCTTACTCCACCAACTGCCGGGTACAAATTTTCTGCATATGATCCCATCACTAAAAGCCCAGCCTAACACTATTGCTTGTAATGGTCCCCTACAGCCTGGCACCCTGTGATATAATCCCACTTCTGTTGCTCACGGAAAAGAAGACTCCATCTATGGCAGGGGGGTTGGAACTCGATGATCTCCAAGGTCCCTTCCAAACTAAACCATTCTATGTTTCTATGTTTCTATATGCTTGTTTGTGTATATGTGCTTTGATAATACTGCTAAATACTGGGCACTCACTCTTGTGCAGGCTTGAAGGTGCCAAATGGAGCTGACAGGCTTGAGAGTAAGATATTATAGTCCAACTGGAAGCAAATGACTTGTTCAGAGTCTTCAGATATAAGATTATGCCCACATGGCAATTGCTTTGAGTTGAATAAAAGTAGACATGAACATTGTTATAAGAATAAGTCAGTATTATTATTCTCTGACATATGAATGTGCTGCTTTGGTAATAAAAAAAAAAATAATAAAGTTTTAGTGAGAGTCAAGAACTGAAGTGCAATTTAGAAGAGCAATTGAAAACAAAGACACTGAAAGAAAAACAAGGAGAAGGAATGAAAAATGATACTTTAGTATGAAACAAAACTAAAAGGGGGGCAAAAATTATGAATAGTGTGGTTATCAGGTGGTCATCAACTTTCAGAATAAAAGCTAGATATAGAAACAGGAAAAAATTTCAGAAGTGGATAGTCTTTCAGGCAAGTAAATATTTGCAGTAAATAGTATGTATAAAAATTATTGATAGATTTGGAAAGCTGGTAAGATAAAAATTCATCTTACAGCATTTCACAAAACTTGTGCCTTTCTCCAATAGCTGTTTTCCATATGGTCATCTGTCTTGTTGATAATGTTTCTTATTCCCGATGCATCGTCAAACATGAGCAGCAAAATGTATGAACACATAAAATAGTAGTAGCGCTTACATATGAAATAGAAATACAGTTATTTTATAATTAAGAAGACACTATCCATGGTCATGACAGATAAAGTAGCTCCTCTGGATGCACAAATGCATTTATACCTGTTTTAGGGAAAGCACAACATTATCAGGAAAACAGAACAGATGTAAAGAAAATAAGATGGCTGTATAAAGAGATATCTCTGTACTGCTGTGTTTTTAACCAACAAGTAAGTTATATGTAACAAAGGAGAGCACTTTGATCTGTTCAGATTATTGTTCCTCTTGCCAGAGACAGTTTCTGTCATAAGCAACATCTTTAGAGAGTTCTGATGTGATTTCTACCTCCATATAGTGTTTTCTTTTTCCCATCTGTAAAAAAATAGATTAAAAATAAAATAAAACGCATCAGTTCTGCAGCTGCACACTAAATAACAGGCTAAATGGCTTTAATTTAGGTGACAAATTGGTATAATAATGTAATGTCACCCTCAGAGACTGCCTCAACAAACAACTGACCCCTTGAAAAAGGAGAAGTTATAATCACCTTTTTCTTTGGAAATCTCTCAAAACTTGCCTTGAACTTTATTCCTTTTTCTTCTTTGCTGTTAGCATCTCAGTACAGTGACAATGAGCCCAATATTACATCTCTGACTACTAGGAGAGCTTTAACATTGTTTGCATCAGTGAAAAAAAGCCTCGATGGGTGAATCTGTGGATGTCTCAACCTCAAATGCTTTGTAATATGGTGATAGCAATCAGAAGACAATGGGTTCTGGTGCCCCACATTCCAACAACTGTTACCTGAATATTCATTTTTACCTTTCATGCTCATTTTAATTCCAATTTTTTTTTTTTTAAATCAATGCACGAGACGTACATGAATTAAAAAACAATGCAATGGCTGATCAGATGAACCTGGCTTAATTCAGAACACCTTCCCAAGAGGACTGGGCCAGCCACTTCTTTTGTGGCACCTTTAACAGGCTGTTCTTGCTTTTGGCTGCAGTGGTGAAGTCATAATGAGGATAAAGAATATCCTATAAAAATGGAAGCAAGATCCCAACTGAATTACAAGCTACTATGTCAAATGCTAATATTAGGGGCTACTACTTTTCTTTTAGAGGAGTGAAATTCAGGCATTAACTGTGAATAAAGGCATGCATATTACTTTCTAAATTGGATGTGATTTAATTACATTCTATCCCATTTTCAATTCTCTGTCATTAGTTTTAGGTAAAAGGCTTTGAATTTCTGTTCTCACATGGCAGCTCTCTGCCACCTAAATGATCATGATTTCAAGTAAGTATGGATGAGCACAAAAGGGGAAAAGCTAAAAATAATTTGCCCAGCACCTCACTACCCTCTGACATACCTATGAAGAAATTCTCTTTGGAGATAAGCGCTGATGATATCAGTATTCATTTTGAAAGGAATTCTGACATATCATTGATGTATCTCAATGCTTTCTCATGTCGTTCCTTTCTAGACAGTGTTTTTATGATCTTGTTATGAAAAGTATGAGCCCATGAGGGTGAAGTCCCACCACTAGAGTTGACAGAGCAGCCAGGAAACCTTCAGTCCCAGTGTGGGTGCCTCTGTTAGTCCCACTAATCCACAGGATCTCTGAGATGCCTTATGGTCTCCAGCTTGTTCAGAAATTGTTCTTAGGTGGGGAATTTATGGAGATCTGCCTCATTTAGTACCTACACTTCTTGCAAATAACTATATGCCATACTATTCTGACTATACTGACTTTTTTTTTTTTTACACAGGAGGATGTGGTTTGGCCCATGAAATTTAGCAGAGCTTGCAAGAATAAATCCCAGCATACCCTATTCTGTTATAAAATTAACTCACATAAACCAGTAGGGGCTGGTCCTCAACATTTTTTTTTCCCTACTGGCTGTATTAATGAATAATTCAACCCAGGTCGGTAAAGAAGAAACGATGCTATCACAGAGTCTTAGCTAGTTTTACAAAAGGCAAATTCATAAGAGGTAAATACACATCACTTGAAGACTTTCTGAAGCCTTCATTGACCACAATGTGTGTTACAGGTTTTTGGTTTGGTTTTGTTTTTTGGGTTTGTTTTTTTTTTTCATTTTCCTTATGACTTTGAACTAAGAAAGAAAAATCTTCTAAGCAAATGATAAGAAAAAATGCTTAAGGAAACTTTTTTTATTGACAATTTTTTTTTTCTTAAATCTTTATTTGGTGTCTTCCTTGTGAATAGTGTGTACATGTCTGCTTTCATAATATAATGTCTGTACTTTGGCTAAATCACTAGTTTTCAAGAAAAAAATAAGGATTAGTTTACCTTTAATGTCAGCACTGGGAAAAAAATTAAGTGGTGGATAGAGATTACTACTTTTAATATGTTTTCCCTTTGGTGTCAATTATTTCAAATCCAGGTTTCAGTTATTTCTATAAAAGTGTGGTAGTCATTTAGACCATGAATACCCTTAAAGAGATCAAAGACTACCAGAAGATTGATACATGCTGCAAAAATATATTCTTTTGCTTTCACTTATTCTTCATAGACTCTTAAAGCAAAAGTCAGCAGAGCCCACTCCCGGCACAAAAAGTGAATATTTTTGCCTCTTTAACTCTTTGGACTTCAGATTAGAGCAAAATCACTGCAACGTAAGATAAATTGCCTACAGGTAAGAAGCCTGAGAACACAGGTATCAATCCTATTTTTAGACAAGAAACGTAAACCTAATAATATACTGAAATGATATTTGGTTCACCAGTGGGGATAAAAGAGGTTTTTTAAGCTCTGGGCTCTGCTGAGATCTAAGATTTGGTTCTGAGCCAACAGCAAACCCAAGTCCTTGGAGATTCGTTTCCTTATGACAAAAATCCCTCCTGTCTCTCTCAGTGCAGAATAAGCACAGCAATGGTCAGAACCCCAGCAAGTTATCATTGTCACCAACACTAGCACCAGTAGTTTTCAGGCTGATATATTTTAATGGTGGTGCTCAGCATCCTGTTTCTGAAGTCAATTAATTTGGTGTTTGAATGCTTAAAACTTAGTAGTCATTTTTAAAGACTTAGTTGCATTTTGTACGCACGTAAGAAAAAGTTGTCTCTGTATCAAGGACTTTGTAACCCACTGCATAGATAAAACATTTTAGGTACATAATATGCCAAATGATTATACATCTATAGGCTACAGAAATGCTTCTGAGAGAGAAGCAGAAGAGAAATCTAGCATGGAAGAAATGTGCTCATACAGGATGAAACAGCTGAGAAGAGGTCGCTTGATAGGGGAGGAAAGAGAACAAATCCAGTAAGCCTCAAGATGTACTGCACTGGGAAAAGAAGCCACTAAGTGCTGCAAAAGTAAGAATGTGCAGGTCATAGCAGACCCGTGAATCCTTGTAAATCTTGTTGTCTGAGGAAATTTTAAATAGGGGTTATGAACAGCAAAAATTACTGGCAAAAATGTTTCATTTAATAGCTAAAATATATTTTATAGATCAATGGTAGCTTTAAGGTTTTCTTTTTGTTTGCATCTATCATTGCAGTTGTCAAATAGAACAGCTGATACTTAACCTTACCCTGAAACTGCATATTACTTCCAAAGGGGAAAATGCAATATATTCCATTTCCTTCTTTCACAAACGTCTTTGATACATGTCATTGTTACTGCACTTACTACAAGATTCAAGCATCTATGTAGTGAGAACATCCTTCTCTCCCAACATACTGGACCAGCTGCTGTGTATTGCTGCACCCGGTTTTGCAAAATCCTCTTAACACAGCATTTTTAGCTGCCTGCTCATTTACAGAATTGCTGTTCCACAAGAAATCCCAGCATTTTAAAACATTATTATCTGATTTAGGAGAGGAAATTTAACTATGAAATTTCACAGGATCTCCAGTTATTCAAGGAAAGAGGAGAAACAGCCTTTTCATAATCCTTAGCTAGTAATGTGAAAACACAGGCGGGCTCTGAGGTGGCCTTTCTAAAGGACCATCCTTAAGATGATGGTTCTGTTGCGGAAACAGCATTTGTTTTTGAAATGGACTCATTTAAGAGTTTTGAGGTATAAAATAGATGTGTCAGCAAATTTGTTCTCAGTCTGCGACCTGATTTTCTTTCCAGATGCAATCAAATGTGTTTCTGCATGCAGCTGGTTATCTGGGAAACTTAGCTAAGCTAACAGAGGAACAGTTTCAAACCCTTATTTAATCACTCTAGGCCAGTACAGCATCAAGCAGACCCTTAATCATCTACATCGCTAACCAGTGCTCAGCCCCCAGGGTGTCTCACTCTGCCAAATGATACGTCTTTATGTAGTGCTTTGGTTCTGATATAATCCAAATTTGTCATTTGACCAGCTTTGTCTAATCTTACTAGGACTTCTTTAAAAAACTCATTTAGAAAGTTTAGTTGTTTATGAAAAAAGTATAGGGGAAAAAAACAGGTAGCTTTTCACTGCATGCAGCTTGCAGATTTAATGTTATAAGAACACATAAGAAACTCCTACCCTCTCAGCATGCCTCTATTCAAGAACAACAGCTTCCTACAGGATCTGACGTCTGGAGAGCAAAAAGATGAAGATAGCGTAAGAAAGATCTCATTCAAACTATACTAGAAGATGATAGATATCAGAGTTGTTTTTCCCAGATTCATTCATCTGGAAAAAAATGTCTAAACAAAGGCACTAACTGAGCTTCCTCTGTAATCAAGAGAGAAAGAAAATTCCACAGAGTGATTCACCCTATGTCTCAGACATCTTGAGTTGGAAATCTTTGAGTTTTGCTGAGATGCATGCAGTCTTATACTAAAAGTGCATTTCCTGCATGCAACAAAAATATGTAGGGAAGACTGTGATGGCTAAAGCATAGTTGTGCCTTCATTCTTCTAAAAGTAATGAAACTCAGCACCACTCCTGAAAAGAATACCAGCTAATACTATCAGTTTATCTTTATACACTGTCCAGCCCCAAGTTGTGATTATCCAGTGATACGCACAGATCTTCTGATGGACATGCATTTGTAAATACATTTGACTTTTCTTTTTAAATTGCTTCTTGGGTTGTCCATGGACATGTTTAACTACAAAAATATGTCCTGGGCAAAATAAATTAGTGATAAAGCCAGCTGAACATAAACATATTTACATAATATAAAGGCACTCACTGCTGACTACAACAGACGTTTCAGAATCTTACGAAGTCAAAGGAGAACCCTCCTATTTCTAACCTGAGCCACAATGCACAGAAGAGAGAGAAAATTCAACTATTCAGATGTCTGGGGGAAGCGACTTCCTGAAGAACCACATCACTGTGGTTTTTGCCACTCAATGTGTCATTGGGCACAATTAATGTCATAATCATGCCAGACATCTTCTTTATGTCACAAGCATTAAGACCCTTCCCCTTTCTCTAGGGAACCGAGGCAAATGCTTCTACATTGCTTTCACCATGCTTTTGAAAACCTCATTAAATTAGAGAAGAGGACATTCAATACCCATGAGGAGATAGTGTGCCTTGAAGCACTGACTCATTAAGTAATCTTTATGTATAAACGTCATTAGTTTCCATCCCTTCCAGATGTTCCCTTTAGCCAACAGAACAAGTAGAGTTATCAATTTCCTAACATCATTCAGAAACATTAATTCACCCTCTTTTCCCACTATGCACATGTAATTATAATACATATATAGTTCTATGATGGTTGAATTCAAAGGCTTAGAGTTGATGTAGGAGTTCTAAATAGGTGTTTTCAATAATTGCTCAGCTTATGGCAGGAGTAAAGAATATGTAACAAATTGGCCTAGTAATATCTCCTCCTTCAGCATTTCCTGTGACTGGCTAAACTAGCTTCAAATAAGCACTTTGGTGTCCAGTAAACTCCATTTAATCTCTTATTTAAAAATAAAATGCAATCAAATAAGGAAATGTTGAGGTATATTTACCATTTGGCCACTTGGTTTCTTAGACATTAGCAAGAAAGATGGGTTTATTTCCTTTTATGATGTGCTTTAAAGCTCCAAATTAAATGAGCCACAGACTGAGTCCTTCTGTAGGTGCATAATCCCGACAAAATGTTTTCTCTTGCTATGTTTTTAGCACACATGTCTACTTGTCAGTCTCAGTCCCTGTTGCTAAGTTATCCTGTTTCAAATAGTTAATCATCTTTGCCATTGTCAGGGTTGACAGTGTATCCCTGCTAGGGAAGTACATGTATTGGGTCTGGCTCAAACAGATTTAACTTTCTTTGCAGCAGCCTCTATGGTGCTGAGGTTTGGATTTGTGGCTAAAACAGTGTCAATAATACACCAATGTTTTGGCTATTGCTGAACAGTGCTTGCACAGCATCAAGGCTTTTTCCCACTCTGCTGCACCATCGAGTAGGCAAGAAGTTAGGAGGGGACACAACTGGCACACCTGAGCTGAATTGGCCAAAGGGATATGCCCCACAAAATAATATCATGCTTAGCGATAAAAATGGGAAATGGGAGGATGGGGATAGGGGGAGAAGGTCCTTTTGCAAGGTACTGTGTGCTTGAAGGCTGGATAAGCATCATTCTGCTTGTGGGAGGTAGTGAATAATTGCCATTGCATCACATGTTTCTTTGTGCTGCATTTGGTTTTGGGTTTGTTTTTTTCTCTTTCCTTCACTTATTAAACTGTTTTTATCTTTACCCATGAGTGTTCTTGTTTTTGCTCTTCCTATTCTCTTCCCCATCCCTCTGCAACGAGAGGGAGCGAATGAGGAGCTGTGTGGGTGCCTAGCTGCTGGCCAGTGTCAACCCACCACAATAAGTCATTCAAAGTAATCATGGTACAGCTGTTCAGACATCTAGTTAACCAAATTTTCCATGATCTACAGTAAAAAGCTTTGTGTTGTGTGTGGCTTGCTATATAACACAGAAGTGTCAAAGTCTGTAAGGCACCCACCATTCAATCTGATCCAATTCTGGTGTCTTTCTGGCTGTGCCAAAATTCTTCCAAGCTGAAAGTTGATGTCTAACAAGAATGAAAAGAAACTTGACTTCCGGTGTCTGAGATTTTTTGTGCAGGTAGTTCAAGGGAGTAATTCCCCCAGAGTAAATTTTCTATAGACACTTGCTCTTCTAAGAACCTGCAAAGCAGATGCTCAGTGCCTTCCTCATCCAAATCAGCGGGAAACATCTGAAATCTTGCTTCTGTAGCACTGCAGTCATTCATATCCTGCTTCTGTTCTTATCTGGAAGCTTTTTGCTGTCACCTTGTGAAAAGACTCTAATTGAAGGGTCAGAGTCTGAGAGCTTTCCAGAGGCTGCAATAGCAACAGGATTAGGCCATGATTAACTCCTGTAGGATATGGCTCAAACCTTGGACAAAGACTAAGAAATGGATCTGTGTTTGTTTTATAAATCTAACGTACTGCAACTCAGACTTCTTATTGCCATGGACAGACTACTGATTCATGTGTTTTATCCCCAGTTAGCTAAAAGACTTCCGAATCACATGTTAGCATGGACATTCAAATACATTAACACAGATAAGAAAACTACAGGTGCAAGCAGCTACATTATCATGTACCTATCAACTTCTGAGCACGCTGAGATAAAATATTTCATTAGTCATATATTTTTATATTTTGTCCTTGTACTGGATTTTCGAAGGCATTTTCTCTATTTAAATCTGCACTTGAAAAATGAACTGAAAATGATCAGTTGGAAAGATTACCACCATAACCTCTTATTCCTTAGCCAAATGTACAGATTCAGGTAAATTATTTGCCTCCTTGGATTTGTCACTGTGCCTGACAGCTTGCTCATATATGCAGTTATGATTATGCATTGATTTTAATGATGAATAAACTATATAAATGCCAAGATAAGCATGGAAAGCTTACTGTTTCGACATTCTTCCTTATAAGAGATTGTGTATACATATCATACTTGCTGGAGCTGAAATTCTAATGATTAGAAAAGGTTAATAATGCAAAACATGAGTCTAAAAAACATGTCTTTTCTCTGAGTACTGGAGAAGATGAGATCCTGTAAAGCATCGCACACCAGAATGCAGAGGAATTATTTGTGCAAATCTTTGCTGTTAGAGGTTATGTAGTATTCCCCATTTCCTAAAAAGAACATGTCTATTTCTTAATATCTACAGAGAACAGAGCTACCAAACCCACTCCTCAGCATGGCTACTAGGGCTAGCTTCTGGTCACCACAATGGAACACATATGAAGCAAGGGAAAGGGTAGAAAACCTTAGACAAAATATATAAGTGTATTAGATAGTGACTTTATTTTTTTTCCTTAAAATTACTGACTTTTATAGCCAGATTTTTTTGGTGTGTAATAGAATAAACTGAAAACAAGAAAATGTACATTTTCCTGACTCTGCAGATATTCCTCAGTGCCATCATGTTACTCTTATCTTGTTCTTACTCTCCAAGATGCTTAAGCAGAGGTTATCAATTACAAGTTAGTTTGATTCAACTGAAGCTAATGAGCTTCCAATGGACCCTCACACAGTTGGGAAATCTTACTTGAAGCAATGGTTTTCTTACATGTTACAGGCAACATGGCAAAATAAAACTATCAAATTGATCTTCATTGCTGACCTTTGACTTATAGAATCATAGAGTCATAGATTGTTTAGGTTCAAAAAGACCTTTAAGGTCATCCTGTCCAACTGTTAACCAGTTAGTTCACCACTAAAGCATGTCCCTAAGCATCACATCTACACACCTTTTAAATACCTCCAGGGATTGTGACTCCACCCCTTCCCTGAGCAGCCTCTTCCAATGCTTAACAACCCTTTCAGTGAAAAAAGTTTTCCTAATATCCAATCTAAACCTCCCCTGGTGCAACTTGAGGCCATTTCTTCTTGTCTTATCATTTGTTACCTGGGAGAAGAGATCAACACCCACCTCTCTGCAACCTCCTTTTAGGTAGTTGTAGAGAGCAGTAAGGTCTCCCCTCAATCTCCTTATTTCCAGGCTAAACATCTCCGGTTCCCTCAGCCACTCTTCATAAGACTTGTGCTCCAGACCCCTCACCAGCTTCTTTGCCCTTCTCTGAACATGCTCCAACACCTCTATGTCTTTCTTGTAGTGAGAGGCCCAAAACTGAACACAGTACTCGAGGTGGGGCCTCACCAGTGCTGAGTATAGGAGGACGGTCACTTCCCTAGTCCTGCTGGCCACACTATTCCTGATACAAGCCAAAACGCTGTTGGCTGCCTTAGCCACCTGGGCACACTGCTGGCTCATATTTACCAAGCTGTTGACCAACACCTCAAGGTCCTTTTCTGCAGGGCAGCTTTCCAGCCACACTTCCCCAAGCCTTTAGTGTTGCATAGGATTGTTGCAACCCAAGCGCAGCACCCAGCACTTGGCCTTGTTGAATCTCACACCATTGGTCTCAGCCCATTGATCCAGCCTGTCCAGATCCCTCTACAGAGCCTTTCTATCCTCAACTAGATCAACACTCCTGGCCAATCACTTGCCTAACTGATTTAAAATACCTATTTAATATTATTAATAGACTGCTAGTCTGGAAGAATTTAGTCATATAAATTTACATAATGGTTTGCCATCAATGACAGCTGTGTCCCCCTCATTGCTGGTTTGGCAGCTTGTGGCAGCGCGTACCATTGCAGTTAGGCAGGCATGATTATATTATACATTATTCATTCTTTCTGTGAATCAAGACTATGAACCTCATCCCTCATTTTCCAAAACACAGGGGACTTCAGAAAAAGCTTGTTTAGCAAGTAATGTTAGCAATTTCTGCCTACCAGTCCCTGGAAGGGAACATTGTCCAGTCATTTGTACCCGCAAAGGATATACTAAAACAATGTTAAGACATCACTTCAAGAACCATATTCAGTCAGCCCTTGACATGTATAATCAGGCTGTCAACAAAGGTGCTGTGGTGATGCATTTTTTTTTCCTTTTAACAAGCTGAAATGAACGCAAGAGTTTGTTTCATGTAGTCACCAAGCCACTGTGAGGTGCCAATAAAGCCTGCCTTCTGAGTAGACAATATACCATCCCTGACAGAGGGATAAAGGTTTCCTATAGTGCTGTTTCCAACCACAGGGAACACCTAATGCATTAGTTGGCTCTAAAAAAAAAAAAATCTAATCATCTCAGATTTACTCTTGCTGCCACTGAAAATAATGACAACACTGAGAGAATGACCGTCTTACACATCTTCAGTATCTAACTACTATTTTTCGTTCTCTAGATGTAGCAACAGTAAACTTTGCTTCCAAATCAGAAACCTATAAAGAAACAGCAGCCCTGAAAAATCTTTCTTGAGTCCCCAGGCTATGCCATCTGATACCTAAAGCTGCTTGAAATTGTTTGCCAGAGATGAGAGCTGTGGTGGTGTTGATGATCCCTGCCTTCGAAAGCTTTTCAAGATAACAGTCAAGTTCAACTTTTTCTAAGTCTGCCTGTGAACTTTGGGTATAATCTCTTTAAAGCTCCAGCTAAGCTCACCAAGCTTTGCTGGGTTTTCCTTCCCACAACATTTTTTTCTTGCATTTGAAAAGCTTCAACAGCCTATCAAGGAGGCTGTGAAGAGCCCTTTTTTCTTCAAATTCTCCTCTGACAGAGGAGAGAGCTAGAGAGCTCCACAAGCCATACAAAAAAGAAAGGGGGAAGGGGCAAAGTATGAAAAATATTTTGAATGTTTTCCTACTGCAAGCTTCAACCATGCCACCTTGGCAAATTTTTCTAAGTTTTGCTAGGCACAGGTCCTAATGGTCTGACCCATGTCATGAGGCCATTAGTATTCCACTTAAACAAGTAAATTGAAACCTACATTAGTGTTTTGAATTGCCTCTCACCTCTAAGTCCCAGTACTACAGTTTTAACTCACCTTCATGTTTTAAACAGCAAGCTGAGATGGAAAAAGATCTATGTCTTCTCTCTACTGGTGTGATTTTAAAGAATGTTTCTAGCAGAAAAAGTCTAGTGTTGCTATGTGGACAGTGACCAATAACTTGCTCCCATTTGGGACACTGGTGTGTTATCCCAGCCAGTCCTGCAGACTGTGCTTCAGACCATGCATAGATGGCCCAAGAGAGACAAATGTGTGAAGTCTCATTTGAATGTATTCTAACACCATAAATATTATTTCTCTTGTATGAACTAAGGATGAAGTTATCAATTCAATTTTAAAAACGATAAGATTCTTACTGACAACAGCAGAGGTTTGGGGGGAGGTCTTACAGCTCATATTAACTGCTATGTAAGTAATTGGTCAGGCAAATTTGGAAATTTGCCTTTTCTGTGCTTTTGTCCAAGTCATAATAGCAATAAAAGTCTGATTTGTTCCTAAGTTGAATTAATATTTAGAAACTGAAAGACAGGTAATGTATAAGCGACAGGAGTGAATTCAGGATATGACTTTCTGTGTAACTGGAACAGAACAAACAGGTCAAGTGGGAAAAGTAGTCGTGTATAGAATATGCCTTTGGTATAGAAAGAAACTGAATTTTTGTGTGTGTTTGCAATATGGGTACTGCAGTAAGTTTTTAAAAGTAATTTTCATTTATATTTGTCAGTGTCTTCGACCAATTGACGAAAAATGTATGAATGCATTTGGAATTTCTCAGCTACAGTCCAGGTTTTACTCCGTACAGTCGAATTGCCAGGAGCATGTAATGAATTCCACATGGAAAGCAAATTTTCAGTCATGAAAACATGACTGAAATGTTTAAAGCGTTTCAGTCATGAATCACCTTAAACATTTACTCTAGAGAAACAGTGCATCTGCTTTTAAAGAACTGACTAGAAGAAAATCTAAATCCTTTTTTAATTTCCATCCCTTTGATTCCCCACAATTTTATATTTGATGTCATGCTGATGAAACTGAAAACTATAAAGCCAAAGAAAACAAGATGGAACATGTCTTCATAATCATAAAGCATTCTTAAGCAATGTATACTCCTCACACATATTGCTGGTAGTGCCCAATGATGCACTAAACCAGTCTTAGAGCACTGAAATCCAACCCATTTGAAATTCTTTAATAGAACTATTTCACGGAGGGTATTTATTTCATTGGGCCCAAATGATCTCCAGAAGAATGGCACTTGCCTTATCCATGACACATTTCTGTACATGCTACTAATTGCTTACAAATCTTATAAATATATCCTCAGATAATGTTTAAACATTTGTAGCTTGTTTAATTCATAAAGAAATTATGCTTTAAATATGCGTTTTTTTGTGCATTGTCTACCACTAACATGGCTCAAACTCACCATTTCATTCCCAGGAGGTGCAAATGTCAGAAAAAAATAATACTATTGCCTAGAATATGTATACAATATTGCAATGCATGCTTAACTCCTAAGGCTTAAGAAAAACTGAACAAATAAAAGCCATTCTAAACTGAACGTATCTAACACAACACTAATAGCACTCAGATTTTTTCTAGATAACATGGATCATAAAACTGCATTAAAATATTTAATTTGTGTTTTAGTAAAAGCTTTTTCATCCACATTGTGATGATACACATTCCTTACAGTTGTTTTTTCATATTAACCTTATGTATTTTTCAAAGTGTAATGATAGTTTATGATATTCTCCAGGGTGCCAGAGGAAAAACAAATGTCTTTAAAAAAATCTTTTATATGACTTCAAAAAGGATAACGAAATAAAACTAGCTCTACTCTCCTAGGAACTTTAGAAAGATCAGAGCTGAGGCAGATCATTTCCTAAGTGATCACAGAATCAGGATCATAGAACGGTTTGGGTTGGAAGTGACCTTTGAAGGTCATCTAGTCCAATCCCCTTGCAATGAGCAGGGACATCTTCAACTAGATCAAAAACCCATCCAACCTGGCCTTGACTGTGTCCAGGGATGGGGCATCTACAACGTCCCTGGGCAACCTGTTCCAGAGTTTCACCATCCTCATCATAAAAAATTTCTTCCACATATCTAGTCTGCATCTAGCTTCTTTTAGTTTAAAACCATTACTCCTCATCCTACTGCAACAGTCCCAATTAAAAAGTCTGTTCCCATCTTTCTCACAAGCCCCCTTTAAGTATTGAAAGGATGCAAAAATTATATTTTTACAGGGTAATGCCAAGGAAATGGCTGGCATTCAACAGGGAATTTGAGGGATATACCCAGTGAGAATAAAAAAAAAAAAAAGAAAATATTTCTGAGGATTTTAACCCACAGTAGACTAATATTGTGGCTTTTCTTCTGTTTTTCTTTTCAGCCATTAATTGTTCATTAAGGCCAGGGCCGAAAATAAATTCAGGTAAAATGTTAGTTCATTGCTGCGTTGAGAGATACTCCACTGATTTATGGATATAAGCTGTGAAATTTGACTTTTGAACATGAGAGGAAGACAGCACGTATCTATTTTCTTCTGAGGTCTTGTGTGAAATACAAAGGATTTGTAATTAAAGGTCCCTTCCAACCTAGAAAAATTTATGATTCTATGTCAATAGGATTATAGTAGCAAACCACTATGCTGGAGACATACCTCATACTTGAAAAAAGTAGTTATTCTGTGGATTGAGCTAACATCAATTTCTTGGAAAAAAAAAATCATACACACGAGAAGAATATTTTGCTAATACAACCATGTGTATTCATGTGTTTTTATCAGTATGACTGTATCAGCAAGAAGAAGCAGGAAAAAACATAAGTGACATATTGGAAAATCTCTCTTATAGACCAAGACTGATGTCACACTTTCAGACCTTCTTACGAAAGTAAAATTATTTTAGTGTGGATAATTTGAGATATCCAAAGAAGCTCACACTGTAACTTGAGAGATAACTCACACCTACAGAAACATGGTTGTGCCATTTCATTCACATGGGTTCCCTAATTATTATCAGATCTACTGGCCAAATGGTTTTACTTTTATTTTGTTGGCTTAATCTCATCTACCTTAAGATATTGCTTTAGTCACAAAAAAGGCAAATGTGATAAATGTTTCCATAACAAAAGAAGTCCATAATTATTTTTTTTTATATTTGAGTAAGACCTCTACAAATATTAGTGAATGCTGTTTTACAAGAGCATTTTTCTCTCTTTTTCAGAAAGTAGCATATCAGTTTCCTTACCAGAGTGATTTTTTGTGTGTTGTTTTTTAAAAGCAAAAAAGAATGTTTAGGAATACTGACAGAAATAAAGTGAAGGGAAACTGCAATGTGGTTTATTGCTAATCTCTTTCAAAATAAGTGGTTTTATTTAAGAAACAAATAAACAAACAAACAAAAAACTGAACTAGTTAGATTTTAAATTATAAATACATTACATGATTTGGCCTGAAGGAGATCTTACCATCCTAGAAAGGAATATTTCGTACTCATTTATTGATGCGGGAAACCTGAGACACAACAAATCTGACTGACACTGGTACATTTGTGCATACATGCATGTGTATGAAAGTATTATTTTCTTTCCTTAAAATTCTATTTCCCACAGATTTCCAGGTGTGAGATTTTCTATGAAAGCTAAATAAGAACATTAAATTAATAAAGTGGAAATTCAAATCTGATTAACAGAGTTATCTTCTTGTATAACACATTTAGATTTTGAAACAACCTGCTACAAGATCAATAATCTAGCAAAATTCAGAAATAATTGCAATCTTATATAAACAATAAGAATATCTGCTCCTAATCCATAATGCTAACAGAAAGTTGAGAAGAAAAAAGCCTGCCTCAGTAATATAATTCAATCTGTCTCCCATCTTTAACCTTAAACTGAGACAAAATCACTATACTGTGAGGAATGGCTAACTGGGGAGGTGCCAACGGACTGGAGGGTGGCAAATGTAACACCCATCTATAAGAAAGGCAAAAAGGAGGATCTGGGTAACTATAGACCTGTCAGTCTAACCTCGATACCAGGGAAGGTCATGGAGCAGGTCATCTTGACTGCCATCAAAACCCACATAATGAGCAACCAGGGGATCAGGCCTAGTCAGCATGGGTTTATGGAAGGCAGGTCCTGCCACATGAACCTGATCTCCTTCTATGACAAGATTACCAGAATATTGGACGAGGGAAAGGCTGTTGATATTGTATACCTGAACTTTCAAAAAGCATTCGATACTGTCCCCCATACAATTCTCGTGGAAAAACTGGCTTCGCACGGCCTGGATGAGCATACGATCCGCTGGATCAAGCACTGGCTAACTGGAAGGTCCCAAAGAGTGGTGCTCAATGGATTTAAATCCAGCTGGCGGCCGGTCACAAGTGGTGTGCCTCAGGGCTCAGTGTTGGGGCCATTTCTGTTCAACATCTTTATTGATGATCTTGATAAGGACATAGGGTGTATCATCAGCAAGTTTGCAGATGACACCAAGTTAAGCAGGAGTGTTGATTCCCAGGAGGATAGGGAAGGTCTACAGAGAGACTTAGATAGATTGGATCATTGGGCCAACATCAATGGTATGAGTTTCAACAAGGGCAAGTGCCAGGTCCTGCACTTGGGCCACAATAACCCCATGCAGCGCTACAGGCTTGGGGAGGTGTGGCTGGAAAGCTGCCTGGCAGAAAGAGACCTGGGGGTTCTAATTGACAAGCAGCTGAATATGAGCCGGCAGTGTGCCCAGGTGGCCAAGAAAGCCAATGGCATCCTGGCTTGTATTAGAAATAGCGTGGCCAGCAGAAGTAGGGAGGTGATTGTGCCCCTGTACTCAGCACTGGTGAGGCCACACCTTGAGTATTGTGTCCAGTTTTGGGCACCACAACACAAGAGAGATATCGAGGTGCTGGGGCGAGTGCAGAGGAGGGCAACGAAGCTGGTGAAGGGCCTAGCAGACAAATCATATGAAGAGCAGTTGAAGGAGCTGGGACTGTTTAGTTTGAGGAGGAGGAGGCTGAGGGGAGACCTCATCGCTCTCTACAACTATTTGAAAGGACACTGTAGAGAGGTTGGTGCTGGTCTCTTCTCAAAGGTAATTAATGACAGAACAAGAGGGAATGGCTTCAAGCTCCAACAGGGTAGGTTTAGACTGAACATTAGGAAAGAATTTTTCACAGAAAGAGTGGTCGGGCATTGGAATAAACTGCCCAAGGTGGTGGTTGAGTCACCATCCCTGGATGTGTTTAACAGACGTTTAGATGTGTTGTTGGGGGATATGGTGTAGGGGAGAACTTTGTAGAGTAGGGTAGATGGTTGGACTCGATGATCCCAAGGGTCTCTTCCAACCTAGACAATTCTATGATTCTATGAATCTTTCCCACCCCATCCAAAATTGTATTAGTAAGAGTAGGAAGACATTTAAAGAGAAAGCATTCAAGGAAGAGAGCAAGATCTTACTATATAAGATATCACTATGAAACATCCCTGAAACACACCACAAAATTCAGTCAGAGACTTTGGTTAAGAGCTGAGAAGTGCTAGGTGACTGAGGTGGTAATGGGATTATTGATAAAAGTGACTTTGATGCAAAAGAAGCCCTAAAAATGATACTGCATAAATGTTCAAATTCTCCAATCTGTCCATGTTCTCCTTTGAAACAGCATTTCTAAGCTCACAGGAGTGTTTGAATGCTTCCCATCCCAGGCTTTACATTTTCATATAGGGGTAATAGTATATTCAGAGTATTCGGTAGCATCTGAAATTATATTGCTGGCAGAAAACACTTCAGTGAAAGCAAAATGAACTGTATGTCAAAATAGATTATTACGTTGTGGAAGCCGAAAGAAAAGCTACAGGTTCTGACTGGGCCACATCTAGCGTTGCCTAACCACAAAATCAACACAGCAGTAGCAGGACTAAACATACGGAAAAACATAAATATCTGACCTTGTTCCAAGATGCATGACTGAAACACAAGGGCAAACTAAATCCAATAATGACCAATTACATGACCAGAAAAAAAAAAGAATAATGTTAGCCTTCTCCCTGGCAAATGTCATAAAAGAGCCTAAACACATCCATTTTCAGTGCTGCAGGAAGGGCTAATCTGTAATTAAAGCTTTACGAAAATTAGGACTGGATATACAGAAGAATGCGGAGCTTGAAAGCCTTGACAAAATAATGCAAGGTCAAAGTAAGAGAGACTAGTGGTTCTATTAACACAACAAAAGAGCAAATATCAAAGCAATCTCTGGAACAATTGCAGCAACTAAGTTGCTACATGTCAAAAATGAACAGCCACACAAAGCAAAGAAAAAGAGACGAGGTTTATGCAGAAGAGAAAACCTAAAATTTCCCTATCACATTGCTGATCAGCAGCGTAGCTGATATATGCTCAGCAACTGAATGGAATTCATTCCTGAAAAGAAATTTCCTATTAGTGCTGAATGAATGATGTAGAGGAATAAAATATAAAAAGAAAAAAAAAAAAAAAGAACAAAAAAGAACTTCAAAGGCAAATGCCATTCTACGGACCAAATCCATATCTGCCTGTGTATGATACTGACGAAAGCTAAATGGAAATGGGGTGATTTGATATGCCAGTGCTGGGATTAGTTCTGCTGACAACACTGTGCTATCCTGTAACATTAACTGTGTTGCAGCATGATCCAGCTTCCACGCGGTCTGCATGGGTCTTTCCTTTCACTGAAATGGGAAATTAATCACCCTCTTAATAAGAAAGGAAGAGTGGGGGGAAATGACAAACTAAATACTGGAGGGCATTCACTACCGCTGCTTTTAGCGTAGCCCAGTGTACAGAGCAGTTGTGCTGCCCCAATATCAACCTGAGATGGAAATTGTGACTTAGTGGGTCACAGACTGTCTCTCCATCTCCCAGCTTCTCCACAGAGAAAAATAAGCCTCAGTCTGCACCCAAACCACCGTATCCCCCCCTGCCATATTTTATGTCAGAAAGCATGCTAAAGGTGGAAAGAGACTTTGGGTATTCCCCGCTCCCAGACTCCCTGGTCACCAGAGTGAAGAAATATGCCTCTGTGGAGCCTCCTCTTTGCTAAATACAGTTGGCTGTGGCATGCCATGCCAAAAGGGTATCAGTAGAATTCCCCACATGCTGCGTAAGCCATGGCCTGACTCTGGGTCTTATTCTTTTCTTGTGATAGAGAAATAGCCTTAAGAAAAACATGACAGAAGCAAATCAATAGTGATAAAGGCAGTGGCTACCTTCTTAACCATGATGTGGCCCAAGTTCTTTGAAGAAAATAATGTCTCACAGTAACTATACTTTTCATTCTTTTATGTCATTTTCCTGCTGGCTTCCCCAAAATATTTCATTTGTCTAACAAAGAAGAGAGGCTGCCGACCTTCCCATCTCCAAAACCGTTGAGAGGGATTCGTCACACTTAAGCTTGGCCCCATACAGAATAGCCCTCTAGCTCAAAGTAATTATGTAGGCACCCTTCTTAGGGTTAGGGAATGCTGCCTGTATTGGACACTCATTTCAGTATGTGCTATCTCATCTTATTGAAGAACCAAATGTGTATGTTGTTGGCATAAATAATTTTCCTTATGTTTTTGTGTCCTTCATGAATATCCTACTTATAAGATGCTGTCTTCATACACTTTTTTTTTTTTTTGCTGAGGCTTAGCATGTTTTGATTATAATGAAATACATGTTAATTGACCACTGAAAGACTGGGTCTATACTTCAGTCACAAACTTACACATCTCAGCTATTTTTAAAATAGCTGGTCTGGTATAGTAGCAGTTTAATCAAGACAGTATGGAACTTAGTGCAGGCTAAGCATTTCTCTTCTGTACAGACAGCACTGTTGTTATTCTCACAACAAAATAACATCAAGAAGTTGTCCTTTAAGGTATGTTATTGTAATTGAAACTCAGAGCTTTGTAAGGACACAGTAAGAAGGATACAAAACTAAAAGTATAAAAGGAAAAATACTTGTAAAATGATGCATAAGCTCAGGATGTCACCAAACCTCATAAAATAAAAATGGCAAGACACCTTTGTTGGAAAGCTGTTAGGAATCCCCATTTATACCTAAAATTTTGTACTTCCAAACTTGATGACAATACAGGAACATACAGTTATAGAGGATAGGAACAAAAAAGATGTCTAGAGCTTTTCTAGTCCATTCCCCCAATTTTAGCACCTTATCGGTATTTTAGAATGGCAACATTAAAGCTCTCAAGGTGTTTTCTAGTGGTCTTCTCTCTTCTCAGGAGGCAACGATGTTCAGCACAGGATCTGTTTTCTGTAGTCTAGAAGAAAAAGCAAAAAAAAATGTTAGATTCCATAAAAGCTGTGGTTTTTAAAACATCTGTCCAGTGTAAACACGTCAGATAACATTTGAGTGCTTTTAAAATGAGACACAAATTCTTCGACATATTGAAGTTTTATAAAATACCCAAAATACTAATTCAGATTAAAAACATTTTATTAACATCCAGAATGTCAAACTTCACCCAGCTTCACTTGGCCAAGCCTTTGGTCTATCTTTCTATTTATTAAGTAAAAATAAAGCTTTCACATTCATTGTATTTTACTGGAGTCTGGTGTATCTATTCAAAATAAAGCTATCTCCATGACTATGCAAAATGGAGAACTCAAAAGTATATATTAATTGCTACTGGATTTCAAAGTATTTTAATCAACTTTCTAAAGACAGGTGGTGTTGTCTCTGGATCTGGTCAAAAGATTTAATGTTGGAAATGTGATTTTGCTCTGAAGAGGCTTCTGATGTCCTTTTAAAGTAAATGGTCATTTCACAGGGACAGTTGTTAGACACTTGCTTCCTTGTAATTATCATTTTTTTCCCTTAATTTGAATAAAGTTTATTAAAAAAAGATTGGAATGAATGATCACCCTTTTCATGGCCGTTCATTTGCCAGCAGCACCACATTTTAGAATGTTCATAATGCAGAAAATGTGATTAGAATAATTTACTGTTCTTCATGAATAATAAATTATAGAATAATTTCTTATTCACACATCTCTTACAGAATAAGCTTGTTTGGATATATTGCTTGTCACGTTAATATGAAGCTATTATAACTTTTATGGGTTAAAAGTAAGGATTCCCTAAGTTTGCTTCAGTACTTTTGATCACATTTGGTACAAGTTTAGTTTAGTCCATGGCCATGTTTAGTGCATGTTTAGTTTAGTGCGTGTTTAGTTAGTTTGGATCTGCATCCTGCTGGATTCCTGGCGGTAGTTCCGCTGTCTTCTTGGAGAATCTGATATAAGTCTTGTCTAAACTCCTTTAGGTTTTATGTCAACTTTCTTCTTAATTTGCTAATGTTTACTCTTGTGTAAAATGCCTTATAGAAAAGGGTTATTTTCTTCTCTTCTGGCACTTAACCTCAATTCCAAGTTGAAGCACCCAAGTTCCTAATATCCATTAAGAGCTCATGTACTGTCCAAGTTGCATCTTCTACCCAAAAACCATTTTCTGATGATCATGAGTAAACACACCTTGTGAAATTATTTATCCTTCTTCTCCAGCAGGAAGGCCCCTTCCCACTCTTCTAGTTTATGGTTTCACCAATCCTGTATTGTTTTCTGTTCTGCTCCAACAGCCAAAAACATGTTGTGTCCAGCTTCCTCTTAATGCCCATCCCTCATCATTGGCACAGCACTTACTAAAGTAAAATGAGCTTCC
Organism: Vanellus vanellus; assembly: GCF_965231255.1. Taxonomy (NCBI): domain Eukaryota; kingdom Metazoa; phylum Chordata; class Aves; order Charadriiformes; family Charadriidae; genus Vanellus; species Vanellus vanellus. The sequence continues at coordinate 86,800,892 of NC_138907.1, forward strand.
TGTAGCAGTGAAGTGAAAGAATTGATACTGGATAAGAATCAGAACCATTTTTCTCTCTCATAGTTTCTCTTAGTGGAAGACTCATAGCTTTCAAGCTGCTTTTCTAGGAACTAAGAGTTGGACAATGGACTTGCTAAAGACTCTTAACTGCAAAAATCTCATTTGTTTTATTGTGTTGAGTTGATCCCAAGTTCTTCCCATGATAGTCTATTCACTTCACTTTATAACTACCTCTTTATTGCAGCTGTTTGGCAGCAGTCAAAGGGATTCAGTGAAACATATATATACACACGTAGTGGTTAGCAATGTCTACTTTAACTATTAGTGCAACACAATCCAGTGGCTCTCTAGAGCTAATGAGTTGGTTCTGAAGACCCAGAATCCATACTCTTCCCACTCTATTTAGTTTGGAGAGGACAAACCTTATGGTCTTCGGTAACTTCTGGGTCATATTGGTCAGTAGCAAGAGGGAAGAGGAGGGTTCCCATAAGTGCATAATGAAGATCTACAAGGATTCTGTGAGTACCTGCATGCTGTTCCTAGGCACCTTTCTCCTCTCTCCCTTGAAGGAGGCAGTTGAGCCTGGACAGTTGAGCTGGCAGAATTATGATAAGGAGGTTCCACAAGAACTTTATGTATTGTTATCCAAACTGTGATGATTTAAGAGCAAAACACATAATGGTTTCGTGTTGTTTTGTAATAATCATCTGTCTGGCACTTAAGTCCTTGCTGGCAGAAAGTACTACCTAATAAATATCTCCAGTGAGTGCCTGGAGAAAAAGGAAATTCTTGCTAGTTTGTTTCTTCTAAGTGCCTTTCTTAAATCTTGACATCTCACCACATCCTGCGTTATGAGATACAAGACTATTCCTACAGTATTTTTTTCTTATGTAAGCTTCAGATAAAACAGAATTTGTATGATTCAAATAATTTATCTAAGCAGGATAATTGAGCCAACCAAGCTTCTTCCTAAAGAGGAAAGTTATCAAATGCGTGCTTCCCTTTTTCGTTTCTCCATCTGCTGGCCAGAGCAATTATAGTCATTCTTTTGGGCTGGAAATAGCCAATTAATATGGGAAAGATAAATCTTGTATTGATTTAGAAATAATTGTATAATAATTCCTTAAGACTATTTTTTTTCTAACTCATCATGCAAACTTGCAAAATTCTCCACAGTCAAATGTGTACTTGTTGAAAAATAGCTACATAAGTCTTCAAAAAGTGATTCTTCTAGACTGGAAGGAAGGAAGAGAATCAGAGAAGTAATACAGTCTGGACACAATGACAGAGTAAAAACGATCCAATGATCAAAAAAACAGTACATCACATTCCAGCAGACAATTTCAAAATTTTAACATTTCCATACAATGTACAATCTCTGGCCATGTGCCTCTGTTAGTATGAAAGAGCTCTTTAACTATATCCCCATTCATGAAATTAAGAAATCTGCTGTTTTCCACCACATCGTAACTGATGTTTCTCCTTTATTGCTGATAATTAGACTTATCTTTACCTAAAACCACAAAATAATATCTCTGCATAATATACAGTTTGGATATAGTAATTATAATATTTATTATAGATTAAGGTACAGATATAGCAGGCACTATATTGAGAACAAGACAGGAGAATTCATGACAAATTTTACAACTGGATATATTCAAAACTTTGCAGTGTTAAAGGAAATTAGCTTGTTGAATCACCTCCCTTAAAACACGTTATTCTTTTGCATGAACCTATTTTACAGCCTTAGCCATGCCAAAACTCCCCCCCAAAATGTTGTGACATTTTAAAATGTGGCTCCCAGTGCAACTACTTTGTGCCACCACATATGACTCTCAGGAATGCTGAGCCATCACAGCTGCAGCTGCCATCAGAGCTTCTCTTGTGTGACAGGCAGGATACCTGCATGAGTCCATGTGTCCCCTCTGCATTTTGGAGCAGACCTGCTCTGTGACAGACAGCTGAGCAGGTGCCAGAAAGGGACTGGATCTTTAACAATCATACCCTGGAAAGATGAGTTGTCCCTGATACAAAATTCTCTAACAAAATAAATAAATAAATAAATAAAAATCCAACATAAACCCTAAGTTATAGTTAGGTTGATCTCAAGAACAACAGTCCACGACTGAACAAAAAGCTGCAGACCACGGGCAGAATTGACATTAAAGGTTCATTATACTTCTCATCCAGGGTAAAACAGAGAATCTATCTATCAATGATAATTTGTTCCTTAATTTTTTTCTTTGTTCCTTTGGAAGTTAATTACTGAGGTGTTAATATCCGAAGGCTTTAAGCTTGTAAAAATATTTGAGATGAAATGGTCACAAGCAGCATACTAAAATAATTGTATTCACCCACAGAAGCACACACATACATGCGCTGCTTCCATTTTCCCTGCTTTTTGTCAGTAGAGAAAAATGAGCTTCATTTGTCCCAGAAAAAAACAGACCTTCCCCTTCTTCGCCACACTTTCCATTTCAGGATTTTCTTTTCATTTCATATTGCTGCTCACTAACTGAGCAGGACAATTGCCCCTCAGTGCAATACCCTCTGCTTTCATTAAGAAGCCTGGGTTGAAGATTAGGTCGAGAAAAACTCCACATGACTAGGGAATGCATTGTCTGGTATTATACTGATAGTATTCTTCAGCTGATGCACTGATGCTTGCAGATGAACTTAAATTTTTAAGTGAAAATGACATATGTTACTCAAAAATGTGTTTTGTTCTAATAACAGTTTTAAATGTGATCATATTTGTTATACAATTGCAGATATTGGACCTTTTTCAGTCAATTTTATTAGACTAGATTTTTTCTTTTCTTTTTTTTTAATATCTTTATTGGATTTGCATGAGCAACTATATTTGCTTTTAGTGTTCAATCTTAATGACTTATTCAAAATTCCACTTTCAAACTGTTTTCACAAATGTTCCTCACCAGCTCGCTCCAGCCAAGTTGTCTTCTATTAGCATGAGGGTCAACCTTTCCTTCTCTCCATCACTTGATTGCACAGCTGATGACAGAAAAACACAGAGAAAGTAGGAAAGAAGGAAAAGAAGGGGTTGCCTGTTTTATGGTGAGGAATTCTGATTGCACAGCACTTTGACCTGTTTTTATTTAATGCAGTAGTTTTGCTACTGATTTCAGTGCCTATTGGTCTAACCTTTATTCAAGAGCGTTTTTTGTGTTTGGTTTGGTTTGTGTTTTTTTTTTTTAACTCCACATTCTATTATTCAGAAGGGAAATCAGTCTAGCAAAAGCAGTCGCTTTAGACTAAATACAGTAGTGAGCTGTGGAAATGCACATATTTAACCTTTGAAATCTCTCTGAAAAACATTGTGCTATTGTCCCCAGTATCACCATCAAAGGGCTCACTGTAATATGAGTGCTCTCTATTTCTTTTGATTTCAGTGGGAACTGGAGAAATCAGTGCCATTAAAAGGAGGTTTGAGTTTTGATACTAAAGGAACTAAGGGATTTCTGACTGTTTGATAAGGGGTTAAATATGAAATGCATACAAGCCTCAGATTAGCACTAGACAATCGTTTCCATGTGTGACATGGGAATCCTTCAAGTACTTTTATCCAGTCTTCTAGATCCTTGCAATGAGTTCACATATGAAAAACAAGTTGTTTCTCCCTGTATTCATCAATACTGAAATCAAAGGCACTCAGTCACTAATTCTGCTCTTTAAAAACCAAAGCAAAAATTAAACATTCGCTATAAGTATATAACATAACGACTTATGTGACTTAACTGTATATGATCTGATTATTGTCTTCACTATGTATAAAACTACAAATATAGAACATATGTATAATACATACGTGTACATGTTTACCCATGCACATACATATGCAATTTGTCTATGCAGAAGTGGTATACACAGCTGTTCGCACTTAGTTAGGGATTCACCACCCAATTCTCTGAAAGGACCAAGCACAACTGCGACATCTACTGTAAATCCAACAGCCCCACAAACATCAGCCATTGGGCTGCGTTGCTCAGCAGAGCAGGTGTGGAGTCTTACCTTTGGTGATGATCCTGGAAGCATAATAGTAAGAAGCTGAGGCAATTGATGAAGCAATTCTGAAATTCCTTACCATGGTGTGTAAGAACCGCTGCAAAGTATAATTTGGGAAGTTTGCCTGTAGATCCCTCATATTTTCAAAAATAACTAGGTCATTAAATCCCTCAGGGATCTAATTTCACCTTCCTTTTATTTTCAGTAGTTCCATTTATTTCCAAGAGTTGTCTGCCAAATTCAGGATTGTATGGCAAGACTGGAGTACACAGCAAACAGCTTGGATTGTGCAAGCATTGACTCCTTTGTTCCCCAAGGGAATAAAAAGAGGACATCTCTGAGAAATGAACCATTTCCTTTCATTCATTGGAACTGAAAGACACTATGATGAACTGCACGCTAAATCTTCTAGTATGCATGTAATACATTCAAATGATCCTGGAAGGATTTTTCAGTTTCCCCTCAAGTACTGATACGCTTCAGGGTTTAACCAAAACAAAACTTGTACACCAATGAGGCTGCACAGCCTCTGTGAAACAACCTGATGTGTTCTTACAATGTGTGTCATCTTACTCTACCGTTACCTAACGGGAGGGGATAAGGAAGACAGAGCCAAACTCTTTCCAGCAGTTCACAGTGAAAGGATGAGAAGCAATGGACATTTGATATAAGGAAAAGAAATTAAAATGAGGGTGGTCAAACACTGGACCAGGATGCAGAAAGACGTCTAGATTTTGCAGATTATCTGCATAAAACAGCATAATGGTAAGAAGCTGAGGCAATTGATGAAGCAATTCTGAAGTTCCTTACTACGGTGTGTAAGAACCGCTGCAAAGTATAATTTGGGAAGTATGCCTGTAGATCCCTCATATTTTCAAAAATAACTAGGTCATTAAATCCTTCAGGGATCTAATTTCACCTTCCTTTTATTTCCAGTAGTTCCATTTATTTCCAAGAGTTGTCTGCCAAATTCAGGATTGTATGGCAAGACTGGAGTACACAGCAAACAGCTTGGATTGTGCAAGCATTGACTCCTTTGTTCTCCAAGGGAATAAAAAGAGGACATCTCTGAGAAATGAACCATTTCCTTTCATTCATTGGAACTGAAAGACACTATGATGAACTGCACGCTAAATCTTCTAGTATGCATGTAATACATTCAAATGAATTAACCACACACACTGAGATAAACCTAGATTTAGCGGACAGAAAGAGTGGGATGGAAGTAGAGTTCAGCTCCAAACGCACAAGCGTCCTTCTTCTTTGTGACTTTCCTTCAAGAGGATCCTCAGGGCTCAGACCTGTGGAGTGCTGAGTTACCTCACCTACCACTAACTTCAAAGGGATTCAAGGACACTCAGTGCCTCACAGAACAGAGCTTTAGCCTGTCGACATGTTTAAACTCCAGACATTTATTTTTAATGAATAAAATAACATTCCCTTCTATGCTCTCCCCTTTCACTAGCGCTTTTCTCCTTTCAGGCCTGATTTAGAAAAGTGCTAAGTACAACGAACACTTACTCCTTTTCTTTTCCTGCACCAATTATCGCTGACAGGCTCAGGGCCGAATGGTTCAGAGGATTTCTTTGTCACATGGGTGGTCTTTGGGCTACAGTATTGAAACATAGTACTAAATTCATCACTGTGAAACATCAGGCACAGAAGCAAAAGTGGGGGGGGGGAGGGGGGCAGAGTTATTTTGTCATATTTTTCTAAATCACATTTAGAAGTATGTTTCTGCCCAGAAGCCCAATTCTTGCGTTATGAAATGCGTCATCTATCTCATTGTCCTGCAAGTAAGGTAACAGCCTTAACTTATACTAGTTATTGAACTTCTATGATGCGATGAAAGCAATACCACAACTGAATTACCCAACTCCCACCACCACCCAAGATGGCTGAAATATCATAGCGATATTGAATCCAACAGGAAAAGAGGTTGGTGAGATTTCCAACTCAGGCCTCCTGATCAAGGAATAAACTCCTATCCAAAAGACAGTATAGAGCCTTTCTTTCTGTTCTATCTATTTTGCCTGAAAAATTCTTATATGACAAAACAGGACAAAAAGTGATAGAGCACACCCTGGTGCTGCAGTGAGGCCTACCACACCACGTGTCACTCTGCAGTTAATGTGCCATCTTGGATGAGTAATTCCAAAGGAAGCACATAAAATGAGCACACTGACGGTGGGCTTCATCTCGCCTAATGTCAGATGGACAGTACCGAGGTAGCTGTTTTAATTCCCGCCATAGTAAGTAGGTAGAAACAGGACCTCTTAAGTGATGTTTTCTGCTGTACTTTTAAAAGATTTCTTTTAGAAAGGGACGAGTTACTTTTCTCCATTGACTATGAAAATGGCTTTGACAGGTATCTTTGGTTTCAGAAGTACAGTTCATCCATGTGTTTGAGACCACTATCATGATAAAAAATAGGACCAAGGTGCTGAGAATTATTTCAATGGTCTTAAATAAACAAGTCAGTCAAAGATTTGTGTGGTTTTTACTGAAGTTTTAGCTGACTTGCGATGAAAACATTTTGACTTTAACTAGCCATGAAGACAGTATTCCTAGCATATGAAGAGATTCAAGAACAACTCTGGTCAAGCCTGGGCGTCTCATGTCTCGCAATTTCACACTGAAGACCTTGGTACGAATTAGCACCCTATTTCAAGGTGAAAGAAATGGAAAGCATGAATTTCTTTTTCCAAGCACAGCAAAAGATTTTGCCAACTATGATGACAGATCATATACTGTATAGCCCAGATGACATACCTTCCTGGGGTTTTGCTCGCATATCCCTCTAGAAGAAACCTTTATCCAGCTTTGTATTCCTGTTCCTTCTTGTATTCCTGTTCCTTGTTTGGAGTGAATTTTTGTAGTCCCCTACATTATGACATATCAGAGCCCTTTTTCTTCTCAACCTGCCTTAGTTCTCTAATCTGACCATATGGCCATTCCCTTATTGCACTGGCAAAAGGAAAGAGAAGAGAAGAGAACAAGCAGAAGGTAGAATTTTCTGTTTCATCAGCAGAACTTCTTACGTTGACTTAAGTAGTATACCAAATTATGGTCCTAGCTGGGTGATGAGACAGTACTTTGAATAAAGGGTGTATAAAACAGCAACAAAAGAGAAATGTGTATACAATTATTCTGTATGGTTTAGGTTAATTATTTGATCTTGGATGAGTCATTAAAGTTAGATTTTGTGAAAGACTTCAGTACTTAAAGTATCTCATTTCCTTTGACTCTTCTATTGAGTAGTGACAAAGGCACTCATTAACACAGCAGATGATGTGGTGATGTGATCCCCATCATGATTAGGAAGGGCAGGACTAGAAAACAGAGCCACAAGTGAAGGTCTTCCAGTTTTACAGTGTTACACAAAAGTTTGACACCAGCCACTTCCACTGCCTTCTCTCAGGAGAGGACTTTGAGCCTGACTAAAGCTGTGAGCCAAGCCACAAGAGGTGACATGCAATTGCTTGTGTTGTATACGTATAGTGTTTGGCATTGACTAGCACCAGCTCTGTTCAACAGGCATTGGCACAGTGTTTTTTAGTGTTTAAGATCTTGGTGTTTAAGGTCAGGTGTTTAAGATCTTGAGGCACTTAATGCTTTTTATACAACACACAGTGCAGAGAAACTCTACTGCATTTTCACTACAGGGTGGTAGGACCGTAAATACCGGTACAGGAATGATTTATGGGTCCAGGAGTCCTTTGTTTGTTGCAGTCCTGTGCCTTCTCTGCCTCTGCATACTGTACAGTGGACTCAATAGTGCTCTCTGTTTTTTTGCTCCAGTCAGATAGAGAGGTTTTTTTGCCCGGGAGTTGACTTTGATGAGTCTGTGCAGAAAAAACAAGCACAGTGGAGCGCACATATGTATGTTCTCCAATTAATAAATATTAAGGCTGAGCATCTAGGGAACATGGTCAGAGAAAACAGTAAATAAAACAAATTTTAGTTTCTGAAATATTCTTCATATGGGGGAGAAAAGTTTGTTATTTCAATAAAGATGCCCACTGCTTTGATGGCATTACTTTTTAATAGCAACATGTTGCGGGGTACAGGATTACGTTTTAAAAGCTATGGTCATACCAGAATTAGGTAATTGGAGGGGCTGAGTGGATGGAGAAAAGAGAGTGTTCTTTTATCGAAAAAGTTCCCCGCCACATCACTTGTACATTAGCAGCAGGGGCAGGGGCGGGGGAGCTCATTGCTTGCAAAAGGCTGGGAACAGTTACAACATTCCCACTGCCAGAATACTTTATTAGTATTCCTTGTCTTACAGCCTGGCAAGTGAAAAACTAGAGACCTGTCATCAATTAGAATGGTGATGATGAGCCAGCCTAAAATAGGCCAGTGAACAGGGTAAGTGCCCCTGTGGTTTGCCAATTACCTAAATTATTTGCAGTAGTTTTAGTGCACATCTGCAATGAATACAAATAGAAAGCACATGATGTCTGGAATGCAGCATGTTTAAGATCAGCTTTGGTGTTAACAGAGGAGGGGAAACAACTGACATGTTTTAACTGAAGTATTTCAGAAGACGAGCTCTCATTCACATCTCTCTCCCCACCTTCACACATGAAAAACAGACTCCATTCTGCTTGGCAGCCCTGTGCTTTCTATCTCAGGTGAACCTAGTGGAGGGAAGTGTGGCAGCTCTGCCAAACTTGCAGCCTGTGCCACGGTGTCGCTGGCCAATTTCACCAGTCCTTGGCAGTCACTCACCCAGAATGACAAGGGAAATGGGCCAGCAGGACTGATGGTGGACGTAGCATCAGAGAACGTCAGCTTACCAAGGTTTTTCTCTTCCAAGAAAATTCTGTGGTAGACAGAAGGTGACAACAGCAGAAGAAAAGAAGAGTTATGTACCCCAGTAATCCTGAATTTAACCAAATTATAAAGAATAATGAAATAAATAACAAAAGAGAAAAAAAAAGAGATTGGTCTCTTATTGTGTGTTCCTTCAAAAGCATTTTAGAAGGTTTTGTGGTACAATTCAGTGAGAAATCTTTTACAGTGACTCAGAAAAGCTTGTACTGTTGTAACAATGAACTTTTATTCTTTATAGGGAAAACACCCAGACTACCACTGGTTTGATGAATATGTAGACTGATCGCTCTTCTTTGGTCTTCTTTTTACACTTCTCCTTTGCTATGTATCCTTCCCTCCCACTTCTCCTTTATCTGCTTCGGAAATCATTAGGTAATTGCAATGACTTCACATTCATAATTCTTGTATCTAGCCACATTGACATTTTTTGTTATTTAAAAGATTACATGAATAGTTATTGGCATCTCTTCCAGTTGTCTGCTGTTCCTAGAAGATATTTTGAAACATATATTTTATGCGGCCTGATTTCACGTGGCCTGAATTTTAAGTAAAAAGCACTGAAAACTATAAAGATTTGGAGTACTACAAAGGGACTTATGACTCTATAACCTTCTCTCTTCCTCTTGGCTTTCATATAAACTTTGAGGCTAAATCCACTACAAACATCCATTCTTGGTTAAGAAATAAAAAATGTGGATTCTTAGAATCCTGCCACTTAACATGGCTGGCCTCACCACTGTCTAAGCGGACAGCCTGGGATAGAAGAAATAGGTAGTTTTCTACATCATTTTCCTCTGTGTGCGCAGGGTGTGCATAATATGCACCAGTAGAACTGGCGTCCCTACAACAAGCAGATCATTTAGGAGAATTAACACAGAAGTTCGACTTACCTACGGGAAAAGCACGAAGATTAATAGTCTCTCCAGAGCGAGTATCACTAACAACAGGCTAGGAAGCCTTGACCACTGGAATGAAGCGAGTTCTAAGACCCAAAATGGGAGCAGACATTATTGTTTTGAAAGAAGCTCTCTAAGACAGTGCTAAAATATCAATTGATTTTATTCTGCCTACCAATAGCAGTGACTACAGCTTCTAAATGAGGAAAAGGTTTAAAGAATTAAGATCTTGCAAATTTCTTTCAACTTTAAATTGCGCAAAGAATTCAAAAGGCATCCACCATCGTTGGAAACCACCCCCCCAAAAATCTCAGAATCCTTTAATTCATGTATAGAGATACTACAGAAATATGGAGTAGAATTTTGGCTACTTTGTTACTTAGTGCACATACTGTTTTCATAATACTAACATTAAATGGGCTGATTCACTTCACAGAATATCCAGTATTGTTACTAAATTCCACAGTGACTGTTTTATTATGCTAATTGATAATCTAGTGTGCCGCAAAGATTAAAGAAAAATGAAATTAAAGCTACCAAATCAAAGAGTAACAACTTTATAATGCCTCTTTAATTTAGTAAAATACAATTAAAGTCATACAGAGACAGAATTGACCATGAATACCAAAATAAATGTAATTGATAGAGTAAATGTTACAGAGCAGGGCTGCATAAGAGCAAAAAGAAATGTCAATAAACTTCAGTGCCACTGAGCTGTCTGGGCAGGCACATTGAACAGCACAAGTCTTAAAGTCCTTAGGGATAGCCAACAGCAAAGCAAGCTATGATGAATGTTTATGAAATTACAAGTAGATAGTATTGGAAGAGTTTGATTTTATAGGCATGCAAGAAGCACTAGAAATGCAATGTGGACTGTAATTACAGTAGAAGCTTGACAGTGCATAAGAAAAATGTGCCATTGATTGGAATAATTTGAACTGAACATACTGCAATTTGTAAAACCTTCAGTGCTGGCAACATGCATTTAAAAAATGTTTTCTTATAGGCTGTAATCTGTGGAGAAATTGCCTCGGCATTTACATTAAGTTTTCTGAAGTTGGTAGAGACACTGTAGTATAACCTTCCAATTCATACTATAGTAGACCAGTAATTCAATAGTTCTGTGTTGAGATACTTATTAAAATAACATCTTTTAATAGACCAGTTCCCCTGACACCTCTTTACTGATTACATTCTGCCTGGGAGAACTGGACCAATCGTATTTATCTGCATACTATAGCTTCAAACTACTTTTGTGGACTGCTGGGATCAATAATGGTCTACAAGCCTTTTCAGTGGAGATTGCCAGTGCCATTCCAATTCTGCTGTTAGTAATTTGAAGGTGTTACCTTCTGCAGACCTTGTGCCTATAGTGATAAATGAGTCAGTCATGGTCTGTGTCCCATGTGACATTCATATTTATCACAAAAATCATTAGCATAACTGGAAATGAGTTGCATTCCCATTGACTGTGTAGCCTAAGTAACTTTGTAGAAGCTACATTTCTTAATTTCTATTTTCTTATCCCTAGAAGTAGCACATATGGGTCCAGAAAAAAAATCCTTTTTAGGGTACCTTCACTAAACCTATCTTATTAAGAGAAAGCAGGAGTCCAGCCCATCCTGCTGACAACACAGAATATTTTTGAAACAATAAATTCCCAGCCAAAGAACAATTTTTGAAGTTGCCTATGTCTAACTGACTGGAGTTTACATCGGTATAATCAAGTTTTCAGGTTTTGCATAGTCAGGTTTTCACAACACAATTATTTTTAGATTGCATAGTAAAAACTGAATAAACCTATGTTGGGGAATTTATCTTAGCTTTTTAGACATTTACAGTGTAGATTTCTGTATATGAACTAAGCATCTAAACAACCTCTATAACTGGAGGGAAAACCAATAGTTTCTAAAAGGTGTTTCATTTCATCTTAGGAAGATGCTTAAAGTAAGTTGGATGAACCACTGTTAGTATGTGTCTAAAAAGCTCAGACAGATGATGGCTATATGCTATCTACATTGTCAGCTTTCGCTATTAAATAAAAAGAATCCATTGTTCTGGGTCACGAGAGTGGAGGTTATAGTTATGTGCTCTCTAGAAAACAAGTTCTGTTTATGAACAGTTGAACTGATCAATTTTATTTACATTCCGCTTCAGTATCATTTTTATTCTCATTTTTCATCAAAAATCGGAGAGAGAAAGAGAGAGAGGGAGAAGCTCTTTGAAAGGACTCAGTGATTGCATCCTGCCTCAAATGTGGGGGATCTACATTCAAGTCCTACTCTGACTAAGAATCCTTGACTTACTTAAATAGGACTTGTATCATAAACTGGTATTTTCCCCACTAATTGTAGTTCCTGCAAATATTTCAGTATTTGAATTCATCTTACAGGAAAGTGACAGACTCAATGGTGATATGTACACCAGTAAATTAAGCATTCCCAGATTGGTTTTGGCACTGAGATTCACTAGAACAGAATGGCCCACCTCCATACTACTACATCTTCACATTCAGCAAAACATAGGGCCTTGCAAGCTTTGTGTTGGGAATTACACCTGTTTCAATTTAATTCCTGAACTGCGCCTGGGAATTGTTTGGGACTGCTATTCAGTCTGGGTTCAAAATAATGCCAGGTGCTACACTGACAATTTAAAGTATACAATTAAGTTAGAAAATTAAGACAATCAAGTAATGGCCTCAAAAAATTAGGATTTTCTAGTGGAATCTGTTCTGTTGTAAAATGCCTAATTTGGTTTAGCTTTCGTGTGTAAATAAAAAATGTTATTTCAGATAGGTAAATCAAAGTAAAAACACAGTGAAACTGCAAGATAAGGCCAGTGCCCTAGATGATGTTTTACCACAGTCTGCTGAAATCCATCCAATTCCTCTGCAATTTTCAGAAGGCAGCTTACCACTGATTTTTTATTTATTTTTTTTTTTTTTAAATATTGGGAAGTCCCTAGGCTTTGCCAGACAGATAAAAAACATCTGTATAAGAATGTGAATCCATTTGTGTGGCGGGTCAACCCCAGCCAGCTGCTAAGCACCCATACAGCTGGAAGGGTAAAAGCAAGAATAAAAAGCAAGAATAAACTCTTGGGTCAAGATAAGAGCAGTTTAATAAATGAAGGAAAGCGGAAAAAAAAAAACAAAACAACCAAACAAATGATGTAGAGGCAGTCCCTCACCACCTCCCACATGCAGACCGTACCCAGCCGATCTCGGAGCAACCACTACCTTGGAAAAGACCGTCCCCTCAACTTTACTCTTGAGCACAATGTTATATGGCATGCAATATCCCTTTGGTCAATTAAGGTCAGAAGTCCTGGCTGTGTCCCCCCTCAACTTTTTGTGCACCCCCAGCCTATTCATTGGCAGCTAGAGGGAGAAGTAGAGCAAGCCTTGATGTTGCAAAAGCACTGCCCAACGGTAGTCAAAACATTGGTATGTTATTAGGACCATTTTAGCCACAGTTCCAAAACACTGCACCGTACAGGCTGCCCTGAAAAAAGTTAACTCCATCCCAGCCAGACTCAAAACAAACAGTCATTACCCAAAATGAACCAGAAACTTTTGACTAGTGAAAAACTATTATAACTGACAAACATAAACAATAGACATAAACAATAACTCTCTGATCCACAAAGTAACTTGAAATCTAATCAATGTAAATAATTGCGTACAGACCAAAGCAGAGATGTATGTTTAGGCTCGGAGTAATACAACCATTAGATCATAAAATAAAGTTTAACGCACTTTGTGGGTAAGGTCTGTCAAGAAATGCAAAATGTTCACTTTCCTAAGCATGTGTACCGTCCTATTTACAGCAAGAGAGAAATAAGACTCAGAAAGCTTTTACTGAGGGATCTGAAGTTCTGACTCCAATATCCACAAGATAAGAATTGCCCAGGTTTCAGTTACAGATTCTTTGGCCAGAGGTGTGGTACATAAAAAAATAAACAGTTATAACGACTAAGAAATAATTTTGTTTATGAGATAAAGAATCCAAGAGCAGTTCATGCTTGTTCTTTAATAGTCCAATAAGCCAGTAAAGTTCATTTCTGAGCTCTTTGCAAACTGATGACATATTTACAGTATGAGGGAGCTTACTAGGGTGTGGGTTTCTGTACTAATCTGTGGGTGATTGAAACTTCTTCCAAAAACTAATGCACCCAGGATGAAGGGAAAGCAAAAGGATCCTCTGTCTAGAGAGGAGCAAAGCACAGAAGAGCCAAGATCCAAAATTCTCCTCATAAGCACATTAAAGCGTCTGCTTATGTTGTTGGCATATATGCCCATTGTGGTGACAGCCACAATTTCCTGTAAGCTTGTACAATAAACAGGGCTAGGCCCCAGATGGAATCCTGCGTGAGCAATGCTAACTCAAGAACGGTCCAAGTGTGGGTTCCACTTCAGCAGGATGAACATTTTGTCTGTAGCTGTCTGTGGAGGAGATGACAACTCCCAGAGCTGGTGCTAGCATGCTGGTCAAGGCAGCACCCTCATAAAACGTCACAGCAAACCCTTGAGAGATCAGTGACAAGCTGGCAAGTTGAAGTCTCAGATACTTAAAGGTGTTGTGTCTCAACAATAGGAAAATGATGAAACCTTTTTCCTATGATAAGAAAACAAATTGGATGTAATAAAGCACGGGAATGCAATAAAGATAAGATTTATTTCCCTGACTTAAGAACAAAAAGGAGAAAGAGCTATTTATCTATCCTGCTTCTTTTGGTGTGATATCTGAAAGTCAGTTTTCACCTTTTTCCTTCTTCATTTGCAAAAAGGAGAAGCTGCAGAAAATCCAAAGACTTCACGGCTAAGTCTATGGAGACAGAATCCCTTTGGCACCAGTTGGGATGTAAATTTATCTGCTGTGGGCTTCATTAGAGGGCGATGATCAAACAAACATGCAGGTTTGCTTCTCCCAGTCTTTATGGGGAAGCCACGACTTGGAGAGGTGAGCTGCACCTATATTTTACATGTAGTGGAAAGATGTTCTTGCCAAATTTTTGGTCCAAGTATTGTCAGGAGGTTCTTGTTTCTTTCTTTTTGCTATCTGGGAGACTCTGGGAAGGGAGAGGGTCTTTGAGGGTTTTTGTTGCACTGAGACAAGGCTTCACAATAATTATAAAAGTGCATATGGAGGGTAATTCTATTGATGTAGTGTAAACTGATCCAGCACAACAATTATGTATCAAAAAAAATGTCAGTGTTTTAGTATCAGTTCTTCTTTGATGATATTTTAGAGGCAGAGAGGAGTGTCTAACAGAACACTGACCTGAGGTTTTCTTTTTTTTTCGGAATTAAAATCTGAAAATTTCTATTTACCCTACATATTTACATTACTCTGAATTGATTCACTTTTCAGGACCCTTCAGAGAACTGAGCTGAATGACAGAGACCTAGCTGTCCACATCCCAACAGCGCAGCTGGGGCCATTATGCGCTCGTGTGCTTCAAGGCTGTCTGCTCTAGAAAACATTGCTAAATTTTGGTACCCAAGATGAAGTCGAATACCTTTCCAAGATATGTAAATCCTCTCCGTGCTCTGCATCAGGTATCTTCAGTCTCCAGTGCACAAAGCTAAAGATTGTGAATCTAACGCTGAATTAGCAGAGAGAAATGCAGGACTGTGCAAAGACAGCTAACTTTGATTAGTTACCGCCTCTCCGCAAAGTTACTTGGTATAGAAAGTGTTACCACGGCCCCACATATGAGTGGTGTAGGCAACAGACCTCCTTTTTAGTGTCAGATCACATAAAAGCTTCTTCTTTCACTTCAGGTTACATGGGGCGTGGGTCACTACCCACTGAGACAAGATGTAGAAACTCCCGATAAAGTATCTCTTGCTTTGCATAACTGACTTGGGTGATACTGCAGATATGTGATGTATGCCCTGACAGGGAGTGGGAGATGCAGAATAATGAGGGCTGCTTTTAGAAACCCTTTAGGTACATGTCTAATACAGACCTTTGCTGTTGGGATCGGTCTTGTTCTGGTCTAGCTCCATAATATTTACATGTAGTAGATACACCATAGAGAACACAGCCTCTAAAATTAAAATTTATCATATACAGTATAGGCAGGCTGCCTTTCCACACTCAAAACTGGATTGGATTGTAAATATTTTTTAAAGTTTGTTCCATTGTCACTCAGCATCGCATTCTCGTAGATCTTAAGGACAAGTAAGAAAAACAAAATTGTAAACATGCTAAGATTGCTTTTTTTTCTTTTTTTTTTTTTTTTTTTCAGAATTATAGATAGACATATTCATCCAGTGCACTATACTCATTTAATTAGCTAGGAGAGAAAGGAGAGTCATTTCATGCAAGAGGAACATTTACAGTGTACGGTCAACATTTCTGGGAATTTATGACTGGCACATTTATTTGAGGTTGTTAAGGAGGTCTTGCTCTGACTAATAAGTCCTTAGAGAGTCATAATTTAAGCCTGATGGATTGATTACAGTAGATAATTCCTTGTTTCTCAAGCATTTTTTTTAAATTTCTCATACTCTTCCTACTCAGTTGTTTATAAAATATATTATCTTGTTTTCATCTTTGTAAAAATGTTAAACTAAACATGCCCTTATATATCTGTGTTACATTTTCACAAAATATTGTCTAGAGTAAGTCTCCCATATCTACAATTTCCTTTACAGTAATTTTTTACAGAAATACAAGTGCTGATTTAACTGGCCATAAAAAGAGAACATTTATTCACAGCATCTGGCTTATATGCTATGTTCAGAGCGGCAAACGTTTTTGATCGAAACAGCATTGGTTCATCTAGACCATCCCCCTGCCTGTGTTACTGCAGTTCATATTGCACCATTTAATTGAAAACTAAGCAGCCAAATGAATACTATTTTGCAGCATCCAGCATTCCTCCCAAAAGAACAGTGATAAAATACATTGTAAGAACTCGAACCAGCTGACAACAGACATTTAGCAAATCACATTTCAGAGGAGGAAAAGAGAAAGGAAAGGATTTCAATCATGTTATAAAGTACAAAACTCATGTTCGCTGTAAGTTCTAATGTTCAGATCTCTCTTTTTCTTTCCATCTCTCTCAAATCCCTTTGCTTCCTGTGTCACACAGCATTTATTTTCTCAGTTTTACTGCTAATTTCAGTACATTGGATTACAGGTGAGATAAGCTCATTGGTACAACTGGCAGTGTAAATACCATTATGTTTGTACTTAAGTGTTTTTACAAACCTAATTTTCAATTTGGTATATTCCCAATTTTTTAATTGGTGTAGTTAACATAAAAAGAATGCGAATGTATAAATACTACTTTGTATATTTGTAAAAATGTATTCTCTGATCTGTTGTTCACTTGAACAGGTATCAGAATCTTGTCATAGCACGACAGATGTTTCATAATAGTTTAAGTATTAGAAAAAAGCAAATTAGTAAAGCAATCAAACAATTGTTTGTCTAGTATAATATTTTATTTCTTTATCGTAAACTATTTTTGGGCTGTACTGCACATTCCTGTCCCCAGCAAGGTAGAGAAAAAATAGTTCAATTTTCAGGTCATGATTAGGACTTAAAAACTTACACAGACAGTTTAATTATTTATTCATTTTCCCTTTTGATTTAAACACTTCACATCAAAGAGTATCTGTCTACATCCTTGCATAGCATTGACCTAAGCTTTAAAGCAAAATAAAGCAAGGTTATGTAATCAATTCAAACAACAGCAGCACCCTTTCTCCAATGGTGATCACATCTCAGGCAAATCAGGCACTTGGATTATAATTCCACTCCACACTGTATTTTCCTCTAAATAACACTCCAAGTCCCAAAAGACAAATGTTGCAGTAAGCTCCATAATGAATTACTGGAGACCAGAGGAGGGAAAGAATGCTTTCTCGTGAAAGGGACTTTAAATTCATCCGGTACCTCTTTCACTGTCAGTAAAAAGTGCATGCAAGTGTCATCTTTTGACCCCCACCTTGGGCTGAGCATCACAACTGTAGTGCAAAAAAAAAGTGCAAACATATATAAGCAATCTAATGCGATCTTCAGTAAGTCATTAGCCCATAAAACTCCCACTTTTCTCAAAGACCTGAGCAAACAACTTGGTCTTAGAGTAGCCATTTAATAATTTCACATCAAGAAGAGAAAATATGCTGCTGATATATATGTGCTAATATATTAGACTCAATATAAAGAATACAAACTGAGAAGAATGTTGGCATTTGAAAAGAAGTGGGTCAATGGAACACAAATTCATGGACAAACATGAGAGATGACTCCAGTGCAATAGAAATGGGCAATGTCCATTAGATACACTTCCTTGTTTCAGACAAGTTATGAGCGGTTGTCCTGGTTTGAGCAACACACAATTAATTTATCTTTCAGTAATTTTGCTTTTCAGTAAGATCTCTTCTAATTCTTGGGAAAACTGCATTTTTAGAAGACTGTAGTGTCTGAATTTTAAAAATATTTACTTTTTAGCCAGCTATGGTATAAAGGTTTCACGGTCTCAGTGTTTTTGAGCTCGCCAGGTGCGGAGACAAGGAGGAGTGAAGCCCAGGCATTTGACCCAAGCTGGCCAACAGGATTATTTCATACCATGAACAACACATTCAATATAAATTAGAAAGTTTGCCGAGGAGTTTCTTCAGTTCTATGATGGCTGTGATCCAGAGAACTTCTTGCCCCAGTGCTGGACCCCTGAGCCCTTCCCTTCCTCCTGAAGCCGTAGTGCTCGCAGTGTCCCACATTTGCTGTCCACTGCTGGGAGAGCACAGCTTCCTACTGATATGATTGGCTGAGTATATTCCTCGTATATTTTATATTGGTATCGGGATCAATATTGCTTCTTTAGTATTATTAATGTTAATTATTTAGTATTATTCTATTAAATCTGTTGGGAATACAATACAGCAGGGAGGGAACAGTCTAGAAAGTTCCTGGAAGGTACTAGGGATAACTTTTTAACACAACTAGTGAAAGAGCCAACTAGGGAAGGTGCCCTGCTGGATCTGTTGTTTGTAAACAGGTAAGGTCTTGTGGGGGATGTGATGGTCGGAGGCCGTCTTGGCAACAGTGACCACGAAATGATAGAGTTCTCAATTCTGGGAGAAGCAAGGAAGGGGGTCAGAAGAACTGCCACCTTGGACTTCCGGAAAGCGGACTTTGGGCTCTTCAGGAGCCTGGTTGACAAAGTTCCCTGGGAGGCAGTCCTCGAGGGCAAAGGAGCCCAGGAAGCCTGGATGTCTTTCAAGACGGAAGTCCTAAAGGCGCAGGAGCAGGCTGTCCCCGTGTGCCGTAAGACAAGCTGTCGGGGAAAAAGACTGGCCTGGCTAAGCAGGGAGCTAGTGTTGCAGCTTAGGGAAAAAAAGAGGATATACGGCCTTTCGAAGGAAGGGCAGGCCACCCAGGAGGACTACAAAGAGGTAGTGAAGCAATGTAGGGAAAAAATCAGAAGGGCCAAAGCTCAGCTAGAGCTAAACCTGGCTTCTGTTGTCAAGGACAACAAAAAAAGTTTCTATAAATATATTAGCGATAAAAAGAGGACCAAGGATAATATCTGTCCTCTAGTAGATGGGGCCGGTAACGTAGTAACCAAGGATGAGGAAAAGGCTGAGGTACTTAATGCCATCTTTGCCTCAGTCTTCAGCAGTAGGACCAGTTGTTCCTTGAATTCCCCGACCCCTGAGCTAGAATACAGGGATGGGGAGCAGAATGAAGCCCCTGTAATCCAAAGGGAAATGGTGAGGGACCTGCTTCAGCACCTGGAGGTGCACAAATCTATGGGGCCAGATGGGATCCATCCAAGGGTACTGAAGGAGCTGGCAGAAGTGCTCACCGGCCCACTGTGCATCATTTATGAACAGTCCTGGATAACCGGGGAGGTCCCAGCTGACTGGAGGTTGGCAAATGTGACACCCATCCATAAGAAGGGCCGGAAGGCGGATCCAGGGAACTACAGGCCAGTCAGTCTGACATCGGTGCCTGGGAAGGTCATGGAGCAGATCATCCTCAGTGCCATCACACGGCACATGCAAGAGAACAGGGTGATCAGGCCCAGTCAGCATGGCTTTGTGAAAGGCAGGTCATGCCTGTCAAACCTGATCTCCTTCTATGACAAGGTGACCCACTTGGTGACGAGGGAAAAGCTGTGGATGTTATCTACCTGGATTTTTGCAAGGCTTTTGACACCGTTTCCCATAGCATTCTCCTGGAGAAACTGGCTGCTCATGGCCTGGACGGGTGTACTCTTCGCTGGGTAAAAAACTGGCTGGATGGCCGTGTCCAGAGAGTGGTGGTAAATGGAGTTAAATCCAGTTGGTGTCCAGTCACAAGTGGTGTCCCCCAGGGGTCGGTGCTGGGTCCCGTTCTCTTTAATATCTTTATCAATGATCTGGATGAGGGGATCGAATGCACCCTCAGTAAGTTTGCAGACGACACTAAACTAGGGGGGCGTGTTGATCTGCTTGAGGGTAGATTTGCTCTGCAGAAGGATCTGGACAGGCTGGACAGATGGGCTGAGGCCAATGGTATGAGATTCAACAAGGCCAAGTGTCGGGTCCTGCACTTGGGTCACAACAACCCCATGCAGCGCTATAGACTGGGGGCGGAGTGGCTCGAAAGCTGCCTGGCAGAAAAGGACCTGGGGGTGTTGGTGGATAGCCGGCTGAGCATGAGCCAGCAGTGTGCCCAGGCAGCCAAGAAGGCCAACACCATCCTGGCCTGCATGAGGAATAGTGTGGTGAGCCGGACTAGGGAAGTAATCATCCCCCTGTACTCGGCACTGGTGAGGCCTCACCTCGAGTACTGTGTTCAGTTTTGGGCCCCTCACTACAAGAAGGACATTGAGGTGTTGGAGCGTGTCCAGAGAAGGGCTACAAAGCTGGTGAAGGGTCTGGAGGACAAACCTTATGAGGAACGACTGAGGGATCTGGGGTTGTTTAGCCTGGAGAAGAGGAGGCTGAGGGGAGACCTTATCACCCTCTACAACTACCTGAAAGGAGGTTTTAGAGAGATGGGAGCTGACCTCTTCTCCCTGGTGACAAGTGATAGGACGAGGAAATGGGTTCAAGTTATGTCAGGGGAGGTTTAGATTGGATATTAGGAAGCATTTTTTCACTGAAAGGGTTATTAAACATTGGAATAAGCTGCCCAGAGAGGTGGTGGATTCACCATCCCTGGAGGTGTTTAAGAAAAGGGTAGATGAGGTGCTTAGGGACATGGTTTAGAAGTGGTGGTGTTTTTATCAGGGTAGGTTAATGGTTGGACTTGATGATCTTAAAGGTCCCTTCCAACCTCACTGATTCTATGATTCTATGATTCTATTTCAACCCCCACGTTTCCTCGTTTTTTTCCCATTTCCCTTTCCCCATTGGGAAGGGTATTTGGGTGATAGAATAATTGTCTAAATGACAATAAATTCTGGGTGCTTCAAAGCATAACAGTAGTAAAGTGAAAATCTAGGAAGGATTCACCGTAAAACTGAACATGTCAAGGATCTACACCTCTAAATGAAGTCCTGTGACACAGGAATTGAACAAGGAAGGCTGAAACCACAATACAGTAGTGATTTCAAGTCCACATCTGTCACTGCCAATGTCTGTTCTCAAGATCTTACCATGTCAGACAGCCTATCTCTGAGTTACTGTTTTAGACTTAGAAGAACTAGGATGAAACTACTGATTACCATATTTATTATCTACTCTATTACATCTTAATATATGCATTAAGAATATAGCTGGTAAAATGTCGGAGAAATCTGCAATGATACAGTAAAGGAAGAGAGACAAAAACATTGAATGAAATGGGAAATGCATTGATGAAATATAGTGTCTAGCAAGCATCTTGCTATTTTTATTGTCCCATGTTTACCAGAAAAGGAATTTGTTCATTCTTGATTGAATTTGGAATCCCTGTGTAACATCCCACACCAGCTCTGATTAACGTTACTTAGTTTTCATAAATGAACCTTCCCTCATTTATACCTTTACAAAAAAAGTCTCATTTACTTTAAGTTAAACAAGGTTGAGTGTTCAAAACTCAAAAAGACCAAAAGCCCTCCAAGACAATTAAAAACCCACATTTTCAATTGACACATTTAAAAGACACCAGAAGCATTAAAATATTTCTGAACTACTTATTGTTCCATAGACAGAAAAGCTCCCATAGAAATTCTCACAGTGTTTACACCAAAAAAACCCCACCAAACCAAAAAAACACCAAGAAGATACTATTCCTTGAGTTCACATAATCATGGTTTTCTTCCTAAAGAAATATTAAGAGACATTTTAAAATATTTTCCCCCTGAGTTCCCCGATGACAGTTGTTACTTGCCATTGTGTGCTAAAGTAGTCACTTGTAAAAACAGGTAAAGTATACCTTGAAGCTTACATATTCAGTCCTGGACCTGTGGTGAATTTGATGGATATGAAAGAACATGAGTTTAACAATCTGCACACGCAGCTTTGGGAAATAAAATTCATGGCCTCAATAACTGCCCTGAAACAGGGCTTAGAAAAATATTTTGTGCTCCAAAACTAGCCATCTTCTGAAACCATAAAGAGGAATGTTTGTTCTTGCATTTATTCAAATAGAACTATAAACAATGTGCATTTTTAATACAGCTTTAAATGTTAGCCTATATTTTAGAGGACATGAAGGTCATTGCACACTGTACAGTCGCTATTGCAGCAAATGTTTCTGCTGTAGGTCTTCGATGGGAAGGAATGTTGAAAACCACCTTCAGATATCCCAACCTCAGGGATAGACTCATCAGCTTAGTGTCTTCCTTTGTAACTCTACTGTCTCATCCGTCCTCTCTATTTCACTTCACTTGGTCTTTGAACCTTATTGTGTCTGTAATACTTCATGTCACATTTTTCAAACTGCAGTATATGTTGAAAAAAAGCAAGCAAGCAAGCAGAAGATGCTCTCTGGTACTCTCTTCCCAACTGTTGGATAATGGAGAGTTCTCTGCTGTTTTTTATAACTGTTGGATTTAAAACTGGCTTCAGTCTCTCTTCCCTGTCTTCCCCTCTGCTTTCTTTCATGACACTGCTTAATTCTCCCCACTTCTGTTGTTCTTGCAAAACAGAAGAATGACGTTTGGACTCTAAAGAGAGCCAGATTCCCCCTGCACCACTCTGACATATCCTAGCTTTCATGATATTTTTCAGTCAAAGCAGACATTGACAGCCATTTGTCTACCTCATGAACTACCACAAAGCAATCAGGACCTCCCAACAAAAAATATCTGATGAGAAAACTGTCCACTTATCTAATGATAACATCTATTTAAGTGTAAGAGTTTATATGTAGCTGTCGAGAGATGGAATAGATGACTGAATGCTGTTACCTTCAATGGAAAGATCTCCATTTTATCTACTCAGTGACTGCTTGAGCCTAGTAAGATGTTCCACTGATTCATCAGTGTACGTTCAACTCAGTTGCCTACATGGAGACTTTTAGCGCCATCTGAGATGTCACAGGTCATCTTGCCAGACATCCAGCTGTTTCCATATTGCTTCGAGTGTCCCCTGGAGCTACTGCCCAGCATCTGGCAACTCTGAGCAGAAGCCTTCCTTCTCTGTGGAGTCTCAGATGGCAGTAGACACAAGTGTGTAGGTGAATACTCCAGGCTTCACTGAACTTATTGATAGTTATCAAAAGGAGGATCTAGACAACTATCTCACATCTACAGACATTTACGTATCGAAATTGGTAGGTTAGGTGATTAAAGGCTCATCTCCACACACACAAAGGAGCTCAGAGGCCTGATGGCAGCTGGGGAAACCCCAATAACCCAGTCAGAGGAATGAGCCCCTGACCCATTCCCTCCCAGGCCATCCCAGGAGGCTGTCAGCCCCATGAGCTGGGAGTGAGACCCATCACCACCAGACAGCTGTATGGGCTCCCCAGGCAGCCTTGCAGACTGAGGGTGGATACTGCCTCTAGAGGTATGACACTTCTTATGGGATGCAGGGGAAAAGCATCTTGGGATTGCACAAGACTTACCATGCAATGTTTAGGGGAGGAATCAAAGGCAGGGAAAGAGGGAAAGGATGGAATAAGGTTGTCTGGGGAAGAACAAGGATGGGAAAATAGAGGGATAAGGTCATAAACCAGCCAAACAGTGCAGCTAAAGAGGCTGCTGGTTAGTACACATGCCTGGCCATGGCTTGCATCTGATCTGCACAGTCAATCCTGACTTCTCATTAAACCCAATTTCTAATTATTTTCCTGAATGAGGGTACTCTCTATTCTGTGAGCAAGTATATGTATGGAGGTCTGAGTGCCAGCAATTGTTGTGGAGACCGTGGGTTATAAACACTATGTGCCCAGGGTGCCAGAAACTGGAAAGACCAGAGTGTGCACACCTTGTGTGGGTATGTATGTCGATGTGTCATCACCAGCAAGGATAAAGCTGGACTAGCTGGTGAGTAGGATGGAAGCTTGATAGTCAGATATTAGAGCAGCTATAAGTCTGGATGAGATATTAGAGAGATTAGAGAGCTTTAGCACTGGTTATTGAAGAGACCAGGAGTTCCAGTTCAGCATTTGGGGACAACGTAAGGTCTGGTGGTTGGCTACTGGTAAGGTCATAAGTCCTGATCAGCTACCAGAAAGACCCATTTGCATGTAAGTGTCTGTACATGAAGCAGCTGGGATACCAGGGGATCCAGTTGCCAGCTACTGGTTAAACTGGGAGCATAAGGCCAGCCAGCACATGTGTCTGTGGATGCATGTGTAGGTCTAAGTAACAACAGCTAAACTGGAGCTGTGGGCCCTGGGGATTTATGTATCCACATGCCAACAGCTGGGATGAGAGATCAGGGATCCAGGAGCTGGGTGTTTAAGGCCAGCAAATGGACACATACTGTATATGCATATATGTGTATATATTTCCTGCTAACAGACCTTCATCTGGAACAGCCAGAAAGGGCAGCATGATCAGACTATTTGAATTTAGATCCACAGTTGTTGCTGGAACAGTGATTTTGTTCTTGATCTCAGCAAGTGCTGTTCAGAGCTGAAACCCACTGTGTCCTTCCAGCAAAAGCCATTTTATTTCCTTAAGAATGGCAAACTTTCTGTTGACCAAATGAGTTTCTGTATCATTGGAGGACTCTGCAGGCATAATGCCCCTGTTGTCTTCACAGCCATGGGTGTTTCCTAGCTTAACTACATTCTCCTGCAGCTCTCCTCCCCACGTCTTAGACAATTTCTGAGATGAAAGCTTTCAATACACCTACAGCAATGTTCCTTCCACCCTTGACAGTCGGAGTTCACACAACTTCCCAATGAAAGACATGATTTCAGGCATCCTCAGATGGCCCTTGCAACTGCAGGTAAGAGATCAGTAGTCTGGCTTTCTGGTTATGCTTCATGTACTGTCATGCTCAGCTGCACTTAACCCCACAGTTAACATACTTTACTCAAATTTCTTCTTGGAAACTCCTATTTTTATCACCCTGGTCACATACAACTTTTACAAAACCTTCACATAAGCAAATCCAAAGACCTTACTTGGAGTAAGAAAGGGAGACTCTAGTCATGGACCCAGCTGGGGACCCTCTGTTCCCTACAAGTAGACACCAGTGTGATATACTGTCCACCTTAAGCAGCCAGCCCCTAGCTTACAAAAATACCTCATTTTCTCTTCAATCCCTTAAGTTGAGGAACTTAAGTTTTCTTTACCGCTAAAAGTGGCACTCTCTCTCTTGGTAACTTTGATTATTCATGTAAATACAAGAGAAAACAGATTGATGATTCTATGAAACAGTTTCTTTACATGTTTGAGTTATTTAGTTTTCCTGTATCCTACCTGAAGCAAAGGCTATAGCACCGACCTCATGGGGCCTCAGAAACCTGTCCATATGTACTGTCTGAACGTTCAAGCTTCACCATTCAACAGTACCAAATACACAGAACTTCATGTAGGGTAGTAGAGGAAATTAAACTTCTTCCTCATAGAAATACGCTATCTTCCATGTCTTACAGGAAGCTTTCTTACTGGAAGATATTAGTTGAAGGATCAGCCTTTCTGATAATCTGGGGTAAAATTTTCAGAAATAGAAGCCTAAAGTTTGCCGCCTAAATCCACATTTGGATCTCTACCTGATTAGAAGTTCATTTCTTTCAGATTGTTTCAGAATCAAAGACTGTATCAGCAGGAGAGCCAGAGAGCCCCCAGCATTACTGAAAGCCAGGCAGGTGTTTGAATAGGACCTTATATTTATCTATTCCTGAAATTTTATTTTTTGAAGGGTTTGGCCCAGCATTTGAGTTGTTTCTTTGCAGGTAAAGAAGCAGGTGGAGATTGCAATAAAAAACAAACAGAAGAAGGTCTCTTCTGTTCTAAAAGTTTCTGCCTACCCTTTCTGATGTGCATCTCATTTCTGGCTGGGAAGGGAATGAGCTTGCGTAATGAATAATAAACTCTGCTGAAGCTCAGATCTGTTATGCAAATAAACATATTAAATGAATGCATTTTCCATGCAGCATAGCCTCTGCCAGGAAATTTGTTGAAAACATTGTTTTGCCATTGACAAAGGCAACGTGCCAAATACAAACCTGGTGTGAGCGGGCGCAACTCGACTGGTTTCAGTGGCATTGTGCCCATTCACACCAGGCCTGTAATTGGCCTATTGTGCTTCAAAGGCTTTCATTATCCAAGATGTGCCAAAGTGCAGATAACCAAATTCTTCAAGTACAGAGAGCTTTTTCAGGGTCAACACTAATTTTCAGTTCGCTTAGCAGGCATAAACTCCTTCTGGCTGAGTTCAGTCTGTGGCTGTACCAACTTTCTAACCTACAGAATGAAAATCCTTGGGTACTCTCAACTCCCTCTCATCTGCAGAACTGCTAAAATGAGCCAGCCTAGAAGGCAGCAGCTTCAGAAATTGTATCGCAGTAAAGGACGGGAAACTGGACTGATTCAATAAAAATTGACCTGACCTTCCTGTTCTGACTTCATCCCAGGCAAAATCTCTTTCAAGTTTCAGAAATGTTTTATTTACTCTTTCTCTCCAGAAGTTATGTCAAATGTCAAGCCAAAAGGCTAAGCATACAAAAAAGTGTAAGATGGACTGTTTCTGTGAGATCTTTAGCATGGTTTCATGATTCCAAATTATGTAAATAAACACCTTAATTTTGTGTGTTGTGCACACGGCTTAAGTCATACCCCAGAACCTTTTGAAGTACACACATGCAATTTCAGAGAGAAAATGTAATATTTCTAAACTCAGCATTTCCTTTATCTCAGATACACCAGACACTGAGGACTATAACTGTCACATAAAGACATGCTAACAAATGTCAAATTTGGCAAACAATTACTAAGGTGAGCACTGCAATATTTACCCTGAGAAAAGTCTAACAACTCTGTCACATTCTATAATCATTAGAGTAATATGGGCATCTAAATGGTTAAAGTATAGTGACTGAGATTTAGATCCTAACGAGAGAGAATCGAAGATTAATGTGAGACTTTGTGAGAATTAACAGAACTGTATGCGGTATAAGAAGAGTAAATCTGATAAGACACAATTTTTCATTCAAGCTGACTTCTTTAACTTTTATGTAATGTAAAAATGAAGCTGGCTGCATAAGATCAGGTCACCTATTGCCTGGGGAAGCAGACCTGATTTTATTGTCTTGATTTTGGGAGGTTTACATCCCAATCTGTCTTCATCCAGGCATAAGAAATCCTGATGCAATTTGTCTGACATAGAAATTACTGGCTTTCATAACATTTTCATCATAATTTGAGTTTGGTTTTCTATTTCACCTACCTTTTTTACATTGGAAGTACAGCTGTTACATATATGAGCAGCTTCTATGGCACAAAGCTTAAAAACCAGGTTCCTTGCTACACAAGTGTGGCGTAACAGCAAATAGTGCAATTAAATCAAAGCTGCAATAATCTGCAGTTCCACTGACAGATATCTGCACATAACTTCAATGTGACTTACGTGCAAAGATAATGAATTCTATAATGCAAATTTACACATGAGGGTCAAATAAGGAACTTCTTTGTATTTGACAGTACATTGGGTATTAGGTATTTGTCACAAAATAAATAATTCATCTCACATAGCCACTTGCTATGTAAATGATAGTCTATGTATATTAAAGCATTTAGCACTTAGAATAAAATGGACAGCTGGGGCCAAATGAATATCTCTCAGGACACATTACCATTACAGTTCCCCTGTGAGTTTTTAACTCTTTTCACTTTTGAGGGCTGTCATGAGGACATTAATTGAATAAGGCACAGAGATCGTTCTAGTGCAGGCAGAGCCACAAAAAAAGAGGAAAATAATGTAAAGCAGTACATTAATTTCAGATTCTGCTTTCCCCCATTTTTAATGTTTCTCAAATCCCTGGTGTAATTTGGATCTGATTCAATTTAGGAAAAAAATAAAGGTTAAATATTTTCAAAATATCAAGCAGATGACAATCAAAACATAATAAAAAAATGTTTAACATAAGCTGGGATTTGGGTAGAATTTGAGGCCCAAATCTACCCCTTAATTCCTCATGAATTTCAGACTCTCATTGAACACATCCTTTCATTCCAGCTCTCTGATAGTTTGCTCTCCTATTCGCTCAGACCCAAAGTGGACTTTAAACAGATCATGAAGATTCACACACCAAAGAGTGGGCACGCAAGTGGTTGGGTTAAGGGTATATCTCCACACCCTACGGAGAGGTAAATTGGAGTGCATGCTCCCAGTCCTACCCAGCCTTGCAGAAACTTCCTGTAAAGATAAAAGAGACAGAGCTGATTCAACTTTCTGTGCCCTGCTCCTGCAGTTAGAAACATCACGAGAATCAAATCATCTCTCACAGTTGTAGCTGTGAATCCAAGGAAACTCCAGTAAACTCGGTAGAGTTTCTTGAGACTTATACCTTGGTTGAAATTCAGCACATTCTCTCCACTGGAACTGCACTGATATAAACGGGACTATCAGCATTCAGTGGTTACTTTGGGCATGGTATAAACCAGACTGAGCCTGATTTACTGATCTAGCTGTTGTTACATACATTTCAATTATCTTTTCCTCAATGGTTTCAACTTGCTTATGTGATACCTCTGCCTACAACCTAGGCTTCTCTAGGGCTAATTTAACAGCCATAGATCAGATTATATAGAAATACGATCTAATATACAGATAAGTCATTTAAAAAATAAAGTCTTAGCATCTGTGATCATCACTGTTGTCTCAGTGCAAAATCTAAGCTGTGGTAGAATAGATTATACAGCTGAAAAGCAAAGACAGACAGATAAAAGATTCTATGTTTTAATCATTCACAAAATATGTCTGTTCCAAAATTAACCTCCTAAACCCCAAGCCAGCAAGAATTGTGGTTTTTTAATACTGCATATCAACCTTTATTTCAACTTCATTTTATATTATAATGATACTAGTTATCGTAAAATGAGATCCCTGCTGAATTCAGCTTTGACTTAAAGCAATGAAATTGTAAGAGTTACACCTACACGTGTCCTGGATTTTCAGTACCCTGGTTCAGCAGAAAAATTGTTAGGATAACAAGCATTTGACCCAACACATTCTCATCCAATTCTTTAAAACAAAAGAAAGTGGAAGATAGTGTTAGATAAGAAAAGATACCTAAATCTTTTTGCGTTTCTCTAAAGTAGAAGTTCAGTGGTTGAGAAGTTAGAGGTTCGCCTATAAATACAAAGTAAAACCTTTGTCCTTCTAACTTCTGGTCATTTGAGCCTTTGAGCGTAGATCAAAGACAGCATTACTCTCATTGTCAAATCCATCTAGTATAGTGCAAACTTTGGCAAACTGGTGTTTGGACCTCAAGTAGCAACATTGGGATAATAACGGGCAGCACCAGGCCTTGCCCAGGAATCTGGACTTTGCTATTCAGGTCAGGCAGACACCAAGCAAGCTGTTTCTGGGGTGGTCTTTATTCTGCAGCTAACACGGGTGGATGCAGTGCTCCACTGCACTGTCAGTACGCCCTTAGCTACCTGGCTGGTTTGCTTTATTCACGGCCGGCGGTAAACAGTTTGCCACATTTGAAATCAGACAGGAAACATGTCAGTGGCTGTGAGGGTGGAGAGTAAGGAGGAAGGGGGTTCGCTTTGGGGCTGGTTAGGGTCATCTAAACATAATTTACTTGAACATTTCAATATTACAGCCTTCCTCACTGCTTTAAACATGTCTGTCTACAATCTGATAATGCCTCCAGAGTCAGCAGTGTAGAAAGAGGACCTTAGACCTTTTCTGCAATAACTCTAGTCCTGGTGGATTCAAACTCTCATTGGTTTTGCTCTCAAACTCACATTTGTAATATGGTGACAGCTTGCTCAGTGCTTTTTCATGTCATTAAAATCCAATGTCTTAAAAGAGTAAGTTCTGTGAAGCCAAGACAGCATTTCAAACACAGAAAACAAAAAGTGTACTAAAATCTCGGTCGGAGGGGTTTTCTCTGTGAGATAACCTTTCCTTCACAGCCATAATTGAAATGTACTAAGATGTGGCATGAAGTGGGCATGCTGCTGCTGTGTACAAAATAGCTTGGACCTCCAGCTGTGGAAGTTGGTCAAGAAGGCCAGGAATTTTTCAGTGTGACTACTCCCACCTGAAGCTGATGTCTTGCTGAAATCAATGGAGGACAAAGGGGATTACAGATCCCCCTTAGAGACCATCACCTGTGGCATACAGATGCAATGCCCATTCCAGTGGCATGTGGATCACACGTGATGCCTCTCCTTGCAGATGAGAGCTGTTTCTGGCTCTCCTGGTGGTGGGAAGGCATGCAAAACATCAAAACCGTGAACTGAGACAGTTGTCAAGAGTCCCCTGACCACTGGGTTACTGGGAGATTGGTCAAATGCTGATACGTCTCTCTCTCTCTCTCTCATGTCCTTCTTCAGCAGCAGAATGCACAAGTTCTTTGCAGATGGAAAGCTGCATCATCTCGTTCATGAGCTGGTATCTCCCCTGCCTGTCTCCCTCTGAGGCTGCCCTTTCTCTGCGTGCTCTTGTCATATCCTCAAGGTCAAAAAGTGTGGAAGAAACATAACTTTTTTCCAGGTGTTTTTCCTAAAATGTTTGTTCTCTGAAGATGCTGTTGTTAAAGACTGCACAATAATAGGAGTAGTTGCATGCAGAGCATGAGTATTTAATGCAGCATATTGAGTTTTCAAATCTGTCTTTATTTCAACTGGAAGGGAGATATTGCTTGATGAAAGAAGATTCTGAAATGAATAACTGGAAATAGATTTTGATCAATCAAAATTTTTCATTTTGATTAAATTAATCTTGCAATGTGATTTTGAATTATCCCCAAATACAGTGGAATGATAATGCATGTAATAATAGAATAGGAGCTTAGTCATTTCAAAGGAGAAATTAAACCATCTTGTTCTAAGAATGTCAAAATATGTTTTTTGGTTTTGTCAAAATAAAGTATTGATTGGATGCGCATACCCCTACAAACCATTTCAATTTCAGAGAAACTGTATTTGCAAGTGGAAAGTTCTTCCATCTTTTTTTTTCTGGCCAACGTTAAACAGACGTCGCTTTCACAGGAAAAGGGAAGGAAACCAGCATACACAAAAAGTAAATACATAGTTTCCATTTGTTCATTCGCCTGTACATTTTATCTCTTCCTGATCCAAAGACCACTGAAGTTAATGGAGTGATTCCCTTGAATACTTCGCATGCCTTTAATTTTTGAGCAAATGTTGAGACAAGCACAAAACAGCTTATGTGCTTCTCCATATCGCGCTCCTTCCATGAACTTGCATGCTAATGCACAGGTTAGCAATTCTGAGGTCTCTGTTGATAAACAATTAGTGCAGCAAACTGTGAGGTGTTTATTGTGATGTGCAAAACTTTGGCAAAAATATTCCCTAACCCATTTTACCTATGAAAGGAATTTGAGTTGTTGATCCCAAGAGCACACAGCACTAATCTGCTTCTCATATAACACACTTTTCCTTTCTTTCTCACTTTGATTACTTCTGAGGTCTAGTTTGTTATTGTTCATTATTTGTTATTGTTCTATTATTTATTATTCATTTCTTAGTTTGTTCTGTTATTTGTCTTTCTTCTTTGCTATTGCTTTATTTGTTTACATTCTATTTCTACAATATTTTTTCTTTTGCTATTATTTTTCTTCATTAGTTGCAGTGAAATTTTATCTCTGCATATCATGTAGCTTGTTTTTATTTCATTATTTCCCATGTTTGTGTTACACAGTCACCACTGCTCAGCCTCACAAAGTCTTCTAAAAGCAACTCTTATCGATGCAGCACCACTGAACTGCACAGATAATGCTTTATTAAATGTTGGACTGAAGCTGAAATCTTACACAGTAGGTAGCATAAAATCATTACCAGCTTGAATATTTTTGAGGATCAAGATGATAATGATAAGAGCAATGTCCCAACAGGGGACTCATCACTTATTACTTAATCCACAAGCCCCCTACAGGTGTGTTTTGGTGTCATTGAATGCCCACCCAAGGGTTATATGAAAGCCTGAAGCTAAGACACATAAATGGTTCTATAAAGGTCTTGTAACACAGTCTAAGCTCTCTGGTTTTCAGGGACTTTATATTATTAATAAGAAGTTAATGGGAAGTAAAAATATTGCGTGGGAAATGTGTTCATAAAAGCCTTACTTTCTTTGTGGCTCTCTCATGTAAAACTACTCAGGAAATACCATCCCACACTGTCTTTTCTTTTTAAAAAATATATGTGAGCTATCTCTCATCTCTTTTTTATCCGTGGAATATTTAGATATGTAATATAAAAAGGATTTGTAAAACAAATAATGGTCCCCACACTCTGGATTTCTCCAGTCAGAGCAAATTCAATGTTATTCATTTCATAATCTGGACTATATTTCAGATATGAAAGGCCAAAGTAAGTTAATACTTTCCTGAGCAAAGCTATCAAGCAGACAAACACTATAAAAATGTTATATGGTCTTTCCCTCTCATCATGTTAGTGTAGATCTTTGATCCTCAGATCCACAATTTTAGAATCTTAAAGGACTGAGAAGATCTACCATTTCTTTAATAATACTGGTCACTTTCATGAAGTGTGTAATGTCCTCTACTTGGATGGTCAAGATTTGCAGGCTGATTTATGTCTCTCTTTTGAATTATTATTAACCTTTTCAAAGGTCTGTGCTCTACTACAAGTCTGTATTTCCCTCTAAGTCTCTTAGAAAATCTGTTCGGGAGTTATGTATTGGAACAGTTGGGGTTGGATTTTTTCGGTATTTTTTTCCCCTTTTGGACCCTTGCATGAGCAGGTCAAGTCCAATGCTCTCTAGTCAGATCAGTGTTACACGAGTACATCGTATGACTTTGCATGTCGTATCTATTGTTCAGGGAAGGGACCCTCACAGTGAATCTAATTTGTATAAAATAGCGGGGCTCCTCACTGTCTGTCACATTTACCATAGACATGCAAATGACAAAGCCGTTGAGTCAAGGCTGTAATACATCACCTAACAAAGCAGAGGTTGGATCCTAGCCCTAACTGAATTCCCATTAATCACAGTGGGACCAGGCTTTTAGCCACTGCTGTACAGAAGGTGTTACATACCGGGGACTGAAATTGCTCACAAGATGTACTTTTGTACCAGGTGGCTGTGTTGCACCATTCTGTAAACCACATTTAGCATAAAGGCCTTATTTCAGATACTTCAGACACTGTGAATTAGTGTGTCTGATATGACCAAATCTCTAAATTTGTGATCTTTCCCCTCCAACACAAACAGGACACTTTTAGAGTCTGCAGCAAGGAGCTTCATGAAGTCAGGTGTTGAACAGAAGCTTCCCTCTAGCGAAGTTTGCCTAAATGATGTACAATTTCTTTTCATGGAACCCACAGGCAAATACACCAAATGCATATTATAAAAGAATAGCACGTAAAAGATTTCACTGAGACTGAAGCCTAAAGAACTATATTGATGCCTAAAACAGTCTTACAGTGAGACCCCACCAGTTTCAGATTACACTTCTGTGACCATTTCTCTGCGTAATTGCTTTTGTTTCTCATTCTCTTTAATGTTAAATTCTGCATTTCTTGCAAGTGGTCAGATATTACCCATCCACATTGGTGTAAAACCAATGCAGAAAGGATTCTATTACTTTCAGCTAAATAATTTTCCTTAAAATAAATTACATACAACAGATGCCTGAGAAAATCGAGAGGGGAATAGCAGATATACAAACCCTTCTCTTTCCTTCCAGTAGCATGAGGTAAATTGCACAATAAATCAATTTTTATGGATGTTGTTGACTTGCAACATTTGCTGCTTTTAAAAATTAATAGCTGAAATAATGAACATTCCCAAAAACTCTCTGAACAGCCAGCTTGATTAATTCCCTGAAATGAAAAGCAGTTGACAGGTGCAATATTCTCAGCTGAAATTTTCTGTAGCATGATCAGACTACAATCTAAACTTATTCCAGCGACACAAGTTTGCTTGCTTTGATATTAATTTGTGGGAAAATAAACAAACCTAAGTCCCCTATTGTGCTTTGCCTAGACATGCATACGCACACATCTATAAAATATTCCTTCCTATAAAATTAAATAAAGTTTAATTTTTGTGTAAATATTATTTTGAAGGCATAATAGCACTGCACAGTGCAAGTGTCATCACTTCATATTAATATTGCATTGTTGACAAAGTGATAAGAAATTCCTGTGTACAAGGAAATGTGCATTTTGAGCATTTTCTAGATAGTGGTCCACATCCCAAAGTGATGGAACCAGGAATACCTCCTCTGAATGAACTGTACTTACACAGCTTCACATAAGTACTTCCATTTACCCCCCTTTCTGGGTCTCATTATTCATGGTCCCTTAACATATAAGAAGGAATTAAACATGAAAAAGTGTTAACCATTTCTTTTTCTGACTTTTTTTCTAGAGCTGGAATTAAAGAACATTGTTGTCTACAATGGGAAATATTTGTGATATACTTCAAGTTAGGAAAAAAAATATAAATTAAAAATGTTTCAGTTAAGCTTTAGGGCATGTGTTCAATTTTTTAAAATGTATATACAATTAAAAATATCTGAAATGTAATGCCATTCTATGTTCTTTATTGCCCTGCTTTTTATTGCTAATGGAGATATTGGTCTGAAATAATTGAGACAGATGCCTGAAGTCACGATTAATGAGGCTGCCTGAGATAGTCAGATGGTCCAGGTCACCCTATCTTCTGTATCACCCTATACTTCTGTATCACAAGAAGTGGATGGACATAAAAGCCTTACTTTCAATGAGCAAAGGTCATCACTTGCTCAGCCGTACATATTCTCTGCTACCTACACATTCTTAAACATCAGCATTTGTGAGGAATTTTTGCATGAAAAATAAGTGAAAGATGGTTTTAGTCTCACTGCAAACAATTTGATGCTCTTTCTTATTTTTCATTACATTAAGGTCCATGGTTGCTATTATCACCTATGGAAGTTTTTCCTCCATTATTCAGTGTCCTCTGCTGACCAACAATTTTGTTGTTACTGTGAGAGGAAACTGTGGAGGCAACTGTATTCTATGTTCTATTCAGGCATTCAGGTAAATAAAGCTGTATACGAATATGTGAGTCAGACTGTTTGAAGGAAACCTTGGTGAAAATTTCAGTAGGCAGATGGGGACATCATCTATGTTGTTGTTGAAGTCTTCCAAGATAATAAATATTACTGTCTCGATAATCATGTTAGATAACTTCTCTATCAGCAGCTCTTGGAACTGTTAAATGTCTGGGGGTTTTATAGATTAACAAGATGTCAAGGCTGGTCTTTCCTCTAGTCTTACAAAATAAAGGGAAATGCTCAAGGGAGTCTGCTTCAACTGAATTCATTTAATCTCTCAAATATGCAGTGGAATTACAGAGGGTTAGTTAATAAAACCATGCAATCTGTTTATCAAATATGTCAAAAAGAAATTCATTTATAAAAAGTAAGCATTTCCACTGCAACATGCAGACTATTTTTAGGATAAGACTTCCAAATGCATACACAATGCATGAAAATATGGTATCAGAGGACACAGGAACAGGTAGCAGGGCAAGATGGGCTTAGAAATATGACTCTGGAGAAAAATCATAAGCTCACCAGGAATAAAGAACCATGAAAACAAACTTCTATATAACAGTGAGGCAAAGTGAGAAATATGAAGGTTTGCTCCTAGCTCGACTCTAATCAAGGCACGCCTCTTTGTTCAACTAAAATTACTTTGTGTCCCCAGAGGACTAGCACACAAGCAGAGGAACATCAAGGTCTTTAGCATCTGTCAGTATATTCTTGCTAAGGGCTAAATTCTGGCTCTGTTTAGGAAAAAGATGAAGGCTGAAGTATTACCAGGTTCTCAGAGATATCCTCCTTACTGATGGCAAAAGGCTTCACAGAGTAGGGTGCTTTTCAGTCCTTCTTGACTTGACTGGAGAAAGGAATAGCTTGTGCCTCCCATGGTAACTCGCTTTCTGATGTAAACTAATTACAGTTGTAGAGATTGAACCCCTCCTAGTACACATCTGGCCTCATCCTTGTCTCAGGAACCTCTGCAGTCATGATTGTTCTCTTATTTTACATCTCCATTGTGCTTAAGTAACATAGCTGAAACTTAGCCTGATGCGATGTGTACACATGTACAGGCTGTGTAATCACTGCATTTTAAGTACACTGAAGCTGTATTATGTGCATTTACTACCCAGAATTAGTCTCGACATTTGCTTAGGTTATGAAATGTTGACTTTAATGGGCAGGGGCTGGGGGGGGGAGGCAGGGAGGAATAGGAATCTTAAAATCAGACCAAAAGGCAAAAAGGCAAAACATTGGAAGTAGCATTGTATAAATTAAAGTACATCAGCAGCAGTGCCAGGAAAACTTGTCAATGAGCAGAATAATATTGTATTACAAGTTAAATAACAATGCCAATAGGAAGATAGGAGGCCAGAGTCAAATAGGCGACACCTACTAATTCAATCTTAAAATTTTGTTCCCTGACTCAAAATAAGCCCTCTTGCATCTATAAAATATTAGCTCCAGATTTACTGTAAACTCAAGATTGATGAGCATTTCACCTTTTTATGATTAATTATGGACAGATCTGAGCACCAGGCATCTGCTCCAATAAGCTGCTTGGGTCATGAGGAAAGAGAGCACACCCAGAAATACCCAGCTGTCAGCTTCGCTGGAGTCATCTACTCCAGGGAACCAGCTTAAGGCAAAGCAACATGAGCATGGAAGCAACATTAAGGAGGCTAAAAGACTGTCTGTTTCACATCTTAATTGCTTGAGCTACTAAACAAACACATCTGGTGTTGATGTCTCTTGAATACTGTACTTTTTATGTATCACGTATGCCTCTGTGTTAATGCTTTTATGAGCTGCTCACTTTGGGCTTGGAGTTAGGCTGCTAGCTGTTTCTTTTTTTTTTTTTTTCATTTTCTAATGCAAAACTTATTTATCTGTTTGGTGATTTCATTTTATTTGTTGTTAGCCTTGACCTTTTGGGCTTTGCATATTGCACTGTCTATCCATTCACCTTCCGCCACATCTTTTCCCTCTGTTTGTTCAAGAGAAATTAGCAAAATTAAATAAAGGAAAATTCCATTTCTGGTGGGCATGAATTTGTTAGAGTGAGTTAAAGGAGACAAGTTTGCAAAATTTCATTATGGAGCCAAGTAATTGTTAAAAGAGATGCTGCTTCTTATTTGTTCAATAATGCTTTTATACATTTCAAGCTTTATGAAGGATTGATTTGATAAAAACATCCTTGGAGGATTGTGACCTTGATTTGCCTTTTGTGCAGGAATTTGCTGGGTCTAACCTAAAAAGAAATCGAAATGGAGACTATGGAGGATTTGTGTTTGAAAGGGGATAAATTTGTGCAGACATGCAGAATAAGCGTTATTGATAAATTTGTTTCTAAGTATTACAGGCTACAAAAGGCATTTCCACTTGACTTCCTGAAAAATATCCTGTATTTCCTAACATTTAAAGATATAAAATAAGTACAAAAATTACATACAACATATAGGGGCTGAGACTGATAATTACTTCGAGCTCAAGGATACTTTAAAGGCACGATCCAATGTTGTTATTTGATAAAATAAAAGTGCCAAAATGCAGAAGATATTTTGACTAATAGAGCTAAATTTTCCCTATCACTCTGTGTGAAATAATCCATAAGGAACTGTAGTTCCCCAAGAATAGGCTGGCCATTTATTTCATATGAATGCAAAAAGTTTCTGGTTTTCCCATCAAAATATGGTGTATTATTCTCACTCTATTCAAATTGCAGTTTGTCCATAAGCTAAAATGAGTAGAGAGTAGACTCTCTCTTCTTCCTCTTCATACACACCAATGATGTTCTTTCAACAATATAGCCTGCAATGTTTTCTCTCAAATACAGAACGTTGACTTATGTAAATGTGTCTCTATATAACATGTATAAATCTTTTGTTCCACTTTACAGTGATACAGATGAAACAGTCACTCAAGATTCTTGAAAACCAATGTTATATGTTCCTGCAGACTAAATGTATTTCTTATAAATAATTTAGTGGGTTTATTTAGTTATTTTTCCTTCTGAAAAATAGCTGTAAAAGCAACATAAGTAAGAAAGATATTGTAGCTTTAAGGTTTTGTAGGTTTTTTTTCAAAACATTATTTCTAATATGGTTAAACTATGAATTATTTATTATGGGATTAATCATTATGTTCAGACTAGTAATCTAAAATTTTGGGGTACTGAGCTTTTAGAGTGGCATGATTTACCTCAACTACAATTTCAGCTTTCCTGCCCTTTACTATACACTGACGATGCAACATTCAAGGTTTGATTGTACTTGTATCTATGAAAAGCAGATTTTAGGCTTGTTTAAATGGAAAACAAAGTTCAGATGGCAATGAATATAATTTACCCTGCTAGGTTCCTTCTATCATATTCATTGATTCAGTGGCATTTGGTAACATTTGCATCATTCGCAATGGGGTTATATCAGTGCTAATGAAAAGCAAAAAGCAAATATTTAGTCCTTTATTAGTTTGAAAGCTAACACACTATATAAAATTCTAAGTCTAAATTTCCAGAATTATTGTGTAACAAGGTAAACTTCAGTTATCCCTGTCCCCAAGACTCCCAAGGAGAGTGCCTGGGTATGATTGTACTTCTTGTTTACAGAAAGGAGATAGCAAAAAGTAAGATAAAATAGTTATCATAACAAAAATGAATAGTTATTATATCACTACAGTTTTTGCCTGTACAAACGCAGCAGTCTCACAGAATCTGCAATGTCAGTTACCTGTGTAAATTCTTTTCAGCATCTGGAGATATGAAAATGCATGGGATTAGCAGCTACATTTTTTTTTCTCCAATAAGCACCTGCTTTAATGAGCAGGTCTCTGATGCTCTGTTAGAAGAATTATCTAAAAGTATGCTACCTGAATTTGGATACCCATTCCCGTGTTTTGGCATCGTTTTCAGAGGACATCAGTTCAACAAGGCTCACTGTAAACTGCATTTGTCTTCCCCTGTCAGCAGCATTCTTTATTATTTTCCTCCTAAAATTTACAGGAATGATAAAAAAAGTCCTCAATGTTTATAAAATTAACGTAGCCCAACCACTTATAAACTTCTCTGCAACAGGTATTCTGAAGGCTAACAAAAAGTTATCCAATCCTTACTTTGTGCTAATTTTCATTTGTTGAAAGAATTAAGAAAAAATTGAATCGTTGAAGTGGAAGTAAAGAGAGAAATGAGCAATAGGAATAATTCTGGCCGTTACATCTTGCCTAATTAAGGACTGATAGATAATAGTCACCCAGTCAATTCCAGTAGCAGCGAAGTAGCCTTACTGGATGAAAAATTATTTAGTACAGATTAATTATATACCATAGACAACAAAACTCATAGAAAATATTGCTGATACACAGTATTTTGAGATAATTAGAAATGTTTGTGAGGAGCCGAAAAATTATGTAAGGTAATGTGATGTGTGTAAATTGTAACAGTAATTGAACTGAAAGGAAAAATAGCATAGAATAGCATATTCTGAGAATATCTTGTATCAGTTCACAGCAGTACATGCATGGATGAAATGCAGTCACAGAAAATACAACAGGACTGACAAACTCAGGAAGCAATGTAGCTCATCAGCTTAGTCTGCAGTTGGATCAAAACCATGTCTAGCCTCTTTTCAAGAACTACCTACAAGAAGGATTTCTGCCTTCTTCATAAAACTTAGTGCTTGGGAGATTACTTACATACAGCAACAGGCCACTCCTGTTTTTATCATCACTTTCAATACATCTGAAGCCATCTTTCTCTTCTCTACAGAAGACGAGATTTTTTTCTTTCAACCATTTCTCAGAGACCACATTTTCAAAGTCTCTGCTCATTTCTGATGGTTATGTTTTGTTTCGTTTTTTTTTTTCTGTTTTACTGATATTATTCTCTTAAAATATACTGCCCAAAATAGAACAGAAAATAGAATAGACCGAATAAACATTAAGGAAAATGTAAAAAGTACCTCCCATGTATTATACGCTACACTTTGGTTAATAAATACCTACAGGAAGTTTATCTGGTTTTACAACAAGGTCATAACATCAACTGCCTATGTACTTCATTACACTGTATATTTTATGCAGTGTAATTTTTTAATTTTGCAATAGAGATACGGCTCTTAACTGCACTACCTCAAACCGGTCTTCAGTTAATTTTTTTTATATACTTTGGATGCTTCTCTTTTCATTAGAACCATCTCCAATTTCATTTTCATCCTTAAAAGTCCCTACTTTTAAAAATGTTCATCAAAATGCCATTGTTTGTGGCCCACAAAGAAATATATTTCCTACTTTGCTGACCTAGTTGGTAAACAAAAATACTGGATGTCATCACATTGGAATAGCCTTCTACAAATAAGATTCTCTCCTATACCAGTAACAAGACGTTAACATAACCATATCTTACTCATTTCTCCTGGACTATATTTTTTCTTTCAGTGTTAGAATATTTTGACCACATGAGAAATCTTGCTAATATACTACATGTATCCATCCTATGTTTCACAGTTGCCCTCTCCAAGAATGAATGTGATAGGGTTTGAGCACGTTTGTTCTTAGCAAAACCAGGTCTGCCTTCTGGGCTTTCATAAAATGATTGTTTAAAACTGTGTTATAATATCTTTGTAGGTGCCAAAGTCAGGCTGGCTTGTCTATAGCTGAACTTTTTTTTCCTTTCTGTCTTATTATTTCCCCATTTTTTTATAAAATAGTACTGTGTTTGCCCTTCTCCAGTCTTGTAGGACTCTGCTTGTCCTCTTAGAGTTCTTGAACATAATTACTAATGGTTCAAAGACAGTTCTGGCTTAGTTAATTTCATCACATCCTGACAACTTGGCTACATCTAAGTTATTTAATATTCTTTAACCTGTCCTTTCTGTGTTCTGACCTATTCCCCTACCTTTTGTTAAAATTAATTGTGTTAAAAATTATCTGTTAAAATGTAATATGCAAAAATCACCTCTGCGTTCATGCAAATACTGTACGAAAAACTGGGATTTTAAACTAATTTAATTCAACAAAAAGGTCATACTGACAGCTGCAGCAACGGAAAACCAATCCCAATAGAGATACAGATAATGCAAGCTTCCTCACACTTCCCTATCCACCTATTAGTTCAATATGCAGTGAGAGGATGAGGTTAAAAGGGCCATTCAGTCTTATGGGCCTGTAAGATCTATGATTTCTCCAGAACATTGCCAGAGTGCTCTGGAAAACTTACTGCTTTTTGCAGCATGGACATTCTGTCCTGAAAATTCGGTTTAAAATCATATTTTTTTTTATATTTGTTTCCCAATGTAGTGACAAATATTAACTGCCATCGAGGGCTGCGTTTAAAGAGGTACTTCAGATATAAAACCCATTTTAGAACAATGAGTAATTTGACAGGAATATTAATTTTCTCTATCATCTTCTTATAGAAAGCCCACAAAATAAATGCAGTTGTGTTTCTTCTCTGTCTCTCTTCTTTCTGTCGATCATGTGGCCTCTGGTGTCTGGCTGTATGGTATCATGCAGCTGTGGAGAGCCAACATGGTTCTCCCTTTTAGTATAGTCCTTTACATAAGTTATTACTTTGCCATTAGAGCAGGGCCATCACTGCTCCAATGAACCCAGCAGTACACTACAACCTAAGCCCAAGCCTATGTCAGTATATGTATTCAGAGGTTTTCTGCTAAGCCTGGCCATTAAAAGTTAATCTTCACTGTTAGAGACTTAACCATCATAAAATAGATATTTGTCCTTGCAGTTTACTCTGAGGAGGAACTAATCAAGTTCATCAGAAGTGGATGTCACTGGTCAGTACACAAAACAGTCTGTTATTTTGGGTGTAGGAAAGCACCCAATGCACCCTTTGATCCAGTTTGCCTGTGGGGGGAGGCTCTGGTGAAGTTAATGGGATCTGTACTTTATCTTTGCAGGTCGTCTTCAATTCATCACTACCAAATCAAATCTTTTGGGAGCACCATCATTAACCTCTACTAGGTTAGGTACATCCATCAAGTCCTCCATCCATTTATCATTATTATCAGGGAAGTCATCACTCTTCAGACCACTGTGACTATTAATTTCCTACACATTAGGACATAAAACCTATATTATCCATAAAACTCAGAAGTGTTGCAACATCCACAGGTCTACATGGACTATATAAATGAGTAGCTTGTGACTTTGCAGTGTTTTGAAGTATCATCTATGCTAATGTATTTAGTACGGCCAGATAAAGAGAATGCTCTAGATAAATGCCAAGCTTCCTTTGAATGAAAATAATCGCTTCTCTTCTGTGTTCTTAACTCTTCCCTTTAACGAACCTTTTAATGAAATTTCATGCATTTAAAAGACATGATGAGTAACTTATTCAGCAACTGTGTCATCTATTCTCCACTCAGTGAGAGCCAGTAACTCCTTTTAACGTCACTGAATGTTATGTGCATACATTTATAACAGAATGCACTCCCATGCTACAGATTAAAGGATTTCATAGAAACTGCAGGTCTATATACTCATTTTCAGTAATTAATATTCCTTAATATAGGAAAAAGAGCTTCGACAGCCTGGATGTCAACAAATAGTGGCAACAGAATAGATCTAGCCAAAACCAAAAAAGTAAAAAAAAAGAAAGTAAAAATATTATCATCTTTTGATTGAACTGTTTAATCTCATTTCTTTTACATTTCAGCATTCACATTGATTTATTTTCAAACAATGAACTTTTAAAGTGGCTGCTATTTAAAGGTCAAGAGTCACCATGTCATACGATCAGTTACACCACTGTAATTCGCTAGCTTAAACTTTGCAGATACAAGGGGGTAGCAGTTTAGTATTAGACGCAAACAATGACTATAAACTATAGATGAGCAGAAATCACTCAAAAAATAAATAAAGCAAAGTCTAGGATATTCATGATTGGAACCACATAGATCCAGCCATTTATTTTATATATTTCCCTGTAATGATTTGAGCCTACCCCTCTGCTCCATTCCCTAGTTTGGGGACAGCTTAAGAAAGGTTCTTTCTCAGGAGGGGAAGGAGGAGGGTTCCTCCCTTACAATATATCTTGGAAGACACAAGGGGCACAAGCTGCTGAGACCCACATCAAGAAAGCAGAAATGAGGAACGTGAGAAGGTGTCCCAGGCAGGCATAGAGAAGGGCGAAAAAGGTCTGAGGTGGGCAGCACCACATTTTTTGGGGGGAGAGAGGGAAGGAATAAAAATAAAGTGGGGGGCTGCTGTTCAGGAGACCAGTAAGAGTTTCTCCTGTGAAAAGGAAGTTCTAATCAAACTGTGCACCTAACTAGACTACTATTGTCTTCATGACAGTGGCTGGTGTCAAGTGTGTAAGGAGAAAGAGATATAAACCTTCTGTAGTGGAAAAGTTAATGTGTTTATAACTCTTTCTATTACACTAGTTTTGGTGGGAGAGGAAAAAAAGCATTCACCATATTTGTTCAGGGGTTTATTTGGGGTTTCAAGTGGATTTAAGAGTAGAAAAGCACCCAACCTGGCTGAAAGAGACCATCTTTTCGTGACTTGTTCACCCATGCAGTTGACAGGACATAGCCAAGTGTACTTCAGCGGAGGTCTTATAGACTGAATGAAAAGGGAGTGCACTTCCTCAGATCAGCACTAAGTGCTGAGAGAAGACAGCTTCAGTGGGCTTGAAGACCGTGGTGACTTCTCTTTCCCAGAGTTTTAGCTGCTCTGCCCCGTTTCCAGATCTAGCCAGTAGCAAGACTGGGTGCATATTCCAAAGACACAAATGCACATGCACAGAATACAAATGTGGCCAGCAATACAGTAACACAAGTAGGAGAGCAAGGCC
This sequence comes from Vanellus vanellus, assembly GCF_965231255.1. Lineage (NCBI taxonomy): Eukaryota > Metazoa > Chordata > Aves > Charadriiformes > Charadriidae > Vanellus > Vanellus vanellus. The sequence goes on from NC_138907.1 coordinate 86,845,054, forward strand.
TTTACTGACACCCCCATTAACACAGACAGCACTTACACAGTGAACAGCACCACAGAGGACCTCATCTTGCTCCTCTTTTCCAATGAAGACTAAAGCTCACAAGGGCAACACACTCAATTCACAAGCTTGTCATTTCTGAATGATCTACAAATATTAACGTAGACTTGACATCCATCCAGAATCCATTTCTGGCTCCTAAGATCTCACACCTTCAGTCTTTACAGAAGCTGGTCTTCTACTCTCAGGCTAGTCCAGCTTGTTAAAGTTCACTAGCAAATATGCCTACACACTCACATGGTCAGTCTGCTCTATCCCCTTTCCTCTTCCTTTTCCCACACTTGTTCCTCCCCAGTCCACTCCAACTACACCCCTCCTCCCCCTTTCCCCAGTATTTGGCCCTTCCCTTGAACACTCTATAACAAGGTTTGCACAGCCTCACAGCCCCCCTTTAACATCCCATAACAAATTTCAGACAGTCCTTCAAGCCCTATCTCCACCTGGCTGAACACCTGAAAGGAGGTTGTAGAGAGGTGGGGGCTGACCTCTTCTCCCTGGTGATAGTGATAGGATGAGGGGAAATGGGTTCAAGTTATGTCAGGGGAGGTTTAGATTGAATATTAGGAAACACTTTTTCACTGAAAGGGTTATTAAACATTGGAATAGGCTGCCCAGGGAGGTGGTGGATTCGCCATCCCTGGAGGTGTTTAAAAAAAGGGTAGATGTGGTACTTAGGGACATGGTTTAGAAGTGGTTTTGTCAGGGTAGATTAATGGTTGGACTTGATGATCTTAAAGGTTCCTTCCAACCTCAGCAATTCTATGATTCTATGATTTAAAGGATAGGGGGCAATGGCAACAAGTTCCTGCCTGGCACAGCAGACATGTCTCTTTGGTGACTACCCCACCTTCCCAGGTACCCTTGCATAATAGGTACAAGGGTCTGCAAGTGGAACTGAACAATAATGAGGACAATAGTTCATCTAGCTTGGAGGTGTCATCAAGGTTAAGTCAGCCTACGTCTTGTGTCAAAACTGCTTCCATAAAGAAAAAGAGATGTGTCATTGTCATACGAGACTCCCTTCTGAAGGGAGTAGAGGCCAAATATGCAGACCAGACCCACTTAGGGAAGTCTGCTGCCTGCCATGGGGCCTGGGTTAAAGATGTAAAGAGGAAACTTCCTACCCTGGTACTGCCCTCAGATTATTATCCATTATTGATTTTTCAGTTAGGCAGTGATGAAGTTACAACAAGCAGTCCAAGGGCAATCAAGAGAGACCTCGGGGCCTTGGAAAGACTCGTTAAAGGATCCAGGGAACTACAGGCCTGTCAGTCTGACCTCGGGGCCTGGGAAAGTTATGGAGCAGATCACTTGAGTGCCATCATACAGCATGCACATGACAACCAGGTGATGAGACCCAGTCAGCATGGGTTTATGGCCCTGCTTCACTAACCTGATCTTCTTCTATGACAAGGTGACCGACTTAGTGGATAAGGGAAAGGCTGTGCATATTGTCTACCTAGACTTTAGTAAAGCCTTGACACCATTTCCCACAGCATTCTCTTGGGGAACCTGGCTGCTCATAGCTTGGATGGGCTTACTCTTTGCTTGGTAAAAAAAACGGATGGATGGTTGGGCCCAAAGAGTTGCAGTGAGTGGATTTAAATCCAGTTGGCAGCTGCTCAAAAGTGGTGTTCCCCAGGGCTCAATATTGGGGCCTGTTCTTCTTAATATCATTATCAATGATCTGCACTAAGGGATTGAGTGGACCCTTAGTGTGTTTGCAGACAACACTGAATCAGGTTGTAGTGTTGACCTGCTTGAGGGAACGAAGGCTCTATAGGGGGATCTGGACAGGCTGGATCAATATGCCAAAGTCAATGGTGTAAGGTCCAACAAGGCCCAGTGCCGGGTCCTTCACTTGGGTCACAACAACCCCATGCAGCACTACAGGCTTGTGGAAGAGTGGCTGGAAAGCTGCCAGGTGGAAAAGGACCTGGGAGTGTTGGTCGACAGCCAGCTGAATATGAGCCAGCAGTGTGCCCAGGTGGCCAAGAAGGCCAATAGCATCCTGGCTTATAATGTGACCAGCAGGACTAAGGAAGTGATCGTCCCACTGTACTCAGCAGTGGTGAGCTCACCCCTCGAGTACTGTGTTCAGGTTTGGGCCCCTCACTACAGAAAAGACATTGAGGTGCTGGAGCACGTCCACAGAAGAGCAATGAAGCTGGTGAGGGGTCTAGAGCAGAAATTTTATGAGGAGCAGCCCAGGTTGTTCAGCCTGGAGAAAAGGAGGCTGAGGGGAGACCTTATTGCTCTCTGCAACTACCTGAAAGGATCAGGTAACCAGAAACCACATCATGTGTTTATCTTTTGTGTCATTTTCCATTGCCCTAAAATTTGCAGTTCAATAGTCATAAGATTTGGTTGAAATATGCTTTGTTTCTTAAAAAACAATCCATAATTGTTTACTTGAAATTTACTTTAATTTGAAAAGCAGTTTTAACTAAAATAACTTTTTCTCTAAGGTGGTTTGTTTGTTTGTTTCTAACTGTCTCTACAAGAAAAGTAACATTTTCACTATTATGTTTTAGATAGGAATTTTAAAAAACCCACAGGCTTTAAGAAATTTGTGTAACTCAACTATTAAAGTGAGTTTTATGCCATTTCCTGATAGGAAATCCCTGAAAAACATAAACAAATTACAGTGTGTCTGTGACTAGCTAATATTTTCCAAGCAAACTCTTCCTACCCAAGCTTTAAAAAATTTTAATCCTTTACAACGCTAGATAAGTCAATATTTTTTCATGGTAAAGTGACTGAATTGAGGGGTTTTGATCACTGAAAGTAAAACATCAAGCTGGATAATTAAGACTACAGTACTGATAAAATCCCTTTACATTTTTTTCTGTTTTATCATAATATATTTTTACTTGAGTCACGTGCGAGGACAAATAAGTTACCATAAATTCCTTGTTGTCACTTACATTTCTGTTAACAGATTACGTCAGGAACTTCTGTTTATATCCTATCAAGTAGCTTTAATTTTAAATGTATCGTATTTCTTACACTGATGTAAGATGTAAGTAGCGCTTAATCAAAGAAAGTGTCTCTACATCTTTCCTTTTTAAGAAAAAATTCTTTAAGAACCTTAAAAATCCTGAGGAGTATTTGCAACTACAAAATTGAAGAAGCTATTTCCTGATCATTAGAAAACATTGAAAGAACCTTCAACTTCAGTAAGAAACAAATATCTTGTGAGGTTGTACCTTAATTTGCCCATCTCTTCAAGAGTGATGAAGTGTGTCTTATAATTCTGATTTTATTTCTAGAAGATGAAGAAAAATAATAACTAGTATCTGTTTTCCAGCACACAAAATAAGTAAATGAACTAAACATTAGCTGCAAATGTTTCTGTTACATTTAGGCAAAGAAATGTCATCTGAACTATGCAGTACCAAATAATGAGATATCTATCAAAATTCATATTAATAGTTGTGGGCCACTTTCTTTTCAAACTTTCCCACACCAGTTGCATGGTACCTTGGAAATGATCAACACAAGAATGTTCTACTATTTTGGTGTAGTAATGAAAAACAGTCAGACATCCTTACATTTCCACATCATTGGACACAGGGATAAATATGTCCATTTCAGTCAGGTTTATAGGGAAGCCTTCAGTTCTAACAACTTAGTACCCATCAGTAATTGCCACCCTACTCTTCCTTCTGGCATCTGCTCTATTTCCCTGGCCTTATCTGATTTTCCTCCCTACAACAGGCAAAGAAGTTCACGAAGGAAACATGGGCTTCCAGAGGACAGGGGCCTTTCTTCTAACGCAGGAACAAAAATAGAATATTGCCTGGGGATGAGGTAAACCTCATCTCAGGGAAAGAGTGGGTATGACGAAGGGAACATTTCCGCTGTTATTAATACCTCTTACCCTCTCCCGGAACAAGCTCCCCCCCTCAGTTCTACTTTTCCTTAGTCTACAAGAAGCTGTTCTGCCACTGAAGCAAAATTAATTTTTGTCTTCCTCACTACATGGCAAAGAAGGCTTGAGGCAGCTTTGGCTCCTTTGACAGACACCTATAGAGCCTCTATTAACCTACGTTACCAGTAAAAGAGTTTCAGAAGGTTTGGTGTTGGAATCACTGTTTATGATCAACTCTTCTTGCATAATGGATAGTCCACCATGAAGTCCATCATAAAGAATCAATGCTTTTTCTGCATTAACTATGGAATAGCTTATGGAAATTATTGCTGATTTCTAGTCCATTAAAAAAGTCTTTATTCATGAGCTAAACCCAATAATGGTGTGTCTACAATGATCTACTGTCTACTTGTTCTGGAAAACACTAAGCATACTCTTCTTTTAAGGAGGTATATCTAGACTTGCCTATGAGATGTTACCACCCTAATTGCTATCACAGTCAAAGTCTAGTCAAAGATATTATTTCACGGAGTAAAAGTATATAAATAGCATTTTTACTCAGGTCTAGGTTGTGATCAGTCTGCCCGCTTATGATCTAATAGCCTAATTCTGTAGGCTGCGGGTAAAGGCACACTCTCTAGTCTTTTTTTGTTCATTACAAATATATGACATAAAATAATCCCAAGACACTAAAAGACTAAGTATATAAGACTGACTACAGTTCTTTATGGTAAACTGGAAATAAATGTAGAACTTATCTTTTAGCCCTTCCAAAGTGTCTCATTCTTTTTCCTCCCCTTCTTGTATTACAGGTCAAGTCTGGATTCAAGATTGTAAATATTGTGAGAGAAAAGAAGAAACTCTATCTAGATCAGACTGTTAACATTATCTCAATGAAAGTGTTTTGTTTTAGCCCAAACCTAAATTTAAAGAGCTCATCTCACTTCCAGTTATATTCAGAATGCTGAAAGTGAGCTGTTCTAGTGGCAGAGACTGCAGCAAAACATACCTCATTTCTGGAAAAGCCAGTTCTTAAGATTCAGTCAGTGCTTTGAACTCATTGTGTAAAATTCACTGAATCTATAGTCAAATTACTCAGACAAAATGTCATGGTGAAATATTTAAATACAAAGAAAAGTATATCCTGCCCTTATTTCATATAACGCTTGATAGGGTCCACTCAAATTAAAACGTGGTTAAATGAGCATGAAGCCATAAGAATTTGAGTTATTGCCTTGGAAAGAGTATTGTATATCTATTAAGACTAACTGGTTTAAATAACCCAATTGACAAGGTGAGGTTAAAGAACTGGCCTTTTTCTCAAAGACTTTCTTAAAAGTGGGCAGGTTGGAAGGTCAGCAGTTAGACATTATAGTAATGGATACCACGGAAAAACTAAAACCAGAAAATTTTCTGAAATGAAAAGAGATGGATTGGCCTGGAATGCAGGGGGAGATGGGTGAAAGGGAACAGCAAGCCAGAAGAGACCCAAACTTGTTCTTATCACACTAGTGTTGATGGAAAAATCACATGCAGTCAGTGTTTTCAATTTCCTTAGTGTGCAATGTTATGCTGTATTAAGTGACACAGGATTTTTTTTACTGTTAAATAAAGATTTATTTTTCAGAATTTGGGCTGTGGTCCTAATAACCACATATATATATATAACGTGGTAAATTGAACTCACAGGACATTGTACTGGTGTAAGTTTCCAGTGATATAAATGTAATTTTCTAGTTGCCGCCAGCATTTTTCATGACATTTTGTATTGAAACAGTTTGCCATTACCTTTCCCTCTCCCAAAATACACACCTCTGCAGTTTATGAAAAGTGAAAGTGGAGGGAGACCCTAATTTTTAAATTTCAACATGTAGGTACAAAATTGCTATACTAAACCTGGAAACATGAAAACAATAAAAACAAAAAGGCTTATCAACGTGATTATAGACATAGTCTGCAATACAAGGAACAAATTCTTTGTTGCATTAAGTTTTTCAGGTAGTTAATCAGAAATAATTGTATTCTATTTATAGAGCTGTGTTTTCCTGAATACCAGCCTAGTTCTAGCAGCACAACAAGTACTTTTTAGACATATAGGCTTGGTTATAGATTCCAAGGCCTCTAAGTTCTCCAGCAAAGCCCCTATTCACCAAAACCTTAATCAGCGATTTATGCAAGACGGTCCGCTGTTGGACAACCCCCCCAGTGAACCAAGTCCAACTGCTTTACATCCCTTTTGCACCACTCATGAAAAACAGATACCAGAAAATTTGGAAATCTGATTTTGCATATCAAATTTTTGTCCAGTTGCTACTACCAATCTTAGCTTCCATGTTGACTTGTGATAGTGAATTCTATTAGTTGCACATTATGAAACTATATGTTTTATTTAATCATGTTGTTGATGTTCTTTCTATAGTTGGGAGTAGATTCACTTCATGGAATCACGGAGTTTTCAGAGTTGGAAGGGACCTTTAGAGATCATCTAGTCCAACTCCCCTGCTAAAGCAGGATTGCCTAGAGCACATTACTCAGGACTGCATCCAAGTGGGACTTGAAAATCTCCAGCGAAGAGGACTCCACAACCTCCCTGGGCAGCCTGTTCCAGTGTTCTGCCACCCGAACAGTAAAGAAGTTTTTCCGTGTATTTGAACAGAACTTCCTATGTTCTAACTTGTGCCCATTGCCCCTTGTCCTGTCACTGGGAATAACTGAAAAGATACTTGTACGCCATAATAAGGTCTCCCCTCAGCCTTCTCTTCTCCAGGCTAAAGAGTCCCAGCTCTCTCAGCCTTTCCTCATAAGGGAGATGCTCCAATCCCCCAATCATCTTAGTTGCCCTTCGCTGGACTCACTCCAGTAGTTCCCTGTCTCTCTTGAGCTGGGGAGCCCAGAACTGGACACAGTATTCCAGTTGTGGCCTCACCAGTGCAGAGTAGAGGGGGAGAATGACCTCCCTCGACCTACTGGCCACACTCTTCCCTGTGCAGCCCAGGATTCCATTGGCCTTTTTGGCGACAAGGGCACATTGCTGGGCCATGGATAATTTACTGTCTACCAGGACCCCCAGATCCTTCTCCTCAGAGCTACTTCCCAGCAGGTCCGCCCCTAACCTATACTGGTGCTTTGCAGTCTTCCTCCCCAGATGCAGGACCTTGCACTTGCTCTTGTTGAATCTCATTAGGTTCTTCTCTGACCAGCTGTCCAGCCTGTCCAGATCACGCTGGATGGCAATGTGGCCCGCTGGGGTGTCAGCCACCCCACCCAGTTTGGTATCGTCAGCAAACTTGCTGAGGATACACTCTATCCCCTCATCCAGGCCATTGATGAATACATTGAGCAAGATTGGACTGAGTATTGACCCCTGGGGGACACCACTGGTTACAGGCCTCCAACTTGACACTGCTCCACTAATCACAACCCTCTGAGTTCTGGTTGTTGATGAGTTTTATGTTAAAACAAACGACTGTGCTGTCCCTCCCCTCTTCTTTTACTGTGTACTTTTCTGTTGTGAATTTTGCTCTTTTACTTCAGGTCTTAGTTTGCTATAAGGTCTCAGCAAGTGTTTCACAGAATGAAGCATGGAGGGTGGCATGTAGTGTGTATGTCCTGTCAACACCTACAAATTTGTTGTCCTCATGCTTAAGGAAAATAAAAGACATTTAAAGAGGTACCTCCATTCTGTCAGTACTACTCTTTCTGAGATGAGCAACAAGAAGTGAGCTTTTAGGTCAGCTAACACAGCTAAATATCCTTCTTCCACTGAAATACAAACACATAATCCATTTGATTATTGGGAATCAGTACCAAAGGCCATCAGGTATTAATAACTCTTGAACACAACTGATCCAGGGTGAATTCAGACCTATAAGTCACAGACAAAAATCTCTCCACCATAACATTGGCTTTTACTTAAGTATTCAAGCCTCCCGGAACATATTCACCATCTCATTTAAAAGAAAAAGAAAATCAATGTTTTTGTAGCACATAAAGTTTTTCAATAAAAAACTGATATAATAATATCATGCAGCAGATTCCACAGTCCTAAGCAGTCTTGTTGATGAGGTCCAATATGAGGTTTACACATGACTGCATACCCATAATCAAAAGCCAGGCTTGCCTGGAAAGGCGGGGAGGATGACATTTTGATTGTATGAGGGCCCTAATTTTTCATAAACTTGACAGATAGGAGAAGGGAGATATGAGAAATGCAACTTAGGCTGATATGGCAACATCTGGAATACAGAGAGAGTCAGCAGCCTTTGGATGAGACTTCTAGCTCAAATAAAAGTAAGAGGGTTGAATAAATCAAATACACACTGTTTAGAACTAGCAGGGGCACTGTAATCTTTTCCTTCCATAGCTTACTTGTCCTTTATGGACGTGAATTAAACAACCTAAGGCGATATGAAGAAGCTGTGTGAGATAACCCCCCAAAAATCCCCTAACCTTTTCAGATTCAGTAAAGTAGTTTTTGATAAGGGCTCTCCAGCTAGATATATACAAACAAGTGGCCAATATTGCCTCCAGCACTACATAATTGTTCTGACTAGCTGTACACTTACTTATTCCTCACAACTCCAGGGCCTTCTTTTATATGTGAAATTTAATACAACAAGCATTAGTGCTGTTCAGCACTTCAGAAGTCAAGGAGCAAACTTTTTTAATCAAGGAATTATGCTTCCAAACCGAGGACAAGAGTCTATGGAAGGAATACAAATGAACAAAAGTTTACTGATGCCACAGAGAATGTGAACTGATCTGGTTGCACTTGGGCATAGAAGCCAGAAAAGAGGGTTCAGGGGTTTTATTCAATTCTCAGGGACTCTCTGATCCCAGATTACAGCTGAATGTAGCTGAGATAAAATACCTTACAAGAACAGTGATCTCTAAATCATTTCACCATATCTGGCCAGTTGTCTTGGTTGGGCAACCTTTCCATCTTTTTTCCTTAGAACGCTTGGGTGGAGGACAGCTCTTTCAGATATTTCCTTTAAAAAAATAATCACATCAGTATTAGCTACATCCCACAGTAATTACCAAGGTGACAACTGCTGCAGGATCGTTTTCTTAGATGGCATCATAGTCATAAATAAGGTGTTGAGGTCTCTAAGTAGCAGAGACCAGCCTACAGCCTGGAATCTACCTATGCAAGCTTACCATCTTGTATCTGAAACGGTATAGCTGCCTCTTGGCCAGGCTTACTCCCTCACGCGCACCACCACTGTCATTTTTAGCTTCTCTGTGTTGCACTTCTGAATATTTCTGTTAGCACAAATGTAAACAGTTCATATCTGTTTGCCGCTGAAATTTGTATCTAAATGTAAATGTGTCCTTAACCTAGCTGGGATCCATAGAGATTAAATGCAGAAGGAACTGTTTAGTCAGCTAGTCTGGTAAACCCCTGTATTTCGTCCAGTTACCCTTTGCATATCTGAGGGATAGTAACTAACCCGTACTGTCAGGAAACACAGTGAAACTGAGCTGATTATATGCATATGTGCCTGCACTTATATATACTACGCATTGGAATTGGGTAGGAATAGAAGAACCAGATACTGGTTTTGCAAATCCTTTTTTCAGAACTTTGATATGCGTTCACCTAAAATTGTCATATGAAATGTCATGACAATTTTCCTTTCTTATATGTTGAAAATGTGGTAGATCTTACTTTCTCATGGTGACAATCATCATCAAAAAACTGGGACTCTTTGGCCTGATCACCAAAACAATTACCCCGCCTCCAAAGGAAGGAGAATACAGTAGGACATCCTAATGTTCTTATTGTCCTTAGACATGTTCTTTGCTGAAATTCTTTCCCGCTAAGGAAAAGAGCCACAGTTTAAACTAATCTGAGCATTTGAATTAGCGGTAGGGTTAATGGCTTTTTGTATTAGTAGTATTTTAATGGTAGCATCCTGCACCTTATCATGAAGATTATTTTGTGATTTCTCTTTCGATTCATATAATTCCAGGATTTTTCTTTTCACGTGGCAGAAAACCTCCAGATATGTTTTCATCTGACTGCCAATAAAACCTTAAAAATCTGAAAAGATAAATATAACTTACTTTCTTCTAATTTACACACCAGGAATCAATCAAATAAAGGCCAGGTGCCTTGTGTTGACCAAGAAAAAACAGATTCTTTTTTTGTATGCATATGTGGGATTGGGGATCTGGTGGGGAGTTTAACTGAAATGTTTCACATCATTAGTCAATAATGTGCAATTTTGCCTTTAGGGATCTTGGGAAAAAAATTAAATCAACACAATTATTTCATTTAGAAAAGCACCTGCTGTGCAAAAAAATAATTTTCATCAAAAATTTAATAATGCAGTACCTAAGCATTGCCGTCCTGTTGGCATGATACATTATGATGACTCCGGAGGCTCATGCATTGGTTATAGCTTATCACATCAGAATTGTTCATGCTAGGAAACACCTACGGAGGCTTCAACATGAAAGCAAAAGGGCTGTGGGGGGCTCAGGGGATTGTTAATGGGCGACAATATTTCTGCCATCCATACTGTGATTATAAAACAGCCCAAGGTGATAACCATGGAAAGGTGTTGCCACCTACTGACTGCTCAATAGGGTGTATGAAAAGAGTTTGGTCTTCCCAGAGCAGTTCCAGCTGTGTGGCCACGTCTGTAGCAGCCGGGAACCAGGGCATCCACAGCCACCTTCAGATGTATCAGAAAAGGTAAGATCTGCGTGGCAGTCTGTGGTCACCCCAGAACAGGCCCCTGCAGCAGCAGGCTGTTAGGATATCCATACTTTGGCTGCTTGGGCTGACCACCCCACTGCCACCACAAAGACAGACCAAAATTTCCCCATCTATCTTTCTAAGTGTTGATCAGCGCTCATGTCAGGAAGGAAAGAAGGAAAAGAAGGGAGAAGTAAATGATAATCAGTATAATGGAAACAGAGATGTCACATTTGAGGTTTGTCAAGAACAGTAAATCAAGAAGTGCCAGGCCACAGTCCCAGGCACCATAACTCAGTTATTTATATAGTTATATTGCCAGAACAGACCCTGGCATATTTTTGGCTGGTAGCATGGAATGGAGCTTTCTCTCACTAGGCATTGTTCAGGAGTTCATATAATCCAGAGCCCACAGCAGTTTGGATATGAGCACCTAATTTTAGGTTCTGATGGAGTATTTATTTTATTGACACATTCAACCTGTTCCTTTTGGTGTAAGGGCAAGAATATGCCATGGTGTTCTCTAACCTTGTAGGACAGCAATACTCTTCGAATCCTCATAGATGTTAGCAGTGACATAATCAATACCTGCAGCAAATTACTGTAAACTTCTGTGCATTCTGTTATGTCCGTCATACATAATGTTATATGGACTAAAAGTTACAAATGTGTTTAAGTGATAATAAGAATTCTCAAAGTGTTTGTGTGGTCTTCTGGATAAAAAGTATGTGTTGCAAAAGCTTTCAAAATATCAGTGCAATCCAAGCTTTGTTAAAAAAAAAGTCCCAGAAAGGGTTGCTCACATTTAATGTGATGTTTTTCAATTTTTCTGAATATTTATTTTATACACACGCTCACATTAAATGAATTTCAAAAGCATATTTATTATGAAACCAAAAGGTTAATTCTTCATGGACTTTAACAGAGGAATGCCTGCATACTTATCTCACACAAATAAAGATATTTAAGAACTAATTATTAAATTATCTTCCGGGGGTAAAAGGGGTGAATACAGAAAGGCAAAAGAGAGGAGGAGAAAAAACCAATAAAAAGACCTGAAAAAAAATCTGAGAACAAATATGTATTTATGGATACCTCACAGGGTTGTAATATGAGAAAAAAAAAAAGAAGCTATAATCTTAAATTACACGATTCACTGCACATCACTGCCCTGTCTCTAACATATATACCTAAGTGTTCATGGAGAACTTCAGTTGCTACAGTTCTCGGAGAGATTTTTGTCTGATACTCTTTTTAAAATAACTCTAACAGTAAAGGAAATGAATTGAGGAGAAAAGAGCTCATTTCTGCTGTCACTAACTACCAAAACATTCAGCTCTGAATACCCAAGTTGTATTGAACTTGAATATTATTTGTATGTGTACTGGGCTAGCTCAACAGTGAGAACACGGTGAAATTACCAGGCATGCGCCTTTGCTCACTTCAGGAACTGAAGCTTAATCAGTGTGATTAATTAAGACCTCAGTGCTTTGCATACACTGTATAATGGAATTTTCCTTCCAACTGCAATTTGAAAATAATTATCTCCATGATAGTGATCTCATCTTCCGTTTGGAAAGAAGCATAAGAACACTGGCTTGTGATGTAAGACCTTGTAGTTTGCAGAAAAAATAGACATTATTAGAGATACATTTATTTTAAGATAGGATGACCTGTTGAACTGTCTTGTGGAGGTATCTGTCTGTCCCCATTCCATCACAGAAGCAGAGGCATGTAGAGCTATATTCACTTACCTGATGTAGGCATCTAGAGCCCGATCAATTGCTCACACATCTGGTATCCAGTGCAATTGCGCTGTAAGAGTTGTATTTGCTGCAGCCTGACTGTTCCTCTGGAAGGGAACAGATGTGTCACAGGTCCTATATTGTATGTGACAACCCTGCAAGGATATCCTAGATATCCAAAGACACTTTCAGATGACACTAGAAGTCTGTGTGTACTCAAAGACCTACTCAATTCAGCTGATCAAATGGCTGTTTACTTTAGGATGAGCTGAATATCTTTGTGGATCTACTGACCGAGTTGATTATGAACTTGCTTCACTATGCTAAACGTAGACTTTAATCTCCTCTAGCTGAGAATGCATTTGAACTTAGTGCTCTTTCTTCCTTTGCATAATTACAACCTATTAGACAAAGCAACCACCATCCCTTTCACCTCATCAGGATACCATGTTTATGTGAAAACATTGAGGTCTTCCGAGTGCTTTGGAAGAACACGTCCATGGTCTTGGAAGGAATCCAGCTCGTCAGCACTGGTTGAGCTGAGGGACATCTCAGGCTATCATAATCAGGGCATCAGGGGTTGTAGACAGAAATATCTCCGTGCTCAACGCTTCACATGGGCCAAATCCTCAGGTCAGTATATAGATCTTTAAGCCACTATTCTAAAACACCTACTTCTTCTCTCAAAATGCAGAGCAAGCCTAAGAGTCTAGTTCTGGGCCTTGGATTCCTTTCTAGGACATTGGGACCCCGAATGCCTTGTAGGTACCTCCCTTCCAGATTATAACAGAGGAGGTGGCTTCCTGATTTATTTATTTTTAACTGCAGAAGAGTGTAGAATATAAGCAGTAACTCTTCTTGCAATATTAGACATTTATTTTTTTTCACAATAATTTACAATCATCACTTGAATAAAAGATCAATTTCTGAAAAAAAAAAAGTTAGGCAACACTTGATCTGTAACTAGCAAATATTGCTAAATACATGACTGATTATGACTTTAGTTGTCACAATATCCTTTGCATGCTTTCTCCAGTGTGAAACATTTTTTCACCTCAAGTACTAAGCAGACTTTTAAGAAATCATGTGGGTCTAATACATTGTTGAGAAGGTAAGTAGTGATGCACTGGATTGTCTGAAGTATTTAAAACTTAGCTAGATAAAGAACATGAAATTCTCAAGCATTATTTAACTTTCCCTTGTTTTTTTTTTCACAGATGTTTTTTACATTTTCAAGTGCAGAAATATTGTAGAACTAAAGAGTTTGTTTAATAAAGATGGTACCAGAAATGATCTAACAGCTGGCAAAATCCAAAGTCAGGTCTCCAGAATAAGACAGATTCAGCAATGGATGGCAAAAAAGGAATTTTATTTGTCTTCTTTTGATTCTGAAGTGGCTGCAAATGGATTGCTTGCTTCATTATGCACGGAAAACTGTTCTGTTTTTTAATTAGCAATATATTTCCCCATTATTCCTTCATTCAGTGAATAACTGGAAAAGTGAACAAAAGTTACAAGAACCAGCATATTAATGAAGTATCCAGTGATTTCCCATAGTTCATCACATAATAATAATAATAATCATCATCATCATTTTTTCATTAGTCTTTTTTTAAAGTAGTTCAAGCTTCAAGCTTTGCTAGTTATAATTTTTTTTGTTAGGCAGGGTGATACGGCAGATACGTATACTCTCCGTTGTACATACTGATGCATCTATTCTGATATATATGCTGCGAGACTATAAGAATCATGCCTCTCCTGACATGATTAGCTGCCTTTGCAATATAGCCTCTGTGTCTGTGTCTATAATGTTACATAAGACGTAACAGCTCATCCAGCTGACATGGCACAGCTCACATCCATCCAGCTAAATGCTTCCAACTTCCCAAGAGAAGCTGGCCATATACCACTTGCTTACTGAGGACAACCCTGGCCCATGCTTAACCCCAATAGTCAGTAGCTTAACAGTACGGATATTTCAATCCTAAGACCCAGGTACCAGACCCTGGTACTGTTTAATTTACTGGGACAGCCATATCTTGATGACAGGTGGGAATTGGAATAGGTGCCTTGCTGCAACAGACTGTGATCCACCAATCCAGTATTACTTCTCCACTGGTGACAGCAGAAGATGTTATTGTAGGGGAGCACAAAGCCTTGGCTGCTCTCTATAGCCTAAATCCCCCATATTCTCCAATATCTGTGCTTTATTAACTTTTATAACCATTTTTTAACAGCTTCTAGACTGTTTATAGACATCTTCCTTTTCAGAACATTGCTTTCCATTGTTATGTTCAACAAGGCCAAGTGTCGTGAGGTTGAAGTGTGAGGTTCAACAAGGCCAAGTGTCGGGTCCTGCACTTGGGTCACAACAACCCCATGCAGCGCTACAGACTGGGGGCGGAGTGGCTCGAAAGCTGCCTGGCAGAAAAGGACCTGGGGGTGTTGGTGGACAACCGGCTGAGCATGAGCCAGCAGTGTGCCCAGGCAGCCAAGAAGGCCAACACCATCCTGGCCTGCATGAGGAATAGTGTGGTGAGCCGGACTAGGGAAGTAATCATCCCTCTGTACTCGGCACTGGTGAGGCCTCACCTCGAGTACTGTGTTCAGTTTTGGGCCCCTCACTACAAGAAGGACATTGAGGTGTTGGAGCGTGTCCAGAGAAGGGCTACAAAGCTGGTGAAGGGTCTGGAGGACAAACCTTATGAGGAACGACTGAGGGATCTGGGGTTGTTTAGCCTGGAGAAGAGGAGGCTGAGGGGAGACCTTATCACCCTCTACAACTACCTGAAAGGAGGTTTTAGAGAGATGGGAGCTGACCTCTTCTCCCTGGCGACAAGTGATAGGACAAGAGGAAATGGGTTCAAGTTATGTCAGGGGAGGTTTAGATTAGATGTTAGGAAGCATTTTTTCACTGAAAGGGTTATTAAACATTGGAATAAGCTGCCCAGAGAGGTGGTGGATTCACCATCCCTGGAGGTGTTTAAGAAAAGGGTAGATGAGGTGCTTAGGGACATGGTTTAGGAGTGGTGGTGTTTTTATCAGGGTAGGTTAATGGTTGGACTTGATGATCTTAAAGGTCCCTTCCAACCTCACTGATTCTATGATTCTATGATTCTATGTTGCTTTCTTTGTTTTTATTAATTACCTCATTTTTACGTAGCTCACTGTCTTGAATATTCAAGAATCATGTCAATATTTGTGTGACGGATTTATTTGGCCCACTCTCTCTATGACAATGTAGAACCAAATTGCTTTGTGATCTCTACTACAGAGCAGTTCTCCTGTTTATTCTTCTTGAATCAGGTCCTGTGCCTCAAGATATAGAACAGGACCTTTTCTTGTTGGCTCTGAATCAGGATGTTCCAGGAAGCAGTAATTTATTGCATCTAGCAATTTAACCTCTGCATCATGTCCTGATGAGGCATTGATCCAGTCGATATGCAGGTAGTTTGAACCACTGACTACCACCACCTATGCTAAAGCTGCAGCTTCTCTAATTTTATTTAACATGTCCTGATCACTATTACCCCACAGTACAAGAATAGCACTATGTTTTTATTGTTGGAGTATGGGATTTTGTCGTGGTTCTAGATATGCCCCCACTTCTAAAAGGCGAGCCAGAAGGCAAGATGTCAAATATGGAGACCCCGTTGGTCTTGTATACAGGCACAATATGCAGTTAATTTCAGTAGTTAGAGAGGCCTAGCTAAGAAGCAAAGTTACTGAACAAAATTGGTTCTGTTTTACCTCAAACCAGGACAGATTTCCATCTGCACGTATTTTTCTATTTGTCCATAATATTTTATGTTGTAACACTTCAGATTATCCTTCACGTACTGTGCCTGTACATCTCACTCTGTCATCCCTGGAAAGTTAACACCGGTGTCACCTACAAAGTTCCACAAGGTCCCTGAGATACTTAATTCAGTATTGTCACTTGACGCCAAGCAGTCTAGTTTTCCCATCTTATTCTGAGGATTCTCTTATTGGTGTAGAAGCACTTACAAGTTTTGCCCTTGCACTGTCACTCAGTACCGCATGTGCCAGTCAACTGGCACTGTAGGAGGTCTCATTTGCCTTCCCTGTTTATTATGATTGTGCTGTTTGTTTCCCTCCTGGCCCGCTCAGAGACACATTGAACATTAATTATGTCCCCCTCATCCCTGTTTTACTGAAATAAAAACAAATAAATGGACTTAACCTTGAATTGTGTGTTTCTACACAGATTTTTCTGTGCTGGATTTACAGAATGTGCACCTAGGTAGTGCACCGGAATGAAAGTCTTAAATCATCCTGATAAAAACAATTTATTAATCAAACCAATGTATTCCTCAGAGATATTTAGAAATAAGTCTTTCAGGTTTTATTTTGTGAAGCAATCACCTTTTCTATCGGAGTTTCCAGGTGGAGAATAAGGTTTATACCTGATGCTTTCCAAGAAAGTACAAGTTATCTTATTTAACTTGGGGATTGTTTTAAAATCCCTAATAAAAACTTTTACAGAAAGCACTTTAGTTCAATGTTAATTTTATGTCTCAAATTAAATTAAAAAAAAACACCAAAACCAGAAATCACACTTTTGTGCAGCTTCAGTTGAATTTGAATAGAAAGAAAACTGCAAGAATGATTAAGACCTGAATTCTGCCACTGCTGTTAAATGAGATTTTCTGTTAATTACTCATATTGAAATCAGTGTCTACTCCCCCCCCAAAATGCACTTAAAATTGCATATATATTTTTTATTTAACCTGGATCCAGATAGGAAAAATGAAAAATAGGAACTAAAAGGAGAAATTTTCAGTAACAGCTACACAGTTAATGACAGAGAGTACAGTTATTCAACCATATTCTTCCTTTTTTTTATTTTTTCCCCAAGCCCTCCAGCACATTAAGTACACTGGCCTCGGGACCTGTTAAAATTCTGAGTACTGATCACTAATAAATGATGCGATGGGAGTTGAAACTGGACTATTTCATGTTCAAAGACCTGAGAGAATTGATGTGGATGAACATTAGTTCTTGTGTACACACAAATAGTTACAATTTCTTTGTTATCACTATTTTCCATACTGACAGACCCTTGGGGTCCGCTATTATGTGCAGAGTGAGCAGTTTAGCTTTGTTTCCATTAGTATGAGAGACAAGAGAGCGACACTATGCAGAAAAGGAAGGCAATGCTGAGGTGGATGTTCAAAACAAATCCAGTTTCAAAGACCTACGCTGCTCAAATGGAAAAGCCAGGGTCTGGGGGAGGGTGCGTGTGTGGGGGTGTGTGCACTGGCGAATGCGTGTTCCAATGCAATATGAGGTAAAAGGCATTTGGAGTGCTCCCTGAATGACAATGAAGTATTGGAAAGCAATGACATTCAAATCATTGCTGCAAATGTCAGCACAAGGAGCCTGTGGGTTGTGGGTCCCCAGTGCACAAGTTAACAGCTTTACAGTAAAATCACCAGGGATCAATTAAAAGGAAACTGTTACTAACCTTCATGCATCCTACTGCCGAAATGTCTAGAGAAAAAGGTCTAATTATAGTCCTAACCTTTCCCATTGGGCCTTGAATGAGCTTCCAAATATGGCATGGAAAAAGGAGAAAAAAAGCCATGGTGTGCTATTTTCACATGTTTAGGGTCTCTTATGCAAGTCACTCAATAACACAGCCAGTGAGCAAGTACACTGAGCTTTACCCTGAAAATCAATACACTGTAATGATAACTATTGAGTTAGGAAGAGCTTCAAAATAAAAATAAAACAAAAAATGGGGTGAGATAGGAATTCAGGCTTGTTAATGCACAGAGCCAGAAATCAGAGTCAACCTGAAATATAAGAACAAGGATCAGATGTAAAAGCATGAATTGCATGGAACTATTGTGCTAATAAAGTTTGCGAGACGTTCTGAGTATTAAATTTCCTCAGTTTCATATTTCATTTTGGCAACATATAAAGCCAGTATGAAAAAAAGGAGGAGGGAAGTGATTGAAGACTTTTCTAGAAAATTAGAATATCACCAGATTTTTACCAAGTGAACTGTCTGGAGAAGTGGAAAAAAAGTTTTCCCCAATTTGCTTTCAGCTGTTCACAACCTCAAAAAAATTTTGCAGTCGTGAGAGATCACAGAAAAGGAAGAGCCCAGTGAGGACTCCCTCTTTCCTTTGGCCAAGTGTGACACTATCTTGAAGCTGTTTTTCATACAGACTAAGCTTTTCCCATTCCCGGGGGACGCATGTAGCTGGATCTATCAGCCTTGCAAAACCAAGTGCAAATGGACTGATGCAAAGCAGACACAGTAACGGAATGCATAATGACAATAAAACACTACATGCTGGTAACATGTAAGACCTACTTTAATTGTCCTTCAGGTGTGTCTCTTTCCCTGCCTTGGGCAGCCTCTGGGGTATCTCTCGTCCATCTGAGCAGCAAGAGGAGCTAATGGAGGGTTACAAGAGGGATAAGCTTCTAATTCTTTCTTCAAGGAAGGTTGGGAGTTGAGAAGAGCAAGTTCCATATGTAGGTTTTAGCTCCAGTCCTTCTCTATTATTGTCATGAGACAATATGTGCAGTTATGAGAGAGGAGAGGGAAAAAAAAAAAAATACTATATCCTCTTGAGATCTCAAAGACTTTTACCTCAGGTGCTGGCACATTGACTTGTTTTTGTGAAGCTATGAGCTTATTCTTAAACAATATCGACAGGAAACAGCAGATGGCTAAATTGCTTGCAAATGCTTTTATATTACAGTTTATATTCACCAAGACACTTCCACACTGACATGAGCAATGTCATTTTCTAGTAATGTTTGGAATTAGTCCCTTGGGTCACCAATTCCCAGGCATTATCAGATGATAACTCTGAAACCGTGATTACTTAAATATTTTTCAAATCCTGAAGTACTCTTAAAAGGATACAATTTGCAGCCATGGGAGCCTTGTTACAGTGTTGTTATCCATACAAATATCACTATCGTTGTGTTTTGAGTCTCCATCATATACCCTCTGGAAAAAGAGTTGATAACTGGAAAGCAAAAAATTGCTTTAGGCTGAAGCATGTTTTATAAGATCTTCATCAAATGTGGTTTTTCATTTTCCTTTAAAAGAAAAAGACTTATTTTTAAAAGAAACACAGTATATTTAAGCTAAAGCAGATCAAAAGATGAATTTCTTATCAATTGTATTAGAATATTTTTGACTTTACAAAATAAAAGGATACACCATTTGATACCACAGGAGTATCAAAATATACAGAAGGGAATTAGATATTCAAAACTTGCTAACATTCAATTGTCTCCAACTCCTCCATAAAACTTCGCTGCAGTTATTTCCACAGATCGTATAGATTCATGCTGAGTATTTTATTTGCAAATCAGAAACTCTTTTCACTCATCTTCTTTTGTAACTCTTAACTAAATCTAAATATCATCCTATTCATACTTGTCTGAAAATACATAACTTCAGTGAGACCTGACTGTGCAAGGCAACATACAAATAAAAAACATAAGTATATATTTATTTGTAAGATCTTGCCTTAAACATTTTACATTAATGATAGCATTTTCCAGTATTAATTCTCCGGTTTTGATGCATTTAGTAGTTTGGATTATTTTTAAATAGGTACCACAAACAAGTTTTAATTTATTAGAAGGAAAAAGTATATTAGATGGAAAAATACTTACTTTTTTATATATATATTTTATTAAAAACACAGAAAAATATCAAACCAACTTTTTTTTTTTTATTTAGCAGTTATCTTGAAATCTATTCAGTAAATTTCTGGAAATCCTAATGGCTTCAGTGCTTTATACTTATATGCACAGAGTAATAAAACTACTGAATCAAGGTCCAAAGCAGAACTTTTCAAGTAAACAAAAGAAACAGAAATATGTAATCATGAAAAGAAATATACGTTAAGTAAGCTGCCTGTAACCAGTAATAACATGAACAGTGATATCAGAATATGCAATAGGGTATATAGGACACCAAAAAGTCAAAGTCTGAACATGGACAAGACCTATAAAAAAATAATGAAACCATTTAAAAACATTACGATGTGCACCTATAAAATAACCAAAAAAAAAAAAAAAAAAAAGCCAGACAAAATAGCATCACTGAAAAAGGTATTTAAAAGCATTCCTTACTTCTTGCTGTAAAATTCTGACATATTGCCAACAGCAATATAAATAAACTAGCTGTGATGTATTAAATAACATCTAGATATTAACCTGGAGTAGATATTCACCACATCTTCTATAGAAATGCCAGTGCTGCTACATCTGAAAAGGTTCTAGATTTCAAATGTTAATAATGTTCTTCTAAGAGCTTATCAGATTAATTCCAGCTAAATGAAATTTTGTCATAAAGCTCATTTTACCAAAGCCAAAACACTGTGTAGAGACGTGTTTTTTTCAACAACCGTTTGACTAAGAGATTTTTTTGAGGTTTTTGGTATCTACAGTTTATTTAGTATGAATGGTTTTTTTGGTTTGGTATTTTTACATGCCCAGAGCTGTCTTGGCATTTCCTTGAAAGTCCAGAAAACAGAAGTAATATGGAAGTTTCATCTCCCAGAGAGGTCTGGCTCTTGTTTTCAAATTTATATCTGAAAGATGCACTTGAGTAGGCTTTCTCACAAGCTCTATCTGGGTTAAAAGCATGCAGATACCAGAAAATTAGCATTGTTTCTATAAATTACAGCACAAGTCTCTTCAAGCTGACAGTTCAGACTAGATATGCTCTTCTAGGCTCTATGCTCTCTAGGACATGTAGTCATAGGATGAGGGGGAATGGCTTTAAACTGGAAGAGGGTAGGTTCAGATTAAACATTAGGACAAAGTTTTTCACTTTGAGGGTGGTAAGGCACTGGAACAGGTTGCCCAGAGAGGTTGTTGAGGCCCCATCCCTGGAGGTGTTCAAGGCCAGGCTGGATGTGGCCTTGGGCAACGTGGTCTAGTGGGAGGTGTCCCTGCCTCTGGCAGGGGGGCTGGAACTCGATGATCTTCAAGGTCCTTTCCAACCTAAACCATGCTATGATTCTATGATTCTTTCTTTGACTGACAACCACCTAAAAGATGGTACGCTACTCTACATCTCTCTTCATCAGCTCCAGGGAGCTGAAGCCCTTTACACATAGTTTTTTTGACCATGTCTTCTATGGTGTGTGTAAGAATAAGATACCTCACCTATGCTTCATACGAAGTATTTCTGTGCCAGACTCTGTACCATCTTACAACATAAACAAACCATAACCTATGTGAAAGCATCTAGCTAAATATCATTAAACTTAGAAGAAATTTCAGCATAACTCCCTCTTGATATAAGATGTCCTTGACTGTATTTATCTGTTCTGGAAATGAGCAGTACAGAAAATAATTCATTAAAAAGTGATAAACTGCATTATCCTTCAGCAGTTGATAAATGCCATGACTCCCCGCTGATTGTAGCATATCTATAATGGAGTGTGGGGGCGTGGGCTGTGAATATCTTTGTTATTTATTCTGAGGTTTATAAAATGCCTACAGCTACAATAGTGAGGCTTTATATACAAAAATTAAAGGCATAAATTTCATACACAGCCCACAGTGGGATGTGCTATGTAAAATGACTGCTGCTGCTGCTGTTAGGAATTCATTGACAATCCAAGCAGGAGTGTAATGTAAGCTGGAAAGGGACCAATTGACTGAATAACAGAATCAAGTGTTTAAATTTCCTCTCAAAGGGAATTATTCACGGTAGCATAGTTTTGATTCTGCACCAAGCTCAGGAGCTGGATGAACTGAAGCCCTGGTTTAGGATGACTAAACGTGGCTCCAGGTGGTTCGTTACATGGGAATTTTACACTAGCCATACTCCACCACTGATTAACTGCTGCATCCCATGAAACACCACTGTGTTTACTCAACAGTTTCTACCATAAAAGAATAGACTACAGACACATGGAGGCCTCAGGCAGTGGTAGGTCAGGAAGGAAAATGGGACAGCAGGAGTACAAAACATTACAAGTGACAAGCAAGAACATCTATAAAAAGAAAACCTTGTAAAATGTGTGGGAGAAGTGAGGCAGGACATGATGAGAAACTGAGTGTCAGATAAAATATAGAAAAGAGGCAGATGGGAAATGGGTAGCATAAACATACTGACTGGTGAGCAGTCAAACTTATACTGAGTTCTCCTTGTCTTTCCCCCAGTAAGGATCACTAGAAGGAAGGGAGGTGGGCAGTCAAAAACAAGCATAAGGGAAGAAGAGGACGTGAATGGAGAGACACTAAAATGAATCACTAAGATTTCCTGTGGATGTAATGCACAGAGTGGGAGAAGTAGGTATCAAAAAGAGGAAATTCCTCCTACCTTTGCAAGTGAGGGAAATCTATTGTTTTCAGGAAAGACCTCTAGAAAATGTCAGAATCTCTCTATACAAAAGGCCTAACATCCCACAGATGCCTCATGAAAAGTATTCAGGGCATTTCATCTGTGTGGATTTTATTTTAGTTTGTTATCCTGATATTTTAAGGACTCTGCAGGTAACTTCAGGCAGCTGGTAAGCCCATTTGAGAAACTGAAACTTGCTTATGGAAAATGGACGAGTACAGAGACACCAAATAAATCTGGTACAGTGCTGCAAACTATTTAATTTTCCTTAGATAAAATTTAAAAGTTTTCATGAAAGCGTAATAACTCTTGCACGTTATTTATTTGGGAGACATACCTTATAGAAAGTCTTTACAAGACTCACCCAAAGCCTCTTGGATTCAAACTGAGCTATATAGTCTTAGTGCTAATAAGCAAAAGGAGACAAAAGAGGTTGACTTAGGCATGAACTCATGGCACAAACTCATGTCTTGGTAGGAGTAATATGTCTAGTGTATTCCTACCTGCCTGTCACCTGACTCAAAGTGAGCAATTGGCAGTACCCTTCCAAAAACAGAAAGTAACACTTAAAACAAGAATTCACATCCTTCTTTAGAGAAAATGAATGACTTAACAAATATCCAAACTTAATTGTGTTACAAAATGCATTGCCTGTGAACTGAGGCATCATTGAAACCATATTTCTAACTGATCTCTGTCATACATTTCATGTGTCACCTATTCCTTATTGCAATACCACATCCTATGAAACAACCTGACTGCATTACTTCCAGATCCTTCTCATATCATCAGAAAATATCTTCTGTTGTCCCCCATGCTCCCCAGAACTCCTTTCCATGCACTCCCACATGCACTACCTATGATTTTGTCTTCTATCTGGACAAGATAGAACATGCACTACAGCTAATCAGGAGCTATGCGTACCCCAAATGATCAGCTAACATGTGCATGCTAACTGGCAAGGGATTTGCTAAGGTATAATGGAAAATGGTTGAGTTCACCCTGTCATTCCCACAGAGAGGTATATTAAAAGAACGTAACATTTTTTCAGGTATTTAACACAGGATTCAGTTTCATAAAAAGGCATCTAAATTTAGATATCCACGTTTAGGTATCTAAGGGAACATTATATCTCTCAGCTCCAATTTTAGTCAATGGAGGTCTTGTCAATCCAGTCAGCTGAGCCTAGAGAATGACTCATCTGATAAATTTACATCTGGTGACACCAACCCCCTCCCTGGGCTTCATCAGCAGAATTGTCTCAGAGCATGATTCTGTGGTCAGGTGTCCACCGTTATTTGAGATGCACTTGGTCACCATGTGGGTTAGACAAATTTGACACAGGACCTGTGAGAGAGTCTTCTGCAGTGGCAGGAGGAAACCATGAAGAAGATATAAGTTTATATCAAATGGCAGTGGAGAGTTGTGCAGGCAATTGAATTGAGACTAGGTCTCCACTGACTGTATCAGGAATTTAGACACTCACTCTCTGTAGATGCCTACTATCTTAAGACAACTACTTTTACATACTTAAACTCAATCTGAATGCCTCCTTTAGTGTCCTTTGGAATTTTGCTGGGTTTGGCTGAAATTGGTGAAAGAGAGCAAAAATTCCTGTGGAGAATGTATGATAACATAAATCAGCCTAAAATTTTGGTTTCCAAGGCCTGCAAAACAATCTGCATAAAAAGCACTTAAAACTAGAAAATGTCAGAATTCGAGTTGCCTTAATCTGGCTCCCTCATGTGAACACATAATGATATATTTTTTAATTACAGAGTCTCATACTTTTTTCCCAGAGGACCTCTACTTCATTCAGTACACAGAAGAGACAATGCTCATTTAATGAGCAGCAGTTCAGTATTTTGTTTTCTCCTCATTCTTCACTGTGCAGCTCAAGGCCTTATTTATTGCACACAATTATAACACTGCTCAGAAGACAAAATTATTAATTTCCTCACAGGCTTTTCTGTGTAACTCATCTCTATCATGCATTCATTTTCACAGCACTGTTTCGAAACATTTCCTCCATTCATAGCTGAGATGTTAAGGCTTCAAGAGATTAAAGTCCACAGTATCCATAGATTTGAAGTGGCCAATTTAAGTTACTGAGGAAATCTTTTTTTCAAGGACTTAATGTTGCTTCACACTTTATAAGCTCTGCACATAGCCCCCGTTGATATTCTTGCACAGACTGCTCATCATTCTTGCAAATCAGATGCCAGGAGTTAGCTAGGTACTTAGAAAAAATAATTAATGAACCATCAAAAAAACATTGGCTTATGTGCCTTGATTAGCATTATGGGCTTCTTGACAAACCTGTCTCAATTTTCCATTGATCTTCTTCACCTGCTTTCTTATTCTTTGTTCCAGCTCCCTCGTTATGTTCATCTTAGTTTTCCTCCTGACTTCCCATTCAAATTCAGTCTTCTATTCTGTATTTAGTCTCTTAAAGGAAACACACAGCATCAGAAGTCACTAAAGACTTCTCAAAGTCTTGGTAAAACTGTATTTTATCATTCTCAATCACTAGAAAAGGTTGATTCAGCCTTCTGCCAGTGGCAGAACTGGGACACAGAGCCAGGAAAATCCCCAGAAATACAGGGTTGCTAGTGCTGATTCTGGGATGTTGAAGGGGGCAGTGTGTGTGTGTACAAAGATGAAGGACTACTAGTTCTTCCCCCCGTCTTTAGCACTTCACCCCCAGTAAGTGCCATATGAATTTGGCAAAGCAAAGAAGGTGACAATGACTGCTTTTCTATCATCTCCAGCCATCTAATTCCCTAAACGAACCTGTGTTTTGCTTATGCACATAGATGCCCTATCCAACCTTTCCTTTCTTAAGCTCTCCAACTTCTTTTTGTCTTTTCCACTCTCCTCATTTACAGAAGGATAGCTCTGTTGCTGTCACCAAGGTAACCAAACACAAGCCCTGCCTCTCTTCAGCACGGTCTGCATCTATCATGTGCCTCCCATGGCATTTCAACTGAGTGATATTTAAAAGATGCTAAGAAATCAAGAACCATTTGGTGTCATTCCCATGAAGCTGGTGTAAGAGGATATTGATTTTGCAATTTGATACTGATAACCCTCAGCGCTTTTCCATCCCTACCAGCCATAGCTATCTGTCCCACATCTTGAACAGCTGCCTCTCATTTCAAGCTCCTTCACAAAGAACTGTCTGTTTCCTTTAGCACCATCCTTTCTCCAGCTTTGGTAACATCCATTAAATATGGAGTTTAATATTGTGAACATAGCAATGATTCATATCAATGGCAGCTCACTTAGGCCTCCTCCAAAAAATAGAAATATCCCCCCAAAATACAAATCCTTCCAGTTTTCTATAGAGTATCTCTAGGGACACTTATAAATGGTTGAGTAATGGACAAAATTTCTTCAAGAAAAAAAAAGAAAATATTCCCTTTAAAGAGGCAATGCTGACAGGATTGCAAACGCAACACTTTAGCATAGTAATCATTGCTGGAATGCAGAAAATATTGCAAATGTATAATAATGTGAAATGAGATTATATTATAAGTGAAAGTGAATAACAGTTGCCATGACTCTATGTTAACTAAAGCCTGGTAGATAAAGTCTCAAAAATAAGAATCCTCCAATTGAGAGGACGTTCTTTTGAAAGGAAACTGTAAACAGCACCTTCACACAGTGAATATAAATAATGAATGCTGATTAATGAACATACTAAAAAAATAATGAGCAAAGGTAAAAGAAGACATGAGTTATATCAAAGACAATGAGAAACATTTAATTTAGATGTTCAGAAGCTGATGCAATCAATACAAAAGGTTCTAGCATGAGAGTTAAACAAAAGCTCTGGAAGAATAAATATCTATTGTCACAGGAGTTACTGAGTTCATTTCATCCCAGTGGTGTTCATTTCATCCCAGTGGTGTTCATTTCATCCTGCTGGTGTTGAGCTGTGTTAATACCTTGTGAGAACAGATTCCTTGTGAGCTTTTCCTGGAAAAATGAGAGAAGTCTGATTGAGTTAATAACTGAAAGATAATGTCTGCAGTCTAAAAAGAAAATGGGGGAAAGGAGGGGTAAAGGTAAGGAAAGGGAAGGGAAGGGAAAGGAAGGGAAAAGGGAAAAAAAAAGAAAAAAGAAAAAAGAAAAAAGAAAAAAGAAAAAGAAAAAAGAAAAAGAAAAAAGAAAAAGAAAAAAGAAAAAAGTGAAAGGAAAAAGGTAAATGGAAAAAGGAAGAGAAATAAGGAAAGAAAATCTAACCTTCAAAATGTATTTTACAAAGAAAAACACTGTGACAACAAAAACAACAAATGGAATCAAGTCCAGTAATCATTTAAATGAATAGAAAAACTTTTATTTGTTGCCACAGGCTTTGGGTCAGGCCTGAGGAGAACTGCTTAAAGAGCTAAAATACGTGATAAATAAAGGGCCCGTGGAAGGGAACCGGAAGGCAACTGAATTGCCCTTGGTGGTGTAGGACCTCTAAAAGTATTTCCCAGTTGGGGGTCCATTATTTATTTAAAGGATTGCGATTCCACAAGCAAGTTACTTGCAGATGAGGAATTAAATCCTCTGGGGTCTGTGACCAAACATGCAGCAATAGGGTCCCAAATCTGAACCCCAATAGGGCTGTTTGCACACTCAGCTTTGCAAAGAGTCAATATGATGCAGACTTCCAGTTCTGATTACACCAGCTCAGGCTTTTGTGGGATGCAGGGATTATTTTCTAGCTGATCTGCACCAACTCTTCAGAAAGGCCGGCAGGCAATGGATTGCCCATTACAACTGAATAAAGGAAGCTTAAATGCCTTCAACAAATTGCTTTATACAAGCTGAAAAATACTGACACTGAAACTGAATTGTTTGGCTGTCTACCAAGCATCCGCACTATTGCTAACAGCAAAAACATGGTTACCTTCTCTATGCTTTATTTTGCCTGCTCTTTTTAAGCATTTTGACCTTGATTGAACCTCCCCTGCTACTGAAAAAAGGTACTCCGGTTTGATCATTAATTTCGTAATGCAAATAGTCAAGCAGCACTGAAGTTATTTTTTAATTTGCATAATGGTTTTAGTGTGCTGGTGAAAGAAGATAACTTTAGATGGTGTCTCTGAAAGTGCCACCCCTCTACCCAGCTGCCATAAAATGCATTAGCTTAGCACAGAAGGCAGGGAGCAGTTGGCCCTTCTGCTTGGTATGGAACCTAATTATTGTGTTCACCACTGATGGCACACACGATAGCACAAAACTGTTAAGGAGAGGCAGATCAGTTGGGATAAGTTGCAAGCTGGTCTGCTACCCGTGCCTTTAGAATTTTATAGTGTCAAAAATATATTGGACAAAAAGACAAATAATTTTATTTCACAATAAATAATATGTTCTTTAGGGGAGGCCAGAGGAGCCCAGAAGGGATATAATAATGTATAATAATAATAATAATAATATTTCGTACCTCAGATGACTTCTATTGTGCTTGAAGATATTCAACACCTTGAGGGTCATGACACTCTATAGTATATCTGGACCAAAATATCATAATCTCATATAGCTAATTAAAATATTGGTCTTTTATTACTATACTTCATGCCCTCTAACATGACAAAAATGAACTCGAGCAATTCTACAGGACTGAAATTATAAAAGTACTATTTAGCCAAGTGTGACCTGAGCCACAGCCTCAGCAGCAAAAGTGAAGATGTCCTGAATTCTGATACAGATTTTTGTTGTGGCCTTGGATATTTCATTTCCTTTTGCTTCCTTGTGTTCACATTTTCGTGATTTGAGGAAAATTACATTTAATCAACTCTGTCTCCAACTTATGTTAATGCTTAGCCAATCAACTATGAAGCACAATATTTTTTAGAGCTCTTGGAAGTACGCTCTTTATCCTGCTGATGAAGAGCCTCGTGATTCCACGATTCTTTAGCCCTCTCACAACTGATTTTAAAAGCAAAAAGACTTGGGCTGTGGGAGATTTAGTCATACCATCTGAATGTACCTGGTCTCGTCTTACAGTTAAGTACTCAAGGGCCTGCTCAGCACTTGGACGAGAGACCACTCTGAAATCCCGCAGACACAAGTCAATGAGCCATGTAAAATTACATAAACTGAATTAGTTCAAAGACTCTATTAAGTTCTATATTCATGACTGAGCTGTTGAAAAACAGGAGGAGGAGGGTGGTTGGATGCCTAACTATCATCTCTGCCTTTGAAAAACTCCCGATATTTAAGTCCTCTGCCCCTTTCTCTTTTCCTTTCCTATTCTTTCCTCTCCACCATCCCTTTGTTGATTCCATTCAGCCTGTGAGGACCCACTCTTGCTCTGAGAAGGAGCAGGAGGGAATCAGAAAGCAGCAGTCTCTGAGTCTGCCACGGTGCAGGGAGAAGGGTGGAAAAGAGGTCCTACTGTCTACTCTTCAGCCCAGTTAACAAGACTGTGATTTTATCAAGAAAGCTGGAAATTTTATAAGTCAGGCAGATTAGTGGAAGGAGACCTTAGGGGCAAAAAGAAGACAAATTATGGCTCCCTATCAACTTTTCCTTGCTTCACAGCAACTAACAAAGTAAGTATTAGGTTTTTTTAGCATTGCTCCAAATCTTCAAAATCATGCTTAAATGTTCCAGTAAAATCCTTAGTCTTTCAACAGTTCCCTCTCATGATACCATATTACTGATGGATTTTGGCAGTGACAAATGACAAAGCATGCCTGTCTCTGAAGCCATTCTCATTTGCATTCTTTCCAGCTCCTTAACTGTCCCATTGGAATAAAAAATTAAAATTAAAAGATAACATTTCTGAGAATAATATTTAAGTAACATAAACTGTAGCAGTGTTAGCATGACATTAAATTCAGTACAAAGTACTTTCTGATTCCTCTGGATAGATAGATATCTGGTTTAGACATAGCTGAAAGTGTTTTTGATTAAAACCATTTTTTCTCTGAAGAAAAGTATTTTTAAGGCAAACATTGGTGCCTAGAAAATATGAAAAAAACTTACAAAGTTTTCCTTTAATTTCTTGATTTGACCAGTTTAGTGTTTTGAGACAAATGCAAAAATGATAGCATTTTATATGAAACAAAAATGCAGTACTGATTTAATGGCACTCTTAAGCATGTTTCAGTCAAACTCTTCAGCAGAACATATAAAAGTTCTGAATGGTTGACTTGATTTACCAAGTTGTGGCCTGCTTTTGCTTTTGATCTACTCACGTAAAAGGTAAAACAGTAAGGAATCATCCTTCTTAGGGCTTTGGCTTACAAACGGGTATCAAAAGCCTTTCCTTTTTCTTGTAAACATGATTACATGCAAAATACTAGTAATAATAGTTTTGGAGCAGATATTGTATATTTCTTGCACGTTTTGCAAGAATGAAGCATTTTTTTATTTCACTTCATCGAAATGTATTCTTAAATTCAAAGGATTTTTCTGAATACCTTTTACAGGCACAATTGTTATCCTTAACAAATTCTTTTCAGGTTCTTCTATTTGCCCTTTCTCTTGTGTTAATGCCCTGCTAATGTATACATGATTGCGCCTATGCCTGATTTTGTGAACTGCATCCAGTCACAAGTATGGTACTGGGCATGACATATTGCTTAAGAAAGATTAGGCAAAACCTTGCTTAAATAAAGAAGGACTAAATGTTTTTTTAAAAAATTTCCAATTTCCAGGTGTGCACAGTGACAAACAAAGTGATGGTAAGAGTAAAGATGGTCCTTCCAATGAGGAAATTCAAATAAAATCTCGTAAGTACGGGATGGGCTTTGGGACCTCACGGGCAAGGCTTGGGAGCAGCACAACAAGGAGTTTAAAATTAGTACATGTACATGAGAAATGTTCTTTAAAGCAAGGTGTACAGATAATGTAGAAGCCTTGGAAAAAAAAATGAATAGAGTTCTAGGAGCCTGGAGGAGCTATACCTGCAGTAATTAAGAAAAGACTGTTGGGACATGGGCCTTTGCTAGTGAAAATAAAGAGAGAACAGAATAGTTCAAGGTCATTATGTGAGAAAAAAAAAAAACAAACAGCACTGACCAACAGCATCAGAGAACAGGAAATGAAAAACAAACAAACAAACAAACAACAACAACAAAAAAAACAAACAAACAAACAAACAAAAAGGGGGCTGGTGATACGAAGAAGAATTCAAAATTCACAAAAGTTGTGAAATACAAGTGTTCAGGGGGGCAACTAGATATGGAGTAGGGAGAGAGTCAGAAAGATATTATCAATAGTTGAATCTATGTGATTTTGTTTGGCATAGAACAGAAAGTTTTAAGGAACAGTAGTGAAATAAGGGAAGGGAGAACGTGTAATTACTAGCAGTAGCTGAGCTGTAAGAAAAGACCTCAGATACTAGTGTCAAAGCTGATGTGAATGATTCTCTAGACTGGAAATCACTGTCATTGAGAGTAGATGGTGGAAAAGAAAGAGGGTGGAGAAGTCTTATAGGTTGGCCAAGGAAACGTAAGTGGTGACTTTGTCAAGGACTGATCAGGGACCAGATGCTGACCATAGGTGGTGAGGAAAAAGATACAGAAAGAAGCTGCTGAATATAGTGAGCTTGTTTTCTCTAGGAAAGGTCATTTTAGCCAGAAATAGTCTAGTCCTTTTTTTTTTTCTTTTTTAAGATGTGATTGTCTAGATTCAAGAATCCTTACATTTTCTTGCTAAGACTTGTTTAAGTAGGAAATGCGTTAGAATGACCATTTCTTAGTATCCTTTCAACAGGTAAATATGGGAAAGAATAGAAAAAGGCAAAGTTTTATGTGTTCTATAGCATATGTCTATTATTTATGCTGAACTACAAATCCCATATACAGATGTGACACCATCAAGGAAGAATATTTGATTTCAAATATTTTCAAAAGAATGTAAATTAAGGGTCATGGAAATGCATTATGCAGAGGAATATGTAGATGAAAAAGAAAACAATAAATCATCCTATTGACAGTAAGCTATATTAAACCGTTGAAAAGTCTTCTAGAGGAAGTGCAGAACCCCCATCCCTTGAGGCTTTTAAAATTAGGCTGAATAAAACAGTAGAAAACTATAGTGTGGGATATGATCTTGCAATGCTAGTAGGATAACCTAATTGATCTCTTCCAGCTATAATTTTTACAATTTAAAATCCATGGCTTGGGTGTTTTGCTGCCTCAGCTCACTGTGGGAATACAATGATTGTGGGTTTGAAAGAGTGGTCAGCAGGAAAAGAGAAAAAGAGTTAATGAAAGCAGAAAAAAGTGCCTCCCACTAGAGAGGTAACTGGCGGTGCTAACAAATATCTCAGCAAGTCTGATTTCCCATGAGGCCACCTCTGATAGCTAGACCCAGGCAGCCAAACCTGAATGGAAGGCAATAATAATTAGATTCTGATGAGTGAAGGACTCACAAGAGGACCAACTTTTCAGAAGGAGTTAATGAAAGGAGACGGAAATACCCAAATTTTCCAAAAGATTTAAAAGGGAATTTTACTATGGAATAGTCTTTTAAGTGGTTATATCTTCCTTACTAACCTATGGATGTTTATTCATATAAGGAGAGAGGGAGTAAGAGACAGAGACAGAGAAAATGCCTTGCACTTTAACAAAATTGATCACAGCTGGGGGTTGTTAATATGCGTGCATTTCCAGTACAGTAAGATTCAGGGTGACCCGTGGCTATTATTCAAAGTCAGTATCAGACCATTTAATTTTCTGCTTCAGTTCCTTTCCTGTTCCTCTCTCCGACCTGGGTGTTATGGCCATTCACCGTCTTCTCTTCTGCTATTCTTCCTCCTCGTTTGCTTGTTCTCTCAATGGTGTTTTAGGACACTGAAGTCCCCCAGTGTAATATCCATCTTCTTGAACTAATCTCAATTTAGAGCAAGTGCTAATAGCTCAATAAGTGTTTTATGACCTATCTCCATGAAAAAAACTTGCACCACAGATGTGAATGTATTCACTGCTCAAAATTGCTGAACACTGTACAGAATTAATATTTGTGCTGCTGGTGTGGTGTCTCTTTGTTTTGGGACAGAGTCACCAATTGAACCTTTAGAGAAACACCCAGCACCCATTTCAGGAGAGGAAAAATACCGAGTCACTGTTAAGTTATCTTCCAGAGGCTACATTTGTGCTGGAAAGATGCTCATCCACTAAAATGAAATGGTTCACTCATTTAGGAACACACATTTTCAGTCCATGTAGTTTCTTTCTCTACTTCTTCTTATCAACAAGCTTTTCTTCAATAAACACAAGAGTTGTATTTTATTCATACATACCATGCAAGCTACCCTGTCTCATATTTCAGTCCCTGAATGTCAGTTTGTCTCCAGGCTCTGCCTATGCTTCCACAGGTATGGGTGCCATACTCACCAGTACTATACCAGTAACACGCTACTACACTGTTGTACACACTACTGTTACTGCCAGTAGCAACAACCGGCTGATCCCTCCATTGTCCTGGGCAGACTGTTTTTTCCTTCCAAGAAGCAGAGCTCATAGATTTGAACAGTGAAAGTAATTCAGAATATTAAAAAAAAAAAACAAACAAACTAACAAAAAAACCATAAAACTGCTTTTGCAATATGAGGAAGAAATTCTGAATGAAAATATTGTCTTTGCATGCATGGTTGTTACAGTAACACATCTGCAATTCTAGAAAATAAGGTTCCACACAAATATTTAATGTGGCGTTTTTGTTTGTTGGTGATGGAATATTGCTCATATAACAGAAAATAAGTGTTGTAATGTGTCAGCATGCTGACTCCAAACATTAAAACAAACTGATGTGTATTGCAAGTTCGCATAACCAGGCTTGAATAACCTTTTTGTGGCATATGAGTCACACTTACTTTGTAACCTTCTGTACAACTGATCATATTCCTGCCTGCTCATGCTATTCCCTTCTTCCACATTATCCATAGGCAGAGGTATTGCCTACTATTCAAGTCCAGAGACTCCAGTCTATTGACAGATAAACTAGCTACCAGCTCTTAACATCATGTTCCCAATGGCAGAGGACACTAATTCAACTAGTACTTCCCATTACCCCCTGCAAACTGAATTTTCTACCAGTTCCCTGGAATAACTCTTCTCCTATGTTTCAAAGCTACAAGTTTAGCCTCTTTTCTCCCATGAACTGTGCTGCTCATCTTACGCAAATGTGTGATTTGATGCAGATTTCCACTTCTTATTGTAATTCATGCACTACATCAATCCTTGCACTGATCAGTGCATGAATAAGATGGGTTGCTTTGTGGTATTTTTCTTTATTTTGAAGTTAACCCAGTGCAAAAACTTCTGTGCCATATAGAATCCAGCAATAGGGCTTAAAAATCTGATTTTACTTGCAAGGTATTTTATTTACACACAAATAGTGAGGTAACAAAATGTCAGGCATCATTCACACCTGTAGGATAAAATACTGTTTATAGCCTTGTACAACCTCATACTAAAAGCCATATAATTTATGGTGCATTTACAGCACTCTAAAGGCCATATTTGTTCTTCATATGTCATAACTCTCATTTCTTGGCTCCTGAGGCTGTGAAGGGATTTATTGTGTCATCTCAAGTGTAGTTTCCCAGGAAGAATGAACAGTTCAGGCCACTAGATTTGCCATTTACATCTATCCTGTGTGGAGCTGCTATACAAACTGTAATACCGCATTAGGATCGATAGGATACTACAACAAGCTGCTGTTTCTATATGGTAATAGCGACGCCCGTCTCTTTTACTGTATCTGTAACTTAGAAACATAAAACTTGAGGCAGATCTTGGAGTGGCCAGGCCTAGACCAACAGAAATAGAGAAATGAAGCACAGGAAAGCTTCATTCAGAAATATTAATTGAGCCCTTCTTCCTGGTACTACAGAACAGATCAAAAGACCTTATTTTGACCTGTATTGTTTTCATACGGTTGGGTGTTCGTCTTCTCCCATCGGAATTTAAGAATTTTCTCCCATAAGATCTTTACATCTGTATCGAATACCAACTTTTTTAATGGATAGTGCTATTTCAAAGCTCTTAACAAGGTTACTCATGAATAAAAACTGGACTTGGGAAATATCCTTGAGCAGAATTAGTCCTTTCTTTGTATCAGTGCCTGAAGCAGGACATAAACCAAACCTTGAAATAAGAGAACTGTTTAAAATGTTTTTGCTAGTGATAATAGTTTTTCATATATAATTTATATTACAATAGGGTAGGTTTCATGCTGTCATGATGTAGGTATCTAAAATTCAAGAATGGGATTCAGTTGAAAACTTATGGACAACTGAATGTCCTAGAATATCCCACCTCATCACCAGTTGTGCATGTCTCGCATCCTAGGGCATTTCAGTTGTCAGTAGTTACACATCTTTAGGTAGCTGAATGCCACCTCCAAGTATGTAGCCTAAGAAAGTCCTCTGGGTTCCCTCTGTCATCAGTGATGAAAGAGAAAAGTGTCCAAAGAGTTATTTCTTTCACTGATCTTTAAAATCTATAGCATCTACAGTCCTCTGGAGATACTTAGCTGTTCATGTATCAAAGAGAGTTTAAACAACAAACTAGATTAGATACCAAACAAAAGGCAGCTAGGATGAGACTCTGTCTGAGATTGAGACACGTGGTACTCGTTTCTACATGACTATACACTGGAGAGAAGGACTCAGAAATCATCTTTACCTTTAAAAGGATCCTTTGCAGCCATATTGCATTCACAACTGTACAGAGGGACTGCCAGAATAAGACTGTACTTTTCCAAAGAGGACTACTCCCAAACCACATAGGAATGATTTAAAAGCGTAGCTTAATGTTTCCTCGTCCTCCTGTTCACACAAGAATAAGTATGTTATTCTCTTCAAAAAGGAATTGCAGATTTTCTCTCAGAAAGCTCACCAAACACTAAGGGCATTTTTTTCTCTCCCGTTTAGGTGTTTCCTAAACAGTTGCTTATACCATGAGGATGTCGCTTCAAACCTTGACAAAATAAGGGCTGTAACTACTTACAAAGCTTAGCCATATGCAGTTTCTTTCAATGAGTTTTATAATTCAGTAGCCTTTATCTCAAATAGCTGCAATGTCAAAACCAGGCAATATTAAGTGTGAGAGATTTGGGTCTTGGATATTTGGTCCCCTTTCATTAGAGGCAACTGGAAGGAAGTCACAAATCTAATGGCAGCAACCTTCACTCTTGACATGTCTGCAGAGTGCTACATGACGAGACCAGAGCATTAGGACTACTGAAATTTTCATTTTAATGGTACATAAAATGTTCTAGTTTTGCCTCTACAAGGCAACTGGGAGAAGAGTTTACAGGTGGTGACGAGCTTATAAATGCATAGTGCATTAGAAATATCACAATTAATTCAATAAATATTTTTTATGAAGTGCTTTCTGAAGCAACTGCTAAATTAAATGGGCCCCAGAAGTGCAGTAGAGTTAGCAATGTCATTTATAACTGAAAGGAGGAATGTAAATCTTGTAGCAGTTTACAGATGTTTTTATTTAATATCTGTAATCCAAAAGATCTGACAAGATGAGGCCACCCCAGTGTTCTTCGATGGCAAAGCCCCTAGGGCTTCTACACTTCGCAACAAGTAGGAAATCCTTATTAATCCCTTTAGCGTTTGTTGTAATGACATTAATCGTGATGAACTCTTCCAGTATTAATTCGGATGTCATATATAATTCCAAAAGAATCCCACTGAAATTTGAACAGAACAAACCTCATCTAATTGGAGTAGGAATCATAAAATAACTCAGTGATTCAATTTTACTTAAAAAAAAATAATCACAGCTCCTTTTTAAAACCTAGCCAAGTTAAGCGAATCTGTTAGCCTTTGGAATAGCATTGATTATATTCAGTTTATTTGTGGCAGACACATTTATGTGGGCCATATTTTGCCATGCAATTCATCATCTATTATTGGATTTAAAGAAATAAAGTGTCTGAGCAGTTAATCACTGACTTGAACTTGTTATTTTATATACCAGACTTTATGTCATTATGCATTATGTTTACTGCATGTGTAATATGTCTAATGCGCTCTCCAAAACAATCCAACAAAGCCTGTTTACACTGTTGCGTCTCTGCGTAGGGGTAGTTCAAGTCTGGTTTTGAGGACAACTCTGCAGAACATTAGGGCTACCTCCCATATTCTGTTGTGCTGTTGTGCTTTTTTTTTTTTGCAAAACATGCTAAAGAAACATTTCCATCTATTCCTTATACACAAACATGATATACTTCTAGTGTACTTATAGCAAAGATTTCAAAAGTGCAATCCAGATGCTCTAAATTAAATACACAACAGAATCAAACCCTCGTAAAATACAGTAGTAAGTAATCATGTTATACATGAGCACCACATACTAGTAAGAGGTTCAATCTATATCCTGCTTGATTAGCATTTGAGCTAACAATAGCTAGAGGTGAGAGAAGTAGGTAATACATCCCTTGGTTTCTCTTTAGTCAAGAGCTGGCGGCTTTGCTGAGGAAAGAGTATCATGACAGCCAAAAAGAGCGATGAGACTTGCTCTGGAGAACAGGAGTTCTTCAGCGAGGAAGAAACAAGGAAAGATTTTTTCTTCCTCAACTTCACACTCAGGGCAGAACGTAGCTTTTATGGAACGATCTTGAACTGCTGGCTTCGAATGAAAGCATTGTCATTTGTTTCAGTAGATGCAGATCAGATCACTAATTGGGTATAGAGACTGGAGTAGACCAGAACTCTTTCTTGAAAGACAAAATTACTAAAATGTATTTGTTTTCTGTAACGTAAGAGCATGTATTTTGCTATTTGAAAATAACACTTAAAAGCTCCTGAATGTTTTAGCAGGACTTTTAACTTAAAATTACTTTCTATTGATACAACAAGAAAAGAATGTTAGGCTAACGATTAGGTCCAATGGGATTTTCACTGTACTGCAAATTTTACTTGTAATCTTGGGCAAACAATTTATGACTACATGCTTTGAGATATTTCATACATTAGAGTGCAGAGCATAAGGGTTTATTGCTTGGGGGTGTGACTGTTATAGGCAAGGGGGTCCCCATATATAACAACTATGGAATGGCTCTCTGGAAACTAATTAAATGAGGTTGCAAAGAAAGCCAGGACATATTCCTGCTGTTTTCTTCAACACAAGAAAGGGCTGCTCTTCCTCGGGCAAGGAAAGTAGACCACACACCACTGTAGTGCACCATCTTCCATGAATTACTGTCAAGCTCCCCAGAAAGAACTGTTCTATTTTGCATTCAAAATTAAGAATTCTTTGGGTCAGTGGAAAAGTTTGATTATATAAGCCTCTGCTTAATATACTACGTGGAATGAGGGAAAATGAGTTCCATGACGCTGCTGCTTGATTAATTATACAAAGTGTACAACATCCTATAGAAGAAGATAGAGAGAAAGATGCACATGCACATTCCATAATTACCAGGCAGACCCAATGCTTGTGCTCTGAGAGACTCACTTTATTCCTTTAAACCAAGATCAGAAAATTAGCCCAGATCCTGAATTTCAGGCAAGCAGTTACCTCCTGTTTGCATAAGATGTGCAGGTCTGTGTTTAATTTCACATGTTTCAAGGTTTCAGGTTTGCTGCATTTGCTAGTCTGAAGGTCCAGAAAGTCCCATTTTTGAGATACCACAGACTGCTCTTACCTCTGTATTATTAAAGGTATGTGATCATCAAATTTCCTTGGTTTGTCTTATTTTTGACAGATTAAAGGATTCTTGTGTCTGACTACCAAGAACTCCATCTCTTTCCTAAATGCTTTACTGGAGGTAGAGTACTGTTTTCAAATTCATGAAATGTACAACTTCTAGGAAGCCTGGAGAGAGAAATCAAACATAGCATATGTCCCCAGATCATAACAATTTAACTGCAAGATGGTTACTGCAACTTTGACCACATGAGAGAAAACTGATGAAGCTTTCTTACTCTGTCTTCCGTCCTCTGTAACATATGCCTACTGTCACTGTCATTTGTGACTCACTTTGCCATTACTATTTAAGGCAACTAAAATTATTTTTTAAGATTTTTATATGTGAAAGTTGCCTCATTCCCTGGCACCTTCTACTGCTTACTGGAAGTTCCCACACAAATATCCAAAGATATCCCTCATCGACATGAGTTTTTCACCCCTCCCTTCCCTTTTGTCAGTCACACAGCTCACCTCATCCACTTCTCCCATAGTGTCCAGGGAGTGCATGTAACGGTAATGTTTGTTTTTTATTCCCTGTTTTGCAGAGCCCCTTAATCTTCTCAGGGGAAAAAATCCCAAAAAACCTAAAACAAAAACAACAAAACCCCAAAAAACCCTAAAAAGCCCAAAACAACCTCCCCTCAAAAAAAAAAAAAAACAACAGAAAAAAAAAGCTTTCAATGAAGTAGCCTTCCCTCCTTCATGTCAGAGGAAAACAATCAATTGGTATAATAAATAATGACAGAATATTTCAGCCCTAAGAGACCATCCATTTCTATACAACCAGCTATGACATGAAACCATGGCTGAAGTAATCTTAAATTTTAATCAATAGTCCTACTTTGCGCTCATACATCTAATAATATGCTTTCTCAAGTGAACTAGTGGATTTTAGAGCATTAGGAATAAAATATGTGTAAGCACATGGATTTTCAGGACAGGTACAAGCTGACTTTGCAGTTCCCTCTATGCAGGTACTCGCACGGATTTAGACCAGGCATCTAATGATAGAGGAGTGAAAAGCTTTCTGCAGTAATGTAATTAGTATGACCAAAAGAGT
The DNA here is from genome assembly GCF_965231255.1 of Vanellus vanellus. NCBI lineage: Eukaryota > Metazoa > Chordata > Aves > Charadriiformes > Charadriidae > Vanellus > Vanellus vanellus. The sequence continues at coordinate 86,884,521 of NC_138907.1, forward strand.
ACATTGGCACAGACTTCTCAGGCTCTGGGAACCCTGTTGAAATCTCTTCTGTCCCTCCGCAAAAACTTACCCAGGCTTTGTCTCATGCCTTCGCCTCTGTCCTGTCCTCCTGCCTTACTTAAGCCTTCACATTTTATCTTTCTTTTCTCCTTTTGTCTTTCAAACTCTGAACTTCCTGGTATGGAAAGCTCCATATCGAACACTTAATGCAATGCAATCTTTCGGCAACTTAATATTTAAAGAAATACTCTGGATGATAGTGCTTCAAATTCCATGTGTAAAATATAACATTTCAAGGATTTGGAGGTTTTAAGAAAAATTGCAGAGGCTACTATGCTTTCCGTCTCTCTGGTTTATTAGGAAGAAATTTTCCAATGTCTTTTTTCAATAGTTGGGCATTCTAGTACTCAGGAGTGCTGGCGGGTAGAAAAGAGGGCTGCTAATGCCGAATCACCACTCATATCCTGTGCTACACTGGGGTGTCATTTAAGTGCTCGCCTCAGTTATCAGGCGCCCACTACTCAGTACCCATGCCCTGATTTAGAAAACTGTTGAGCTCCCACAGTTTTTCTTCTGACTTCTCATTGTTAATGGCAGTAGCAGCTATGCATTATGAATCACTTCACAATCATTAGATGAAAAGCTCTTTGGAGCCTACTTCTCATTTGCACTAAGAGCCTTTACATTGCTGTGGAAGCATGAGGAAGATTTAATGTGGGTGTAAATGACATTTTTACTTACCTGCAAATCTCTTTTCTGTTATCAGTGTCTTGGATAAATGAAAAATATTTTTACATGGAGAATAACATTTCTTTTTACTAGTACACAGTGTTCTTTGTACAATTACGTTATTCCCATTGAATAACCTTTCTCAGTTCATTTCTTGCTCGTGGAAAAAGCCTGTGATAATCATGGATCATAGGCACAATGACATCTTCAACAGAATTATTAAAGAGACCAAATTCCTCGGGATGATTCTTTCTTCTTCCCTCTCACCATGAAACATATTGAGTAGGAGTCATTTCCACTTAGCTTATACAACTGAAAGGCTAGGAGACTGGGTTAGCCTTTCTTCCTCGCTAGCCCACAGAAAGGATAGGGGTAATTCCAGAAGGAGAGTCATCTGACTGTGTTAAGATAGTAGGGATAAATTTCTTCCTAGAAATTTCCAGCCCAGACAACTAGATAAGACATTTAACAGTAAAGGTTATTGATCTGCAACTCATAAAATATGGACAAAAAGGTATTTTTGGAGGCAGACAGTGACAAAATTCTTTGCTATATGTGTACAGATTTAATGCACTAGCTTCAATTAGTTTGGCATTTTTGTCTTAAAAACTTTGAGAAATACAGTTCTTTGCTTTACAAGCAAACTAAGCCATTTTCCTATCCGGCCAAGGTTCTGTGTCAAAGTTATTGACAGCAAAGACGGGCATCTGTGAGTGAAATTAGTTGTAACCTTTAGCAAGAAAAGCTTCCGTTTGAACACTGTGAGCCTGCAAGTTTACAAATCCTTTGATTAGAAGGAAAGGAACGAGAATAACAAAATTACCTACCTCCTCATTCCATGAAATAGAAGAGATGGAAAAGATTAAAACTGACAAGTGTAAAATCTTTAAATACCACAAAGAATTCTACCAGAGAATTTTCTTACATAGATTATAGAATGACAGATATAAATGGAAATTGAAGAACAACAGATCAGAACAAACCATTTTTCATGCAGGAAATGTATGAAGGAAGATTGCTGCTGCAAGCACACTGACTTGACTAAAGAAACAGATTCCATTCTAAGTCAGGAAAAGCGATATGTTTGTATAATTTTGGTATGCTACATACTCAGAGAACGGGCTGAGCTTCTAAATGAAAAAGATATTCTGTCAGAAAGTTTAATATCTGGCAAACAAATCTAGGAATTTCATCATCTTCCAGGAGTCTAGAACATTTTTTTGAAGTAATGTTGTTTGCAAGTTCTTATACTTTATAGAAGCCTTACAGATTCTTTTTTCTGAATCTAAGCTTTCAGAGAGTTATTTTCCACTCTGTTGGTTACACACAGTTCAACGGGCAAAAATAGAAAAAAAAAATTATAAATACATCAAAAAGAACTTTTATAAAACAGCAGCTGCTCATAACGGCTTTACCAGAGTTATTCATTATAAATATGACTGCACAGTATTTTGCTATTTCATATTTAACAGTTTAACAAAAGCAATCGTAGGAACTCAGAAACATAATGCATCAGAGTTGGATGCATTCCTATGAAGTTGGAATTCCCTGTAATAAGAGTCTCTAAGATTCTACTAGGACTTGAGAAAATCTGCTTTATAATGATTTCTATCATTTCCTGTGAAGCAAGATCTAAGAGTACACATTGCTTTTCTCAGCGAGTCAGTATGTTATTTGGCACTCTACTGGCAATAGTCTAACTCAAGATAGTTTCAAAGTAGTGGACCATGTCCTATAGATATCATTTTGCAGTCCTGCAGTACCTTAAGCCTGTCACCTTACCAATTTCATTCTTTTAAAATAAAGCAATATAAAGGAACAGAATGAGCAATCAGTAACTCTAACGTTTATGTAATATACAAGATGGATAAAAAAGTGTATTGGAAAGTATATGTATTTTCTGTTTGCTGCAGTAGATGATACCCACCTTCCTAAAGGGAAAACATTTTTAAAATGCAGTTCTGTACATTCTGTCCTGTGCGATGCACACCTAAAATAGAAGTGCTTAATTGTATATGTTACAATTCAGAAAGCAATTTATTTTGCATGTGAAATGCCATGTGCAATCATCCAAAGACTGTGCTTCTAATTAATTCATTTTTTATTGTGATCATAACAAAATCAGGTGAAGAGTAAAGGAAGGAGAAGGGAATATTCACTTTGTCAATTTTAGACAATTAGAAGCATGGAAATTAGGAACCTGCATTCTGTAAACTGTCAGTGGGGGGTGATGGGGTGCCTGACGTTAGGCAGTGTTGGACAGTTTGTCTGTTCATGCCCTATAGACTCCCAGTGTCCTTTGCGATCCCGTAAGGAGCAGTTTTTCCCAAGTTTGTGAAATATTCAATGGAAGTGCTTACACAGTCTTACCTTGCTTATGCACTTCGGTGAAACATCAAGACCATATTTCAACTGTGCACTGCTTCCACAGACACTGGAAACAAAAAAGTAAATTAGTAATTTTCTTTAAGAACCTCTAGACCTTTTTGATCGAGATAGACAGCATAATGGCTGAGTGAGCTTTAATTTGTACTCTCCTAGCACCCCGAGTGCTGGATTCACATTGTCATACAGAATTACTTGGTATTCTGTATGAAACACAATTTCTTGCTCGTCTTTTTTTTCCATGCAACCAGCCACTGGGAAATTACTGTCAGAGTCCTGAAATGATTTCTTAATGATTGCTTGTTAGGAAAATGAAATTTCTTTCTTGGTGTCTTTCTCCTTTCTCCTCTCTCTCGGGGAGGGATGAATCCTCATACTCATAATATCAGCTATGCATGCCCTAGCATGGTGAGCATATATTGTATAGATTATTTTCTCCCTCTCAGGACCATTAGTGGCATCATCTAGGAGGGAATAACTGAATTTATTTCAGGAATGGTATGGGGTAGAATAAGAGCTTTGTAAGCAAAATAGGCACTTGAGCAAACAAGAGTATGCGGAAGAAAGATCTGGCTGCATGAATGAGCGGTGGAGGAGAGACTTAAATAAAATGAAGGGAGAAGAAAAACAAAAGCTAAAAGAGAGAACGGAAATAAAGAAGGATCATGCCAGAAAATGAAGACCACAAAGACTACTAAAGAAATAATGGGAAATAATTTGGAAGAAGATACTGAGGCTTGTTTTTTTCCCCTTCCATACTACTTTTGTTTTTAGTATCAAGAGACTCAAAATATTCTCTTTAGTGATAATTTCTAAAGTTCTCCTTTCACTGGGGACAAGCTAGAGTCAAGATACTACATTAAAAGAAAAGCTCAGATTGAAAAAATGTTCAGTGTAATTCATCTGACCTACTCAAATGGATCAGTATATCAGGTACTGTAATTTTATAACCAAATGGGATTTTCAAATTTGCTTTAGGCTTTGGAAATCTCATCAAGTTTTCATTATATCTTTAAGTACTTAAGTATTACAGGAAAAACAATCACTACTTTTCCCTTTGCCAGCTACATGCTACCGAATTTCTTGTTCTGTTGGTGTAACTGTTGTTTAGTCAATTCTCCTTTTCTAACTAAATTGGGACCACCAATGTTCCTCACAGACAACATGTCATTCTACAGTCTCTTGAGAGTGACATATTCCATTTACCAGCAATTGACACAATGACTTAACAAATGAAATAAAAGAAATAAAAGTTCCATCACGATATTCAATTTTTCAAGGCACGAAGAATTGTCTTAATTCTAAATCCCTCACACCAGAACTTTAGCTGACAGAATCTGGCTGGGGACTCCTGTGGACATGCACAGATTTCTGCTACCTCAGGACCCCAAGCAGATGACTTTTAGATATTTAAACCCACACAATGGCATTACTATAACAAAACCTACCTTTGACTTTTCTGTAAAATTCAGTATTACAAAAAATAATCATTTCCAGGAGGTATCAAAGCATATATGCAAAGTCATTTATATTAAATTAATATATCAAATATATCTATATTCAAATATAAAGGCACACTAGACAAGCACATACACATGCAAACATACACATATTTATAAAAATCGCAAAAATCTCTTCTGAACATAATACATATACTTTATATACACATATACTATTTTATCTTTGGATGAATTATTATTTAGAAAACTAATCTGTTGCAGAAAATTGCTCTTATTCTGGATGACATGGCCTGTTAAATGGCTTCTAGATGACTGAAAGAGACATCAAAAAGAAATGCTTGTGATCCATTTTTCTCACTTGTGTGTTGCCAGATTCACACTAGGTGAAGTGTGTTTTAAATAGTTTGCCTTAAGCACTGGCACATGAGCTAGCATGAAAGATTACTGTCCGAAAGGCAATTCATTTATTACTAGCCCTGGTAGTATTTATCACTTTATTCACTTGGGTAGAAAATATGTCACCCAGACTTTCATGGGGAATTAAACTATTGTGCAACCTGACAATAACAAGACTATTTTTAGCAACTCTGACAGATATCAGGTATTTCTGTGTCTACACATCCTTAGTCACAATTCCCTTAACGGGTATTTTGGAAATAATCCCTTGGTAACACCTCTATCAGACCTTCTTGCTGCTTGATGGACAAACAGTTCTACACAGTGAGAGTTACACACCTCTCTACTGTCCCTGTTACACTACAATAGCATTATAGCAAATCGCTACAGCAAATTGTTATAATAACTTGCCATAAAGAAGAGCACTCTACAGTAATCTACTCTTACAGTGACAAACTCAGTGTGGTTCATCCATATCTGAAAGAAAATGTTGCAACCTCTTGGTCAAATGTAAGTGATGGAAAAGGTTTTTCTGTCATCATGATGACAGAGGACCTAAAGATTCAATAACTGCCTAAATTTTGGATTCAAGTAATAAAAATGAAGGAGAGATCTGCAAGTGATATTTTCTTCTGTATTTCTTTTTCCCAGACTACTACTTTGATTTTCTCAGGGTTAGTAGTCCAAACAAATGAATCTTCAGCTTTTCTGAGTTAAAAAAAAACTAAACAAAACAAAACCTTTTTTAATATTTTAAAAACTGGATGAAGTAAAGTCAGAAACATTATTTAAATTAAAATTGAAAATATTAATTTGTTTTTCCACGTAAAAAATACCTGAAAATTAATTTGCACTTAAACATATTTACAGATGCAACTTTCACCAAGGTAATTTTTAACCTTTTTTTATTTTTAAACATCTTATGAGATTTCCATCATTCATCCATTACTTTAAGGATAAGTACTGACTGCTGTATAGGCCATCACCTTCAGGCAATATGCGGTGAAATTTACCATTTACTTCTCCTATCCACCTGCTGGAGCACCCTCACATTTTGGATGGGACTCTAAAGAGGGATATCCCTGGTTCGCTTCATGTTTTGGGACACACATGCCTGCCACAGACGCACAGTATGCACAGCAGCTTCCACCTATTCCTATGGCAATGTAACCTGACAAGTGCTGAGCAGGCAGAACAGCCCAAAATGCATCTTAGAATAGCTTCTACATGTCTCGAATTAAGGGCAAAAAGACTGGAGTTCAAGGCGCCTACAAAGCAAACGGGTAGTTCTGTAGAGAAATGAGGGTTTCAGGACTTTCTTGGGATCCCAGAATCCCAATGAAAGATTCACTTGATAGTGAAGCAGCTTGAAACAGTCCCAGGTAAAAGTATAAGTATTAATGAAGACCGAAAATAAGAGAGGCAGAAAGGCATGCGCCAGTCATAGACTGCGGACAGAGCTGCCACTGGGGAGAGGAAGGGGGCAAAGGTCACGGGAACCTCCCAGCAGGGACTTACTGAGTAAATATCCCAGAGTCCCCAAGAGAAAAAGAGAACTGAGCTGATGTTAAAGTTCTCTAATTTTAGTACTAGCCTATGGCTAGAAGTGTCAATGTCAGCTAGTGATCCAGAAACATTGACATGGATACGTGAGTGTTACCTTTCACAGAGGATCAGAGCAATTAGTGCAGTGCCTACGTCGAATTCAGAACGGTGGAAAATCAAAGATGCTTCTGGACTTCGGGCAATTTTAAAACTGCATTAAAGATCTCCTCTCTGTGACCTTCTATCAGAAGGGATGCTACAGCCTTTGAGGTCTTTGAGACCCTGGGTGTCAATCGATGCACATAGATTTGCATACCCTACAAAGCTAACCCTTTGAAAAGGAACAGTGCTTATCTTCCCGTGTATCTACATGTTCTGTAGCACTTTGCTTAAACAGATATATTAAATACCACGAAACTCACAGAAAACAGGGACACTATACCTCTTTTCTGTCTTCCCAGGATTGGATAGTTTGTTGCTCTTAGAAGGGTGTGGGAAAGGCAGTCTGTAAGGGGATTTCTGCTTATTTCCTTGAGTTAGCTCGCCTTGCTGAAGCAGTACAGAGTTCAGAGCTGGCTAACATCTAATACTTATTAGCCCACCTTTGCAGAAGGCTTTTGCAGCACACAATAACTTCCAGGCTGTTGCCAACACGCTTCTGTGGTAAAACGAGAAAGTGACACCAACACAATCAGTACTTGCAGCTTTGTCTGTGCTGCAGGCACATCGCTGGGCTCTTTGACTCAAATCCTGGCCTCGGTAATACCAACAGACTCTTTTACTTCCGACTTCAATTATGATTTGGATTGAGATTGCACCATCAGAATCCTAACCCCGCTGACTTCAAGGAAACTTAAATTCCTACAGGGTTCTTAGCTTTTCATGTCTATAAGTTCATCTTCAGAACATCAGCTAGTCAGTTCAGTTAAGAAGGCACGTCCAGAGAGCAGCTTGTTCGATCTGTGTCCTAGAGTGAGAGTAATTGCCCTCTGCGTATGTCTATTTATTGGCCAAAAAAGGGATCCTAGGGTTATCAATTTAGGCTTACACAATTAAATAGTCAATTTAAATAGTCAAGTTGGGTGAAATTAATTCCGACCTGCATGTGTAGGTGCCTAAAAAGGATTTAAGGCACATATGTCTGCCACATAGGCACCAGTGGATTGCTTAAACCCACTAACTCAACTGAGCAGTAACAACTGTACCAAAGGGCTTAGACTTTGACAAGTTTGTTTATGCCCACAAGTATGTTGCTGTTATTGGAAATGGCCATAGCTCTACACATCTCACGTGCAAGTGTTTTTGGGACAAGAACGAGAGACACCTGAAGAGAAAGCAATGTCTAAGGGAAGTCAGGCTCTTCAGCCTGTGCTGATGAAGAAGAGGCAAAGGGCTGATGGTCTAATGTTACCTGGAAGCCCCTCCTTAACCTCAGCAGGTTTCACAAACTGGGCTGACCAAGGCAATTATATCCAGAATCTGCCTTCTCAGTGAAGCTGTGAAAACCAGCTCAGGCACTTATCGCTTAGGCACTTACAGAGCACTATGGTTTGAATGAGAACATACATCTGCAAACTAAGCTTTTCAATTCATAAAGTTTCTGTTGCATATATAGCTTTTGGCACCTAAACCACTTTTGAACATGGATATTAACTCATGGGTTACATTGATCCTTTAGAAATCCAGATGTTTTTAAGGACTGTACTTAGAATGAGAAGGAAGTACAGGTACCGTAGACTAGGTACTGTGAATAATTCAGTATCTTCTGTACTCATGAGTATTATAAACTGTATTCTGCCTAGTAAGAAATGATGAAGCGTATACATGAGGAATACCCATGCTTGCAAGAAGATGACTGCTAAAGAGCTTCTAGATTTTCTGACATTTTCTACACTAATCCACTGTAATAAACTACTGTTTCCAGAACTTAAAAAATTACTCCAAAATGGAGAAAATGGGCATATTCTCTCAAGATACTGGCCTTATTCAAGGAAACAGCGGGTTTATGCACTGTGTTTGTGACTACACTGTGGTAAGCAGGTGTAATGCCATCAGAAAATTAGATCTTGACATTCCCCGTCAAAATCAACCTGATTATTTTCTCTGATGGATTTGTAGCTAAGTGCTCGGTACATTGCTGAATCGTGCCCAGCCTGGGCTTTCATTTTGAGTGAGAGTATGAATAACTGTTATTAATTCCCTCCCGTCCCATTTAATATCCCACTGGGTTCATTTGGACACGGGATTTTTTTTTTGGTGTACTGACAAAGTCAGCCCAGCAATCAAGCCATTTTTTAGCGTACACCAGTGTTTCTGCATTTTGTCTCACTTGCAATTTGCAGAGGTCAATGTTAAAATGCTTTTCTATCTACAACTGATCTTAAACTATAGGCACAGGCTTGATTTAATTTGCTGCTAGTGCTGCTTTGTAGATCCATAAATGTTAAAATCTGATTATATTTTTCATTGTAAACACAGGCAATATATTGACACCCAAACACGTAGCTTTGAATGAACTTTTCACAATGTTTAGTTGCCTTTTAAACTCTTAAGATATATTATCCTGTTGGAAAATATTAGAATACCAACAGTACTGGACATAGCACAGGGCCTTTAGAAAGAAAACCAAACAAGCAACAACCACAAAATGGAACTGACAAGCAAAAGAATTCCTAATTTATTTTAACCACTTAAGAATACCCGGAATATTTCTTAAAAAGAAAAAAAGAAAACACACACAAAAAAAGTCAATTGCAGAGCAACCTCTTCACAAAGCAACTAGGTCTTTGAGCAGTAAAGGTCAGGATATCATTACCTGAGGACATTCTGCTAAAGAACTAAATAGCATATGCATTTTCTAAAATTTGGATCCCATTATTGTGTGGTAATATTTATTCATTCTTAAAGTATCCATGTAAATATCCACTACACCTCAGAATATCAAAAATGTGTGCATGATTGTGGCAACTCTGAGAATCATGGGCACAAAGCAATATGCATATTCATGCTCAGATATACTCAGTTTTCTTTAGTAATACCAGTTATTTGTACAGTGGACCAAGCTTTTATTTCCATAAATTATACTCCAATACATCACTTAATAAAAGCCTGCATTTCTGTAAGTGTTTCACATTGTATTTGGAAAGTACAGGAGACATGTTAAAGTAATATGCCCTGGAAAGAAAATATGAATCTGACTAACAAAATTCTGCACATCTTTTTTTGAACATCCATGTACTGAAAAATAAGTTATTTGCTTTCTCTTGTAAGAAAACAGATGAATGGGTGTTTTCAGAGAAGATCTGACATATTAACCTTAAAATTTTATTCGGCATTCATGCTTTTGAATACCATGCATATGTGTCCACCAGGTCTTTCTGGGATTGCTAAAAAAATATTCCAGATCATTGTGGCTTTTTACAGGGACGACTTTCTTACTTTGTGATTTAGCAGGAAACAGAAATGTGGCACAATGAGAAAACAACAACAACAAAATGAAAAAAAATCAAACCACAAACCTCTAACAACAAAATTCAGAGTGTTTTATTGAGAAAGCATTGCCAAAAGGCTACGGCACACCTTTCCACTATTTCTCAGTATGTAATCACATAGCACACATTGAAAATTACATTGCTAAATGAAAGATCTTCTCACAGGTGAACAAAGACAAAACTGTAATACAGAAACATAAGAACACAGTGTTCACCAACATCATGCAAAGATCAGAAAATTATCAGAAAAAAAAAAAAAAGATCAGCAACCAAATAGACTACAAATGCCAGCTCTGTGAGGTACAGTCAGGTGCAATGATTTCACTTTTCAGGTGTTAAAAGACACAGCCTACCTTTTTTCCCTAAGTGGTTCAAGAAAGGCAAAATACTTTTTTCCTTTTTCATCTCACCCATCATCCCTTGAAATCAGAAGAGCCCTGACCTAAAACACAGAATAAAATGTTTTGAGACCAATTCACTATTACAGCTAGGCATGTTCCATGACTCCTTAATTTGCTAGTACATTTCTGGATGACTTGGAACATCCTTTCACATATCAATCTCCTTAAAGTAGTCATTAGGGCTTAAAATTGGCACCGAGGGCCAGCTACAATGTATTCAAGCAAGACTTGGTTAAAAGGAGTTTATTCTGAAAGAGGAAACAGCAATTGAGCTGATATGTACTGAAGTAGGCAGATTGCCAAATGCCAGGATATACTGAGGTCCTCCTCTCCTTCCCAGCTAAGGACAGACAAATGTAGTTAGATGGGCTGTAGTAATTGGTTGAAAAAGACACTAGAAAATATTAACGTGCTATTTTTCCCTCTGGCAATACATTTGCCCAAAAGTAGGGACAGGTGGCTAAAGTCCATCTTACAAATGACAAGGAGGAACAGGGTTGTTTTGTTGCAAGTTTAAACAGTTCAGCCCAACCCTAGATGAGACAGAAGGCAATTTTCACGTCTCAAAGAAAGTCAATTGCATTTGCCAAGGCATACAGATCATGGATAAGACTTTAATTGTTGTGCAGTATGACCTTCTCTCAGAACAGGAGAGGATCATGAAAAATGTCGGCTTTCAAACACATCTTTGGCTGGAAAAAAAACCACAGTGTTCGCAAGATTAATATTGTGCTAAATGTAATATCATAGAGTGACGCTAGAAACTAGTCTGAAAAATCCCAGGCTGACACAGGCTAGGAACTACAGGAGATTCCTACCACACCTAGTAGTCCAAACCAGCAACTTGTAGGGTTTTTTAGCTCAACAGATTTATTTTTTCTCACCATTCAGGGAGCAAAAAGGGGGACTAAACTGAGGAGAAAGCACCTAGGAGGAACACTTCGGCCTGAAAAAACATAGAGCTGCTGTATCAGGTTCTTATTACCCTTTGTAATGCAAGGAAGAGGAATTTGTCAGGAGAAAAAAGAAGTTTGCCCAGAAGCCTCTGAACTATTCAGAGGCTCCAGCTATTGTTAGCTGTGTAATGGACCCCCAGCAGGGCTGTTGCAACTGTCTTAAAGGAAAGAAATTGATGGCTGGTGGACTAGTCCTTATCAGAGCTGAAAATGTGGAAAGTGAGAAAATAACTTTAAGGGATCCTCTTTTATTATTTTTTTCCCCTGTAAATATTGCCATTTTCTATACCAAGAGCAGGCACCGGAGGTGGCTCTATAGTTTAAACAACACATTTTAATTTCTCACACCCAATTTTATCTGTGTATTTCTACTCATGTATTTAGAACTCCACAACAAAGATGAAGGTTTCCTTTACTTGGAGAAAGGCACTTTATAAATTAAAGAAAAAGTTAATAAAACTTTCCCCTATTCTTCAATAAAACCAGTTTGCTATAGGAGGGCACATATTCCCCATTGTACACAAGAAAAGATATAGCTGACTTAATCTATTGAGCTCTGCTATCTCCTTAGTGCTATTTGTAGAACCATGCCCTCATTACACATTGAATTCTTCATTAAATGGAGCCACCACTTTATTATCAATCAGATTTAAAAGTGAGTTTGGGCTACTATGGCTACGTTTTCCCTGAAGTGTTAGAAACTGTCGGTTTGTGATATTAATCCAATATCTGTTCACTTCACCCCAGATCCCAAATCTAATGTTTTGTTCAACAGAAACAAATTGAAGCCTTAGAGATGGGGATACTTCAGCTGAGAAATTGCAAAGCTGTGACCTCAAAAATCTGCAGCACCAAGGGACAGCCTAGAATCAATGTTAAATCTTATGTCGATAGCTGGGAACTGAAGGTCACCTAAGGACAGAGACAACCAGGTTCTCATAAAAATTGAAACCCCTTTGGTACGAGGTACAAAAGGGGCTCAAGATATGAGGGGGTAGGCAAAGAGGTCACAATGCAGAAAAAAGCCCACCAGATCAAGGAGATACAATGAAATAAAGAAATAAAAAAACTGAACGGGAAGAATAAAACCACAGATGACTGTGGGAAGACTGCTGATGGCACTGCTGATGCTATGAGTAGGAAGCAGTAAAGGACAGGATGGTGCATGATGAAACGTGGGGAGAGAAAAGATGGAAACACAACAGGGAGGTTTCCTGACATAAAGTTTGAGGAAATATTTAGAGTTAGCAATGGGATGCTTTGTCACAAAGCAGGAGCATTGCTCAAAAAGCGGGAGCATGAAATATAAACTCTGTTTAGCGTGGGTACTCATAATTAATGAGCTGCTCTTGCTTGTTAGCATCATGAAAATGTGCTGCAGGGAAAGTTTTTAACAGGACCTTTTAACATTAAAATTTATCCATACAACACAGTCATTTTTGCACAGCTAGACAGTCACACTCCTTTTTCCTCCTCCTCTGTGCTGCCTCTCAGCTGCATGTTTTCTCACAAGCGTCTCACAACCCTTTTACGCAATGAGGCTTACGGAGCCTGATAGTCACTTTACAGCAAAGCAAAGACATCAGTACTGTCACATACAATGCAGCTCAGCAGTATCCTCAGCTTCTGCCTACTACTCACGTCTTTCTGTTGCATCTCTGCCACCTGTTATGTAAGTCATGCAGTCAGTTCTTTAAAACAGATACTTCACCTACAGAGGCAAAAAGGCGAGAGAGTCCTATTTTGACCCAAGACCCACTATAGCCAAACAAGTAACTCAGTGTAGAATAGGTAACTTAAGTCAAGACGTGCCTTTGGGCCTTGAATTCTTCATGCTGGAGACTGTCCAATGGAAGTCAAACGTTGCTTTTGAGGAAAGTAGCCAGGTATGGCTGCTGTCCAAGGACAAAGAAGTACAGGGTCAACAAAGAGCTTACAGAAACCTTAGGTGTCATCCATTTACTGGGTTTGTCAGCCAAAGAGAAGGTGCCTAAGGCAGAACCTCCTTCTCACTGATTTAATTTTCATGTTTGTTCTGATTTAGTAGTAAACTACGGCACTAGTAGTGCATAGTATATCTATATTACGAAGATTTTGTCTGTCAGCCCAGGGCAGTTACTGTTTCCTTTTTTTTCTCTATCAAGCTCACCCAAAGCTACAATTAAGCCAGCACATATAATTTTACATGTATGTATAGCATGCCTGAACTCGGTAGTCAGTGGGTCAGTTTTAGCTTCAGTATCAAATATATGCTAATTGATAAAAGTTTGAGAACAATCCGTTTTTCAATTTTTACTTTTGGCCTTCTTTTCCCTTCAGACCCACAGCCTGAGAGATAGCCTCTAACCCTGGAGTGAACATTATGTACCATGCAACACGGTCATTATGATGTTTATGCAAATAGTGAAAGTATGAGGTGCCAGAAAGAAGTATGAGGAGACATGAAGAGATAAGAAAAGGACAAAGGCTCACTCTGTTTCAGTTTATGCTCATTCCATATACCAGAAATCTTTTGGTTTCTGCTTTTAAGATTTTTCTCAAGGTGAATATACACTAGTGAACGAGAAAACAATTAATACTATTAAATATTAATAAACAATAACAGAGTAGAAGATTATGAAAATTAGCTCTATTTTAGTTCTCTAAGAAATAACTGCAGTAATGGAACAGGTTAAGTCCATCGCTTTTTTCCATGTGAGAAACTCGCCAGCCAACATGCCTATGACTAAAACTTATCTTTTTTAGTGCACCATAATGTTAGTGTAACGTTTTCCCAGAGAGGCAGAAAAAATAAATCTATTTTTGATTTATTTAGTTAAAGGCCATATTTAATGTACCTCTCCCTCTAGTGATAACTTCCTCCGTCTAATACAGATACCTTATTTTTATTATCTTCTTCTATTGCCAGGATAAACACCAGAATGCCCACTGACTAAAACTGACCATGTGAACTTTCACCCTCTGTATTTCTCAATTAATTTTACTGCTGGTAAAATGTACTTTAATCCTTCTTTTTCCTCAACCAGTAGTTCCTCATTTTTCTCCACAACTTTTGGTGGTCCTTCTGTGGGTTTTTTTTTCATGGGAGGTAAACAAAAATTCATTGATTTCTGGAGGAGAGGATACAATAGTTTTTGCATGCGTTAGTGACGCCTGCTCAGACACACACAACTCCTCCTTTTATAATACCCAAGTTGTCTCTTTTAAAATCTTAGGTGGCAGCAAAAACATGAGCTATTATTTTTATTTCTGAATATTTGGGAGGTACTCATGCACTACAGTGCTGAGAACTACGTAAGTACCTGGGCATAGAGATGATCCCATCAGACTCTTCAACAATTTAAGCCTCTCTCCCATTGGCTAATAATACCAGTTAAGTACAGTTCATGAAAATGAGATTTATTCTTTTCTCTGTGTTCATGATTAAAGTATTGGGATGGTTTTTTCCTAAGACCATTAGTTATACCCTTTCGCCTGCAAGTCACCCCTCTAAGGCACTTACTTATTGACATATAAGCCTAAATCCTAAACATACTTTCTATTCATAGCCTTTGTGACCCTCCACATAGCCTGCAGACTGCTGCCGTGTGTTAAGACTTTGAGTCTGAACAGAGGAAATAGGTAAGTTTCTCTATCCTTTATCCCCTTTACAGTTATGTTTTTTTTCTCTGTTGAAAGGCCTCCATTAGATCTCAAAACAGCATTCCTTTTTCTTTAAGAAGGTTGATCAAATACCGAGGTGACCTGTTTGTTTAATTTTTGCATATTTTTTTTTAATAAAATGCTTATGCAAAGATTTTATTTTTTATTTTTTTTATTTTTTTTTTTTTTTTTTTTTTGGAAAAGAAAGGACCACAAAGTATGTGGAAAAAAGAAGGGTACAAACAAAAAAGGTTTCAAAGACATGACCCAGCGTCCCACTTAAGTGAAAAAATGTCTAGAAGGAACTGCTGATGTTCTCACAACTGGATAAAAACTGAGGATGTTTGAGAAAGAAGAAAAGCTCTGAAATACTGCAGAAAGTACTCATCTTCTCTAGATCTTCTCTTGGCCTTCTGTACAGGAACTGCTGATATTTTCTCACAGTTTTGAACAGGATCCAAAGGGTGGTATTCATCTGAGGGAGATGGGACAGCAGCATTTCTACAGAAGAACTGGAATTATTGGCTCAAAAATTGCTAACTCTCACATGAATTTAAAAAAAAAAAAAATGTTCCCAATAGCATTTTAGACAAAATATTCAAAAGATGAATGAATATGCACAACATTTCGGAGGAAAAGGCTGAGCTAGCAAACACTAGCATACACTGCTTCACAGTAAATGGATTCCAGAGACTGACGTGCTTTTTGCATTCATTCAGTGACAGATCAGTCTAGGAGAATGGTAGCATCTGGATGAGGGCAGATGGCTAAACTGTCAAATAATGACATTTTACAAAATTTCAGCAGTCTAAGCGCAATATGGTTCCAATCCCAAAGGCAGACAGGTAAACAATGGTGCAGAAGTTGTATCACTAGCATATAAGATTATTGATTATCATTATTCTAGGGGAAAGAATTCTTCTTGGAAGATTAGGCTGACAGGAAGATTGAGGGCTCTTTCAAAAAGAATTAGGTGACTGTTCTCTGGTTTTGTTCAGGCATCTATTTTGCTACATTTTCACCTCAGAAGTGCTTGTTGTGACGAGCTAAGATAAAGTGAAATTTCTGAGGGTAAAGATGTTCAAATCCACCGTTTCTCTGTGATTCATCTTTCACTGCAAAAATTTGCATTGGGTAACAGAAGTGTACCACTGAGTCAAGGATAGCTGCTAAGAGAAGTCCTTACAACATGAATGCAATTGGAAGCAAAACAAATCTTATCATCTACATATTTCAGAGGAGGAAATTAATCCATGAAGATATAAGAAAAGAGTAGTTGATTCTGTGAACTTGCATAAAGACAAAATTTAGAATTTTGAATAGTCACTCCTAAATCTGTAGAAAAACAAGCTTCTGTAAAGAACAAGGAGAAAGCTTTTTTTTGTTTGTTTGTGGTGACTGGCATTTGTTTTGGAAGAGAAGTCACAAAACAGACAAGTTAAGAGAGACTACTTCCACTTTAACTAAGAATTTCTATTCCTCTTGTACAGCAGGCACAGCAAGGTATCTTAGCGATGAAAAGATAACCATAACCTACAGTTCACAGTGTCATTCTTGAAGAGAAAGTGGAGACTCCCAGCTGAAATTTTTACATCTGTCAATAACCACTTGATATCATCGTCTGTGCAGTTACTTGAGTGATGGTGGAGCCTTACAGAAGTGACTGAGGGGTTCTTCTTTTTCTTTGGTCCCTGCTCCTGGTGTTAATGTGCAGTTGTTCCCCAGACCTGTGTATACTGGTATGTGTAGCTTTGCAGATTGCCAGTCTATCACTTGCCCTGTTAAACTTACAACTACCGGGCTCATACAAGTACCTTCCCAGAGAATGGGCAGACAGACCTGTGAAAAACAGATAGGCAGACAGACAGACCTATCAAAACAGAAAGAAAAAAAAAAAAAAAAAAAAAAGAAAAGAGCTATTCTGCTGGAAATATTAATAATATTAAAAATATAAATTTTTCATCTGCTTTTCATTAAACGCATATATAAATTTCTGTGCTTTACAGTGCTTGACAGATGTGATAAAATTACATGCGTGGTGTGAATTAGCTGTAGTTCAAGCTAAATAAAATCAAAATAATACTGATTGGCAAGGAGAAGACTTCAAAAAAGTAAATGAAGGAGTAAGGCAACCTGGTTTTTAGAATTGTATATTATCGCTGGTATGGTTCTTAATGTGTATTTCATATTAGATTCACATTTTTTTCTGAGTTCATACTTGGCAACAGTAACTCAGAAGCTATTACTATTCCTCTCAGATGCTTCTTTTACCATTTTTATTGACACAGTGATAATATTGAGGATATCTTTAAGAGAGATTATTCTGCTTGGCTATATCACAGCAATATCCATAGTCTTACCATCTGCAGAACAGAATAATCTAACCTTGGTGTGTGTTGACCACTGTAACTGAATGATGTCAATGCATGTATCAATGCGTATGTTATTAATTACGCAATAGTTCAGAGCCAGAGTGCTAGTTGTGAATTAAGCAACATTAAACAGTGCAGAATCTCTTTTTTCTCCATAGTTATAGTCTCACTCTTGACACATGGATTAAAGCTTCCAATGTTAGAGCCAGAGTTTTCTCCAGAAAACCTTATTCCTTTGGGATTTTCTTTTCCCAGTAGAATTATTATTGTCTGAAATGGGACTTGAACTTTCCAGTTGACTCTGATAACAGGCATTACCAGAGGGCAGATGGTATAGGTGGTATAACTCTGCCTCAGCTGTGTATAGTGGAGTGAATTCAGATTCTCTTTCTTGCAAAGGAGAATCGTTGCTAACTTCCAGGTATCCAAATTCAGATTTAGCTATCTGTAAATGATTCATTTGATAAGAGTTAATTGTTTTTTCAAAAGAACCAGGGTAAGATTCTACAGCATACATCCAGCTGGTTTTACTCATATTAACAAGAATTCATTTGGTGTGCATAATATTTATGGTATCGTGTACGTGCGCTTCTTAACTGTGACAGTAAGGACAGCAGAATCTGGCTTATACAGTATCATGGATTTTGAGAAGAGTTGTGTTGGCTACTCAGGGAAAAGCCCTTGAATACTGTTGTTGGATATGTTCATAGTGTGCTTGTTCTCATAGAATATTTTATTATTGATTACAGAATTTTCTGCTCTCCTGTGGTCAGTGCCAAAATTTTAAAACCATCGTCCCAAGACTAAGTTCAGAAGTAGCATTGATCATGGTTTATATGCTCTGTGTGCAGTCACACTCCTAAGATAAAGTTACAGCCTGTTACACGTTTTACTGATCTTCTTAGTCTAAAATCTCTATATTTTGTTTATTATTTCTAAATTAATTGGCAACCTCCATTTAGGCAAGATAAATAAGCTATTTCTTTCATATAAGCTGAAAGAAAATAATACTGGAAAAGATATTAAAAAGTGATTTAATTCATCTCGTTGCCAAAAAGCGAGTAAACTATAGCTGAAGTACTCCACAGAAACATTTGTCTAACCTTTTGTTAAAGCCTTACATGACAGAAATTCCACAACCTGCCTTAGGTAATATATTTCTACAATCAACTACCTTTACTGCTTTTACCTGTCCGAAATGTCACTAGCTGCAATTTAAGCCCTCATGGACTTCATACTTCAATTAGGAGTGGGATTCAACTATCTCTACAGATAGACCTCAGTTTCCTAAACTTCTTGAATCAGCTTTAAAAACCCTGGCAGATGACAAAGAAATTGAAAATAAAAATATATACATACAATGGATAAAGGCCCTGCTTTGCATGGGTTCACAGGGCAAGCATGAGACAAACACCATGGTAGGCAATAATAGAGTAAATTATTTTCTATATTACTGTCCCTAAAATAGTAAAAGATTAACATGTTAGTGTATTTAGGTAAATAAACTGTCATCAACCCAGCAATCAAACTGAGAAAATGTGAGGGTGGGATGAATCCAAACTACATAGGTATAAGCTAATTCATATTCATAGTCTAAAATATTTCATATTCAGAGGGATTCTGAAGATAGAGATGCCCCAGAAAAAAAGAAAGAGTAATATATCCTCAATAAGGATACTAGTCTGTTAAGTCAAAGCAACTAACTGGTTAATGGGAGAATATATTTTGGGGGATTGAAGTAACTAAGCAAAGTACTTGGTACATGGTACTGAATAATGATATGCCCACATTTGGACGATTTCATCACCAAAAAATACAGAAACCTTCTCATGAGATCTAGTTTCTTTGTATCTATCATCAAGACTACACAAAGGAATTAAATCTAAGTTGTGGTTGTACCTTCAAATTTGAAAACTCACCTAGCAAAGGAGAACTGTGTTGTACCTCACTGTATTAGCTCAGGGTGTGAACTTATGTCTTCTCCCTTCAAGTGTAATAAAAGTCATGGTAGGGATTGTGAGGGAGTCCTGATATATTAAAATAGTATTAGAGATTTGTTTAGGCTACCAAATTTCACTTGAAGTGTCTACTTCAGAGTGAGCTGGATTGCACTCTGGGTTTCAGTGAACAAACTGATTAGCTTGCCATTGACTACAAAGATAGTTCAAGTATCTGTGATTGCGTGCAGACCACTCTGTATTAAATACCTAATGCAGATGCTTTAATCTGGAGCTGAATTTCTCCACAAAGTGGGACTCAGTTGCCTAAAAAGCCATCTAGCGCCATTTCACATGCCATGGCATACCTTACCCAGCTTCCAGATGCTACTCCAGAAGATCGAGAGGACACTGTAGACCATCTCTGCCAGCTCTATAAAGGTGTCATATACATAGCTTCATTTGAAGTGATTACTAAATCTTCCTATAGATGTCCAAAGATTAGTTGTCTAAGACTAAGCTAGTCTGTCTTTATTCCTTGTATATTCAACAAGGAAGAACAGGTAATCAGCAAGAGCAATTCATTTAATTCATTAAACAAGACAAAAACTGGCTTCTGGACATGCTTATTTTTCTCCGATAACTATAAAGGGAATGAAGATTGTCTCACTTAGAATAAAGAAAATTCATATTTAGATGCCTAAACTATGACCTAAAGAGTCATCACCAAGAATCGTGTAGTCAGTTCACTTTTTTGGTGGCGCTCAGCCACTTATGCATCAGTCCCTAGAGTCACGTTAGAGAACCTAGGGTGTCATACCTGGTTTCCAAGACACAAGTCTCCTGTTTCACAAGCCTCCCACCCATGCAGATGTCACAGGTACCACCAATCGTAAGAGACACCTATGTTTAGGCACCTGAATCCTGCTTTATGGGTTTACAGGTATGGATGTAGGGGTAGAGGTAGAGAGAGATGTATGGATAGAGGTAAAAATCTGTCATGTTCATTTGATCACCAAGAGGTTCTAATTGTCCTGACCTTGTAACCATGCAGCAATGTCAGGGTACACTGTGCTGCCAACAGACCACATCACATCAGTGGGCAGGTCCGTATAGATATCCGCATCGTGCTTCAGACTGGAGATGAAGACATTTTTGTGGATAACACAGGGAGTAGGAGGAGAAGAGAACTTGTAAAGAAAGATCACAAAAAAGATGCTTACATGCTGGTCAGAGCAATTAGAGCCTGGCAGTGCACTCAGGACCCTGGGAAAGTCAGGGTGCTTTAGTTTGTTAGGGCTGTAACAGAGAGAGCTACCCAAGATATGCAGGAGAGTTATAGGTACAGTTCATGCTCACTTATTTTTTTACCCTGCAGCACATGACGAAAAGTCTATCAATCAATTAAACTAATGGCCTATAAATATGGAAGCAGTAAACCAAATATAAAATAAAAATATTTCATATATTCCAGAATCAACTGCTGAAATTTACTGACACAGAAAGTTATCACCAAATACTGCAGCTGGAGTCTTAAAAGGGTTGAATAATTTTACGAGCAGTTGCAGCATTTGTTGTTATAAAAAGCTGAGACAAGAGTGCATCTAGAGCTCACGCCTCAGGGCACAGGAGTGGATCACCTGCCATCAGGATGGGCTTTTTCCCACAATGTATATCACTATGAGGTCAGTCGAGTACAATGTGGTAAATTTTACTTTCCCCTAATGCATCACTTAATGGACAATTACCAGAGGCGTGAGGCTGGTTTGAAAGGAGCAGTGGTCCATTCTGAAACAGCTGTAATGAATACATCAGGGGGCAAAGTCCATTAAAAAAAAAATCACGTAAAGAATTATTTGTTTATTAACTGTATTTTATGAGATAAAACAAATAGAACCTATGTTCATGATCAGAAAACCCTCACAACAAATCTAATTCCTAAAATTAACTTATTGAATGAGTAGTGCTAAAGCCTGGGTCACTAAAGGAGTCTGAATTGTTAAGGAAGAGACAAGAAGTTATTGATTTGACCTGAGCACTGTGCAGAACCTATATGAAGATGTAAATCAAGGACCATGCTTCAATAGTAAACATTATTTACTCTAATTCAGTATCCTTGTAAGAATGAAAAGCAAAGGAACTTATGCATTTCAGTAATATCTGCCTTTAGACAAGGTGAGTTTATAAAAATAAGTAAGCATGTTAAGAGAATTGAAAGGGAAGTAAAAATGTTAAATACTTTATGTGGGTGGGGATTGCTTAAAGCCAGTGGGTTAGATGCTTAAAGTGTATACTGCTCATAAAAAAAAAACAAAGGATTTTTTAAAGACGATTAAAAAAACTGAGATAAAAAAAAGTCAGCAAAGGAGACAGTAGAATTAAAAAGAAAACTTTTTTTTTTTAAAAAAAGACATGTAAATAAGGAAAATAAAAAAAAAAAGCATACAATTTGGCAAGTTAAATGTAAAACCACCATACAACAATCAAGAAAAAATCATGGGAAACTCCTAGTAGAGGCACAAAACTAATAATAAATATTTTCTTTAAAAATATTTAAAATAGAAAACCTGTCAGTAAGATGACAGATGTGATCAAGGTGCAAAAAGAATCCCCAAGGAAGGTAAAGACATAGCGGAAATACAAAATAAATTCTTAGTACCCATCTTCATATTGGACTAGTGACCTATATTTTGGGGGGGATACTATATTAAACTAAAACATCAATAGGAGAAGTTTTGGAAGAGTAATAAAATAAACAGTACCAAATCTTCCAGACCCAGCAATATTAATTCAAGTTCTAAAAGAATACTATATTGGTGAATTACAAACTCTGATTGCAATTTAAAATTAAAACTGACTTGCTACCAAAGGAATAAAAATTCTGTAAGGGTGAATGTGGGAATCTTTATGCCAGTCTGAACTCCTTAGTTAGCAAATTTGTTGAAATTAATGTGAAGAGTAAAACGAGTAGACATATGGATAAATGTGGTATAATTGGGAACTGGCAGCACAGCTCCTGTAGCAGGAAGCCATGTCTCACAAATCTATTAGACAACATGAACAATCACATGGAGAAAGATGTCCCAATAGTTCAGGAGAGCATTGCCAAAGATCCAACCCTAAGTCAGACAAACCTGAGTAAATAGCTCAGCTCAGCAGCGGGCAGAGATATGAAGTTGCCTTTCAGAAGTACAAATTAGCCCAAGTGCAGAGCCATGCTGATGCACCTATAGAGCCTCATAATCTGGCGAGAGGCTATTCAGCAAAAGCATGAGGTGCTTGGCAGCATATTTTGTTGCCCAGCGTAAAGAAGACATCTGTGACACCGGAACAACTCAAGAAAATACAGCAAAATATGAGGAATACCTCCTGTTCAGGGACCTATGTACAGTCAAACTGAGGTCCGTACTTAGAAGTATTGAGGTATTCAAAGACCGTGTAAATCACACAAGCAACTTTAACCGTGTCACTAAATCACAGTGGAAGGACATGGCCCCCTGGCAAAAATTCAAGAGATCCTTGCAAGAAACACACAAACATTACAGACAAGCGTGTTTTGGGCTACATCTATCCTACCGGGCTGTGTTATGGGCTGCATCCATCCTACCAGGCTGAGCCAAAATAAGAAATCTAGGAGGTCAGAAGATTATCATAATACAAAGCTTTTAGAATAACAGCAGAGAGCAAGAGGAAGCCCAGGGGCTCTGCTCCCCATCAATAATAAACCAGTTCATTTTTTCCAACGGTCAAAATGGTTTTCTGCTTCTGTCATCAACAAAGGCAGGCTGCTCAGCAGGGCATGCAGAGACCCACCACACAGCCCCAAAACCTCCATGGATCGCTCTTTCGTCAGGTCTAGAGGAGGTTTCAGAAACTCGCTTCATCTGGTGAATGAACGGCTCAGAGCAAATGGAAGGATACCTGCTCCATCAAAAAAAGAGCCACCAGGCTCCAGTTATGTTTGTTTGCTGTCTTTCTGCCATCCTTCACCCCTGCAGCGTTTGGTAAACCTCCGCCTATTAAGTTGGCAAAGCAGAGAAAAATTGTGATAATACACCAGTGGTCAACAAGCCAGCCTTTAAAGAAAAACACTGCCGATAAGATAAACAGCTTGTGATGTACTTAATTACAATATTTCATACTCATTTAGCCATCTCCACATCACAGCACTAACAAAGTGGATTTCAAACAGGAAATAAGACTCCTTCCCACAAGCCCAGAGGGCTAATTATAAAATAGCAACCTACTTTCTTTTTTATTTTTTTTCCTTTTGGTACCGAGCATATTTTTTTTCCAGTAGAATTTATTGAGCTCATTACCAAGCTGCTTATGAAGTGATTTGAAATGAGGCAACATTAAAGCATTCTGAAAATCCCTTGTACTTAGTCATCTTGACACTTTGTTTGAACTTGAAGCATTAATATGAAATAACTGCAGCAGCCCCATATTTCTGATTCTATTGTTTGACAGCACATTTAAAAGCTAAAAGATGATATGATCAAGGATTTTTAATCAGCACAGTAATTTGTAGGAGTGTCTCAAGTATTCAGAACTTTGAAAAGACCAAAGGGACATGCTTGTGAGAAACAAGACAGGTACAGTGCATGCCAGCCTGGAATAACATGGCGATGTGAAACAGGGAGTACAAGCACTGCTGGAACTGAGGGGGGTTTTATTGCTTTTTACAGGCAAGACTGAAAATTGAAAGATACACATCAAAGCCACTAAAGAACTCCACACACTGTACCTTATTAGCCTGGTTTTACCTTCTGTAATCACATTATATAATATGCATCACCAGATTAACCTGCTTGGGGTCAGCGGAGAGGCCACCATAAATATATTTGAAGTGAAGCCTGTGAAGGTTTTCAAAGTGGAGAAAAAAATCTATAGCAAGGAGTAGTAAAATCCATGGAAATCTATAGCGTATTAAAGAGAAATCTGTGAATAGCTTTGCTTTTCATCGTTCCCCCACACACATACCTGTGCGTAAGTGTTTGAACTAATAATTAGAGCCAATGGAAATGCTTCTTTTGAAAGAAAGGGTTTAACATCATCCTTCACTCTAACTGCATTCTAATGTTCTGCCTCCCTTATTACAAAGCCTTTAAAGGAAAAGGGAAATCATTTGTAAGAGAACAAATGGGCGCTACTATACAACCACTGAATGTATCGGAGTGTGGTCTCTCCCCCAAAAAGGGTAAGCATCCCCAAATGTGGTATACAACAAAGACGAGGCAGATTCCAGCCAAATGCGTGCATCGAGGGTACAAGAGGCTCTCTCCTCTCTCCAGTACTTTTGGGTGTCGGAGAGCGAGCGATTCGGACCCTTCGTAGGGTGCACTTTGGAATGAGATCTCCTGCCGAACAGCATGGAACATGTGGTCCTCTGCAGTCCTCTTAGTATGCTTGATGGCCTCCTATGCGCAGCTCTAAACTAATAAGGAAACACCGAGATAGATGTGTTGGGCTGTAATCTGGAAAGAATTCATTAGCTAAGCAGGATCTAGCCAAGTCATTACTTAGGAGACCCCCCCAAGGAATTCCCATGCAGTTTAGAGAAACAGCATCAGCCCCTGTTTTCCAAACCTGCACAGTTCTGTTAATAAAAGCTGAAGCGTAAAAAAAAAGCTTGCTCCCTAAAAAGCCAATGCATTGCAACAAAACAAGATGAACAAAGCGGAGGGGAAAGGAAACAAATAAATGCAATGGTTGGCCGGCTGCAGCCTTGACATCTCTGCACCTGTTTAGCCGCTACATGGCTGGAGAATTCAGCACTTGATTGGAAGGTGACTTAAGAAAAGATTTCAAGAATAATGAAGTGTTGCTTTTTCCATCATAATTAAGAACCTTGAAGATGTTTTCACCAACTAGAAGAGTAGCTTCCCTCTCTAGATTTCTTATAGTAATGGCATGCTAATTATTTTCTGCTTTTAAAACAATAAATGTGAACACGAATAAAGTTACCTATTATACATCTATTTGCTTGTAGGACAAAAGCAGTACAATGTTGCCCAAGGTAAAATAGTTCCACAGCTTACACAAAACAAAGAATAATTTTTACCTATGGCATAACTTTAATTGGCTGTTTTCTGTTTTGAAAGGTATAGTTGATTTTATTTGTGTTCCTTTGTGTGTTTTCCACAATCCAACATCATATTCAGGACAATTTTGGATATGCTTCTTCATTCGTCTTCTGAAGGGGAGAGCTAGAGCAGTTCTTCTCATCACTGACAGATCCCAGGGAGGTATTTGGCTCAATCCGCACAACATACCCCCTAAAAAAAAAAAAAAAAAAAGAGAGAGAGAGAAAAAAGCTAATTACTAATTGTGACATAAATATCTATGTGGAACGTGAATTAAATAAAAAGAGGTTATCTTTTAGATAAGGAGTGTTGTATCTCCTGATCTTACAAAAAAGGGTTTGTGTTTTGATGAGTTATTCCATAATTGTCTACAAATGAGGTATTGCCCATTTCTAATTCAGCATGGTGATCCTTATGCTCCTTTTATTGCTTACTTGACATAGTAAAATCTTAAGTTTCCCACTGCTCTTGTTACTAAGTTTAACTTGTTGAACTGGTTGAAAATGTAACATTGGAGTTTATATATAGAAATGAAATGGCAGTGAGTTTCATGTGAAGGCAGCAAGCAAATTCTCTGGAGTGCAAAGTACCAGTAGGAGCAGAGGTATAGACAGCATGGAGCAAGGGCTGCTCCCACTCGTGTTCCTCTGACAGAGATGCCAAGTGGGGGTAAACTCACATTAGCTCCAAGAACTACAGCTGCTGTCAGTCAAGATGAGGTGCTACTAGTGAGCAGCAGCATCGGAAAAGTTCATGCTTTGCAAACAAATTTGGGGGTTGCGGAAGTTGGAAAGATTGCAAAGGTGACCAGGGGGTGAGAGAGGAGGGAGGTCAAAGTTTCCCTATGGCTGCAGATGGAAGTATAATCCCAACTAGCTAATGGCTGAGAATATATAATAACCTGTACTGTCTTTTCATTTTTCAGATCAATGAGACCTAGCATTTTTTCCCCAGCCTCATGATCATCTGTTTTCACTTCTGACTTTTATGAACTACGGCTCAGACATTTTAATGAAATTTAGTCATGGCTGTGCGCAGCCTACGACAACAGACTGACCTGGGAGCCAAGGCTCTTTTTTAAGAGACTCATCTCAAGCTGAGGCCAATAGTAAAACTGGGTTTCCTGCCTCCTAGGTAAATGCTCCAGCCGCGCAGATGCGACATAAAAGCCAGTCAACAGCTCCACCAGCAGCCTGCAAGCTTTGGGCAGAGCAAATGCTCTCAGGCAGTGTTTGGACTGCGCAGCACATAAGCGCAAAGCGAGCCCCAGAGCACTCCTTTTCTAAGTAACATTATCCAGAGATGTGCACCCAAATGTACTGCTTGGTTAAACAGCAGTACATCTCAATATGCACAGCAATAGGACTTCTGTCATTTAAACTGACTTTCTGGCAAAACCTTAGTTGCCGCTGCCTATAGCTTTGCAAGTGCATGAGTGCAGAGTATTCCCGGAGCTTTTTCTCTGTCTTATGTGTCCATCTTCAACATTCAGGCAAGTGCCCTTCTTATTATCTCAGCCAAGGTCCTTCGGAAAGTGCCTAGATGAATGTCGGTCCCTAAATATCATTTTAAACCTGAACCACAGTTCAGGTATCAGTCTGAGGTCTTTAAGAGATTTAATCCCTGCTCATTTCCCTCTAAGAATCTCGACCTTAAAAACCTCAAGTCTCATTAAAAATCATTGATACTAAAATTTCTAGTAATTTCGAGGGATTTTTTAGATTAAAAGGATTTTACCAACAAAGGGTAAACTTACCAGCACCATTGATGTGCTGTCAATGAGGATCTGGACAAATGAGAAAAGATGAACTTCGTAGCAAAATAGTTAAAGCATTAATGGAGGGTAAAAGACACTACACTGGCACGATCAGTTTTAATATTTTGTTTGGGTTTTTTTCCAATTTTGAAGCTGTATTGACACTGTATCCTCTTTCTTGCGTATCTTCAGCCCTGTGGGACCACATGTTCACATATTCTAACACAAGATATTTCTGCTGGCGATGCTGAGTCCTTGACAAGAAGTCAACTAGGAGTTGCAACATCTACTGGAACAACTTTTAAGCATCCTTACCAATCTCAGCCTTGGCGTCTGAGCCTAACACTGACTATGACCACAGCAAGCTGTGTGGCAGCCATCATTTTGGAGCCAGGGTTCCAAGGCATTTCATTTCAGAATCAGCAGAGCTGTGCAACAGAGTTTTGAAGGAGCAACGAAAGGCACCACAAGTCTGGTTCATTTAAAATCATCTGATCTTCTTTCTAGTTAAACATTATATAAAACCTTTTTCAGCTCAGAAAAAAGTCTCAAGAAAACAACTCCCCAGCTGTTTTTTGCTGATAACTACAGCACTAGGAGAAAGCTATAACTGCATTCTCCAGGAATTCCTGACTACTAGCCAAAGCAGCACTCTGTATTATATGGCTGTAACAAGACTCCTCTTAATAATATTGTAATTCATGCATGAAGACACTTTCACATATGTTTCATAGCTCAGCTTGCTTAAAATGCATATCTGTTTTGCAACTCTTACAGATATTTGATATGAATCTAGAGAAGTATATAATCTTCAGTTTAAGCCATCTAAAGGGAAGATATTCAAAACTGATGAAAGCAAGTAAAATTATATTATGTCCTCCTCAATCCCACTTAATACAACAGATTGTAAAAATTAGAATGGGGCTAAAAGGATTGAAGTTTTTGTCTACAAGTGGCTCCACAAACTCCTGTACAGAAATTATCCTCGAAAGTGGAAGATTTATGCATAAATTCAGTTGTGTCATATTCACCAAGTTGACGGTGCTTCCGGACTATGGCCTGCTACTGTTTCCTTCCACTAAAAGAATCATAGAATCATAGAACAGTTCGGGTTGGAAGGGACCTTTAAAGGTCATCCAGTCCAACCTCCCCTGCAATGTGCAAGGACATCTTCAACTAGATCAGGTTGCTCAGAGTCCCATCCAACCTGACCTTGAATGTTTCCAGGGATGGGGCATCCACAGCTTCCCTGGGCAACCTGTTGCAGTTTTTCACCACCATCAGAGTAAAGAATTTCTTCCTAATATCTAACCCAAATCTACCCTCTTTCAGTTTAAAACTGTTACCCCTCATCCTATTGCAACAGGCCCTGCTAAAAAGTTTGTCCCCATCTTTCCTGTAGGCCCCCTTTAAGTACTGAAAAGCAGCAATAAAGTCTCCCCGGAGCCTTCTCTTCTCCAGGCTGAACAACTCCAACTGTCTCAGCCTGTCCTAAAGAAAAGACTTTGCAATATACGTCGCTGGTAACAGGAAGATGTTTAACTATGAATTCAAGCCAGAAACGACTGGAGAAAAGGCCTGGCATCATAGAGATGTCTTCAAAAAAATGTTACTGACATTGAAGCTCTCAAAAAAAAGCTACTTGTACAAGTAATGTAGAATCATAGAAAAAATTAGATTGGGCCAAACCTCTATGGATTGTTTATTCCAACCCTCTGCTCAAAGAAGGGCTAAATTTAAACTTAAATCAAGTTGCTTAGAGCCTTGTTTAGCTAAACAAAAATCATCAAGACTGAACACACACCTATGAAGAAGGCAACCATCTCAAATCTCCCAAAATCCTTTTGTTGCTTATTAGACCTTCTGCAAATTCTGGCAGATAAAGGAAATTCAAGAATTCAAACTTTGCCTGGCAAGGAAAATACGTAATCTGGTATGTGTTCCTCTGTTCTATTGTTGTTGCTAGGACAGTGAAAATTGGAGATCACAGCACTGCATGAACTGAAGCCACACCCCAGACCCTACCTAACAGAACAAAGCTGTCCACCATACGTTGAACATTATGTGCTAAAAGGAAGGTCTTCAGGATTAGTCTGCAGTGCTCAGGAAGTCACAAGAAGTATCAAACAAGATTAAGCAACATATAGTTAATGTTTGAAAAAATTTTAGGTCAAGAACAAGTGGGAAAAATCCCTAGACTTTTTGACAAAGTATTAACTAACAACTGTTTGATTGGATCTGACACTTACGTTGATCCCGTGATTCTAAAATCACATCCACATTGTCACAAAAGCCACAATCATTCTAAATATTGAACTTAATTTTTCTCTCTACTGTGCAATGGCTTTGAACTTCTGCATTTTTTTAACCACTGTAATGAGTACGACTGTGCTTGTAGGTCACATAACACCTGCTCATAATAAGGAGAAATATACCAGAGGATTATGTCTTAACTACCCGGTCCTTTCACTAATACTTTACCACTGACCAATTATGTTTTCCATGTATCTTTTTGCACCAGCTTCTCTTTCAAAGCCATTTCTCCAACTGTTTAATTAGCAACCAGGCAGAGTTAATTAATTAGCTGGTTACATGTGAGCCATCAGGGGAAGCTGGAATGAAAAAAGGCTCTACCGTTACTTCACTTTCAAAAGAACACAACCTGCTTCCTAAAAAGTCTTTCAAACACCTTTTTCCTTCCTTTATAAGTGCCTATGTGCAGTGCTGAAGTTAAGGATCTACCAACTTTTCCATTATAAAGCCATTTTGGAACTCCTGTTCCTTCTGAGCAGCTGAACCAATTCACCTCAAGTTGAAACAGCCTACAAGGTTTCAGCTCAAAGGAATTTTTTTCCCCCCAGAGAACATAGATCTCAGTAAAAAATTACTTCTGTAGGTATGGGGACTTTTTCTATGTTTTTCTTACTATTCTATAACTCAAAACCACTCTTACATTGTTTCTTTTCAAAGATGGCATTTTACAACCCCATAGCATAAAGGAATTTAGCATTTTATGCCCTATTTGCAAAAAGAAAATGTAATAGCTGTGCAGCTGGTGATACACCTTGAAATTCAGTAAAACTCTGTGAGCACTATGTTCTTTTGCACATTTGATCGCACTGAAGGGCCATAGGGATCTATGGAGCACACACTGCATGTAGCAGCACAGGAATGGGTGACAAAAAGGTAGTTTTCCTGAGATAACATTTTTCAAGTATTTTTAAAGACAAATTAATACTGTAGGTATTCTAATTGTTCATCACGTAGTAGCTTCTACAATGAATGCTGTTGTTGTTTTTCAATACTACTAAATAAAAAGAAAATATTTCTGGAAAGAAGTACTTCTATAATGAAAAAGTGATCCATGGAGTGTAAGTTATTCCGCTTAAAGAGCCTGAACTTCCCTCTACCTATTTATGGTTCCAGTTCAGATAAGCCTGGAATCCAGAGTACATTTGTTATTCTTTAGAGCTAGCCACTCTATAAATACTGTTTCATGTCCCCGTGATTTTTCCTCAGGTTCAACAACATTCTGTCAAATTTCAGACTACTCTGCTTTTGATTCTCTTCTGCATATTCATGACCTTCCTCACATCTGGCTGGTCCCATTTAGTTCACCAACAGAAGAAGAACAGGTCACACAGTCATTTTAGGAGTCGGACTCTAAGTATGTGTTTTCTGAGAGAGTTTCCTTTTGTGTCAATGCCAAACTTAGGCTTTCAAAAAAGGTAAGCACATATTTTTTCAGTTATCTCATGTGAAGATACATTCTATGCTTATTTCCTCTTTTTCCCACAAAAGCAACCACAAAGTTTGTTGACATCTCAGAATGAGAAGAGGGAGCAGGGTGCATCAACATATCCCAGGAAACAGTTTTTAATAGTATTTCTGTCTTACTGATGCTTTGCATGTGCTCCAGGGCAGATCATGCGCTCACTCAACAGTTTGGGTTGTTCTCTGTAGCAAAAGGACAATGTTCTCATTCCTGATAAATGACTCCAAGAGCTCCAAGGCAATATTCTGTGTTAATATCAAATGTTGCTATTTCTACTCAACTGGGAATATTTTTAAAGTGTTTCCTTGATGCGTCTGAGCATGATAAGGAAGTGTTAAAGATGCAAAACATTTGACTGCAGATGTGCTACTTCAGTGTTGCTTTTTTTGGATGCATTCCTGTTTTCTGTCCAATGCTTCATCCATGGAGATGAAAAGCAGCCCTAGAAAGCATATAATGGAAAAGAGGACTCACCCACTTTATGCAATCTATGATAGTCAGTAGGTGTCATACAATACGAGGATTTCAGAATTCAGAGTAAGAACAGCATGCATCCATTTCCTTCACCAGAATCACACCAAGATCACACTTACACAAGCAGAATTTGGTGACAGAACTTGAACTCTTCATAGGTAAGAAGAGCAAATTAGTTTGATAAAAGTATTATTTAGATGTATGAACTCTCATGAGAACAGAAACTTACCTGCCTTCATGAGTGTGACTCTTTGTAGATCTGACCCTATTTCCTGTCCCAACAGTCTGACATAGATGAGGCTGCGTGCAGGGGTTGCATTCTTCCCCCTTGCTCATATAACACCCTCTGTAATTATCAGGCACTTTTACAATTCATCTGTAGAAGATTAATGGAATTCTTCTTCCAGCAAGTGAAAAGTTTAGATAGGCAGGGGAGTTACTAACTTGTGTCACTGCAAATGGCTATTCCAAGGTATTTCCAGTCCTCGTAGCCTGTCTGCTAAAAGAGCTTTCTGCTATGGCAAAGTAACATACTCTGTTGTCTGCACCATTATCTTAGCTACCATGGTTTGAAGTAGCTGAAACTTGGGCATACATGCTATTCTTTACTGTTTCTATGATGTGGATGAAATCTCTGGCAGAAGGAAAGAGTGGAGAGATAGAAAGTCTGTTATGGGATGGTAGTATTATACCCTTTCTAGACAACCAAAAACCTTATGCCATCCATGCGAAAACTCAGATACACAATGTCCTAAGAAAGGAAGAGAAGACAAAGATAACATCATAGCCCCATATTTGCCCACTCATACTGAATGACTGGCATTGACTTGTAAAGCAGTAGTGGAGTACAGTGGAGACTAATGGAGAAGCTATTAATCATGATGCTAATCGTGCTGAGAAGCTTTTTGAGAGAATTCACAGTATCACAGTATCACAGTATGCTAGGGATTGGAAGGGACCTCAAAAGATCATCTAGTCCAATCCCCCTGTCGGAGCAGGAACACCTAGATGAGCTTGCACAGGAAGGCGTCCAGGCGAGTTTTGAATGTCTCCAGAGAAGGAGACTCCACAACCTCCCTGGGCAGCCTGTTCCAGTGCTCTGTCACCCTCACTGAGAAGAAGTTTCTTCTCAAATTTAAGTGGAACCTCTTGTGTTCCAGCTTGAATCCATTACCCCTTGTCCTATCATTGGTTGCTACTGAGAAGAGCCTGGCTCCATCCTCATGACATTCCCCCTTTATATATTTATAAACGCTAATAAGATCACCCCTCAGTCTCCTCTTCTCCAAACTAAAGAGACCCAGCTCCCTCAGTCTTTCCTCATAAGGGAGATGCTCCACTCCCTTAATCATCTTAGTTGCCCTACGCTGGACTCTCTCCAGCAGCTCTCTGTCCTTCTTGAACTGAGGGGCCCAGAACTGGACACAATATTCCAGATGCGGTCTCACCAGGGCAGAGTAGAGGGGAAGGAGGACCTCTCTCGATCTGCTAACCACCCCCCTTCTAATACAGCCCAGGATGCCATTGGCCTTCTTGGCCACAAGGGCACAGTGCTGGCTCATGGTCATCCTGCTGTCCACCAGGACCCCCAGGTCCCTTTCCTCTACACTGCTCTCTAACAGGTAGCTCCCCATCCTATACTGGAACCTGGGGTTGTTTCTGCCCAGATGTAGGACCCTACACTTTCCCTTGTTGTATTTCATTAAGTTATTCCCTGCCCAAATCTCCAGCCTGTCCAAGTCTCTCTGGATGGCAGCACAGCCCTCTGGCGTGTCAGCCACTCCTCCTAGCTTAGTGTCATCAGCAAACTTGCTGATAGTACACTCAATTCCCTCATCTAAATCATTGATGAATATATTGAATAATATGGGCCCCAGTACCGACCCTTGAGGCACTCCACTGGTTACCGGCCTCCAACTGGACTCTGCCCCATTGACTACGACTCTCTGGCTTCTCTCCTTCAGCCAGTTCGCAGTCCACCTAATTATCCGATCATCCAGTCCACACTTCCTCAGTTAAGCCATGAGGATGCTGTGGGAGACCGTGTCAAATGCTTTACTGAAGTCAAGGTAGACCACATCTACCGCTCTGCCATCATCCATCCACCTCGTTATTTCCTCATAAAAGGCTATGAGGTTGGTCAAGCATGACTTCCCCTTGGAAAAGCCATGCTGACTGCCCTAATAACCCTCTTATCCTTGATATGCCTTGAGAGGGCACCAAGGATAAGCTGTTCCATCAGTTTCCCAGGGATGGAGGTGAGGCTGACCGGTCTATAGTTACCCGGGTCCTCCTTCTTGCCCTTTTTGAAGACTGGAGTGACATTTGCTTTCCTCCAGTCCTCAGGCACCTCGCCCGTTTCCCAAGACTTGGAATTGCTCTAAACAAGGAGACCACACTAATTAGCAAGTAGGTTAGCGCATAACAGATGACTCTCAGATTTGGGAGCACCTTCACAAGTAGATCCTCCTGGCAATTGAGGACTATGATGACTGAGAGGTTTACATGTTACAGCTTCATAAATTCTGTCAAAGGAACTCAATACCTCTAAGTTCATGTACTCTCAGCCCTGCTCCAAATGAAAGGTACTGAGGCTTACCTTAAACCTTCATGTGAGAGAGAATAATTTGAGTGCAAGGCTGAGACCTTAGCCTCTGTCCAAAGTACAAGAAGATACAACCCACTAGGGACCTCCATTTTCATGCCTGGATATATTTTTTTCCCCAAGAACGTCCTTTGAAACCACTCATTTTCTCCTCTCCTTTCTTCCCACTAAACTGAATGCAGAGCAACTCACTTTCAGCTAAAGCTGTAGTTAATTCGTAGTCCTGTGTCGAAACTAACACAGCCAGGCAGGAAGAGGTTCTCATCTCTTCACACAAGGTGCCCTTGGGACACCTCCCAGACTACAGCTGTATGGTTGTATCGTTCCCACAAACACGAACCCTAGGGAAGCAAAAGCAGAACTTTTTGTTCATTACAAAATAAATAAATAGAACTGATTGAAGTTTTACCATTGGAAATGAAGAGCTGATGCTGGGTGAAGAAGAGGGTTGGAATTGGAAACTCATCACAGATAAGGAAGTAGAATATGGTAATTTCCATGTTTCATCTCTTGAGAGCTCGTCAAAATAAATATATTCAGAGACCACATGCAGATGCTCTCATCATTTTAGGCATTGTGCACAACCATATGAAAAAGGGATTAGCACAAGAGAAATAAGCAGGTCTTTTCTTAGTTCCTTCAAAGACATAACAGAAGGGAGGAGAAGAATCTCTCTCCTAATTAGAAGAAAAACAAATAAAAAAAAATTACTAGACTAGAAAAAAATAAAAGAGTAAAAAGCAAAAAGCACACTCGAGCCTTCTACTGAACTTTTAAAAAGGAACAACAACAATGGGATGTAGGTAGTAGATATTCTCAGAGATGAGAAAAGTGGAATTTTTCTTCAGTCACGGTACAACAATTTTTTTCTACGTCTATGCTAGCATTAATGCTAAGCAATCATTTATTTTTCAGTCTTAGATAAAGAACTTACTTCTGTGCTTGGGTGATTTTTGTATGTTATTTTGATGACAGAGAATAATTTCTGAGGATATCTAAGTTATCTCCTCTGTATTACAACCTGTTGTAAACACAATAGCCAAGCTTTTAGTACCTTGATACTTTCTCTGATAGACATCTCCATGCTGCATCTCAGATTAACTTTCACTATTAAAAAGTATTTTTCAGAAATAATTCCTTGTGCTCTTGGTTCCTTTGCTTAGCTGAGACAATTTGGGATCAATTATAACAGGGGTAGCCAAATGCCGGTTCCTGACCTGAATATTATTTGTAGGTAGAGAACATAGCTGTCCTGTGCCAGGCAGTGGAAGGATGGGTGCCAGCACAGTGCAACTTCAACAACTCTGGGTCACTTTGGGTGTTGCTGTACATCCAGAGCCATCCTGACTCTCCTGCAATGGAGAAATGAGAGTCCCCTGGGAACCACTTGCTTGCAAACTATAGCGGAGCTGCTGAATTCCTTGGCTTTCCAAGTTATGCAGTATGCATATATTGCTTTCAGTGGTATGAAGTTCTTGGCTTATGACTCATGGAGTCGGAAAAAGGGACTACCCCACAGGACTTCTGATACACATTCCTTTAAAATAGTCTATAAGAGAGAATAGTTGTACAATGTTACAGCTGAGATTTTCCAAAATGCGTAGGTGTCCCCATACCCCTGTTCTATATTCACAAACCTTTCAGAAGTTTGCACTCTTTTAAGAGTAGCAGAAGGAGGTTTCCTTAACACCTTTGTAAATTCAGGCCCTACCTGAATTCAAATTTTAATTAACTGTAGGATGCTCTCTTTGCTAAGGATCTTTAATCCTTGCCATTTTTTTTCATAACACCATAGATAATCATAAAGCCAGGTTCTATTATTAGAGTATAAAACTTATTTGATAATCTTCATTCATGAAGGCCCATTGAAATCAATAGAATATCTCCGAAATCCATGCTTTGCCATTTATTATCGATTTGTATATAAACAAAAGCTAAAAAACAACTGGATATCTTGTAGATCACAGGTCATTAAATTTCATCCAGCTACCCCTGCTTTTGTCCTTACCCAGTTATGTTTGACCGAAACACGCTTTCTCAGAAAGACATCCATCCTTGAGATGAGACCATGGAGAAACTAATTATTTCCTTCAGCAGCATGTTGCAGCGCTTAATCAAGATCAACATTATGAATGCTTTTAGGTATTTGTTTTCTTTACATATTTGGTTTCAGCTTTCATATATTGATTTTGTCTTTTCCTATAGTAGGCCCTTTTGATCTCAGGTTTTGTTCTTTTTCTTGGTTGGTTTTTTTTTTTTCGTATGTCTCTAAAAGTCATCAGTAAACATTGCAAGCAAGTTGCCTCTCCAACACCTTTTTAATAAGTGAAACTGATTGAAATCTTCAGACCCTTCCTTTCAGACCCTTTCTACCCACTAACCATTTCTGTGTTTTTTTTTTTCCTCCACACTATTCAGTTTCCAACTTCACCTGGAAGATCTGGAGATCAGAACACTGTGAAATACAGACATTAATCCATACACTGGAAAGCAGCCAATTTTTAAATTCTGTTTATTTGTTAACCTGTTTTCACATGCAGGATCTCCTAAGGCCTTTTTTTGTCATAATATTAAGACAACCCCAAGAAAAGATTTCTCAGAAATGGGTTCCTCAAATTAGATACTTAAATCCTTAGCCACTAGTTTAGTCTGGTTTTAATGGAGACCATTTCAGCATGATTTCCGTGTTCAGGAATTCTATACTTAAGATGTACCTATGAACATCTTGACTTACAAGTTGTTTATTTTTCAGAGTCACTCTGATCAACTCCTGCATGGTGCAACAGTGTTCTTTAGACATTAGTAATTTCAGAGGAGTTGTCACCTCATGTAAAATGAAACTTAAATACTCCCAAACATTCTCGAACATATGTTAATGATACTTGATTTATTATTATTAATGCAGATTCCAGTGGGAGAAGCAGGATCAGTTCATTAACCCTGTCCTATTGATAAAAATGGACCAGAGGCAGACAATCTCACTTCAGTGATGCGGCTTTTTAAGCTTCCCAGGGTCCTGGACCTCATGAAAACCCAAGTCCAAGAACAGATATATGTAAGGAGATAGGAAATGGCCCAGGGGTCTAATTAGTGTTTTCAATAAGCTTGTATCCAAGCTTTGTCTGTATCTACTGAACTTTACTAGTTTTGCAGTGTGAGAATGTCCCTGCTTGTCAAGGAAACCTAGACGAACTCTGAGCAACTTCTCTTCCTTGGTTGCAGGGAAGCCCCAGCTGGCCCCAGCCCCCATAAGTCAGCTCAGAGAACCGTCAGCCACCCCAGGCTTGCAGGACAGAGAGCTGGAGCTGCCTGTGTTGAGAAGCAGACCAGCCAAATCAGCCTACACACTCAGAAGAGAAACTGCCATGGAAGTTGTAACTGAACGCCTTATCTCCCAAAAGAGGACCAAGGAACCAAACCCACACAGACAGAGGAGGCTGTGCAAGTACCATGTTATCCAAGTAACTCACCATAAGGCTCTGACACAGAACTGTCAGTAGGGATGTCCAGGGAGCCCCCTCGCACTCACTCCCAGGGTTGAGTTCATAAGGCTTCTCTCACCAGTGAGAAGAGAGAGACATTTTTAATAAGTAATTGGGGTGGAGGGGAGAAGACATCCTGAAAATCCCCTGCCATGTGCCTCTTACATGTACAAAAAGTTCAGAGGCCGAACTTCATTAGAACTAAACCAGAATTGAAACATTTTTATGGAAATAGTCTGACTTTATCCTCCTTCACAAAACTGAGCAGTAATGCTGTGGAACAATGGCTGTTCGCCCCCTGCTCCCTCTGCTAGTGTTTTTCCAGGTTCCAGGAGCAGCATGCCATGAAACCACTTGCCATACCAGGGGCCACAAACCCACAAAGGGGTCAAAAAGGTCTCTCACACAGAGTTACCCTTTAGCTCTAAGGGTATTCATCTTATCGTTTGACCAGACCTTCCTAGGTCAACAGGACTAAGCTTTTCCTCACAGGGAGATATGTATGCCTTTATATCTGTGGCTAAACTTTTTTTGAGTATTTCTAGGCTTATTTAGCTCTTCAGTTGGACAAAAAGTACTGTGTCAAAAAGATGACAAACATTTGAAAGCAAACTCTGTACTTTCATCACAGACTTTCTGATCTAAGCTTCAATTTTAGTGAGAGACTTGTGGCTCCATGACTGTATACACATAAGGAAAAACTTTTGACCTCCGTCCTTCCTCATAACTGTATTAAAAGGCAAAAAGCTTTTACTTTTTTTCCCATGAGGAAGATTTCCTTCCCTTTGAAGATACTCCATCAAGATAAAATATTCTTACATCAATGGTTCCATATACTTTCACGTAAACATACTTCATTTTGTTTCCATGTCAATCTAAAGGGAGTAAGGAAGGAACACTCAGAAGCTGATTTTAATAAATTAATAATAATGATTCTATCCTGTTTAAGCTTCTACATGTGCTACTTGGTATAGAATAACCTCAGGCTAAGAGAGTCTTCAATGAAACCCTTCAAAAAGGAACATGGATTTGAATTTAACAATGAGAAACTTTATATTTACACTACGGCAGATAAAAGAGATGTTATCTGTAACATGAAAGCTTTAAAAAACATTAAGCCTAAAGTCAACAAAGAGAAGTACAAGCAAGTGTTCAAGCAACTACATAAGCATTTGCACCAAGATGACAGTAATCAGAGAAACATCCATTCAGACTGGTTGAGGACTGTAACACTGACTATTCCATCTGCATTTGAAAACGAGTTTGGCCCTGAGATGGAAGAGTTCCCATCCTGGTGAATTTCTTCTACGGGAAACATAAGGACAGAGATTTGTCTTTTTTCAAGTCAGGGAATGAGGGAAGAATACACCTGATGAGTCAAATTCAGCTTTCTCCCATCATCGGCTTCTGTGTAGAAAATTTAAGATGATAACTTGAGAAAAAAACAGATCTTGTGGGACCTGAGGGTTGGCACAATGGTGAATATGGGAGAAATTTCCTTATCCTTAAAAATGAGAAGTGACATCTCAAAATATATGATTCCTGGGTAGCATTAGCTAAGATTCCAGGGAGAGAAAGGAAATCTGTCTGTAAAGATCAATGGGGTGGCAAAGTTACACCAAAATGTCAAGATGTTTGGGATCTAACCCACAGCCTGGCCAGGGCTTCTAGCACCCCTGAGGTTGGATTTCAATCCCCGCTTCCTTTGTGTCCTTCTTCAAACCCTCCTTTTCCTAAATCAGACAATTTCAGAGCTCTTAAAAGGTCAGATCTACGTGTTTGTTTGGCTCAATAAGAATATTTCCATCCATACGTCTGTGTACAGGCTACACACTGACCCTTTTTAATATGATGTTAATGTTGAAGTTTGAATAAAGCAAGACCTCAGATGTTTTTTACCCCTTGACCACTGTAACAAGGATAATTTGTTTATTGTGTTCTATGGGTGCTTTCAGCAGTAAGTGAAGTTGTTTCAGCCTTACTAGGCAGTTGGGTTGGAGACCATTTTCTACAGCTGCAAGAAAAAAGCTAAAATTAAAACCTCACAAGGGCAGCTCACTCAGCGAAGGGGAAGTCTTTTACTGCTCAACAGTGACACCTCTTGATATTCAGCAGAATATTACTGATAACCTTCAAAGATAATTTAATGCAGTCTG
This sequence comes from Vanellus vanellus, assembly GCF_965231255.1. Taxonomy (NCBI): domain Eukaryota; kingdom Metazoa; phylum Chordata; class Aves; order Charadriiformes; family Charadriidae; genus Vanellus; species Vanellus vanellus. The sequence continues at coordinate 86,924,169 of NC_138907.1, forward strand.
CAGGACACAGTACTGCAGGCAGTGCAGTGTCTCCCAAAGGAAATGTTTTTCTTTCTTGGTTTGTTCAGGAAAAAACAGCTCAGCATCTAACCTATTGTTCCGATATGAGAGGCTCAGGAAATGAAAAAGTTTATAGGGGAGCAGCCCAGAACATTGGATCTGTATCCTCAGAAAATGCCAGCATTTTGATATAGGGCTTTGTGATGAAATTGGAAAGTTTTAAGATTGTCACAAAAGAAAAAGTACTGAAAAAAGACATTTTATCAGCTTTGAGCTTTTCTTCTGAAATGTTAATATTTTGAACATGAATGTTGAAACCGATATCTCCCCTGAAAATTTTTTATTCATTCAAACCCTACTATTTGTCAGAATTTTTTTATTATCAAACTTTTCATATGCATAGCTTCTACAAAAAGCTCTACTCAAATGTCAGCAAAGAATCTGACTACTTGCATATTCAGTTAAATAGAATTTGTAACAGCCACAATTCCATTTATTAACTCTTCAAAGTGCTACTATACGGCAAATGAGAATTCAGGTTTAAATAAATGCCAAAGACCTGAAAGACAGAACTAAAAGGAAACTAAGCCTCTAACGAGTACCCTTCCAGCAGGATATGGAATATGGCCTACCTTTCTGGTAGCTGGGTGAGCTGGCTCTGAGACTCTATTTGGGACCCAGCCATGAAAAGTTTAAATAATCATCCTTTCTGGGCCAAGTACTGAGTGTTAGAACAAGAAATTTTGGCTCACATTTATATCTACAACAGATGTTGATTGGCCAGCTGAAATTTGTTCATGCATTTTATGAGTAAGTGTACCCTTTTGCCAATTCAACAGAAGCATTTGTGAGAAATCCAAATACATACATTTCTGCTGGAGCTCTAGCTTTATGCTGCTTATGGTACAAGTTCATTAGTGAAATAGCTGTAGATCAACTGAAAATAGCTTGGCATTTAAGTATCCTCCACTGGCACCAATTAGCATTACGGAATAACAAGATCTATGAAGAAAATCTCTGGGGACTGTAGCATAGATAGCAAATGTGTGAACAAAGAGTTAATTCCTAGGTAATAAATTCTCAAGACACTGGAATGACTTAATTGTGGATGGGTTTAATAATTGAGTGCCAATAATAGACAGATTGTAAATTGGAAGGTTTATTTCAAAACCAGCAAATGCTGCACACAGAGAGTGTAACAGTCAAAGAAAAAGCGCTAACCTACAGGGAAGAAAATTTGAAAGCTGTAGGGAAGATTTAGGAGCAGCAGTGGTTTTAAGGGCACACTTTTATGTCTGCCATTATGTTTTAAGTGGAGCCCTAAACAGTGCCTACCAGTAAAATGTTGATACTTCATTGTTTGTAAGAAATCAGCGGTTACTTTTGTTTAGTAGTAGAGTAATGCTTGGTGCTAAAACTCTGGGATGCACACTATGTCTGCACACCATAACAAAGCCCTACTGCTCAGGCTCTGCAATGTGTCTTGGAACTAAGCAAATGTGAAAAAGCACATCAGACCTGGAGAAAACAAAACGCCAGAGGTGAGACACATGACTCCTTATTTCTGGGCAGTGAAACCATTTTAATGATGACGGGATTACTTGTTGAAATATTTAGAGAAAAGGTCTTTGAAAAATCTTTTGGCCTCAGCCTCTAGATATATACACATAGGGACATCTAAATAGAGCCAGGAATATCTTAATGCTGATTTTTGGAATCACATTTTAGCACCCTATCTATTTTCAGGGGCCTTTATGAGGAATTAAGAGGATAAAAGTATTTAATTTTGTGAGTTAAGTGCTTTATCTAGAAGTGGATAAATTCCATTCCTCTGCTGAAATAGGAACACCTTCATATAACAGACAGTTCCTAAATAAAGACTCACAGACTGGTCTTTTGGTTGTTCTTTGAGAAGAGAAATATTTAAGTTTATACTTATTTGTTTTCAGCCCATATAGCTAGATTTATTTTTTTGAGCAGATTTAATTCCATGAACATACACACATGAAAACTCTCACACACAGAGGAGAGACACGTACACAAAGGAAAGAAAAATAAATTAGCCCAGCATATAGAGCACAACGTGATACCTGGAATCAGATGGACACACAAGCAGATACTAAATAATCCAATACTACTGGAAACTTAAAGCATCTAAAAGCCAAGGATGTGTCCTCAGTAATAAGTATTTTTGTCCCTTCTTTGACATCTGTTGACCTACACGTCTGACAACAAACAATTACTCTTATTAGTTATGTGCACTTAAAAAAAAAAAAAAGTTAGAAAAGTTCAGACTTATGGCTATAAGACAATTTACCAACACTCCATTAATCAAAATATCTCTTTAAACTTGTGTGCAAACACAGCGGTATACCAGCCTAGTTTTCTGGTGGATTTTATCTTCCCTAACTATAGACAACTAAATAAAAATTAAGCATCTAGTCTAAGCTAGCCATCTGGGCTACAGTTATAACCAAAAGAGAGGCAAGCAGCCGGGCAGAGAGAAGGGCACATCTAGAGAGTCTTTCCCTGACATCTCTTTTTGCTGTGAGCTCTCGGATAAGGTAGCTCTGGGTTGCTCTGCCTGTCTCCCTCTTCTGACTATCACTGAAGCCTAAATAACTGAAACGCATCTCTCTCTTTTAGGTGGTTACAGCTAGATAAGAGGTTTTTCCAGCCTAAAAGTTACACCTCCACAATCAGTTTTTGGCACCTTGTTTAAACAGACCCTTGTTCCTTGCTAAAGGCACAAATACCCCATTATTTAAATTGCATAAATGAACAAGCTAAATATGTGCCATACAGCAACATTTCTTTTACCCCAGGTAGCACATCTCTCTTGCTCCTTCTAAACAAAATCTGTGAGAGCAGGCAAGACAAAATGAGGCATGGGATGTCCTGCTTTCTGTGGTTTCCATTGCTCTGGATTTACCATAAGAATAGTGCCACTCATAGTGTTTTGACTAACAGACAAGACATAATACCTCCTGCCCCTTCAAAACAAATAATATGCCTTAAAATAAAATACTGTAAAGTCAAACCCTCGTTTGTAAACTTGAAAAGTACATTTTTATGCTAGAAATGTATAATTGTCAAAAGGACAGTTTAAAAAAAAAAGAAATTCAGCTTTTTCTTGATTTTAGAGAGGCCTTGAAGTTATATAAGAACAATCATCTTATTTCTGATGAACAAGGGATAAAATAATATTATTAATATATTTTCTTGAAATCTTTAAAGTTTTATAAATGGCCCATGGAGGTTTATGCACCAAGGTCACTCTGTCTCTTTTCATTCTTTTAATTATCTAGTTCCAGCCCGATACACTAGCCTTACTAATTGGACACAGAGAAATCCCTTATCAGTGAAGTTAGAAAAGGACCTATGAAAAGGGTGTGGGAGACTGCTGTAAATCAAAGAAGAGGAACTGAACAGAAGGAAAGCCAATCAACTGTACCCCTCCGAGCTGTGAGTTTATAGGAAAAGCAGAGCCTCGTTGGATAGAGGAATAAGTGGCCAGCAGGTAGTTACACATGCCATTGACCTCTCCCTGATAGGTACCGCTGTGAGGGGAGCCAAATGCAGACTCACGCCTGCCCTTAGTTTCTTGGGGAAGGGAAGATTTTGAGCACTAACTTGGGCTTTGGTGTGTGTAGGTGTCGAATATCGTGTTATTCACGTCCATTCCCATATACCCCAAAAGCTTGTACATACTCTCTCAAACCCCAGTGAGGGAATTAATTGTCCTGTCTGTAGTTTAGCATTTTCACGCGCATTTGACAGGTGCAATGCACACAGTGAAGTCTGAAGCTCTGTCAATCTCTATTTAGTAGCATAAGAAATGTGCGTATCTGTACTAACCCTGACTTTGATTTCTCACCCTTCTCCTTCCCCAGCACTCTTGCACATTCTCCAAGGTTGTCAGTGATCCTTCTCTAAATTATGGCTTGTCATTCGAACAACAGCTTCCTTCCATCTCAGATCTTCCATTTTAACCTTGGATAGTCATGTTAAGTAGTTCACCTTCTCCTCTGCTTGCCTCTTCCATTTCCCGTGACTTAATGAGTCTCTACGGTTTATATACTAGCATCTATTTCTTTTCCTTCTGCCCCTAGATGTTTTTCCCAGTGCCCAAATTCCGGCCATCCACAGAGATATCCAGAACTATCTCTAATTTTCCCAAGTTGTATTTAACCTGCTGTCATAAGGTGGTTTCACCTAAAAAAATCACATGACCAGCAACCCAATATTGTCCTTGAAGTATAAAGAGCTTATACACATTTCAGAAATACTGGACTCTTTATTCACCAGAAAATATTACCAAAATAAAGAAATCCCATAATAACCTCAACCAGAATTCAAAAATTATACAAGAAAGAATATTAGAACACAGGAAGTTCCGTTCAAATACACGGAAACAGTTCTTTACGGTGAGGGTGACAGAGCACTGGCACAGGCTGCCCAGGGAGGTTGTGGAGTCCCCTTCCCTGGAGATTTTCAAGACCCGCCTGGATGCAGTCCTGAGTAATGTGCTCTAGGCAATCCTTCTTTGGCAGGGGAGTTGGACTAGATGATCTCTAGAGGTCCCTTCCAACTCTGATAATTCTGTGATTCTGTGATTCTGTAATTCAGGCTTCCAGAGAGAACACGAGGATGCTGTAGGAGAAAAGACAAGAAGACATTATATTGCAGTCCTCCTTCTATGTCAATAGAAAAATATAACTCCTGTTTCATACGCATGAAAGTTATTTGGGTTTGTTTGTTTGCGAGACATGAAACTGAAAATTGTGATCATTTTAACTGCTAAAATTTTGATGGCATTGTGCCCAAAAGGCATGACGATGTCTTAGCGTATTGGCAAAGTGCTGGAAGGCAGACCATATTCCATTCACCTGTAATTGCTTTTACACTTTTGTTTAGCTAACTTTCTTCCTGTGGCACGCTACTGTGGGATTTCATAGCACACCCTGTGATTTACATCCAATTATCCCTAGCTTCTCTCACAACCTGAAATTCTGCACACTTGGAACTATGCGGAAGATGACATGTATGTTGTCCATTTAGGCACACAGCTGTCCATAGCTATTAGAGTGTTATTCTCTGTACAGGTATGAAAGAGTTATTGCTCTTTGCAAGATCTCCAAGTCCAGACACCACTTCATTTGAAATCCTTCTTGTGATAGTAACATATATTTGAAAAATGTGAAGTAAAAAGTAGAGCTCCATGCTGGATACTGGTACCCAACTGGCTACACTGTTTAAATGTGTTCACCGACACGGTGTTGGCTCAAGTCAGCAAGCACTGTACACTCAGCTAGAAGCATAAGTCCTGTGTTGGAGACCACATCCAACAGACAGGATTTGTGCAGCCATTTGTTTTGGAGAGTAAGAGAGTTTAAAGGTGTGCACGCGGACATGCAACTGCTCTGTGCTACTGTCCTCAGTGTTAGAGAACAGTTCCAGCACATTTAGCATCTTCTTTACCAGTCGGACTAGATGATCTTAAAGGTGTTTTCCACCCTAAAAGATTCTATGATTCTGTGATTCTTATAGTAGTAGCAACTGCCGACTGACAAGATCAGAGCTGTCTCTATTCACCTAACTCAGGACTTGGTGGATTTCTAAATTTTAAAAATTCGTAATCCTGCTACTCCATAAATTAAATACTACCATAGTTAAATTACAGCAACATTTGAAAACATGAGACTAGCTCAGTATTAAGAAAGAAATTCAGAAAGCTTTCTGTGTTTGTTTCCCAGAAACATGGGGTTATTTCATTTTTTTTTCTAGTCTTCAATGCTTTCTTTTAAGAAGCAGTTAATAAATTGAATACTTTTCTGCAAAACTTTCCCAGAAGGATATTATTCCCTGTGTATTTCATTCACACTGCTTCCCAGACCTGACAATATCTCTTGGTTTGTTTTGTTTTCCTTCAAGAAAGAGGAATCAAACAACTTTAGACAGAATATTTTAAGGTGGTCAACTCCCGGACAAAACAATCACGACAAACCACGTTTTAGAGAAAGCATTGTCATCTCCCTCTCTTAGCTCTCGTCTCCATTATAAGGGGCCTCTCAATGAATTGGAAATTCCTCCGAGCAGAGACGCATATCTCACCAGCAAAAGTGATATTTTGCCAATGCGTTTTATGCTGACTCTGTGCATTAAAGTTGAAGTTGTGAATAGAGTTCCTTATATCGCTGGTCTTGTCATCATACCCTCCAACTGGCATAACCATAATGACAAAAATGTTAACACAGATGTGGTTTTAGCCTTCCCTATGGTGATAATAAAATGGCTCCTTTCTCAGCTGCCGACAGAGCCCTGAGAGATTTGAAGTTTGTGTGCAACAGGTCCGTGACAAATAGGTATCACAAGAAAGATTCATCTCATCAAATGCAGATGTTTACGGTGAGGTCCCTCCCGTGTCTCAGCTACTCCCTGCAAGCTCTTTTTATCATGTAAAGGGCACATTTACGCTTTAAGACTAATAACAGTCTTACACTTAAGGCTAGTAAAGCTTTACACTTTAAGATTAATAAAAGTGACGAGTAAAGTATGCACCAGAAGCAGACAGTCAGCCTCAGATTAGTCATCCCCATTGTACATGTCTAAAGGTAGCAGAATGGAGTCCTACCCTAGGTGGCTTAGATTTCAATTTAAGTTTGATTTAATAGATAACAACATTTTTTTTCCAGAAAATTCTGTCTCCATTTAGCAGATATTCTAACAGTTATCTGGATAGTTCACTGGTTTTACAATTTCCTTACGATCTCCTTCAATAAAAACTTTTTAAAGCTGAAATGTAAGATTTTATGTCTCATCCATCCTCTATTCATCCAGTTTTGGCTAGTGTCAAAGGTTTGGTGAAACCATAAAAATGAAAGGAAAAAACATCACATATTAGCAGACAAAGTTTGAAGTGGCTGTTAAACTGTTTTTGATGGGAATTAGTGAAGAGTGAACCTTAAAAAACTTATTCTAATTAAAACAAAAAGATAGCATGGATGCTTATCTGAATGCTTCCACTTCTTTTTCTTCTAGAATCAGGTTTAGACATCCCTTGATCTCTCTTAACACTGTTTGGCCTGAACTTCAGAGTGTTAAAAACTGCCTCTTTTATGGTATTTCAGTGTTTCTAATCCCTGCAAAGGGGGGGGAAATAGTTAGCAGGTTTATTTTTAGTTTTGGGCAAAGGTTCAGAACACTTTTCCCATTCTCTCTTAAAAACAGCAATTCAAACTCAATAGCAGAACAGTGACAATATCTTCCAGGCTGAGCTTCTCAGTTCCCAAGAGGAGACAATATCCCCCCTCTATTACAGTAGCCAGGAAGAATGAACAGAGGTTCCAGTAATAAATATAGACACAGAGACGTCTGGTTTCTTTTCTGCCTCAGAAGCTATCAAGAAAATTTAATCAGGCTTTTCTTTTCCAGTCAATCCTCAGATTATTTTAATACTTTCACATTCTGTATTGAAATTCTGTCATCCTCGTCAGTGTTTTTGCCTGATGGCTGCATGCAGTCATTGCTAAACAATTTGTTAAAGTGTTATATTTTTAGAGAGGTCTGTTCGCTTACCACCTAATGGTAATGCCATTTTGCAGGGGTCATAAGGAAATAACACAGTCACGATGAGAAAACAAAAAATTAAAACGAATGGTAAGACGTAATCATGTTCCTATCTCATCCCCTCTGCCTGCCTCTCCCTCTTCTAGGCGGAGAGAAAAATAGCACACACCAACCAGATTTTTACTGTATGTAGAGCTAGCCTGGTGGTTTCTTTCCTACACTAAATTATGTAGCGCTTCTGCAGAAAGTGCGTACAAGAGCTGAATGTAAATCAGAAAAAGATACAACGATTGCGGAACTAAAAGGCAGCCACTCCTCTCTAAAACCACATCGGTATATGACATGCCAGTGCGCCCACCTTATAAGATCTTGGGACTACTGTAGTACCTCAGGTACCTGTGCAGGATAGCAGTGAATTTAAAATGCATCCTGACCTCCATACGAAATAACTAACACGGACCTGAGTGAACGTGGCAAAACGGGGACTTTTTACTGCTAGAGAGATAAAGATGCTTTCTACATTAAAATTAATGACACATCATACAAATCAACTTTTGTTTTTTTTCTGTGCAGCTGTTAAACACAGAGCAACATAACAATCTGTATGTTCTGCTCTAGCCTGGGAGTGTGTCTGTGTCGGGGGGAGGGGGGGGAGAGAGAGAGAGAGAGAGAAATCCCCTTTATTTCTGAATTGGAATGTAAATAGCATACGCAAAAGACATACTACATAAAGTTTTGACAGACTTGACTGATCCTTCATTTTAGCTCTTACCTTCTATCTCATGAACCTCTTTCATTATGCCCTTGTTTATCATGTGCTTGTTAAAAACAAAACAAAAATCACTTGTCGAACTAATTGCCAGTGTTTAAATACTGCATAGGCTTTTACTGCCAGTCTTTACTATCACTTAAATGGTATACAATACTTGCATTACAGTCTTTTACACAAAGTAAAACAAAGTACAAATGAAGACTCAGAAATCCTTTAAACATCTCAGTACCCATTATCACAAGACTATTACAGCTATTTTTAAAATTATGCTAAAATAGCTACTATATCTGTAATTTACATCTTAACTCTTCCATGACCTTTTGAATCTATCTATGTTTATGGACCCCAGAAAAAACTGCTTAAAATTAAATTGTGTTTAGCTGATTGATCTTTTTACATTATATACTTACTAGAATGGGGTTCCCATTGGGACATAGGCAGAGAGGAGTGTAAAAAAAGTGTAAATCACGGTCTCAGCTAATATTTCTAATGCTGTTCTACACCTCTGGTAAGTAAAGCCTAACGCAAACTCACACGAGTGCCACATAACTTACTAATGGGTCAGTCACTGGTCTTTCAAAAAAAATTCATGAGTATTAATGATTTTACTACCTTCTGGTACTTTGACTAAACAGCTATTGTAAAAAAGCACCCGGCCTCCTTTCTCACATTACTTATCGACAAAAACTGTTTCGTCCAGTTCACGGGAGAGTTGTGAAATGGATTGAGCGCACTGCTATGACTTTTTGTGAAAACTAACCCCTTCTGCTTGTTCTGAGCTATTTCTTTCTCTATTTGCAGGCACGTGGAACCATCTTTTCAACTCCAGTTTCTGACAAACCTGAGATTTGTAAGAGCAAATTACAGTTAAGCATTCCCAATGCAAATCTTGTAACTTTAGAAGGGCAAAGAGACCTCTGTCAGCCCTGTGGCTTTGAGTGTGCCCTGTAACATAGAAGGTAATGGTTCTGGTGAAGGAAAGAATATTTGTCTGTATTGTGCACTGATGATGAACAACTCTTGAAGTGTCATTCTCAGCTCCAGTTTTCTTTAGGAGTTAAAGCAGCATATTCCCATACGCAAACCCAGATGCATTCCAGTGGGCTTGGGACGTCAGTTCATATTCACAGCCTTCACATTTAGCATCTAAGTTAAGAGGGCCAAGCCTGGATTTATCCTTCTAACTTCAGTACGTAGCCTGGTGCCTAAACCAGGAGGTTACTGGCTTCAATGAAATTAAGAGAAAAGACAGTCATCTCCAAGGTCAGTCCCACACACGTATAATGTTTCTCACCCTCTTTTTATATTTACAATGTTTTAATTTTTTAGTACCCACCATAACTATGGCCTTCGTTGCTAAAGTTAACAGAATTGCAGATATTTGATACGGTAACATAGAAAGCTGAATGCAGTATAAAATGAAAGATTTTAATCCCTGTGTTTTGAAGACACGACATTATTTATGAAACTGCCAGTGGATGGAGACAAATGTTCGCAGGGTTTTTTTGCAGGAAAGCAATTGTTCTCCTAGTCACGCTCACTCCAGGGATGTGTGTGTATGAGATTGATCCAGTGATTTCTGATACATCACAGCAGGAGCAGTGATCCATATAACCAATTATTCCTGTACCTTTACTGACATGGTGAATCATGTAAGTTTTTTCTTCAGATGATAATTTCATTGCTGCTTTAGTTTGTGCATTTATTTCTTTATTGTTTCCCTTAGCTGAACCTTGTGTGGCATGAATTCATTAATGTTAGGTAATGAGGTGGAGATTCAGGCTTATAAAGAGGAATTAATACAGACAAAATTGCAACTATATTATAGTACCTCCATCTGTTTTACTCTTACAGAAAATTTACACATTTTCATTTCAATTAAGTGTGATGGTCAAAATAATTGTAAAATCCTTCATTCTCTCACAGACATTGCAATAAATAAAGATATCATTATTTCCCTGAGACTCGATAACAGTGTAAAACATGTACTTCTATTCAAGTTTTATAACCTTGTCTCTATCACCTTTTTTGATAAATATCACAGTCTAAATAAAACAAAAGGCACAGTTTCACTTTGTCAGTTAGGATTAAGATAAGATATATTTAGCACACAAATAGCACACACAGTGTTGTTTTAAGCAGGACTGAAAACATTTTTTTTTTTCATTTCTCAGAATCTTCAAGGCACTGCAAAATTTTAGTCAAACTTAGAAACTTAGTCTGAAAACTCAAACTGCATGGATGTTTGTGAGTCAAAAATGGGGTTTGGGACCCAATAAGAATTTTCCTTTCAACTACTTCCAAATTATTCCATTTTAGTTTTGTTGTTTACATTTTCTCCCGTTTGCTCATACTTTGAATGACAAAAAAATTGTGAAGCCAGACACCTTGCAAAACTGCCTAAAGGAAATGTGTTATTTTGATCTTTTAAATGCTTTTCTGCTGATATAACATTTGGATTTGACAGTTTTCTTCTTTAAAAATATACTTTCAGCAAATCGTCATCTTCTTTTAAAAAATTTCAGAAAACAGTTCACTGACAGGCCTAATTTGGAGCTCAGAATTGCACTATCCATCCTCAGTAGTTATTTATTTTCCACCTTACTTTTACAAATAAAAACAATGACCTTGCACTGCTTCTAGCTTCACTTTTAATACGCTACATTTTATGTTCTTTCCTTGCAATTCTCAGAAGCATTTCCAAACTTTTTGCTTATTTGGTTTTATAGTTTCCTTAGGCAGAACTCGCTCTCTGGTGAAAGGTGTGTTACCAGCATGCCCACTGATTTCTCCAGCCACTGGATTAGGCCCACGTATTAGATGCGTATTTCATTTTCTCTGGAAATTTTAGAAGATTTGCAGGGCTGCTTTAAAATATGTAAACCACTTCGTTATGGCAATCTATTCCTGTACCATGCAGTCCTTTCGTTATACTGGAGATGAAGGGGAAGAAAACATCAGTAACTTAAGCCTAAAATTATTTGGTTTGATTTTTTAAAAAAGACAGTATTTGTAATATCATGTACTTTGGAGTCTACAAAAAAGGAAGAAGGTAACAAACATCACACCAAGTCTTGGTGTTTTAACTGAGATATAACTAGGAGAGAGGAGATCAACATTTTATTTCTGACTCTGTTATCATGTTCAGATGTCTAAATGCAGATGCTGAAACGTCAGTGACTCAAACTGAATCCTGCCCAGTCATGCCCCAAAATATAAGTGACATCCCTGAGGCATTGCTCTTGAGGAATATATTTTCCCCTGCCTCAGAGAGGCATCAGGGCATCACTTATTCACAGTGACAGACAATTCTAAGACTTCTAAATGGAAAAGCTAAACACCTGATAACTACAGGTGGCCCTGCAAACCTTAATCAGCTATATTTTGGAGATCTGAATCAGAAATAATCCTTCATTCTACCTCAGACTAACACATCTTCAAACCTCAGTCCTTTTCTGTAGCTATCAGGAAAAGCTTTTATTAACTATAATGAGATTCAGATCAAACATTTGAAGACTTTCATGAGATATATTTGCTGGATTTGACCGTAGATGAATGGTAGACAGCAATACTTAATCAGGAAGTATTTCTTATACTCACTCCAGAGTACTTTTCCACAGCACATCCGACCCTTGTGATGACAGGTAATCCGTAGAACATCCTCACTTTTCCAGATTATTCTGCGTTTCTTCATGAAATATCAAATCAATAATCAACTGATAAGACCAGCAATAAGAAACATTAACTGACTGCAGCTTTGCTGATTCTTGCACTCTCTAGCAGATGATCCCTCTAGAACTAATGGGAAAATGCTGTTTCTATTGAATAAAAGATGCAATGAGCCTGCATCTTTAGAAGACTTGAACTAGAAATTCAGGGTCTATGTAATAAAAGACCCATCCCCCCTTCTTGAAGACACTGTTTATAAATAAATAAACGAACAAACAACTCTTAATCTTACTTTGAAGACTTTACATCAGGCTCTAGAGAGAAACCAGGCAGCTTTCCAAAAGAATTTTTACAGTCAGCACACTGAAAGCAGTCTATCAGTAACAAATGGGCAAAAAGCAAATTCAGCTGAATTAAAACTGCCTTAGAAAAAAAAAAGGAAGAGAAGACAACAATGATGATTAAGAAGAAAACTGGGCATATGGTCACCTTATTCTACTGCTGAAAAGTGCTAATCAATCACAAGGAATTAACCCAGTTAAAATGAAAAAGAAATTCCATCATAAATAAATAAGTTATGTGTACCTGGGCTGCTGGGAAAGAGAATAAGAATAGTTAATTTTTTTTTTTCTAGAGGTCTATGCATTGTCACATCAGCACCTTTTCAAATGAAGGCATTGCTGGGGACTATGTAAGAGAGGGGAAGAGCAAGGGATAGTCAGTACAAAAATACTGTCATTTTCAAAGTGCCTAAGGTTACCAAGAGGATTGGGGGAAAACTGACTGACCTGTGATCAGCTTTCAGAGGCACAAGGAAGGTATGGATGTGTCCTGTTAGATGACACTACTCTGAAGTCCCTACGGAGCTTTTTTAGAAAGCAATCCCCTTCTGAAATATATACTTTTTGGATAAATCATACTTCACCTAGATAAAGTTTCTCAGGAATTTTCCTTCTGATGAGAAAAGGTTACAGGCTTCATATCATGAATGGAAGAAACCGCAGAATTTCTACAAGTCCAGAATTTTTTTAAAAAGGGAGACTGTCTTTGAGTCTTCATTCTCCTGGTTATATACTCTCATTCTTTTCTCTTCAGCCCCAGAGCTGTCACATGCAAACGCACACAAATTAAGGCTAGCAGATGAAACAATAAAGGAAATCAAATGCAGAATCTGGTTTCCAGCAGGACAGCTTCTATTGTTATTGAAAACAGGCAGAATTTCAGCTCATTTAACTAAAAATAACTCCTAAAAATGTCCTAAAAAGCTCTATACGTTTACATGCACTCTAGTTCTGCCATCTCCGTAACCCAGATAGGGGAATATGTTGATAATCACCACTGTTTTTCTTTAGCCTGACAGCTGGGTTTCTCTCTCATAAAAAACAAGGAATCTTGTACACAGGGATCTCCTCGTGCTCTTAGATGGTATAGGGCAGACCTGGCCAAAGAGAAGAGCCTTTCGTCTGGAGGGACACAGATTAAGTGACCTAACCAGCGGTTTCACATTCAGCTTTTGTGATTGGGTTCACTGTAGGGATAACTCCTACCTATGTGCAAATGACCCCCATTGCTCAAGAAATAGTCAGCGAACATTCACTGGGCTACTGTGGAAAGAAGAATGATCTCACACCACAACTACCACCTGCAAAAAGACTGGGAGAAATTGTCCTACTGATCTTTGAGAATCTAGTCACTATCACTTGATTTCACTTTGGTTTTATCTGTTCATCTTAATTTGATTGATTGCATACAAATTAGTTTATAGGTTAAATTTTGATTTTTGATGCACTCAATCTTTTTGAAAGGATGCAGGACATTAGAGGAAGTATCCATTAATTTAATCAATACATTTGCTGCACAGAGAAAAAATATGAAATAAGAATATTTAAAGCCTTCATCATTCATCTAACTTTGGATTTATTTGATTGACACAATCAGTAAAAATCTTACTTGTTTCAGTGGCACTAGGGCAATACCAAGTCCTTTTGAAAGCCTTGTTTTCCCTTTCAAAAAGTGCAAAAATAGAAGTATTGCCAAAACCTACTGTCAACATGATCTGTGTATAACTTTATTTTTCAAATTAATGACACAATCTTCAGTTGCTATAAACCAATATAGCTCTGTTGAATGCATCTGAACTGTGTTGATATACAACTTTGCATGGTCGCTTCACCATGGGAAATCGCTGGATATATTTTTCATCGTATTTGATGAGGACAATCTAAAAACCTAACTTATAGGTAAGTGGGGAAGGAGGTAACAAATAGGTCCCTGATTTCACTGAGAACATGTTATTTTAAAGAAGTTATACTGGAAACATGATAATCTTTATCTTTCACAAAGGAGAGATGCTAGTCTTTGTCACCTTATATATTACATGGAAGTATTTAAAAAAAGAAATTATAGCACTGCCTCTGCAAGAAATCTGTATTAACACAGAGAGGCACTTTTCATATTTACATTTATATATTGTAAAAAGTAAAATCAAAACCAAACACTCGGCCACTTATAAGCACACGGTCTTAACCATCTATGGGCTTCTGTGGCATTGCAAACTTAGTGACCCAAAACCCTCTAATAGAAAAACAGTCCTATTATACATGGTCACTGATCTGCTTCTGTGTTGTTTCTGGTATCATGGCAATGCAAAGAGGAAAACTATGTTCTGCTCTTTAAATAACAGAAACAATAGTAATGTACAGTTATTCAATATTTTCCTGCCTTATTTTACCTGAAGTACTCTTTTCTGATGCTGTTCTTCGTTAAGCCATCTCTAGCTAAAAAACAAACCTGTAAGAAAGAGTGTCATATTTTTTCTGAATCCAGAGTTTTCATAACTTCTCGTTAAGTCTAATCTTACTTAACAGCTCTGTTGATGGCCATTAACATGGCAACAACTGAATAGAATTCACAGCTGATATTATTTTGGAAGGGCTGGAAAATATCAAGTACGACATAATATCTACATTTATTTGAGGCACTTTTCCAAGAAAAATAAAGCTCCCACTACTAGAAAGATACAGGTCAATAAAAAAAAGTGAAAGGATTGACCTATACCCGACAGAGAAAAATAATATTTGCTGATGCCTGCTAGAATAGATATCCATGTTCCACTGAATGCCTACAAAAGTGCAAAGTGAAATAATCAGAGAATAGATTCTTGTTTGGTGGGTCCCCAAACGGGGGCAGAGGGAGGACAAAACTGCCTGTGTATCATGCAGTCCCTTTGTTGTTATATGTAAAAGCGACATACACTGGAACCAGAAGATTTTTCAGAAATGCTTAAAGCAATAAAGTTAATGATATAAAATCTCCTTGAAGAGATCACATTCTTATGGATAAATTAGTTTGTTTCAGGGAATAGAAGAGGTCCCCTGGGGTCATTTTTCATGTATTTGCCTCCAAGGGCACAAGGAAAACTTGCAATAACATGTGAGTATTTAACTGCCAGAACTACCCTAGACTGTACCAAAGCATGCCCTCTTTTTCTTCGAGTCAGTCTCTACTACGCAATTACAGCACCTTTCTCTAAAACAGTGAACCTGTGACATTATCAATCTGCCAGGCAAAAAACAAACAAACAAACAAAGAAACACCCAAACGAGTGTTTCTGCCTCATCCCTCATAATCAAACTAAAACGAAGCAGCCAACAACTTGGTTGATTCCTTATCTGAACGTCTATAAGCAATTCCCTTCCCCGGTGCCCACCACAAAGCTGCAGCCACTACCCTTCGTGCCTCTCACAGGCAGAAGCACGAACAAGCTCTAACACACCTGTGTCCTTTCCAGACATCTCTCCTGCCAGACTTGCATTGGGAACCTTACTGCAGTGACTACGTGTTGCTTAAATCTATGGCAGCTGACAAAGGAGCTAAGAAAAGAAGTGCCTACATAGTGCATGGACACACAAGGATGTGTGTCAAAAGTTAACCCTGCTTCCTGGGCCACCGGTATGGAGAACTGGGCAGTTGGTTCTTTTCTCACTTTCAGAGAGGTCCAGCTGCCACAATTAGCACTGTACATAATTTATCCAAACACGACTACAGGCAGTGCTTAGTTCAGAGAGCAGATTCCAGGTCTTGCTTATTTTAGGTAAGTGCTTTAACCCATATGCTTCCTCTAAATTGAGCCTTAAACTATTTTCTGCATCATTGCAACAGGGGAGATTGTGAGTGCCAACACAATTACTTCAGGCTTAGTCTACTGACAGATATTTTGAGGTGTGGGTTTGTGTGTTTAAGGAATGCAATGGAATTAAACCTGAACTCACATCTCTAGCAGTGGCTCAGCTCTCTGTTCATTACAAAAAGAGACGCAATAACTCCTTTATGCTTTTAAAAGAAAGTAGTGGCATTCGCTAGTTTTTTGGAGCATCCTCCCTGCAAGTGTCACCTCAAGATGCTGAAGAATGTCTTGTAGGCAGAGTCTCCCTGGATGTAAGCACCAAGGTGGACGTGGAATGATTTAGCTCTGTCAAGACAAGGAAGCCTCTGGATATCTTCAGGGGCAGATGGCTCGCCCTGCTTTAGGGTAAACCTAGAAAAATCCCAGATGGACAGTTAGCGCATAGACATACTTGTATATTCCATTTAAGTATTTTTCAGATCTTTTCCTCATCATCTACTACATTTGTCTTCCAAAGTCTTTAAGATCATAGTGAATATTTTTCCAGGATGTGATATCCATGCGAGAGGTGAGGCAGAATGCTCCATGCTGTACACTGGAGAAGTTCGCAGGACTGGTGAAGGCAATTGGATTATAAGAGATTAGACAAAACGTATATTAACCCGGGTAAATATGCTGCTCTGCTGTTGTGACATCTACTGTGTTATTGCACAAGAAATGCCTTGCATATGTGGCAGACTCTGCTTCGCTCACTTGAAAGGAGGCCTGAGTGCATCCCACAGATCAGAGTTTTAAAAGGTAAATATCCAGCTTGCTCAGTAACAAGCAAGAGTCCCAATCAATATATGCTCATGAATCATGTATATATGTTACCTTATCCAGGTCTTGTAGGGCATCAAGAGCCCTAGAATTCTGATGTAGGCAATTTTCAACTAAATCTTTAAAAAAAAAAAAATATTTTCCTTGCCAACATAAGAAGATAATTTTAATGTCCATCCCTATTACCTTAGTCAGAGGATCTGATGACTGAGTATAATTTTTTGTGGGAAGCCATGAATAATTGACTACACAGTACAGTGTGGGACTTGGCCTTGAGCACCTTTAGATCATTCTGGTGATTTTAGCCACTCTGTACTACTTCACTTCATAAGTAATACCAATAAAAAGAAAAAAGGAATTCTCAGATAGCAAAATGTATTTGTATATTCAGCCAGAGAACAGGTGACAGAATCTGGACTGCATTCCGACAGAACAAGCACAGCTTCTTTGTTCTCTTTCTGCCATACATGTTACGGACCTTTCACAGTTGTCTTTGTACAAATGCCGTGTAGTCTTTCTCACTTGATAACTTGATACTCCTTGATACTTGATACTCACTTGATACTTGATAATCAAAATTAAGGAAAGTAAGTAATATTGAAGTATGAGTCCACAAGGTTCTTTGTTAATTTTTCTTCCACTAGCTCTGACTTAAAAGCAACAAAAGGGAGAAAGGGGCAGGAAGAAGGGATTCTATTACTCTATTATTTTATTTAAATAAAGTTCATTAATCAATATAATATAAGAAGGATGAATAAATTAACCAATTAAAAATAATGCTTTTTCCTCTAAAGGAATTTTGTAGCAAAGCAATGGAGAATAACTTGGACTAATGTATATTGAGTTGCAAGTCAGAATTGTAACAGCAAGTATACATTAGAGCTGAGAAAATATTCAAGTCCATTAATTCTCTACCAGAAACCCCCAAAGGAAATTTCTTTGCAAAAATATCCCAAACCAGTGTTTCCATTTTTCAATAAACTCTGCCCAGCAAATATACAAAATTTGGAAGGACACACAAAACTACTATACAGTATTTTTTAAAAAAATAAAATTTACTTATAAAAGAGTTGTGCTTCTCAGTACTTATATTTAAGCAGCCTCATAGGACCAGTTGTATTAATTTTAATGCCATAAATAGTCTTACAGACAGAAAAGGGTTCATGTGATCTTGTCGTAGTATTAAGCAATTGAAGAAGGTTGAGGATTTCTAGTACAGAGATCTAAACTGCTTAGTCATGTGTCAGTCATCACCATGAATAACCTTTTTACCCTATATTATACATACAAAAGAGACAAAAAAAAAAAAAAAAAAGAAAAGCCATTTTAAATTATGGAAGGAGAAAGTGCTATTAGCAAGCCGTATCACTCATCGCAGAGGCAGAGGAGGGCTGTGCAGTGTAACCCCTTTCCCGCCGCAGAGCCAGCAGCAATGGACACCAACACAGACATCGACCTGTACACATGCAATAGCTCTGGGGCATCCCAGATGTGGTGAGCTTATTTCATCTGTGCCAGCCAGGACATCTTCACGGACACATCACTTTCTTCTCCCCAGGGAAAAGATCTGTGATTAAAACTGGTCGTGTCCCCTTCTGAAGTCGTGACAAAGACTAGCGTGGTGCAGGTCACATTCATCACCCTCAGAAAGACATTGAATCCTCATCACACACTGGGAATGTCAATATAGAGCTGGTGTGAAGCCTGTGCTGACCTTGAATTATAACCAAGCATTTTCTGGGAGAGTACCAGTTGGCCCAGGATAAAACTGCCAAGAACATGCAAGAAATTTAAAAGTTTGGAAAACTGTGTGGTGGTGTTTGGGTCTGTATCACGGTCCTGTTTAATTAGCTGGTATAGACACAGTTAGGGGGCTGAAGGAAAACTTGATACCAAAGGAAGGGGTCCTGCATGCCCTTCTTGACAGCCATCTTTCCCAGGTGCCATTCAAGAGTCAGCAGAGTGGGGGGATGATAAGACTTAGTTGAACTGGTGCTGAGCACCACTGTCATCTTTCCTTGGTGTAACAGGGAATTACCTGGGTTTGTTGGCTAAATAGTGCATGGACCTCAAACCTCAGTGGGTGGCACTGGGATCATGTAGTCTTCAGGGAAACCTGGTAGCTGGAGGTCTGGCTGTCCCAACTCTGACCAGTAGTGCAATGCCAAGTGGACCACAGGAAAGAGGCCAACAAGAGAGCAGACCCCAAGCCAGGCAAATTGTCCCAAACATCTGTAGATAAACCATAATAAACTTTTCTTGTCTTTCCTACTTCTGCCACATGTTCCTGCCCTGCCCCTTGTGACTCCTCTGGCTGTCACTCAGCCACCCCATGGGACCTAAAGCCATGGAAGACTACCTGCCAAGACTGCAAACAGCTTTCTACCCATTTAGTTCTCCGACCAAAATTGATGTGGTGTCAGGTAATTGTCAGCAAAGGTATGAGGGAGGGGGAACAGGAACAGACTGAGGGAAGAAGAGGCAAGGTGTGGAGAGACCACAACAGCCCCTACTGAGATTTGCTCTCTTAAAGGTTGTACCACTTTCCTGTGACTCACTATTACCATGTACCTCTTTTCCAAGCACATTAAAGCCCCGGCACAATGTAAATGTTTCCAGAATAAAAGGAACTGTATTATCATAAGCTGTTATGACCACTGATAAATGTCCCTTGTAAACTTTTGATTAAAGAAAAGCATGGAAAATATAAATTCTAATGCTTCTTTCTATACAGGTATGTTAGAAATGAGCAGGAAAACCGTCAGAAGGGGTTAACATTGTCACTGAAAGTACACCTACTACAATACAAACCTGGATAAATTAGTGAGGACAATAGATTCCTCTGAGCTTGATAAACCGATAACAGGAGGCATCTGAGCTCTTGTGTTTCAGGGAATGCTCAGTCACTAGTTGAATTACTGTTGTTTTTTCCAGAGCAGGCAGGGCCCTGTAAGTTTGACTTTATGTGACAGCTCAAGCACGTATTCTTAACAAAGGACAGGCATGTGTTTCAGGTAGAAACACAAAAAAAAAAAGACACACAGAGTCTCGAAAACACTGGAACGAAAGGTTTTTTTAAGAAACAGCAAATTAATTACTGTCTAGTTCCAATTTTAAAAACAGTTGCTTAATACAGGCCGATAGGTGCAAATCATGGCACAGACTTAGAGGTTAAGCCACATGTATGTGACAATACGGTAATTTCAGCTGTGAGCAACAACCAAAATGTTTAGGTTTAGGATATTTAGGGTCTTTGGAGAGTAAATAAAGTAACTTAGACTCTCACCCAGAAGCATAGGAAAATCAAATGTCCTTACTGGTGAGAACTCTCACACTCTTAAGCATCCCAAGATTGTGATCAAACAGGGAAATCTTCATATAGAGAAAGGCAGAAGAGTAATAAACTTGGACAAACATACCAACAAAGTGTTCAGAAATCACTCAGAGCCAGGGAGTTGCACAAAAGTCTTCACTGATGCCATACCATTAGATGTAGGTAGGGAAATACTAGAATTTAATTTAGCAATTCTTTTAGTTAATACTTTACAGATGCCATTTTTTACTAGTGTGTTTTATATGTCACTGAAAACTGTTTATGCTAATGCATATTAAACTGTTATCCATTGTCAGATGTTAAAATGTTAGGTTAAAAAATATACTTCTTTCTGTATACGTCCCCTTCAGGCTAATTCTATCTTCCAACAAGAGTATCTCAAAGCAGTAAGAATGAGCATTCAAGATAAGAGTTTTCTTTATGGATATTCTTCTCTTAGCAGTGCAGCAGATGGAGTAACAAGGAATATGCCCAGCAGGTGAATTTCTATTAAAGGCTTTCTGTGTCTTGGCAGTGGCTCTCAGCATTGATACTCTTTCACAAAAGACATTGTATCAAGGAATCAGCATTTTTCTAGTGAAAAGTCTTTTAATAAGAAAATTCCTGACGTGGTCCAAGTACACTGCCTAAACAACCATGATGCAGTTGGGATGGTTTAAGAAGTGTGCCAGAATGTAAGCTTATGGCCATCTGTAAAAAAAAAATTTGCAGCACGCACAAGCGATGGTGACTCACTGGAGAAAACAAGAGGTTATTGTCTTTGCAGCCTCATAATTTCCTTCTCCCCTCCCCAACCCCTCACGGGGCGGAACAGTTTCTGCACGTTGCAGAATCACTCTTCCAAAATGGGAGCCTCAGGCTTTCTAAGCTAAACAGCTACAGGCCTGGCTGGCACCAATGCCCGCTTTACCCGGTCATTAGTCAGCGCAATATCAGAACTACCCCGTAAAAGCATGGTCACCTCAAACCGCAGTTTCCTACTGGTGGACGCATCCAATATGCGCACATGAAGAATGCATTTGTTTCACATCTACCCCAACCTGCTCTTATATTCTGCAGTGCTTAGCAAATAAAGTCCCGTGTAACCCAAAGTACACTCTAGGCTGATGCTCAACACATTGCTGCCTGTGGTGAAAAGACTTCTCAGACTGTCAAATAAATTCTTCTTAGGACACCATCCTAAGTTTCCATTAAGCTATAGGAAATAAAATATTTTATAATGTATTTCCAAACATATAGTCATTTGTCCTCTGAGTGCCCCAGAAATGTTTACAAACTGGATTCGATGAGAATGCTGTTCAGGCTGGATAGTAAAGCAGCTCCAGTTAAAAGGACAATTTAAAGGTTTAGAGCAATAATGGTCCAGTTTATAGAAGTAAGGAGGCAGAGGCCATAGAAAGGTAAGGGCTGAAAATGAAGTGTAATAAAAACTACAATCTCACTCAGTTGTTCTACAGAAATGAACGACTTCATCCCCTCCTATACCTTCCCCCATTCCCTAGAAGGTCCTTGTTAAAGCTGCAGTTTATAATGTTGTTCACTTGAAGGTAGAAAATTTTCCTGGGAAATGGGCAAGTATTCAAACTACTCATGTAAATTGGGACCATAAATAAAGTGTCTCAAATACTTCAGAAAAAAAAAAGGTTGGAATGGGAGGAGCTTCAGTTCATAAAGGAAGAAAAATGGATTTTTTTTTATTAAGCTAATAACAGAAATCTGAGAGTTTCTGTTCCAGCTCTGTTATGGGCTTTTTTGTGGCCATGACCTATGGTCTGAATTTGTTTTGCTTGAAGTCAATAGGAGTTTTGTCATTGTCTTCCTAGGAGTCAGCGTGATCTAAGAAATTTCACCCGTGCTTGTTGACCTCATATCCATCACGCAACAGCACGATGCAGAGTCCCCTGATGCTGCGCTCATGGTGTTCAGCCGGAGCACCGCAGCCCCTTCCCATGCAGAGATGCTAGCCTGGGATGAAAACAGGTGTCACCCAGTGCAGTGGCTCTGCCCATGCTGGTAACCTCTGCCTCTCAGTTTATCTACACAAGAGACATTTTGAGGTTATAACAGAGAGCCTAAATGCAAGGCAGACACTTGACAGCTGGACCAGGCAACCAGTCATTCCACAGGCTCGCCTAACTCAATAAGGTATGGTGGAAACTCCCACATAATCAAAGACATCATTGCAGGAGTTTTCTTTCCTTCTGCAGGAATTGCCAACCATTTATTGCTGTGGTGGGGGGGACACTGAAATATTTTACCTCACCTACTGAATCTAAATTGTGACGCATTTGACCTGATTCAGCTTAGAGCTGAACAGCTTTCACAGTTCACCACTGCCTCCCTTTTCTTTACTTTAGAAGGGATATCTTCCAAACAAAAGAAAATTATCTTTGTCAAATTGAAAAATTTTGGGTTTAGGTCTAGCAGAGTCTAGCACAAAAGTTTGAGCTCTGTCTCCACCATTTTCACAATCCACTTTCTCGTCGGAGCTCATCAAGTCGGAGGGGAGAAACAGGGTGCCCAGAGGATAGGTGCCATGCAAATTAACATAATAAATAAAGAGATGTGTGTAAGATCTCCATTCTCATGTAATGAGTCTTGCGGCTGAGTTAATATATAATCCTTCTTAATTTCAATCAATCATCTTCTTTTTATTTTAAGAAAATCCTGCAACAGAAAAACATCCTAATCTTAGCAGCCAAGGGCTAAGCTTTTCCAATCCAGCAGTTTTTACCTGAGGCTGTTTTAACACAAACAGAAGAATAAAACTAAGAGGCCTTCAGTACTATTCAGGTTACTCTCTTTGGCTTTCCAAATTATCCAGTACAAGTTCCTGCACCAGCTTGCTTCTCAGTCTCCCCATCCATAAAATGAATACCGTGATAGAGCTCTGCTCTCTTGAGTGCTTCAAATCTTGCGGAGGAAAAGTCATAGTCGCAGTTGGGAAATGACACTGGAAATTTGCATAACATTTGTGCCAGAAAACATACTATGCAGCATAGGGACCTTGGTTTTGAGTGAGATGTGCATCAAGTTGGAAGAATATATTGCATATTATATCAAATGCAGTTGAAGATTCATTAGACAGTACCAGTGGTTGCTTTATTCTGTTCAAACGACAATCCTGGCTTCAACAGCGTTTACACTGTCATATGGTAATGGAGACCTGGGTCACAGAAGCTTTACTGGAAACTAAAACTTTTAATAAAGATATGTCAAGTTTATGAGTGTTTTCCAGGATTTCATACTTGCTCCTGCTCCAGCAACAATGCTATTTTCTCTTCGGCAGGCCAAATCCTAGGAAGCTTTTCCCCAGCTTGTTTTTAATAATACTTTTTCTGTGAGAGTCATATTGGGTTTGTAACCCTCTTGGCTTGTAGGAAGGGACTGAACTCTCAGCAGTCCTTCACCCACCCCTTTGCAAGAGTGATGTGTGTGAGAGCGTGGTTGTCTCCCCTCCTGCCTGGGAACCAGAGCATGGGGCCATGGCCGTCTCTTCAACTTGGCAGGGAGCTATCAATGGTCCTCCTGTCCCTTTCCCTCCCTCTCAAGAGGGCCAGAGACACTGTCTTCTTGCATTTTGGCTGGGAGGGAGGGAAAGGTGGAGCTTCAGCAGCAGATAAAGACCCAGGGGACTTAAAAACATCAGAAGTGCTGGTTCCCGAGGTCCCTCTGACTAACAGGGCTGCCTGGCCCTTCTGTGGGAAGGCGAAATGTCATGTTAGACCAAGGTCACGACAGTTACTTGAGAGACTTCAGGGCCTTCTCCTTGCCTACATTCTCATGGTGGAAACCCTTCTCTTTTTTCTTCCCCTCTACAAACCCGCTCACGAACACCACAAGCTCAATGACACTTGGATCCTGGGAATTACTCAGTTGCTCCCCATGAAAGACGTGCCCTTGATGACTGCCAGAAAATATGATGAGAAATGTCTTTCTGAGTTAGGAGTCCTTCCCGACCTCCCCCGTACTGCAGCAAGTGCCACAGTCAGGGAGTCATTTGTAGTTGTCACACTGCGTTCTGGCATTATTGCAACATTAAACTTGAATTATGGAGCTATGAAAGGATGGTGGGGTTTAGAAAGCAGGAAGATAATCTTACGCTGCCGTACATTTACATGCTTCCTGAGACACTAGGTAAACAGTGAAATGTAACGTTAGGGGCACTGCATCATCCTAACAAAATGTTTAGGTAGGAAACTGTGAATTTATTTCATTTCTTAACTAGAAACCAGACTTTCAGCATCCTGCTGCACAACATTTTTGTTTGTTTGTTTGTTTCACAACTGAAGTCCTGAAGTGCTTTGTGCCAAATAGCAAAGCTACCAGGAAATCTATTCTGAAAAATTTTCAAAAGCTTTCCAGAAGAACACATCACTTTCCAATTGTAGAGGGGGCATCTATAAAAGCAGCAAGAGTCTTTGCAAAATGAGGGCTTGAAATAAATCTATACTCCTTAAAGAAGCTTAATAGAAAAAAATTCTTTTGGTTTCCAAGAGAAAGCAATCTTTTTTTTTCCCCATAGTTTTCACTTTTTTCTTTTTTAGGGAATCTGTAGATCTTATTTAAAAAAAAAAATCACATTAACTTACAGATTTAATACTGAAATTAGGGACATTTTGTATTTCATGAACGTATTTTATCAGAAGTAGACATTTTTCATTAAAAAACACTTAGTATTTAATTAAAAAAATAATTTTAAGGAAAAATTTGTATCTGACTGTTTCTAGGCTTAAATTCTTCTCTGGAATTTTGACTGCCATTTTAAAAGTGTTTCCATACTTCTACTTACATACAGCCACAAGCATTTCTAATAGAAAAATTCAGTAAAAAGTCATTCTGCAGATAGAAAATCTATCGCAACTTACATTAAAGGATTATAGCTCAACTTTGCACTTTATCCATCAGATTTTTTTCGGGAGAAATTCACAGCTAAATAATCTATGGTTCAGAGGATGGAAGTCATCTTCTTAGGCACTGGATCAGTGATAACAGATAATTGATGTGGCTAAACAACGGATTATAGACAATATTAATGGCAATATACAAAAGTAATCCACAGCAAAATAAAACACTGAAGTTTTAATGATGGGTACTTAGCACACAGATCAAAGCTAATCAAATTAATTTTTACAAATTAATTATCTGAAAAGTTTAGCAGTAAATTATCTGTAGATATGCTGTGATATTTTTGTACTGTTTAATGAATGTATGACTACATTTTAGCCTGGGGTTTATTCACAAACTGGTGAATGAGCATTCGTTATTTGTGACTGCCCCTGTGAATCACGGAGGACAATTTCGGTTCCAGAACTGGGTGACCTGCACTCTGTAAAAATAGAAGAATCCCATTTTCCTACTCTGAAACGACTTGCAAAGACTCAGCTTATGTTCAGTCAACATCACACCAACAAAATATAAAGAGCTTCTAGAAGATTATCCTGAGAGAACATTTTTGTACAAACATTTCCATAACAAGTTACTTGGTTTTTCTGATACTCCTACTCTCAAATATAGTCATGAATAAAATCTTACTCACCAAAGTTGTGCCAACAGATGAATAAGATGCCGAAGGGCAGTAAGCTTTATTGACAGGAATATTTACAGACATTATTTGGCCACAGTTACCCCCAGCTGAGCCATACATACATTGCAGGTGCTGTGCACACAACAAGAAGTGCATCAAAACCTTTTTAGAGGCAATTGCAGCAGAAAAAAAAACGAGGAGAAAGGTGCATATACCTACACATTTAAAAATAAAACAAAACAAAAAACCAAACACTTCACCATGACTTTGATATTCTCTGGGAAGAAACTTCTTTCTACAGTCTGCAAGTTCTGCGTTTTGATGTTCCAAGGCGGTGGAAACTTAGGCCTGCAGGGAAATTCCTGGCACAAGCTTCCAGTGGTGGGGAATTGTTTTTCTGACAAGGAGCGAGAAGTGATGAAGAATGTTCTTAGGCCATGAACTAGTTCCAGTTTCCTCACTACTATCAGATACTTAAAATAAAATATTTCCAAGGTTTAAGAAAAAGGAAGAAGCAAAGATTTCCTGTAATAAAAGTAGATACAGGAATTACATCTACATTTAACACTTGCCTATCATATGATTTCATATGCCAAAACTAGCATGCGATTGTGTAAGCCCATAGCCTCACAGCAACACAGTACTGACATGTACAAGATACAGTTTCTCCACGCAGCTAAAGAGAAGTGCTGTTCAGTGTCTCAAGGCCTTCTTTGCAGAAGTTGCAGCTCCATTTCCAAAAATCCTCAGCAGAATCCTTTCCTCCAAACTATGCAAACTTCACCTGAACCTATGGGAAAAGATAGTAAGAAATGAACTAGTTTTCCATCATTATATGGACAACTCCAATGTATATCTTCTTTACATCAGTAACAAACAACTTGATCTCCCAGCACTCCCCATACCTGTAGCTGTTTGGGGTCTGGAGAAGAAGCAAGAGGATGGAAGTCCTCAAATAATTTTCTTCATTTATGACCCTAGGATCACCAGATCTTCACAGGGTCAAGCTGGAAGAGACCTCAGGAGGTTTGTAGTCCAGCTCAAAGCTGGGTACACTGATCTCCACAGACCACAAACCAGCTCATCACTGGGCCTAGTTTTGGTCTCTTCCATGCTACTGTCCCTAAAAAATCACCTGGTAGATTGCGTACCCCATCCTATCTGACCGTGGTGACCTGTGACTTTGTGGCCACCAGAACAAGTCAATCCCAAACAGATACATCTGAGGATTTCAGTGAGTACCAAAGGCAATACTCCACCTCCCTCAAAACCCATCGCAGGTATTTCATCCTGCTCATTCTCTTTGTTTAACATGGAAGACAGATAATAGAGAGCCTTCCTTCTCCTCTATGTCTATGATTTTGTATTAAAGTAATTCTGTACTGCAGTGTTGAGACTATTTACAAATGAAGGGAGATAGCACAATTAGCTGTCAATAGACCTGCACCTAGATTATATGAATTATTCTCTTCTGAGACAAAAAGAAGACTCAGTAAATTCTTTATGCAAATAGGTCATACCCAGTCATGTATATTCAAGAATAAGACAGGACAGAGAAAGCAAAAGCAAAGCACACAACTATACACTGATCATTCTGTGTCACCTGCAGTCAGAAAAATAAATAAGTGTTCTGGTTTGAGAGACACAGGACTCAATTTCTCTTTTAATACTTGGGAAAACTGCACTTTTAGAAGACTTTAGTGTCTGAATTTGTGAAAATATTTACTTTACAGCCAGCTATGGTGTGTGGGTCTCAAGGTCTCAGTGGTTTTGAGCTCGCCAGGTGCAGGGACGAGGAGGAGCGAGACCCGGGCACTTGACCCAAGCTGGCCAACAGGATTATTTCATACCATCAACGTCACACTCATTATAAATTAGAAAGTTTGATGAGATGTTCGCTCTCTCTCCTTTGATGGCTGCCATCCCGAGAACTTTGTGCCCTGGTGCCGGAGCCCTGAAGCCTTCCCTTCCTTCTGCAGTCATAGCGCTCGCAGTGTCCCACATTTGCTGTCCACTGCTGGGAGTGCACAGCTTCCTACTCATATAATTGGCTGAGTATAATCTTTGCATATTCTGTATTGGTGTCGGGATCAATATCAGTTCTTTAGTGCTGTTAATGTTAGATATCTAATCTTATTCTATTAAATCTGTTTATACTTCAGCTCCCGGGTTTCCTTGTTTTTCCCGATTTCACTTTCCCAGGTGGGGAGGGGTCATCGGGTGATAGAATGATTGTCTAAATGACAGCAAATTGTTATGGATCTCTCAAACCATAACAATAAAAAGTAGAAAATGTCATTAATTCAACTTACAAAATTACAGAGAAGTTCATATAAAAAAAAAAAAGAACATGGGAACATACAGAACACCACACCGTCATTTTTACATTTTATTTCAAGAATAAAATCATACCTGACGACTCACACTTGGCCTGCTGCGGCTCTTTTCCTGCATCCTCAACGTCTTCTGAATTATGGACTGTGTTTCTCACCAGAAAATTGTATTTATCTTTCTCCCTTTGAAATCCTGTCACTGCTTTGAAACTGAGGACTAGTGGAAAATATCAGCACCTTCACTTATGAAAGGCTGCTGGTCTGCCATCTCAGGCAAGGGTACCAAATGAGGCATTCATGGATTTCAAACAACATAGGCAAATATGATCTTCTTTTCTAGTTATGTATAGTTTCTGCTGCTTCCTCTGCTTCCTGAAAGAAACTCTGATATTTTTCTCTAGTGAATCAAATATTGTCTGGCTGTCTCTTTCATTTTCATCCTTTTTTGAGAGCCTTTCCCACCTGCTAAAAGCTTCACAGAAAATTGAAGCAAGAGTTTACAGATAGCATCTGCAGTGCGCAAGCCCCAAAAACACAGGGTGGAAGTAAAGAGCGGGAAGACAAAAACACCAGGATAAAAGATTTTTTTTTCTGACTGTTTTCTGTAAATGAATATAAACTCCTTCTGGGCAGCCCACCAACCGACACAGCATCCCATATGGCTCACCTACAAATGGTCTCTCTCTTACATTCCTTATATAAGGGACAAATGGTCTGTCAGGTTATGCATACTCTCAAGTTTTGGACAGAGCAGATCAGGGTCATATAAGAGAAAAATAGCACTAGGTACCGCAACTTGCTTATGATTTTGGACAAGGGGAATGATTTTTTTCTCCATTGCAAACTTGACTGTACCATCTTCAGTAAGTTGCCTCACCTTCCTGTGCTTCCATTTCTCATCTGTAAAGTCAGGACAATAGCATTTTCCAGGTACACTGTGAGGAAAAAATACATTAAAGACTGGGAGATTGCCCAGGTAGTACAGTGGTAGGAACATAAAGAAGCCAAAATAGAGTTTTGCTATTGAAGGTTTCATTAAAATACTGAGTAGTGCTCCTTATTAGAGCTGGCTGGAACACTTCCCATCAAATACACACCGATTTCATCATTTGGCTTTCATCAGAGCCAAAAGCTTTTTAAAAAATCTCAGTTTTGACAATGTTTTTGAAGGAAAGGTTTCTTTGATCCAAGCTGGACACTTCAGTTATTTCCAGAGACAGGGGTCAGGCTTTTCAAAGAATCTAAGAGGTTTATCTTTGACCCTATGAAGAAGAAAAGGTTGAAACCTAAAAGGCTACTATGCTACACAATCATCATTGTCCAGCCGGTCCTGCTACTCCTGACTCAGAACACACTGGGGAGAAGAACTCTTGTGCTAAGCAAAGAAAGTGTCTCTTCCAGAAAGGCCATGGAAATGAAACTGCTGGGCAGGGTTTTCAGCAACTGCCAGCTAATCCATTCAGAGTCAGCCAAAGGGCTTGGTCTGACCTATCAACTTTGGTATGAGCTGTAGCCTGATTATTTAAACCTACATTTACGGGCCCATGCAGTTGCCTTGCATCTACATTTCTCTTTTTTTTTTTTTTTCCCCCACCCAATCCCACATCAAGGATATAAAATGCCACTTACAAAACATAGTGGTAGTTTAACGCCAGGGGAATCTGCAACATTTTTCATCAATTCCTGAATGCACACTTTGAAACACTGTCCCTCATGCCCAGTAGATCAACTAATGCCATGCATATGTTTTTTTGTTTGGTTTGTTTTGGGGTTTTTTTTAGGAACTAGAAGCAATTTAAGTGTAACCTGATTTAAAAACAATATACTGGTATCAGCTGCACTAGGGAGCATACTGGTGGGTGTGATGGTCTTGTTGTCTAGCTTAATGCAAAATAAACAGAGATCACTGTAAAATAAATTAAAATCAAAATAAGCACCTCATGACCTTCCTACACCACGTACTTCAGATGCTTTCAGACGTCTGTCTAGCTGCCTTCTGCTGGGGCTGTGTCCTGGTTTGAGCAACACACTATTAATTTCTCTTTCAGTAATTTTGCTTTTCAGTAAGGTCTCTTCTAATGCTTGGGAAAACTGCATTTTTAGAAGACTTTAGTGTCTGAATTTGTGAAAATATTTACTTTATAGCCAGCTATGGTGTGTGGGTTTCAAGGTCTCAGTGTTTTTATGCTCACGAGGTGCAGGGATGAGGAGGAGCGAGACCCAGGCACTTGACCCAAGCTGGCCAACAGGATTATTTCACACCATGAACGTCACATTCAATATAAATTAGAAATTTTGATGAGGAGTGCTCTGTTCCATGATCGCTGAGAACCTGAGAACTTCGTTTCCCCGGTGCCGGAGCCCTGAGCCCTTCCCTTCCTCCCAAAGCCATAGCGCTCGCAGTGTCCCACATTTGCTGTCCACTGCTGGAAGTGCACAGCTTCCTATTCATTCAATTGGCTGAGTATAATCATTGTATATTTTATATTGGTATCGCGATCAATATTGGTTCTTTAGTATTATTAATGCTATTTAGTATTATTCTATTAAATCTGTTTATATTTCAACCCCCGTATTTCTTTGGTGGTTTGGGGGTTGTTTGTTGTTTTTTGGTGTTTTTTTTTTCCCGATTTCCCTTCCCGGTTGGGGAGGGGTCACCGGGTGATAGAATAATTGTCTAAACGACAATAAATTATTGTTTTGGCTCCTTCAAAGCATGGCCGGCCGGCACAGCGGGCAGCCCCTCTCCCACGGGCGCGGAGGAAGGGAGCGCGGAGCGGGAGCGCGGGGCTCAGGCTCCACCTAGCGGGAAAGCGCTGGGGAAACCCGCTCCTCCGGGGAGAGGGGGGGGCCAGGCCGGGCTCCCACCCGCTGCCGAGAGCCCACAGCCACCCCGGGAAAGGACAGCTGGAAGCAGAGATCCCTTTTTAGAAGCTGTATTTATTCCTCGGGGGCAGCGCGCCCAGCGACTCGGGCTTTTCCCGCATCCCGCCGCGGACGAGCCTTTGAGTCGCATCACTCAATCCCGGGCCGGTGGGTTGATGGAAAAGGGCACAATTTGATGCGAACTGTTTGCTGGGATCTGCGCACCCGAGAGGACTCTCTGCTTCCAGAGCATTTCGGGGCAGAGTGATGCCTCGCAAGCAAATGTGGACTTTCCCTCCAATGTTTAATCTCTGCCTCCGATCTCCCTGAGGCAGCAACTCAAAGAAAATGACCCTCAAAGGGTATGATTTTCTGCTTCACACAAAGCTTGTTATCCTGGGGCTGCTTTTTCTGTTTCCTCTCTTCTATTCTCTTTCTCCCCTCCCCTCTCCAGAACAAAAAAGATCATACATCTCATCAGGATCTGTCTTCACGGGAGATTCTTTCTTTTTTTTTTCTCCTTTTGACAACTTTCTTTTCATAAGGAGAAAAAGTATATTTCTTTTTTTCAATATAATTGTATTCTGCTTTGAGTACTTTGATGTAGTAACGACTGCCATGAAGTAGATATGCTGCTTGCTGTTTAATGAAAAAGACATTTAATGTGAAGTAGCAATCATTTAGTCTTGTGACTTTTTCCATCTGTTACACACTTCCTATTTTTAGTGGGAGGGGGGTTAATTCTGGACATTTATTTTGTGGGAAAAGTTACAGATTAATTACCTACCTCTAGTGGAAAAAATCTGTGTCTAACGTGTTAAAAATAGCCCTTCCTGAATTCATTTTACTTTTTTAAGGCATTTTAAAGTCTTTCATTTTTGCCTCTGTAGAAAGTAATTTTTTGCAATTATGATAGAAGAGAGTCAAAGATTCGAGGAGATCTAACATCTTTTAGTAGACTGAAAGAGATAGAAAAAAGAGCCCGGTTTTCAGGCACACACACCTAACACCTGAAGGATGTCCCACAGGCCCCAAAGCAAATCTTTTTGCCATGAAACAAATATGGATAATCTTTATCTCCCATTGCATCTCTGCAAACAACTGCCGTCATTGCAAGGAGTGTCATCATACATTTTGCGTACTTCCAGCTAGCAGTAAACAGGAATAAGAAATACAAATCTGAACGTTGCAGATATATTTTCCACAAACTGATGTTAGACTCCATTTTTACAAATTTAAGTTATTCAGTGAAATTAAAATAAAGTGGGATTCATACCCACATCCTGCCAAAATTAAAGGACATGTCTGATGGTGCAGTGGTTTAACATTTCAGCCAAGTCTGTCAGTAGCATCTCTGCTGTCTCCCTGCACTGGCTGCACTGCTTATCTATGCGAATGCGTTTGGGCCCCATTCTGGCTCTCTTGCAACCAGGAATAAATGCATTCAGCTTCCAGCTGAGTCAAGGTTTATGTACCAATCCAGCAAAAGGGATCTGAAAAGGCAGGCAGCTCTGGCAGATGTTTGAGCCTGGACACAAGGCTGTGCTATATATAGCCCCTGGTTGCAGGCTTGTGCACAAGCAGCTTTTTGGCTGTGTGGACCCAGCACCAGAGAGATGCTCTAACTCTGTAGGAGAGGACAGTTGCAGGATC
The DNA here is from genome assembly GCF_965231255.1 of Vanellus vanellus. Taxonomy (NCBI): domain Eukaryota; kingdom Metazoa; phylum Chordata; class Aves; order Charadriiformes; family Charadriidae; genus Vanellus; species Vanellus vanellus. The sequence continues at coordinate 86,956,836 of NC_138907.1, forward strand.
AGGCACCCCTACCGCTGGCACGCCACGATGGATGAACCACCAGCAATGAGATTGTAAGCGACACTGCTTACTGTTAACAGAGCCCCACAGAAGCACTCCAAGAGGTTCGAGACCTTCTCACCTTGTCTTTACAAGATTTGCGTTATGCTTTCCATGTTGCTTTGTTAGTGGCATATCCTCATGTTCACACTACTGTGTTTGCTGCTGCTTGACTATTTGCGTGGTGTGCTTGTTTTTGCTAGGTAATTGGGAACCACTTGCTTCTGTGAAACATCCTTGCTGCTGCCTTAGGTAGCCTGTTTTTCCATCTCCTCCACAGTTAAATAAAAAATTTTGGGCTGCCAGTCTAAGGATTTTTGAGGCCTTTAAAACTTCAGTTTCTCTCCACTCTGCTATCGTGCCCCATCACAGTTAGTTCCCGCCAAAGAGGAGCATGGTCAGGGTCATGCAATGGGAAAATAATATTTCCAACATAAATTGTGTCTCTGCAGGGTGAAGGAGGCTAGAAAGATTAATTTTGCAGGGGAGAGAAAGCAACCAGCACTGAGGCAGCACTGTGTCCATCAGAGGGAAGCTTTGTTCAGGGAGCTAGTAGGTCTTCTGAGGCATAGTTTGCCCAGGACTTGGAAAATCAACCTTTCCTTCCATGCTAGCTCACACATTTTGAAGAAGGCAGTGAGAAAGAGGGGACGACTACAAGAGATGGGATTTCTCTAACCTGAAGGGAGACAATAAGCTTGTTTCCTGGGAAAGAAGCGTGCTTGCTGCAGTCAGGGAAGGCAAAAGTGTTTCTGGGCATGAGACAGAGGCATTAGCACAGGGAGTACGTGTTCATCTGGCCCTCCGAACAGTTTTTCAATCCCAGAAGCCAGGACCTTCCAGTTCTGACAAACAGAGCAAAGACAAGTTGGAGATACAAGTCCTGTCATTTCAACATTGTTACAGAAAAGCTTTTTTTAAGCTTCGCAGAAGCGGGGAGGGCAGAGCAGGCCACAATGCTGTGTGTGTCTTTCTTATTTCTCAGGGTTTGCCATTTCTAGTCAAATGTGCCCACAATCACTGCACATGGGGCTTTAGCACCTGATGAAAAGTGTCTCAATGAGCCTAGCAGGAATGCATCCCTCAGGCATCAGCTAGGAGTCTCATAAGGCCGCTGTTGTTCTTGGTCCCCAAGTCCAGTCATATCCTGATGTGATTGGTGATGGTGCTCACCAGCATTTTCAAGTCCCTACCAGCCTGCACAGTCAGACCTCCTCACCACTCATAGACTCCTAAGGCTTCTGAAATAGGTGTTACATAGGGATATGGATCTTATTCACTTTTCTTATTTGCCTAGAGAAGTCATATCATGCAAACCCTCTGAGAGTATCAGGGAAATTAGTGATGCCTCAGAAAGCCTTCCACCCTGCTGTCACAGTTACCCTAAGAAGGAGATTGTCCCACCTTGGGGATGGGGCTGGAGACTCTGAGAGCAGTGCTGTCACTGCACAGGGAGAAACAGCCACTGGTGCAGAGCTTGATGTCCCTGCACCCCAGGTTGATCACCCCAGGCTGAAGGCTGCCATTGTCCCACCATGGGATTTCAGTATCTCTCCTCTAAAAACCCTGGTCAATGAAGAGTAAAATGGACTGAACCACACCTGTGGCCCATTCTGGAATAGTAAAATGAGAAGTGAGAAGAAAGCAGGAGGAAAAAGATAAAAGTAAATATAATAATGTTCTTTTTCAGATATTCTATTTATTTAGGTTTTGAAAACATTGCAGACTTTCTGTGCTCATTTTATTTATTTTTTTAAAAGGCCATTTCTCATTAAAAGAATAGGTGGAAAAAATGTCAACAGCTATTTCAAATATATAAAGTTCAACACCTGCAAAAATGTCTGGAAGACCTAAGGAACAGTCTGTGGGTGGCTTTATTCCGTGTGTTAGGTTTGAATCTCCTAATAAAATACACTTGCAATAAATATAAAGGTAGATGCAGAACATTATTACTGAACCTGTGCATACAGATGTTAAAGCTGAGGTATATTAATAGGCTATACCACCTGATGAATGGCTTGTGCATGTACAGGCAGGAATCAGGTGAGTTAATGAAAAACTGCTATAATTAGGTGACCTTTTTCATGGTGCATTACATACTGCAATTTTGTTTGAATAGGTGAAGTCAAAAATACGTATTTCCATCAATTCCTAAAATATATATTCTCTTAATATGTGTCCAGTTTTGGGCTCCCCAGTTCAAGAGGGACAGGGAACTGCTGGAGCAAGTCCAGTGAAGGGCAACTAAGATGATTAAGGGCTTGGAGCATCTGCCTTATGAGGAAAGGCTGAGAGAGCTGGGACTCTTTAGCCTGGAGAAGAGAAGGCTGAGGGGAGACCTTATTATGGCATACAAGTATCTAAAGGGTGGGTTGAAGGAGGATGGAGCCAGGCTCTTCTCAATGGTTCCCAGAGACAGGACGAGGGGCAATGGGCACAAGTTAGTACACAGGAAGTTCCATTCAAATACACGGAAAAACTTCTTTATGGTGAGGGTGACAGAGCACTGGAACAGGCTGCCCAGGGAGGTTGTGGAGTCCCCTTCCCTGGAGATTTTCAAGACCCGCCTGGATGCAGTCCTGAGTAATGTGCTCTGGGCAATCCTGCTTTAGCAGGGGAGTTGGACTAGATGATCCCTGGAGGTCCCTTCCAACTCTGAAAATTCTGTGATTCTGTGATTCTGTAATATATGACACTCCACATTGAAAGAATCAGAGCTATTTAATAAAGACACAGTTTACCAAATGTTGTCAGTGAGTACTTCTGACTTTTAAGGCCACTGCCACCTACAAAAAAAAAACTTTTAATTTTTTAAACCTTTTCTTTATGAATCAGTGAGGACTGTAAAATGTTGGGGCTTCCCATATTTTTATCCAAAAGCCAGTGGACTTCATGTAGATGAAAACCAAGTCAGCAGCACGTGGGAAGTGGAAGAGGACTGCTCTCACCCAGGCTCCCTGTCTCCAGTCCCCAAAGCCTGCTGTCCTCCTTCTCCTCACACCGATTCTGTTTCTGGTTTTCTAGTATCCCACACCAAATTATCTGAAGACTGATTCCCAAGGCACTGATCCTTTAAAGGGTATGGGCTCATGAACTGCCCGTGTGAAAATATAGGTAGTTTCCCCTGATTTGCCAGTACCACGTGCTGCAGGCTCTCCTGTGTAACATTCTGCAGCATAATAGATGTTTCCATTACAACATGCATGGAATGACGTTAATATTGATCTACTGTTTTACACAAGGAAATAGTGTAATACTACCTTATAAGAATGACTTTCAAATGCTAAATGTCAGCATTTTTAAGGAACGTGAGAACAGCTGTACCTGGTCAGAGACAAAGTCAGGCTAATTTAGCATTCTGTCTCCAAGAGTACCCGATTCCCTAAGTGTTTCGTAAAAAAATGTAAGATGAGGGCGAGCACAGAGAGATGCCTGCCTATTTTACTCTCCCGGACTCCAGTAATCTGCAACTCAGGAGCTTTCGGCATTGAGCGTAATGAAAAATACCAGGAAAGCAATAACATGTCAAAGTAAGGCATGCACAAGCCCAGTTGTATAGCTTCACATATATAAATTGAAAATATATAAAAGTGTCTCAAAGTCCGATCCTAAGACCTTTCAAGCAGAATGTTCTTTCAAACCTTTTTAATTGTTAGCTTAACAATTAAATAGGTTAACAGGTAAACATCTTACTAGCCGGCCTAAAGAAAATCCCCCTCCTCATCTTCTTTCTCCTCATCCATGCTCATCACCAATAAAATTAAATATTGAGTGGCCCAGGATAAGTGGTTAAACAGTGAGGAGAAATATAAATATAATATAAAATGAGCTTTGATGGTAATATTCTGGGAATTTAGACTTAAAGCACCTGCGTGTCAGAAAAGGTGCCAGATCTTGAGCCAAAATTGTCAAAAATCACTGCTTAAGGTTAGGCATCTAGGGCTAGATGCACAAAAGAATTAGTGCATTACAACAGCCATTGGTACTTTGCCATCAGAAGACTCAGCCATGGGGCTGGGCAATTCTGTACAATTCGGGGCAGGAGAGACAACCTGTCGGGGCTTAGATTTATAGGACAAAGAAGGAATTTAGCTTTATGCTCCAAACCTTTATGCTCCAAACTGTCATCCTTAAAACCCTCACTCAGCTGCCACCTAAATCTGGACGTACCTAAAATCTATTACTGACTCAATTTTTTACCTTAATGTACTCCAGGTCCCTGAACTAGTTCTGGTTTTGTGCGTTGTGTATTGTGAAGTATGCCTGGTTTTGATACCGGTGGTTGTCTGGGGACCTATGACTAAGTCCTTACGAAATGTAGAATAAAGGCATCCTCTTGTGAGAACTCTTATAAACTGCGAGCTGGGAGGTGGTCTCACAGCACCTCTGGAAATCGTAGCTTCCTACAGTTCAGACTCCATGAGGAAAATGCTCATTTGGACAGGACCTCTGCCCCAGCCACTGTCCCAAGCATGTTTCTCAGATGACAATGTCTGCATGCAAGAACCTTTTTCTAAAAATACCAGAAATGCTTCTGTCGGAAAGCAGCTGTGCCTCTTTTCTTGGGCCTGTCCCCCATGGACCCTCTCTTAGAAATAGTCACTAAACAAAACATTTCATACAAATCTCAGTCGGAGGTGGTCATTTCTTTTCACCCAAAAGCCCGGCAGGATGCCCTTGAGGAGAGATGGCAGATTTCAGTTCTTTGTCCCTTCTCAGCCTGAGGGGATTTGAATTTATGTATAACATTCTCACTGCAGTGACCCAGGTACCAGGCAAAAAGATATTTTGGAAAAGAATTTCCCTCCTTTGAAGTGTTCAGCTTTCTATAAAGCACTTACATGTCTATTGAAGCCCAGTTTGCTACCACCTCTGGCACTAGTTATTTCACGATTTCAAGGATAGCAGTGGTGGTCTATGCAGGCTAAAGCCTGTTTATGGCTGCTGACCATTCATAGTTAAAGCAGTCAGTCCTCCCTGTGTAGGTCTTTTCCATTCGTTTCCTTTGTTCCTCTGCCTAGCTCTGAAGTAACAAAAGCATGCTGGGAAAAGTGTGATTGAGGTAGGCCTAAGTGTTTGGATTGTTTCTTCCATCCTGCAAGCACGGCCTCAACAAAGAAAATATTTCCACCACAAGATTTGTGTTGAACAATACCAACAGCAGCCAAGAAGAGATAACTGAGTACAAGCCTAGCTTATTCTTTTACTAATTTGTTTCTTGATACAGGCAAATCCCTGAAAGGGATTTTTTTTTTTTTTTTTTTTTGTTCCATGGCTTATGATTTATAAGAGATTGAGAAATGCATCTGCTTCACAGTTTGCAAGGTCTTTTGAAATCCATAGATAGGTATTACTATGGGAGCATGACATATTATTAATATGCCACAGTTCGGGGTAAAGTGTATTAACGTACTTTTAATGTAAAAAGTGGAGCTGGAGGAAAATTAGACAATAAGCTTGAACTGAGATGGCGATATTAGTATTAAGTAGTATTATAAATAACACTGTTTGCATATAAATATAAGCAAAAGTACTAGCTGTGTTGTCATGAACCACAGGTATTTATTGCCAGTAGGGAAAATAAAAATAGTTCTTGAGGTTGTGAAATAATTATCTGTTACCTTTGAAAACGCATTTTCCCCAAAGAGTGAATTTTACAAATGTTAACCCCAAAGCCAAACTATGTTGGTATTATTATTCTAATGTGCCTTTTTGCTCCGTTTTGTTTTGTTTCTTTTTAAAAAAAAATAATTCCCTACCTGGGCACTCTTCTCCCCATTTGTGCTTTGTCATCACAGCCTTTTCTTTTTCCTCCATTTCCCTTTGTAAGAGTCTCTTAACTCCTTGCATTTTCTTTGACTTCATTTTCTTGTTCTTCCGTGGCATCACTTTCAGACATGGAAGACTTGACGCTTCAAGATCTCCTCAGACAGTAGAGGAAACTCAAAGACATCTAAGCTACTGTCAACGTTGTACTGCTACGTTGTAGAAAGCAGGGATGATTTGGAGGTGAAGGTGCCAGAGATGTGCTTTGGACCTACCGATTCAGGCATGACCCAAGGAGCGGGACAGCTGAGGTCCATCTACCCCCCACTTATAGAATCATAGAATGGTTTAGGTTGGAAAGGCCCTTGAAGATCATTAAGTTCCATAGGCAAGGACACCTCCCACTTGACCAGGTTGCCCAAGGCCACGTCCAGCCTGGCAACTCACTCCTCACTGATTATGCTTTCTCCCTCATTTCTGTTCAGGACTATTCAGACAGTCCAGAACAGTTTTTCAGTGCCTAATTTTCAAGTCCCTCGTTACCAGAACAACAGGTAGGCTGTTATTTAGGAAGTGCATTGGGCAAGTTGGGGGGGATTGGACTAGATGACCTTTAAAGGTGCCTTCCAACCTAAACCATTCTATGATTATAAGTGTGGCGCTTTCAGCCAGACTCAACTAGCCCTTGTAATGGTTGAGTTCCACGTGCCACAACATGTCAAGGTCAGCAGGAATTGCTGAGATGATAAACAAAGAGTTGATATTTGCTACCTTTAGATATTTAACTCCAGACGGCAGCAAGGTACCTTTGTCTATCAAACATTTAGTGCCCAGCTAACAGTGGTATTTTATACACATTTTATCTTACCTTTAGGTAATGCGTACCTAAGTGTATATATTTTTACTATATTTCTTTCAACATATCTTAGTTTTTACAAACAGTTTGAGGTGGTGATGCCAAGACGGGTACTAAGTTCCCAAAATGTATTGCAGAGACTGGCATTCTTCAGTCACCTAAATTCTACCTGGTCAACCATAGAGGCAGGATGTGCATTCTGGCATCCTAGGTTTTCACCAAAGGACATAACAGAAAGCCTCCCCTGACTTCCATGTGCACACACATGCAGAGACACATACACTTAAAAGTTTTATCAGCATTATCTGGATTCATTCCCTTAAGCAGCCTCATAATTACTTATGTTGCAGTGCCACACATCATAAGTCCATTTAAGGGTCCACTCTTAATATTGAGATCATTTACATAGAAAGCAAAGACTCCAGATCTTCCACTTAAATTCATCTCTCTCTAACTTAAGACTCCTCAAATTTGCTTTGTTTTCTCCTGGTTACTAATTAAGGGGAAAATACTATAATTACTTGGTCTTGAGACCTGGTGTTAACTTGTCACATTTGTTATGAAAATACAGGGGATGGGTTTGCCACATTAGACGAGAGACTCACACAAAGGTGGAGTTGATATTCGTGTGGTAAATTGCAGATCCATGTGATAAATTACATTTATCATGCACCTTTGGCTGCCTCACCTGGGTTCTGCCTTCTAATCTATCTCTGTCAAGATTCATTCTAGCATTCTTAACCTCTGAGCAGCTCTCAAGCATCTGCTATTTTTTAACATTTTTCCACAAATGAAAATGAAAAAAAAAAATCAAACAAAAAACCCCAAATAACCAAACCTAAACAATTTTATTGTTTTTTGTCCACGATGAAATGCACAAATTCTTCTCCAAATTCCATTGTGCTAAGGAGGAAGAGGGGCAATACTCAGTTCTGAAGAAGGGAAATGTTTGAGGTCCTCCTTGTTCTCAAGAATGCAGACACATGTTTCTTTCAGGGGAAAATTGCTGGTAAGCAGCTCTTTCCTTCCAAACTAGCAAATGCTTCTAGCTTGGATATGCTGGCGTATACTGGACCTCAAGAGTGGAACAGAGTGATTTACAGGCAAGTTGCATAAGATCATTTAGAGGTTCAGGACTGTATCAGTAATCATTCTGAGGCCTATGTAGTTGTCTCATAATAGCAAGTTAATTTGGCTTTAATATAGAAGGAAGTGCAATAACAGTATCAATTAAAATAATCATAAAACCTCCTGAACCATTTCTGAAACACTTTTCATGTTAAATTTGTAACATAGCTTAACTGCATATGTGATATAAAGGCTTTATTGGTACTCATTTGGGTTGATCTGTGTAATAAACTGTGGGATTCACCACAACTAATACGTACCATATACAGGTCTAGACTTATGCCACTTGGCTCAAATACCTCATTTTCATTTAGAGATTAGGGAACTGCAAATATTTTCATCAACTAAGAATCTGTCTCCAAAATATTTATACATACCCACAGTTTTTACTTTTTTTTTTTCACTTTCCTTTTATAAAATTATTTTTATGTGTATATGATGGAGAAAGAGATGAATGGGACACGTATTAATGAAAGGATTCAGACTTTGTACTATCTAGCTAGCTAAATACATACTCCCAAAAGGCACTTTGATGAATAAACTGCCAACTGTTTTTATTCTTATATCTTTTAGTAAAATTCTAGTTTAACTGGGTTTGCATACTTTATTAAATTAATTTGATAATGAATCTTTAATTTCACAAATTTAATTTCACAAATGTAAACATATTCACTTACTTATTCACAGACATGGAGAGACACACATGCACTTCTTCATATCACCCAGATACAGACATCCAGTATAGAAAATTTTGAACTTAATGACTTAATTTTGGCACTGTTACAAGCAATTATACAGAGTTTTCCAGTTGGGAAAATTTCAATTATAAGTCACTGACACTCGAGCTGCCTGCATTATAGCATATACTTTTTGGACAGTTAAATTATCTAGTTGTGTAGAGTAGGGTTTAAGATATAATGAAAATTAGTTAATGTTAAATTAATTAAAAGTCAAATGAAAACTATCCAATGGGCAGTTTTAGCAAGAGTAATCGTATGACAAAACTATTCCCAAGAAATATTTTACTTCACAGAATGCTCAGTTCACTATGAGTGTTCAGATATTTGTGTTGGCTGCTTAAGTGTATCAAGTAATATTATGTTGTTTTTGGATTGTATTATTCATTTTTTCTTAGCTAATCAACAGAGTACATAAAGGAACTCCAAAATGTAGAATCCAGCACAAAATCCAACTCCCGCTTCAAGAAGATATTTGATTATTAGACAGTAAATTTGCTTATCTCAAGTTTTTCACACTAGTCCTACTCATTTGGTGAATATTTGCAGAAAGCAAACTCAAGCATTATATCAACACACTTGAAGTAAATTTATTTTAAAATCTGAATGAAGATATGTAGTGTTTGCCTAGAGCTAGAAGTAATAGGGTTATGAACACATCATAAATACTATGCAAAGCTTTGAATTCCATTGCTGAGACACATTATCAAAGGTCAGGCTATCAAGCAAGACATAAACCACAACTGTAGGAGCATCTCTTATCTAAAAGTTTGGAACAGTGTTAGAAATTACAAATTTTGAAGTGATTCCAACACAAGCATAACTGTGCTTTGGAGATTATTTGAGTGTCATTAAATACAACACTGGAGCAACATTTATTTCTGTGTTTCTTATATATTTGCAAAGTTTTCATACTTCTGATAAAAGTCATGTTGCAAAACGTAATATGAGCTTCCATGTATACTTCTACAGATGGATATGCTATGTACATAAACACATACACAGGGTGTTTTTTTTCCAAACCATTCTTAGTTAACAAGCATTTTGTCACGTACATATACTGCACATACATACACCAATCCACTTATGTCCTCAGGAAAGAGCAAAACATTTTTTTGTTTCCTTTTTAAGGAGCTTTCACATTCTTCTTTATCTATGGGTCATTCTAGTTTTTTCTTTTGAAGTAAAGCAAACAGGAAAATGTTGTGGAAAATTGTAATCGTCAGTTTAAGCTTTTTTAAGGATCAAACAGCGTAACCACTGAAAGCAAAGGGAAAAACTGCGAGACTCTCTCAAATTTTGTCTGAATGCATGGTCATCATTCGTTTTAAACATGGAACATCAGATTCTCCCATGTCTGTTGGAAGCACCAGCAAAAAACATCTCAGTTAAAATTCTTAGGATCAGAGTGACCGGACCCACATCCATCAAGGTGTTTTGTTTCAGGGAAGACATAAAAGATGGTCTTTTTTGTCTGAGCAAGGTGCTTTCACCCTTGGTGAGTGACAGACCTGCAAGGGAAATCACTAGATTGTTCTCTAACTAAAGTGAAGGTTCGATTTAACTGTTTTCTTATTGCCGTGAGAGAGACCAAACCTTATCAGCTTTCATGTTTTGTAGGAAATGAAAAAGAATAGAACTGGATTACTTTCTTTTTTTGCGGGTCTGAGGTCAACCACAAACGGCTTTGGGGTCAATCTCTCTGCCTTGCACTCTCGGTGTATCCAGAGTATTCTCGCCCCCTGTGTAAGGCTGGCTGCCGACGGTACCGCTTTGCACTGCCTTCTTAAAGGTTGACAAGGTGATGCATCAAATTGGTAGGCTTTTGTAGTGCCGGCAAACCACAGCGTTAAGATAGGCAAAAAATCTTGGTCCCAACCCCGTGGCATGTGCAGTGTTAACACAAGGAGTAACTTGTTTTCAGCATTTTTGCATTGATAAGAGCCAAGAGAGAAAGAGAGGTATGTTTAGTTGAGTGGAAGATAACAAACATGCAGTGCCACATTCCCTCTGTGTGCTCTTTGTTATCAGCAGGACTAGCGGCATTATGTACTGTACAATGAAAGATAACCATAGAGTGAGAGATAGCTGGCTTTGTAGCTCTATTGATTAAACAGGACAGCAGGCTAATCAGAAAAAATGTTACAGGGATAGGAGTCGAGCCACTTGGAAAACATGAAAGATGATGACTACACTCGAAATGTTAATTTTTGAATAAGATTGCAGGGCAGAAAACCGTTTCCTTAATTTTTTTCTTTTTTTTTAATTTAAAGAAAAACAACTTATACACAGATAGGTATCACTCCATTACCAATTTGCAAAGATAATAGCATTATTTTTATCTGAGACAGTCACAAGACAAAACACAATGCAGGTTTGAAGCCTTCCTAAATAAATTTCACAGATCTAGAGTTTTGCTATGTACCATGATTAACATGGGGATAACTCATCAAGCGAATGGGTATACAAATTACTTTAATACTTTGAAAGTTTGAGGGGGTGGGAGGGCATTGCATATAGGAATAGTTAAATACAGACTTAGGAACCCAGTAAAAAGCAAACTCTAAAATATCCTTAAGACTTTGCGACTCTTATTTTTAGACTCTTCATTTGTTTATTGCTTTGCTCAGCTCTAAACATTTAGACTAAGATTTTTCACAGCATGTATCTCTGTCAAGATGGATTTGCTTGTAGATAACACATTTGTGTAATCTGTCTTCCAAGTTCTTGCTCAGTCTGGGGAAAGGAAGGGACAGAGCCCAGCTGGAATAGGATGGATGTGCTGGGTGAATGGCCGCAGAACATAGCTGCAGAAATTCAGGCCAGCTCTGCAGGAGCACCCCAGAATTATGAGGATACAGAGGTAATGTAAAGTCATTATTCTCCCTCTTGACTCTTGGCTTTGAGGTCTGTGCTGCATCTCCTAGAGGCACAACATAGACTCTCACCTGACGTGCTTAGCATTGGAGGGGAGGATTTCACTGAAAAAGCCTCTTTCCGTGCTACTAAAATTTCTGTCCTAATTTTATCAAATTGTTCATATTCCTTTGGGGCTTCATTCTTAATCCCCTCTGGTGGGGTGTAAGCCACTGTATCTCTGATCCATCTCTCCCTGCTAGGAGCTTCCTCTGCTACCTGCTGTCCTGCGACATAGCAATTTACTATTGACAATGTTACTCCCAGTAGTTTGATATGATGACTTGGTACAGCAATTTCAGCTCTTTCTTGCCAATATATGTTGTCAAGGATTCACAGGCATGTCTGGCCAGACTTCATATTGGCCCCAGAAATGTGGGGAGGGGGAAGAGGAGGGGGAAGGTCACAGAAGGCACGGCACTTGCATTTCTGTATTGGTGAATGTGTCAGTCTCAGCTCTCTGGGATGACACATTTTAGATGGTTATTGGAAGTTAAATACATTGCTTTACCCTTTCTTTACCCTTTCCCATACAGAATGATGCCATTTACAAGCAACTGATAGAGCAATTCATACTACACCTTTGACAAATTGAATTTAATAAACAGTAACAGCTTAGTACAGCTTTAACAAATCTGTTCATTCCTCCACAAGTTCACTCCTCCACTCCTGCCTTCGCCAGGCTCCTGGAGCCTACAGCAGCCCCTTGGCAATATTCAGCATTTAGGCTGCAAGTTATCCTTTGTCTTAGAGTAACAAAAATACTCTCAGGCGGATTCTGGTTTACCCTGAACTGGGAAGTGAGTCATGATAAAGTGAAGGTCGCACAGATGATTTGCAGCTTCATCCTGCACCCACTTAAGTCAGCTGCCTAACCCTTGTTCCTTTAGGTTGGAGCAGGATTGAGCCCACAGCTTTACTGTGCAGCTGCAGGAATAGTGCTGCATACCTGTTCTGTTTCTTTTCATAGAAGCCTCCCCAGGACCTTTGTCCAAAACTCCTCTAATTTGGTAGAGCCAGTAATATTGGGAAGTTTTGAGATGAGTCCTGGATCCTTCAGTAATTTATATTGCTATATGTATCACCTGAAGTTTGGCTTGCGTGGAAATATCACCTTTTTTTTTTTTTTTTTACAGATACACCTTCCTGTCAATTCAATATTTAATTAACAGTTTAGCCACTTCACCTGATTTTTCAGAACTCACAGATTCAAAAGTAATTTTGAAGTAGTATATTTATTCATGAACGAATCCAGTAATACAGGTTGATTCATTAAGATATAGCAACACCTGTATTTAAATTGTTGGGTGTTCATATAGATTTGGTTCCGTGAGAAGCAACCCCATGACATATGATTATGACCAATATTACTACCCCATGGTTTGCTGGGAACATGTGTGTTCATAGTTATTCAGCTATTGTACTCTCAGAGTATAAGATTAATAAAAACAACCTTTCAAAAAAGTCTTCTGTGCAGTTAATTTCAAAATACTGCTTTTTCATCCCTATTCCAAAGTCCTGAAGACTTGCTTCAGCCATGGGTATTTTCACTCATGGATTTACATGATTTTGTACCTGTCTTTGAGACCTAAGGTCCCACTGTCAGCCAGAAAGCAAGTGACCAACCTGAAATCAATTGGCCCATACCCAAATTTAATTAAACTTCTCTCTGCAACTCTAGAGGAAACTGATTTCCCTCATTATTGCTTATGTGGATAATATGTGAAATTAATTCTCCTTCACTAAGTTATCACTGCATTGAGCAGACAAACACACATATAATGTTATTAAAAGTAATGAAATAGGTTCATCAGCAGTTAACGTTAATGTTTTGTGTCATTGCAATCTTGCGTGCAATTTAGGACAAAATTATTCAGCTTTGCAGCTGCAAGATGCAGAAGGTTAACAACTCAAGGGTTTGCCAAGGTTTTGGCAAACGGCATTATTTATACATAGCTTTCTGTAGATGAAAAAGGGAGGGAAAGATGAATTCACCTTTCTTTCCCTCTCATCTTCCACAGACCGTCAGAGGGAAGGATAGAGGCAGAAAAGGAAGTAGGGATTCCTCTCTGCGGGAGGTGAGTCCTCCTGTGGTAGACCTGTAGGCCAGTAATAGCACGCTGACATTGCCTTTGCTAGTAATGAGCCACAGGTTTTTCACCGATGTTTGCAAGGCCTCAAGACTAAGGTTTGTCAGGAGTGGTTTGTCTGAACCTTTCTTCAACTACCAGGAACTTTGTTTTAACAAAGCATGTGTTAGTTGTACGAGTAGTTTCTCTAATGACAAAAGATGAGTTTTAGCAGTATCAAAGAATAAGAATTTAACATACATAGAATGCGCCATAAATTCAGACGCAATGTCCAGGTGTAGACCAAGAAAGAGCAAGGTATAACAGCATGTTACAAAACATATAAAACCAGCACCTAGTTAATCCAAATAAATACATAACTAATGGAAGGAGAGTAGGAAGAAGATACCATTAATATCAACATCGTAGTCATTCCAGGAAAGGATTCAAGATGCTCGTGGCTTGTACCCCGATGTACACACTCTGGGTGGACAGCAGGGGGAGGGTGGAAGGGAGCAAACAGCACTGGGAAAGGGGGAAATATGTGTTGTCACAGGACAAGGACTGCTGGAAAGCACTTGATAAAATGTCTGGACTGTAGCTGCACAGATCTAACTCATTAGATGATTGTGGTAGGCGGTGAAAAAATAAAGGAGCACGGGTAATTATCACAGATGAACTGTTAAATCTACGTCCTTGTAACATGTCTTGGGCAGAGGCTAGAAAGTGATAGCAACCAAGGTAATGACCACTAATTTAGCCTTAAACAGAAAGTCAGAGATTGGCATGCAGCTGTGTGACCAACAAAGCTTTTTGCAGCTTATGCTGACCATCTACCCTAAAAAGCAATAAACGCTTTTTAGGGGAGTAGCATCTTGGAAGGAATATATCTGAAGATGCTCAGCGTTGTGCATAAAAACTGAGCCCAAGGTGGCACAACTATGTGTGAAATCCAGGCCACCTGCCAAGGCTTGGACGTGGTGACCAGCTGCAGTGAGTGTCCTGCTTCCTCGAGTCCATGGTGCAGGTTGAGACTGGACCAGAGGGGCCTTGGTTGGTGTGAGTGTGTCTGCAGAATGTGTGTGTGGTAAAACAGAAATCTTGGAAGAGAAACCACTAACCGCTTGCTATGCCCAGCCTACTTGGTAAATAAATTCTAGACTTTATGTCAGTGAGTGGTGCCATTCAGATCTTGAGGCCACCCCACCTTCAGTTCTCCATGACAGTGTATATAGCAATTTTAGCTATGTCATTACTATTGAGACCTTTTCTGTACAGGAATGTTTTCTATTTTCATTTTCTTTCTTTTTCTACCACAATTAGATCTGAACTAATAATAATTCTTCAGTAGCCATGATAAGATTTTATTCCTCTTAATAATAAATTCAGAATTTACATATATGATGTGATTTCATTTTGTCCATAACAAAATTTTGAGTATATGACACTACTCCTGTCTGTGCTTTGATTCTACACTGTGACCCAACATACACGGGAAATGATGCCAGATTTGTCTAAGGTTAAAAACTGAAGAACACAGCAGCATATGACTGAATGTAAAAAACTGGCTTTAAGCTGTCCTGCTTTTCATCATCTCTTTTTAATGTATTAATTATCTCCTTTTAACAAGAGCTCCTCAGGTAAAGAAAAAAAAAAACAACAAACAAACCACAAATTCCAATGCAGACTGAATTTATGACATTGATTTGAAGGACAGCATTTCAAAGAAATTCTGCTGGGAGCTCACAGAATGAGTTTTTTTCTGATGTCCATAACATAAGAGTCTTTTTTCCTATCCCTACAATGACATGGTCAGCTGGCGAACTGTGCTGATGTTCTCAGGTCTCTGTTGAGTACAAACGACAGATAAATAAATTCATCTGCAAAGACCCTTATGTAGTAACAGCAAGAGAAATTAACAATCAAGCTTAGGAGCCTGGAAGGTCAGCGCATAAATTCATATTCAGTTTCTCAGACTTCTTACTGTGATATTTTAACCTGAAGAGTTAAGGGTCGTTATAAAAACCTAGGCAACAAAGTTGAGAGGTGTGAGTCCACCTTGACCACCCTGAGAAAAAAAAAGGGGTTAATCAGCTGATCAGCTGGAGATACAAGAAGGAATTTCTCTTATGCATGATCTGATGCCTTTTGGATATCTAATTGTAAGAGCTGGTAGAAGACCTTCCATTTCTCAGTCTACAGGCCATCTTGGGCAAGCCAGAGCAGATGCTCCCAGTCACAAGAAAAACAATCCACGACAGATTTCCTCCTCCCGTTAAAGGAATATCTTCTTTTTCCCTTTCTATCTTGCCTTACAGTTGTTGTAAGCTATTTATGGAAGTGTTCCTCTCATTTCTGCTTCAGGTGCTTAACTTAGGTTAATAGAAAGGGGTAAATGCTTCCAGAGTATAATCCAGAGCTTAATTCATAGAATTTAAACAATCATGGTGTGTCCTGGTGATTTGCAAAGCTATATCCCAGTCCTGAAATGCATGGGTTTTGGTCCTGGAATGTGTAGCATGGCAGCTACCTACTACTTCCTAAATGATTAAACTGAGAAAATTAAGGCAAATGCTAAACCCATGAAGGGTATATATGTTCATGGCTGGACAGTCAGAATGAGTTGTAGAATGACTTAGGGAAGTTAATCCTGGCCAAACTCCAGCAGGTATTTATGTGCTACCTGCCGAAATTTCCCCTGTTGTTTCAATTAAATTTTATCTTCACTTCCTCCTGTTAAAAAACTACTGTGTAATATTGCTGGCCCAGAAAGAGTTGCCATTATCCCAAGGGAAACTGCATTTCAGCAGCAAGCCCAGCAATCTTTGTAAAGTCTCTCAGAAGTTCTTCAGTATCCTTCTGGGTACATGTTTCTATAAAAATGCAAAGTATACCGGTATGTAACCCTGCCACTCTGATATTCATAAAAAGGGAGGGAAAGTAGGTCAGTGTGTGAAGGACACAGGACGCTGGGAATGTTCTCAAATGCAGCTTCCACTTAACCCAGATGAGGCCACACTGAGTACCCCAACTGAGGTGCTCCTTCCTGCCTTTAAGGACGGCAGACAGCATCAACTAGGAGGTGCAGAGCACCAAAACTTTGATTTTGGTTCATGTACCAAGTGGAAAAGAAAGTAGATTTCCCAATAATCTTACTGACTCTAAGGCACTGCATTTGTTCTAGTGAAAATCTATGTTAATATGAGTACAGACGTGTCACCTTAAAATATGTATATACACTACATACATCTATATACCGTAACACATAGAAGGCTGCTGAGGGATTGTTGGTTTTGTTTGGCCGCTTTTTTTTTTTTTTTTTTTTTTTTAACTGCTTACAATAGTAATAATGACCACAGTGCTGGGCATTTCCAGGGGACTAATGACCAGCCAGGGTTAATGACCTGAAATGTAGCCACAGGCCATCAACTCATCGCAGCCAGCCATTAATCCTATGGAACTACCAGTGCCTCTACTGTTATTGCTTAATTTAGTCTCCCTAATTTTAGTGTAGCTTTAAAAACCTTGCTGCAGCCACTGAGCAGCTCTGTATTTTATTAGCCCTGCATTTCTACTGCTGAGCATGGGTTGTTTTCCTAGCTGCTGATCAACCCTAAACACTGAATAGACTTTATTAAAAGTTGGTTATCAAGCTGCTGAGCATCTCCAGACATCTAAATATTTTATGTGTGTTTGCTCTGAGTGGCCCTGAGCAATTAATACATTGTTTCATTAGGAGGGTTTTTTACTAACCACTAAGTGACTCTAAACACCTAATATATTTCACAAGAAGTTTGTATTCCAGCCATTGAGCAGCTTTAAACACTAAATTGGCATCATACATTTTAAAAAGAAATCACTCAGTGTTACACATTTCTCACAAGTAATTTCCTGTCTCTACTCTTCTAAACATTATTCTTTTACTTTATGGAGTTGGGTTTTTTTCCCCTGACATACATTCCTATTTGGCTTGCCGGACTTCCAGTACTTCTCATTCAAAAGCTTGGAGCTTCACTGGAATTGGCTTTGCTTCATTTCCTTCATCTAACACAGAGAAAAGAAAAGCCACAGGGGGCAACACAGACCCCAGTTTCCTTCCGGCACCAAATTAAGGGATTAGAAAATATTCGTGTTGTTGCGACCGAGATAATAATTCAGGCTTTAGACTTAAAAATAACCCGTGGTGTATGCCTGCATTTACAACCACCAACAGCACGACAATCAAAATGGCAATGATTCAGTAGGTACTCTTAATCATCGTTACAGATCTCCAGTCCAGTGCTGTCAAGAGGAAATTCACACTGCTGCGTCAAATGCTGAGGTTAGCTAACATTTGCCCACTCGGGCTGGGGACTTGATCAGCTCGTGTTCCGTCAGACAGGCCCCCACCCTGCAATTTGCTTTCTTCTCCAAGATCTCCTCTACAGCGCTTCAGCCAGCAAGAGTTGCCACCACTCCTCTGGAGTCAGGGGAGCAACGAGCCCCATTGGCACTGCTCCTGGACCTCACTGCTCAACCTCTGCAGCTCCATGCAGCTAGCAGGGACAGGACCTTCCCGATTGCCATGCCAGACAAAGTTCCCACCAAATCAGATTTCTGATCTTTTCAGCAAGCAGTAAAATCTGGGTGGCAGGGCAGAGTTGCATGGCAAGGATCAGCAAGGACGGGTACACCAGCCAGCTCACAGCCTTTTTGGGAGCTTGCATACACAGCCATATACACCACTCCAAGACCAGCTCTCCGAGCCCGTATTCACCTGCTCAATGGGCATCTGGCTTGCTTGTCCCCTTCTTCCATGCAGATAGGGCAGCTTTTTCCTCTGGGTTCCTCTTCTGGGTAGGACCAAGTAAAGGGGTAAAGGAATCTGTCATAACTTCTGTCAAGCTGAGGCTTTTACCAGATAGGTAGGACTGAGCATCTCCTTGTTTAGAAATCCCTAACGAGGGTTATTCCTTTTAAACAATACTGTTGAGGACAGCATTGCTGACTGTTGAAGTGATGCAATACTTGCAAAAGAAGGAAGTATGGCAAGTCTTGCTTTGGTAATATGAGTAAATTATATGAATGTCAACAAATTAAAGTGGGGTGGGTTTTTTTCAGGAAAAAAATACCAAGGAAAATTTAAGTAAATATTAAAGGCCAGATTGTCTTATGAAAAGCACATTGCCCTCTTCCTCAAATGATTTGAAAAACTTGTCCCGAAACAATATAGGCATGGATTCAGAAGACTGGAGCATTGATATAACAAATGTGAACACCTCCGTTGTAATTGTTATCTCATAGGTAATATTTTTACAACTCACCCTGATTGCATGAACCATCTGTCTTCTATAATAGTATGGAAATCTTCTCTCTAACCATATCAGTCGGATTAACTGAAGTCAAAATAAAGGTTATTATTATATTATTATGTTATTACCTTAGAAAAGATTGGTCCCAGTTGATGGTCATGGTATGGAATTTTATCCAATACAATTTTAGACAACTTTTACCAGGATGGACCAGGAGGGTTTTGATTTGTTTAAGTCTCCTTGGGAACTCCTGATATTCAGCAATTCTGTATTGGCTCTGCAGCAAGAGTCGCAAGGCAATTCTTACATTCAAATGACATCCAGTGCTCTATACTTCAAATCTTAGCAAGAAGATATTGCCTTATAATATTTGGTGTGCTAGTTATGCACCAGCTTGAACTGCAATATCCATCTTTGTGCTGATACACCTGGGCCTGAGTTAAGGAATGAGCTGGTATGTGGGGAATGAGTGGAGATTATTACTTAGATAACTCCAGTGCTTTCAGTGCTGTGCATAAAAAAAATCTGACTCCGGATACTCTGCCTTTGGCATACTTCTAACTCAGACTGATATCATCTGTGTATCTGAGTTTGTGTATGTGTGTGTGGGCATGCATACAAGAACAGAGGTGCATATTTTACTTTTAAACCTCCAATCACTGCTACTTCCCTGAAGACCTGACAAAATTACCTAGTTCTCAAGAATCAGCTCTGGGACCACAGGCTGTTCTCTTTGGACCAAGTCTATTTTGGGCTATTCCTCATGAGATGTTTGTTGTTGGTTTGTTTTGTTTTTTTTTTGTTTTTTTTTTATTTCCAGGCACTGAAAAAGCATATATTGTAAAGTCAGATCATGATTTTTCTTTGGCATGCATATTTTATTTTGCGCACACATGTGGTTTTCATGCAGTTAATATTTTAAGTATAGAAATCCTAAAATAAACACAACAAAAAGCAAAATCCAAGTTAAGACCTTTAAAAATAAAGGGTATAATGGAAATATCAACTGACCCTCAACTCTGCAAATACAGAAGCATAACTATGTTGACTTTGGGTTAGATTCAGTTCAGAGAGGATGAATGCAATATTTATTTCAGCATGAATTGCAAGCATTGCAGCTACTGTCAGTTATGAGTGAAATCAGTCCTATGATAATGAAAATCATAATGAAAGAATATACTGTCACGAGAGCAATACATTATTTTTGTATTGAAAAGGAATTCTGCCTCTTTTCTATTACTGTGATTAATGCTACTGATTTTTATGTATTTAACTCCTCCAATGTTATAATTCTCAGACCTTTACAATAAAGACATGTCTGCTGTAACAAAAAAATAAAAAACAACTTATAGTTTTACATTAAAAAGGAGTTGTGCTGTTTAAGTTATTTTTCTCAGCAATATCTGATAAAATATCTTTTACTGATGTTATCTTATGTGTTGGCTTTTAGTAGAGGATTCTATATATATTTCTGAAGTAGGTCAAAAGTCCCTTTGGATGTGTGCATCCTAGCAAATCAACAATAAAAATTCCCATTGTGTTGCAATTTCTGAGGAAAGCTATACATTTCACAAGTTCCTTGTGTGTGATGGCTTTACACGAACTTAACAGTACCATAGTTGCACAGGTGAAATATATAATTTTCTCAAATTTTCCTGTCTACTCTGGTAACTAAATTTTATAGGATTGCACTGGACAAAGAACATATACCCCATTTGGCACAATCCAGACAATCAAAGACAAGCTTCTCAACAAAAATGCTTGTTGTTTTAAAAGCAGTCATGTCTTCACAGGCTAAAAACCATTTGCCATTAGTACACCGGCACATCTCTGTGTGACGTCTTTGTTTGTAATATTTATTATTTAATAAAGATATTTATTATTTAATAAAGACCAGTTCTTTATTTGAGAGCTCTTAAGAAAAAGTTCATTATTAGAAAGCTCAGGTTTCAGTTCTATTTTCCACCTGGATAATAAATAATGCAAAGATTTTCCCACTGATCTTCAACGAGTTTCTCAACTGCAAACAGCTCTGTTGTATCTAATTTACATGACCTTAAAGGATACGAAATGGACTGCTAGTGAATATCACCTGAAGTTAAAGTAAAGATTTCAAACATTTTTTTCCCTATAATATTGTTCTTTCTACAAAGAGATATTTAACAGACAAGATTTCAGTCTTTTCATGTTCTCCATCCATCAGGATATTTCTCAAAGCTTTTGTCAGTGTCTTGCATTTCTCTCTTTTCCATTATATTTTCAAGTCCTCATTTACTTTATTTTTTTCTCTTGCTATCTTACAAATTTTCCAACTAAAAATTGAATTACACAGCTCCTGCTTTTTAAGACTTTCTAAGATAAGAGTGGTCTCAGTCAGCCATTAATTTCTTAAAATTCTAGATGAACTCTTTGCAAAGCTATTGCCTCAGAAACACATGGTCCCGTTGGGTTCTGCGTAGGCTGCTCTTTGTTCTAATTGCACGCATCTAAATCTTGTCTTAGGTCACAAATGGAGATTACTCCAGTACTTTCTTCATGATTTCCCAGTACTAAATATAACAGTATTACTTCACGGTTTAAGATGACTGTTGTCATCTTGGCTGGAAACATCCCAGAGTAGAAGACAGTTGGAAAGAAGACAACCTTGAAACCAGGAGCAGCACAAGCCCAGGCAGCAGACACAAGTGAACTCAGGTTTCACAGGGTGGTACCAGGTCTCAGTTTTGCCTGTGTGTTTTGCAGTAGTCAAGGGCATGAATCAGCAGAAAATCAATTGAATAGAACTATTCTCTTAAAATTACTTCTCCAAGGCAGCAAAAAACGTTGGATGGCTTTGTAACACCTCTCCACCAGACTCATCCCGGGATACAGAAGATGGTCCTAAGACACTGGGGTACCTGCTGTGCTCTAGTTAACTTTCCTGACACAGCTGGTGCAGGAGCCTACTAAAGAGGGTGCCCTCCTGGACCTGCTGCTTGTTAACAGAGAAGGACTTGTAGGAGATGTAATGGTTGGAGGCCGTCTCAAGCATAGTGATCATGAAATAATAGGGTTTTCGATTCTTGGTGAAGTAAGGAGAGGGGTTAGCAGAACTGCCACATGGGACTTCCATAGGGCAGACTATGGCCTGTTCAGGATACTGATAGGCAGAGTCCATTGGGAGGCTGTCCTGAAGGGCAAAGGAGTCCAGGAAGGTTGCGCGCTCCTCAAGAAGAAAGTCTTAAAGGCACAGGAACAGGCCATCCCCATGTCCCGAAAGGCAGTCCAGCAGGGTAGGAGACTGGCCTGGCTGAATGGAGAGCTTTGGCTGGAACTCAGGAACAAAAGGAGAGTTTATGTCCTTTGGAGCGGGCCACTCAGGACAGCTACAAAGACACAGTGAAGATATGCAGGAAGAAAATTAGAAGGGACATCAATCTGGCTATTGATGTAAAAGACAATAAAGAATGTTTCAATAAATACATTAACAACAAAAGGAGGACTAGGGAGAATCTTCTTCCTATATTGGATGCAGGGGGAAACACAGTGACTAAGGATGAGGAAAAGGCTGAGGTACTTAACACCTTCTTTGCCTTAGTCTTTAATAGCAGGACCAGTTGTTGGGTACCCAGCCCCTTGAGCTGGAAAGACAGGGTTGGGGACCAGAATGAGACCTCCATAATCCAGGAGAAAATGGTCAGTGACCAGCTGCACCAGCTAGACATACACAAGTCTGTGGGGCTAGATGGGTTACACCCAAGAGTGCTGAAGGAGTTGGCAGATGTGCTCACTAGACTACTCTTCACAATTTATCAGCGCTCCTGGCTAACTGGGGAGGTCCCAATGGACTAGAGATTAGCAGATGTGGCGCCCATCTACAAGAAGGGCCAGAAAGAGAATCCAGGGAACTACAGACCTGTCAGTCTGGCCTCAGTGCTGAGGAAGGTTATGGAGCAGGTCATCTCGAGTGCCATTACGTACTATTTAAAGGACAACCAGACAATCAGGCCCAGTTGACACGGGTTCATGAAGGGCAGGTCCTGCTTAATGAACCTGATCTCCTTCTATGGCAAGATGACCCGCTTGGTAGACAAGGGAAAGGTTGTGGATGTGGACTTCAGTAAAGCCTTCAATACTATTCCCCACAGCATTCTCATGAAAAACTGGCTACCCAAGGCTTGGACAGGCGTACACTCTGCTGGATCAAATACTGGCTGGATGGCCAGGCCCAGAGAGCGGTGGTGAATGGAGTTAAATCCAGTTGGTGGCTGGTCACAAGTGGTGTTCCTCAGGGCTCAGTGTTGGGGCCACTCCTGTTTAATATCTTTATTAAATATCTCCATGAGGGGATTGAGAGCACCCTCAGTAAGTTTGCAGACAACACCAAGTTAGGTGAGAGTGTTGAACTCCTTTAAGGTAGCAAGGCTTTTCAGAGGGGTCTGGATAGGCTGGATCTATGGGCTGAGGCCAATAGTATGAGCTTCAACAAGGCCAAGTGCTGAGTCCTGCACTTGGGCCACAACAACACTATGCAACGCTACAGGCTTGGGGAGGAGTGGTTGAAAAGCTGCCCAGCAGAAAAGGACCTGGGGGTGTTGATTGACAGACGGCTGAACATGAGCCAGAAGTGTGCCCGGGTGGCCAAGACGGCCAACAGCATCCTGGCCTGCATCAGGAATAGTGTAGCCAGCAGGACTAGAGAAGTGATCATCCCCCTGTACTCAGCACTGGTGAGGCCTCACCTTGAGTACTGTGTTCAGTTTTGGGCCCCACAGTATAAGAAGGACACTGAGGACCCTCTGGAGAGGGTCCAGTTCTCTGGCAACGAAACTGGTGATGGGTCTTGAGAATAAGTCCTATGAGTAGCAGCTGAGGGACTTGGGGTTGTTTAGTCTGAAGAAAAGGAGGCTGAGGGGAGACCTTATTGCTCTCTACAACTATCTGAAAGGAGGTTGTAGAAAGGTGGGCGTTGGTCTCTTCTTACAGGTTACAACCGATAGGACAAGAGGAAATGGTGTCAAGTTGCAACAGGGGAGGTTTAGGTTAGACATTAGGAAAAACTTCTCTTCTACACTGAAAGGGTTATCAAAGACTGGAACAGGCTGCCCAGGGAAGTGGTGGAATCACCATCCTTGGATGTATTTAAAAGCCATCTAGATACGATGCTCAGGGACATGGTTTAGAAGTGGGCCCAGTAGAGTTAAATAACGGTTGGACTAGATGATCTTAACAGTCTTTTCCAGCCATAACAATTCTATTCTATGATTCTATGTACCTCAACGTACTAGAGATAATATGTCTGTTTTCATGACTCCCGTTTCACAGTTGTTGCAATGGTTAGGTACAAACTTAATCTTTTTTCCTTCCTTCCTTTTCCCAAGCAAGGCTTGGGAAATACTGGGGTGAGAATTCAGAACCGTTAATGCAAAATGTTCCTCAGGAAACCATGACTCCTTTTCACCCCCTTCTCTGGAAAATTGTCTGAATACTCCTTGGTCTGAATTGTCTGAATACCCCAGTTTGGCATGTAGTGACTAGTGCATATCCTAAAATGGTCAGTCTTGTCAAAGAGGGTGTTACAGGTGGGAATGCATACCTTGGACATGGAAGCAGTAAAAAGGCAAACTGTGCTGAGCCAGTGTTACTTTGAAAACTGTTAAAGCACCATTACTAGTTCCTGAGCCCAGGAAACTCTCCTAAATGTGCAAGCAATCAAGAGTACACCCTGGTAAGCCCTTAGGTGTTAGCAACTGCGCTGTTATTTGTAATTTGATCATCATTGTCTAAAATCCACTCTGCCTTAGTAAAAGTTACTGATCCAAATGCAAAAGTGAAGAAAGCCACTGAGTTTGCTTCCCGTGAGGAAACAGCGGGTGAACGTTGCACTCCTTTTAATTCAATGAACCTAAGGTCATCAGTTCATGTGCAAGCTAGAAAGACTGTCTGATGGCTTAATTTGAGCTTGCCTGCCAGACCACTGGTCTCTTAAACTAGGAATCATATGTAGACCGCCCTTCTCCTACCGCTCCCAAGGTTTGCAAATACATTGCAAGTCGAACTCGGTACATTTGTAAGCACTTCCCTCCTCATTTTTATTATGTCATTTTAATTGACAGCTTAAATCTCAAAGCACTGCATCACTAGCTATCGTCAAATTCTTTTTAAATTGAACAACAATTATTTTTGCCCTGTTGAAATGATCCCATAATAAAAAAAATCAAGATTAGAATCCATGGATTTTTCTACAGAAATATTTTAGATTGTAATGAGTCCTGTGATTTCCAATACTCTGCACTTTCCCTACAACCTGTTATTCTTTTCCACACCCCCATTTAACAAGTCCTCTCATTCTGTGGAGATTTAAAAGTATTCCCTGTAACAAATTCCATAAAACTTTCCACGAGGAACGCAAGCTAGAGAGGGAATTTTGAGAAAGCGTCAGGAATATGGTCGGCATGTGGAGGACTAGAATCTTTATACCTGTTCTTTAAAACAGTTTTTCTAATTTAAAGCCAGCTAATTTTTATGGGCGTGAGGCTGAGCTGTAATTAGCCAGCATTCAGTCCATGGAAAATATAAAATATCAAGGTCTGGAGTAATGTAATGCCATATCAAAATGGGTAAGATATTCAGAACTTTTTATGCAACTCCCTCTCATAATTAATCTCTCAAGCCACTGGACCTGCCACACTACAGTAAAATTTTGGCATCAAGGGTTAACTGCTGGCAATTTCTGAGAGATGCTTATAGGCTGTTTTTTCTATGAATGAGTTTTCTTTCTCCTCTGTCCCTTTCCTTTGTGAGATGGAGGAGAAAGCTGCTTTTAATATGCAAAAAAAAAACAGACTTAATTTTGAATATTTTTTTTAAAGGAAGTAAAGGAGTGATCAATGAGCAGAGCAGTTTCCTTATTTCTTTCCTCCCCCTATTGAAGCAGCTGCCCTTCTGCAGCTCCTGCTGCCTGACCTGCGCCAGAGACCAGTGTGCAGAGGGCACTGCTCTAATCAAGACCCCAAATTTCTGCACTCAGCTCATGCCTGATACTAGTTTTTAGCAGAATGGAGAGCTGCTATAATTTGGGGCTGGGGTCTAAGTAGCACATCTGGTTTGATTTGCAGCTGGAAGGAACAACAGTTCAGCCAAAAAAGTTAAAGCTGTTGTGATATAATTAAATCCAATACATCTGTAAGAGGAGATGTATTGAGTAATAGGAAAGAGTCAATAATATTTGGCTAGGAGGACTTTTAGGAAATGAGGCAGCTAGTCAAGACAGCCTTGAAGTCTGAAGAAGAAAAATCTGCATGTACAGCAAGAAGCTTTCTTACATACATTTTAACAGAATCACAGAAGTGAATACATGTGCCAAAAAAAGTGAAAAACCCGACCTTTGAGAAGCCACTATAAAGATGCAGAAACAATAGCTGTCAAAACAAATCCCCCCCAAAAATGCACATCTGGAATAAAAAGAGTATGAAGACAAAGCAATTCTATAAGAAAATATTATGTTTATCTGATATGCGAATTTTTGCATGAGATCCTTTGGAATGTAAATGAGCAGTAGTCGATATTAAAGTGCATACCTTATCTTTTCTATCTTCACCTTAAACTTCCTTGTCCTAGGTAGTAAACTGAGGTTCTGCTATAAAGGAAGATTGTCAAAAACAGAAGTAAATTCTGTTAAGACGCCACCCTCTGTGTTACCATGATAGGACAAGGATACAGGGGAAGATATTAGAAGATATTTACAGAAACCATTCCTCTTAAAACTGAAACCTGAAGTTTCAGAAACTGAAGATGGAAATAATTAAAGGCAAACGTTCTGTGAAGAGGTACTGAAAAGGTTATGGCCTTTACATCATCACAAACATGTTCTGGCACAGATGCTTTCAAAATATACGCTTAATGCGTAACAGTGAGCGAGCAGCTGAAAAAGATGAAACAAACTACAGTGAGTAAACGTGTAAAGGGCTTTTATCATCATAATCCCTTCATATTAAGTATGTTAAAGATCCTTCAACACAGTTTTCAGGAGAAAAATGTGTTTATTCTTTCTATCTCTCTGTAACAAAAGAATTTTTTTTAATTCTTTCTGAAGCTTTTAGCATTTAGATTTATGCAACCAATTCAATATAGTTGACCGAATCACACTTCGTACTATGTTCTGTCATTATGCTTTACCAGCACTTCTTTAACAGTCACATGAAACTTTTTTGTTTGTTAGTTTTATTTTAATAGCAGGATCCTGGATTAAGTACATCCACATGGTGACAGAACGATCCAAACCAGAGTATCCAGGAAAGTCTGCAAAGTCACAGTTGTAGAGCAGTAATCAGATTATGTTTATATTTGTAGCTTCTATTTGGTCTCTTATTGGAATCACATTTGGCTCTCCCTACACTCTTTCTCGTGAGAATTTAGACATCACAGTTTGATTTGTTCACTATCTGAGCAAAAGAAGGCAAAGTATGGCTGGGAATGATGCTGCAGCATCACTGACTAGGATCTCTCAATGCTTTAATGTGATGCCCAGAAGAACTTGCTTCTGGGAACATCAGGCAGAGAAATAAAAACCATGAATGATTAAAGCACATTTCCTCTTTGGAAAGTTATTGTATAAACATGGAAGTGCTTTATCCAACAGATGGGTAAACTTTGTGTCTTTTGAGTCGTCATATCTGCTTATCTGAAGAATATGATTTATTATATTTAATTCCCCTGAAACCGTGCAATCTGGTGTATATATACAAAGTTAGAAATAAGTTCATCCTGACTTGCATATGACTAAAATAATTGTGAACTGAGGGACAATTCTGAAATATGCAGCACATATACATATTACATCCTAAGCATGTAAGCAGTCCCAGGGAAATCATTGCATAAGTATATATTAAGTAGTGACTAGGGAAACATCCAAATATTGTAACAGAGGTGACTGGTCTCAGTTGCAGTAGATAGAGTCATAATTTCTGGATGCAGAACTTTTATTCTTAATAAAGTTAGTATTTAAAATAACAGTCTAACATGAGAAACATTTATACTGCAATTAGAAAAAAAGATGTTTTCTTAACAAAATAGACTGAATAAATCTGATTGGAAAGGAATAGAAAGACAATAAGTATAAATATTCACAATGCCACTTTTCAGAGCACAAGCACACTTGGAGGTGACCAGGTTTCCAACAAGGCTATTTTCCTGTTCACTAACATCAGCATTTTTGACCTTCTCATTATTACATGTATCGATGGACTGACTATTTTACATCCTCCTCACAAAGTACCAAAATTAGAAATGGAGGAGATTGGAAATGGCTAACACACCAAATTGAAAACATTGACTAGGTCAAAGTCATAGACTTTGCTACAGTCTTCTCTGGAATATATGCAGAAGTAGTGCAGTCCATGTTTCATTTTTGTGCTAATCATTGTAAAAATTCTGTGAAATGTCAGTGTATGATCACATTCCCACAGCAAAATCATTTTGTGAAAAAAGGAATGAAGTAAAAATGCAATCCATACCTACAGAATTTACAATACACTTAAAATTGAGTAATTATTTAATCTATCTACATACAAAATGCAGAAGAGAGCTATAAAAAACAAAGTAGACTGAAATCGATAATTTTCCTGTACAATACCTTCCAAAGAGCCGTCAACTCCTTCGGACAGAAGCCTCTTCTTATTGGGAATACTGAACCCTTGGCTACTCATCCTAATTGAAATGTAATTAGGTAAGTGTAATTAGGTAATAATACCACTCAAAACACTTAGCCTGTTTTCCACAATTGAATCCACAGTTGAGCTCACTATGGCATAAAATTCTGAACTCAGATCTCATGGCACTAATTGCCTTTTCACCCCAATTTAATCTGACATGTAGGCAGAAGCTTAGAACTGCGAGGAATATTTATGGTATGAACTATGAAACAGATCTGGGAAATACATCCGTGACCCATATGGTGGATATGTGAAAAAGGCAATGAAAATGCTGGCTGCTACAAGTAGTATCTACTTCAGATAAACAAATCTGCTAATATCAAGGAAAGGTGTAATAATCCACTTAGACTTTGGAGTAGGCTTCATCTCACATACTTTTAGTCATCTGAAAGACAGATACCTGTTTTAAGGTGCTATTTTTCACTGCCTCTGTAATCAATGGAAAGAGGGAGAGGACAAAATGATGATTTATCTCACACCGGAGTAGAGTTTAAAACAATTAGGATGAACTGCTTTCTGTGCTTGACTCTTCCTCAACTTGGACTACCAAGAAGAGTTGGCGAAATAAATTTTTGACTAGATGCTGAGCTTCCAAGGTCAATAAAGTGAGATGAAACCTGCCTGTGCTGCAGAAGATGTCTCCAACTACTACCTCACCATCAGCTTTCCATGTCTAAGGCAATAATTAGAAAATACTGAACAACCTAAATCAAACACCACATGACATCTGCCATCTCATCAGAGTTTTGTGTTTTCTGAAGAGAACATAGCAAGTCCATCCTGCAGCTGCTGAACTACTCCACCTTTTGCAGGCCAGTCACATCATTGTCTTACGACAGGTGCACTGTGATGTATCTGGAGCAAACCACAGAGCTAAATGCACATGCACACACACACAGACACATACACACACACATCAATGTCTGCTTGCAAACATGTGCCGAAAAATTGTTCAAGCCCCTTGGGCTGGCATCAACTACAAACCAATACATAAAGAGCTGCTAGGAGCTCCATGGGCAAAATTTCCTTCAGGGCAACCCGCTGCCTTGCTGCTTCTTAGTCTGTACAACTATCAATGTTTTGGATGCCTAGAGGAGAGCAGCACCTTAATGAAAAACAGCCATTCTGGTTTAATATATGCAAAACTAGGGTGCTAGTGCGATTCAGACGGGCTACACAATGCTACTTGGACAAATGAACTCATCTCCTAGCCAGAACAAATGCAGTCTCTTTTATCTTGTGTCATCAAGCTCCTGTGAAACCTTCACAGTCTGCTGTATTTACTGGTAGTTGCCAGTTACTAATCCGTGGCTGGCAATGCTGGATCGTGGCTTCCTTTTCCTGACTGCGAGCACTTTTTGCTCCCCCTTTATCATCTCACACACTCCAGCCTGCTTCCGTGAGCCATTCAGAGGTTTGGCTCATATTTCTAACATTTAAAAGGGATCAGCACCCGCCTACCGCAATTACATCATGATCTACGATGATGAATTGGCTCCTGAGGGAAAATGTGTATCAAAAAAAAAAAAAAAAAAAAAAAACCCAAATGAAAAAAAAACACCCAACAGGACAATACATGCTTGTCTCTGAAAAACATCTTGCTCAGGATGTTGTAAAATCTCTGTCAATTACACAATGAGCTATTAGAGAAGAGCAGACAAATGCAAACACAGGTTTGCCTGTGTTTCTGTGTTCATATGAACAATGCAAAAAGGTCAACAGCTAGAACCGAAAACGGTTGCGTACAAAGAAAAGATATCGGTTTATGATAACTTTTGAAGACTCAAATGAGAAATACATGTATCTTTGTACTTTATACCTTCTTCAAGAAGTTGAATGATATGTGCACCTTATCGGGCCTTAGTTTTTATCATTCTTTGAGAATGCAGTCATATTCAAAAATACGTTGATAGCAAGCATGCTGATTACTAATTAAAATTAGAAATTATTAGAAATACTTGAAATTAAAACATTTAGATTCGCTTTTTGAATCCTAATGAATGCATTTTTTTTAATCCAGTATTGTGTGTACTTCTCTTGAGGATCTACTGAGGATAGAGTGCATTAAAAATATAATTGGCTTTAAACACTGGTAGATTAACGTTTTGTCATGATTTACACTGTCTGTTTTGTATTCAGCTCTAAAGTTGTTTTCCTCTCTCTGAATCATGTGTTGATGATTCAAATGGAAGACTCTAACTGTTATAATAATGACAGTAATATAAGCAAATCACCACGTGTTAATGTCTTTGAAAAAAAACCCAAAACTTTACTTCATGCCCAAGCATTCTTTTAGCTAAAGTGACAACATTTTCAAGGAAGACAGTATCCTAAAGCATATCCTGAAAGGACAGGCAGACATATTCTTCTATGGCCAATGGAATGGTGGATAAAAATTATGGAAGTCTATTACATTTTGCAGTATGTTATTTTAATATTTCCTCTGAATCCAAACCTGTATGGTTTTAAATATCTCAGAAAATCATTACCAAGCAGATTTTAAATTGCCATTAGTTTATCTTTCATTTAAGTGAGAAAGAAATCATAAAAATATTCAAAATCTTCTACTAGTTATAAAAAAAAAAAAAAAAAGAAGCCAATTTTCCATCAGTCATACCTAAGAGTCTCTCAGGTCTCTCTCTTTGAAGAAGCACATTAAAGGGGGTCAGAGATTTCACAAATAGATTGGTTGGCAAGCAATATCAATGGTGCCCTAGATTGACCTGGTATATAATTGTTTGCATATCATTGCAGTAAAAGCAACAACATGTTTAATCTGTGTGTGTTTATTTTGATCTATATATGGACCTTAAGGGTCAATGCGATTTACTCACATTTACTGTTGGTTATTAAAAATGCTGAATAAAGTGATGGAAAGGTGTTAGAAGGCATTTGCAATTAGGAAAGAAAATGACAGTCTGCATGGAACTGCTTACTCAGAATTTTATCACAAGGGTGTTGGGTTTTTTTCTACTCTATTTTCACAAAGCTTTATAATTCACAGCTTGAAAAAATATATCAAAGCATTTTTTGCCTTCAGTAAATGGATAGCAAGACTAATCTTTCCTCCCTGGATCTTACATGATCATGGCTATTGCAAAATTATGGGTGGAGAAAATACAAGGAATACAATATTTTGCACCACCCTGGGTTTTTTTTGGTTTAGTTTGGTTTGGTTTTTTCCCTAAGCAGTTAAATAGCATTGTTAAAATTACTAGATTCTGAGAAGGAATACCAGAGTACTCCCTACACAGAAGCCCACTGAAGTCAGTAGAAAAATTCCTATTTGCTTCAAGGGATTTTCGTTTTCTCTGTACAGTGAAAAATTTTCTAAGTCTCATGAAACTTAATATTCAATCAGGACCTGAGAGAAATTGCTCAGCCTTCAAATTTAAAGCTGATTTTACTTTACTATTCTGTCTTACTTAGTTATTTTACTCCATTAGGAATCTCTAAATGAAGTTAAAATAAAAGAGAAGAAATGAGGAAGAGACGGGTCAGAACAGAAAGCATGAGCAAAACAAGAACATGAAGACAGAAAAAAAAACACAGAAAAGAAGCCAAAATAAAGACTGAACAGCGCAAATGAATGTAGGAGGAAGACAACAAATCTTCGATTTAATATACTATATAAGCCAGTCTGTAGCTTTAAAAAACATGAGTAGAGGAAAAGAAATCAAAGGCCCGCTCAAACGTTTAAACTAGTTACACCCCAGCTGATGCACCTCACTGAATCAGTTCCTCTGAGAGCAAAGGATACTGGGAACGACCGGTCTGGGAAAACGTTTTTACAGCTCACAAGCCTTAATGAAGTCCAATTGCAGCGCTCCTTTCAGAGACAAAAATATCAAATGAAAATGTTGCAGCTTTTTAAAATAGATTAATGTCTTCTTACAACAAAGCAGTGCTTAGAGAACCTGGCAAACATTTCTTGTTCTAAATCCAGAACTTTCTTAAGAGTGGTAGCAATAGTCATTATTTTTAGAGAACATAGAATCATAAAATCATAGAATGGTTTAGGTTGAAAGGGATCTTAAAGATCATCCATAGACATGTACGTAATACAGAAGTGGTCATAAATTTTCAGCCAAATTGTGACAGAACTGAGAACTCTATGAAAACGTCATTTTTTGCTGAGTTTTTTTAAATTTTCTGTCAAGACTGCCTAAACAAGGCCTTTCACTTGGGGCTTTGCCATTCAGCATCAAAACCAATTGATTTACTGAAACCAGTCAAAATGCTTCCTGACAGAAAAGTTGGGCATGGAATCCCTGTTCTGCAGCTGCTCCATAAAAGCCACATACTGCACCCAGAGGCTCAGTGTCACACCCAGAAGCGCCGACAGGAAGACCTGGAGTAGTACCACATCCCCAGGCTTACATTTTATTTATGCCTGAGTATAGTCAAGATAGGAGTTATTCTTTATCACTTCCTTGCTATTCTCCTGCCTACAAATGCTCCGCTAAGCTCCTTGGGAAGCTCCTGCTGCCTACCGCCTGAGTATAGCCCCAGGGTAGCAAAACATACACGTTCAGTTTTAAGCAGTACCGGGAGGGCTCAGGTACACGCTGAGGTGCTCTCCAGAATCAGGACTTGAAACTGGAGTTTCTCGTGCAGTCAAAAGATTTCCTGGCCTCCATCCACTTTGTTGAATGCCCAGTGCTGGAAGTCAGCTAAGCAGTTTTAGCACACAGTCGAGTTGTAATTTTTCTGTTTGTTGCCTTACGGGGACTTATCTAGCAAGGGTACTCGATCATCTCTCTTGATATATCTCTTATTTTGCTAAATACCGCCAACTACAATGCAACCACTCTGAGAAGTTGTATCTCCGCAGGGTGCAACAGCATTGTAAAATGCTAGTTGCCATTTTTTATTTGCTCCTCTAAGGGACAAGCCCCTTTTGGCCACTGGTAAAGCTTTTGAAGTTCCTCGGTTTGCAGCAGCCCATTTAAACGGTGCATCCAGGCCACGGAGTGACTGCAGTCAGATGAAGCCCTCCCAGCTGGAACACAAGCCTCACGGGAGCCGGCTAAAAAATTCCTTGCTACCATCAAAGTAAGCAACTCCTGCCTTTCATTGTTGTTTTCCCCATGGGGAGAAACAGCCCGGGCAATCTGATGGATGATTAGGTACCGAAGGCCTGATGCCCAGGAGCATGCACAGGAGTTGTTTAGCTGCAGTCACAGCCCTGGAGCAGAGACTGGGTGAGGAACGGTGCAGAAGCACTGCCCTTTGCAGGTCACATTTCTGCATTCTGATGCTTCTTTCAGGCCAAGTTATCAAATAACTTTAGACAATTGCAAATGGACCTTTATATACAAGAAGGAAAACCCCTAATTTATCTATGAGACTCTTGAAGAGATTTACTTACTAGCAGGACAATAACATAACTGAGAACCAATTATTTATGAAAATGTATATTTGATTTTGACTGAAAAATGTGTTAGTTATGTCTGGTTTATTTCCTTACTTGCCATGTCAACAGGAAATAAATGCGCTCAATTAATAATACAGAACTGCAAGTCATACCAAGTCAGCTTCAACCACGTATATTCATCTTTTTACTCCATGTACCTTCTAGCAGTTTGAACTCAAACTTTTCTCAGAAAACAAAAAGGACAAATATTTAAAAGCAGGCAATTATCTTTTACTAAGACATTCCTCATCCTAGGAAAACACACTTGATATGCTTTTAAAAATATACTTTCTTCGTGTTAAGGAAAAAAATTCATCCAATTTATATTCTCCTAACAGAGCTTAATTTGATTGTTCAGATGTGTCTGTGCAATAAATGTTTTCTTTGCTTTGATTTCAGAGTTCTCTCTTTCTGAAATATTGTGTAATCACTAAGTGTACTTTCCTGTTTACGGAAAAATGCCACTAAACTTCTATTATCCATCTACAAGCTTTTGGCAAGAGTTGATATGACTGTAGTATAAGGTGATTAATGGAAGGCAAATAAAGGAGTAATTAATCAAACCACATAAGAAAGTGAAAATAAAAAATGATGCAGAGACTGACAAGAAAAGTCTAAATTCCTTGTGCTTTCACACCAATGAAAACAGACCACAGAAAAAGGCTAAAAAGTTCATGAATGTGCTCCAATTAATCTGTATGCGTACTGCAATGCTCTTTAGTTTGGTTCATTTAAATCTGAAATTCCCTTCCCCGTTGATGTCAGCTAGTTAGCCAAGATGGTGCATTACTGTTATGATCACTGCAGCGCGTATAATTTAGATTTATCTCTTTAGGGACTCAGCTCCACCCCCTGCTAGCTAATATGCTCACCATGTTTAATGATGCAAAAAATTTCCCTGAGTACAGGTTATTTATCTTTATCAGGGGCTGCTTTTGGCTGGCTGTCAGTTATCAGCCAGAATATTTGTTCCTAAATGGTTTGTACTCATCCATATTCCAGGGCAATTCTGAGGCCCGTATTATCACTGATGTTTGCAATAAAAGTGTTTCAGTTCTTCAGATACACCTTAGTAATACTGATTTATGAGTCTGGACTGGCTATATTTCTGATGCAGTGATATGAACCCTGAAATATCTGTCATGGAAGTGAAATATCTATCCGAAACCTCAGAAACAAAACCCGCTTGTAGGGGTCTTGAAGAAATATGAGGAATGAAGATATTTCTTTGAATACATTTTGAGGGGAATGAGTCAGAGGTGAGTTTTTTAAACTGAAGATCTGTAGAAAATAAAATAAAATTAGGAACAGACTGGTGAAAAGAAGATAGATGAAAGTAGGAGGAAAAGAAATAGTGAGATGGAGGCAAGCAAGCCTGGACAGAGGTAGGGAGACAAAAAAAAAAAAAAACGAAAGAAACGAGAAAGGAAAGAACTTTTGCTGCACCAGATGAGTGAACACTTTCAGCCTGTAAGATTGAAAATGGTAGCTGGAAAAGCAGAAACCAAAAGTTTATGACTCAAAAGTTCTTGCCTGAGCATCAAGGTGAACAAGCACCCAGCCTAAAAGTGAAAGGCAGATATCCTGAGTGCAGAAAGAGTTCAAAACATTGAATGCAGTTCTGCAGCACAGACATGAGACATGCTACAGGTCAAACAGGATACCAGCAAGTCTGGCAAATAAGAAAGACGGAAGATACGAAATAAGAACGTAAATTTCAATTTTTTATAGTTTTGACTAGGATGGCAATAAGGGCAGCCACTGCATGTCAGATTTGATGTATGCAGTATAACAGGCTGGATTTGCTTTTCGGGGCATGTGAACATCTGTGGCGCAGAGATTCCCAAGCTCGCAGCATCGAGGCCTGTTCCAAAAACTGGAAGCGGCAAAGCCAGACAAGCTCTCCCCAGGGTGGCATGCTGAGATAACATGGCTTCTCTGCTTCCCAGACCTGAGCTAATGCCTGAGCTATGCTGGAGAACCCCACCAGTAAGGTCTCTGCCAGGACGGTGGGCACTCACCTCAGAGTTATAACCACTGTTTCTACAGAGAAAGACCCTGAAGTGTCTGACACTTCCACCCAGATGGAACTGGTAAGGAAGAAGACTTGGTCTTCCCTAGGGCCAGCACATCCGTACTACAACACGCACCCACATTTTGTAACTACTCAGCTACAGAGTCATTACCCTTTGTGTAGGCTTAGGCACATGCTAGACACTCTTCTGGCTGCAGTTTTACCAGCAAAGAAAGCTGTTGCTCAGGAACCCGTGAAATACAGCCCTACCAGAAATTCTGGCCACTTCAGGTCTGATGGTTGAGTTGCTCATATGCTTGTCTCTCTTCCCCCTTGTCCTTCACATTTCTCTGTGGCCTAGTGGCTCAGGCCTTCTATGTGAGGATAAAGATCTGTGTTCAAAACATTTTCTTTGCCATGTTGAGGTAGGAGGTGTCTGCTTTTTGAGAAGGCTATTAACAATAACCCATCTTTGCTTAATAAAACTCTGTTTAACACAGAGTTGAACAGGTAGGAAGACTGGAAATAAAGTGGGTAACCAGAAACGTACAACAGAAGAATAAGACCCTTTATTAATTTCTGAAGAGGTGAAACATCTGGCCTATTTTTAAGAGTGTATCAGATTTGGATAAATTTCCTGAATCTTTATGGTGACAAGGAGGATGTACTTTATACATGAAAAAGCATTGCAATGGACTTCCTCATTTTTAATCTACTTGCAATATTGAAGTGGTTACGGGTTAAATTATTGATATGAAATTTTTAACCACAAGAGAAAAAACACATCCCCAAATTGTGTAGAATATGCTTAATTTCCTTCAAAAGCCAGTTAAATGTTTTCACCCTACATCACGTACAAATGTTAGTATCACAACCAGCAAACAGCGTGTAGGATGGAAATACAGCACGCATACTTGAATTCCACTTTTGTTGGTTTTACATGATATATTTGTTTGATTTTTACCATGACATGCTCTTCCTGTTCTGAAGCTTTCCAGAAGCCTAGATTAATGACAAAATGATCTCCAGTATAAACTTCCCCAATGATAATAACATATGCTGGCATAGGCAGAACGCTGTAACAGTGCCACTGAGATCCTCTGAGAGCATGAACTAAATGCACGGCACTCAGAAAAGAACTTAATTTGTATGTTATTTCCAGTACTACTGCTGTAAATATGCAGGGACTTAACTAGCTGACCATTTAATATTAATAGGATGATATTCAATATCACAATATTCATGTGCTATGATAAGTATTTGAAATACTCACTCTGCTGTTAGATAAATTCCCTATTAGGTCTATCCTTGATAATGTGCATATTGTTTCTGAAAGCAATTTCTGAATTATTTAGAAAAGACTAGTTTTCCTCCTGAGACATAAAATGAAAATGAACTGCAGATTTTCTGCAAGTTCTTATTACCATTTGGTCTAGACCACATTATGACCAAATTATGGTGAAAACTCTTGAATAAAGTAATTTCACAGGAAGCTGTTAACCTGCTAAAGCACCAAGAAATACAGATCAGACTGAAATGAGCTTTAGTTGTATGCTTCTTGATTCAACTATTTAGATAATGTACTTTCATTTAGATCAGCAGCTAAACGTGTGAAGGATAATAGCCTTTCTTGTACAGGTATAATGAGACATCACTGCGGTGGTACAGAATAGCAGCAAAGAAGGAGGGAAAAAAGCAGTTCTGATGCCTGAAGTTCTCTTGTGACAGGCACTTTTTTAAAATAATATGACTATGGAAGCAACAAGCATTTATGCCAGACACTCACACAACTGGAGAACATGAGTCTGTCACCTGATGAAAACTGATTAAGGGCCATCAAGCCCAGAAGTGGAAATTCTACTGCTATTGACAGGAAAAATGCACAACACAAAGAGAGGGAGGTATTTATGCACATGCCATCTCTTTTCTTAAGCAGAAAATAAGCAAATTTCAAAGTCAAGTTTCTTCTCTTCTCCATCCTATTGCACGCGAAATCAGTTCAGAATCTTTAGAGGCAGGATGAGACAATGTAAGCTTACTCTTCACTCTGAAGTTCTTATAACATATCACTAATATAGTCACCAGCGACTGGTTTCAGAAAAACTTAGTTCAAATAGGTGACTTGTTTTCAGGTAGCAAAATATCTTTTTTAAGTACATTAAAGTATATAATGATACTGACAATCTGATTTTCTTTTCTTTTTGTGTTTTCTTTGCAGCTTAAGCGCATATTTTTCTACTGCCCTAACTCACTTTGCTTATATTGCAGTTGACCTCAGAACAATATATAAATACTTCTGGATCGCTTGAGTTTTATCTTTTGTATCGATATTTATGCACATGGTATACTACTCCAAAAATATAATTAATCTAAGCCCTGGACGAAGGAAAAAATCATGGGAAACTTAAGCTGGTACTTAAAATAACTACATACAGAAGGACTTTGTTGAATGGAGGTCCTTGTCCTGTGATGATATTATCAGCGCTGTTCCTGTATCACTGTTATTAATAGAGTCAATAAAAATGCAGCATTTCTGTTTTTCAAGATGTTTCATTATTTCAAAATTTGTCTTCACTGAAAGTGAAATGAAAATTACTATTTTTACAATTAAATACCAAGTGGACCTCAGACATTTCTTTTCATTTATTTACCTTCCAAGGTTTTATAATTTTGTTTGGTTACTCAGTTTTTTCATCCAGTGGCAGTAAACCATTCTACATCATTCAAGGCATGGCATAATGTGACACACAGTATGTTACACTGTGCACCCCTCCTGATTTGCTAGGTTACATGGTGCGTGTGTGTAAATTTAGCATGCCATATAGGAGTCTACATGTGAGATATTCACTTAGATATTCTCCTTTCTGTGAAGAGAAATAGCAGTTCTGATGCACAATTCATTTGACCTAATTTAGATGTTTACTTACTTAATAATGTCATAAATCAAACCCTAGGAATGCCTGTTTCTTTCCACTAATCAGAATGAACAATTTTGCACTGCTCTTGTTTGTGTGTCATAGGACACTTCAGATAATTTCTACCTCGGCTTTACTTTTTCCTTCTGTGTTATTAGGGTATTTCTAAAATCATTATAAAAACAGCAGCTACGCTGATATTTCAGGTAGTATACCTTTTATTTAGGTATTTGTTTTCTGTCTCCCATTTGTGTTTTAATAGAAAAGTCTGATGTTCAGCACCTTGAGCGAAAAAGGAAGACGAGGTTCTGTATACTAACTAAAGGTTTGACCACTTTCAGTTGGCAGGGAAAATTATTCCAGGGATATTGAAAACATTGATCATCTTTATTATTTGTTGCTGTTGCCACCATTATTACAGCAAGTCAAGATGAGACCTGAACCCTGCTAGGACTCACTGCTGCAGAATAAAGGGAAAACCAAAAGATACGTACTTACATTTGTAGAACTATACATATATATCTATACAACGTATAGTAAACACTAACTATATCATGGATAGAAAGTGTGCATTTTTATAAAGTTCCCAGCAGTATACTATGCTTGTTCCTAGGATTTCTCGTGTGGATTTTTATATTTGCAATAGCCATTGCACTTTACATACTTTGCTTTGTTGATCTGATTATTCTACAGGAGCTTTTTGTGTGACTTTTGTTGCTGCTTTTTACTCATTCTTACAAAATATTGATCACTCTTAGTTGCCACTTACAGAATCACAGAATCAAAGAATAGTCTAGGTTGGAAGGGACCTCATCGAGTCCACTTACTTGAGAAACACCAAGAAATTCCTTGTCTCGCAAGGGAATTGTGGTTGGTTTTTTTTGTTTCTTCCATTTTGAAAGAATAGTATGATTTCAGTGTTCTGCAGGATCAGGGATCAAAGCCCAAAGTGTCTCAGATTCCACAACCACTCTATACAATGAACTCATCCATCAAAAAGTAGGATTCATATCCCATGGAAAATCTCAGTCCTTTTTTTTTGTCATCCTGACATAAAATCAAAAGTACAAAGTTATTCAAACCCCAAGGACATACTAGGAGGCAAGGAGTGGTTTAAGCAAGTCCCATTTTATATTAAAAGCCAGTATCTGATACACTTGAACTTTAAATTCCCATGAGACAATGTGGCAGCTCAGCTAGGAAAAGGCTATTACTGCCAACCCAAAAAACTGGCCTTTACCTTTTTTTTTTTTTTTGAGGAAGATTACAGTGCAACAAGTTTTTAAAACACATTTTTCTAGGAATATTTTTTTATGTGTATATAAACTTGTAGTTTCAAATGCCGCTGACATTTTAAGAATGGAGTATTCAAGAATTTATCCATAAAAGCTATAATCCCTACTGGATAGAGAGTACAATAATGAGAAAGGAAGCAGAAAAGCACACAAAGGAAATAATCACTTCAGAGTTTTCAATATAAAACATGATCCTAGTCAAAGTCTGTCAAGGTAACTGAGAATCTTTCCCATACCTTCAGTGATCTTTTGTTCAGACTACGTTGTTGCTTACTGTGTCATAGTAATCTTTTGTTTCCTATTCATTTAGAAGATTTTGTATTACATTAATCCTTCACATACTGCAGATTTTGAGGTCTTCTCTAGCTCTAAAATCTGACTTGAAGTATGAGATTGGATGGTAATAAGGGAAAGAAGGAGCACTTCCTATGGATTTAAACAGGAATCTAAGTTTTGCTGGAGTTTTCATCAAGCGTAACACTAGCTCTGATAACCCTTATACTATTAAGATTCTATATACACATAAATAAAAGTTATGCTAAGATATGCAAGTGTCAGAGATTTATTTCATGTCGTGTATTACCAAAGTAATACAGAATACACAAACACTTAACTAAGTGAATTATGGGTCTTCTCTATAAGCAAAATAGAAATCTGCCACTGGAGAGAGACAGCAATGACTGATTCTAGTTAAGTGTTTCTTTAAAATGAAACAAGAGCTATTTGGTACAAATCACTCTGCTTCCCCATTGTGCCTCTCTCTGTAGTCAAACTACAAAGCCTTTTGAAGAAAAAAAAAAACAAAACAAGCAAACAAACAAAAAAAAAACAACAAAAAGTAAAGAGAAAGTTTGCTTTTTTTCCTGGGGCCCTGGTGTAACAGCATCACTCTTGGATGTGCACACAGCAGCTACTTGTAACCTATGAACTGTATTCTGCCCATAACCCATGGCCCACCTGCCCAGGAGTAATCAGCGCTTCATCCCTGCATTGGTACCAGCACTATCCACATGCGGGGAGCACTGTGATCTTGTGTATCCCACCTTTGCATCCATGATTCTTGCCTAGAATCAGGGTTTGCAAGGGGCAGCAAAATGATGCCGCTGCCTATTTTGACCACAGCAGAGCTCGAGGAAGGGAAGGGCTACGGGGTGTCAGCAGCAGCAGCAGGCTTCCCTGCCCTCTGAGCATTGCTTTTGGGATACTGCTGTGGAAAACTTCCTTTCTGAAAGGCAAAAAGCTGAGGTCTGGTATCCCAGATCACCGGGCTAACAAGGCCCTTCTTCTCTTCCTTTGCTTCCACCAGTGGGAAAAGTGTTACTCCAACAAGATTTAATCTGCTATCCTTTAGCGACAATATTTGGATTTTATTTGCACCACTGTGAAGATTTGAAGCAGCTCTGCTGAAACATGTGGTTTGATCTTCCCTCTTCTTTTTTGTGAGCATTAACCATTGCCTGGAAATATCCCTCTAGAAGCCTTGTTAAACATCTGGCTCCAGCGATCTCTTGGGACTGTGATGCTGCCAGTGACATAACACTCTCTGAAAGATTTCATAGACATTAAAGATGCTTCTAC
Source organism: Vanellus vanellus (assembly GCF_965231255.1). NCBI lineage: Eukaryota > Metazoa > Chordata > Aves > Charadriiformes > Charadriidae > Vanellus > Vanellus vanellus. Next base: position 86,998,548 of record NC_138907.1, read on the forward strand.
ACTAAATTTAACTCTCATCATTCACTAGTTTTAATTCTGACCACTCAAGTGTTATGAGCAACAGGAGGTAGCAGAATCTTTTTTAACCTTACATGTCTTTTTTATATATCACAGAAAGCTGACGTTAACTGTAGCATGAAACTTATTCCTGCTCAGCCATAACTCCCAATTAAACCAGTTGGGAATTTTGACTGTTTAAGAAGAAAGGAAGTAAGTATGTTCAGAAGGAAATATATATGTAATATGTGTAATTGGGCCCACTTTCTGAAGTAATACTCTCTGGTGCTTATTACTTTCACTCAAGGGTGTCTTGCTAAGTGGGGCTGTAACTTATTTCGGTGTTTCTTTCAGTAGAATTTTAAATCATTTATCATGCTGAAATACTTAGAGCAGCACACTCTGGTATCATTAGATCTCATTAGCAATCAGCATTCAAAAAACATTTTCTCAGGGTTTTTTCCTTAATACCCATACATATAGTTTTCCCATAATTAAGCAGATCTATTAGTTTCACATCGTGGGTGGGATGGAATTTTAAATAACATTCATCTCTTTCAGAAACAAATAGGAGTCTGAAACGGAAAAGTTCTCAGTTAGCTTGCTGTGCCTGCAAGGCTGGGGAAAAGGCAGGGACGACAGCAATGTGGGCTAAATATGCCGCGCTGCGGGGCTGAGAAAGGGGTGGAAGGTTTTCAATCAGTTCAAGCCTCAGCAAAGAATGAGCACTCCTGTGACAGGCTGGGAAGCCCTGGCTCTGCCTCGCACAGATCTAATCATTCAAGGAGGTTTGGCAGAAGGTTGATTTCAGTCAAACACTGAACTCGAAGCTGGATGCACCCCGCTTAAACTGGAACATAAAGATGCTTGAGATGTTTGGGGCTGCCAGGCTGTGCCTGGGAAGAGGGGGACTGGTGTTTTGCTCGGCCCGGCTGCTGTCACTTCTGCTGTCACCGCTGCACACAGGATGTTCAGAGCCAAGGGGAACATTCAGGTTTTAGAATTAAAACACCGTTGTCATATTAGTTCACATGGTTGGGTTGGTAGAGGTGGACGGGGTTGTGGTTTCCAGGTTTGTTTCCATTTGGTTGAGAAATCAGTAGCACAGATCAGCCCTGCACCTGGATTTGTTTTGTTTACCTACAAAGAGGGAATAGAAAATCAAGCAAGCTTAACTCCATAAAAGCCATTAACAGCAGACATTTTCCTTCTTCAGGAATTCCCCATAGCACAAGCCCAGCAAACTCTGTGTCCAGGAAGTCCTGCTCTTGCTCTGTCTCCAAGTCCCATTTCACCTTTTTTCTGTAACTTTTCAGCACATAGAGCAGCAGGCTTGAAACCAATAAACCAGCCCCATCTTGTGTAACCAGCGAAATCCATCAGTTGACAACATCTATGCCTGAACTCCTTAGACACAATAAATAGGCACAAAAGCAATAATAATAACAATAACCACAATCATTACGGTAACAAGAAAAGTTCCCGTATGATTATCTAATGGTACAATAAAGCTTGGGAGAGTATAGATATTAGAATTTTTAACACACAAGAAAATTAAAACATAAACCCATACTTGGGCTTGGTGCAGAAAACACTTAAAATCTGTAAGTCATTTAAGCTCTTTGAGTACAGTCTGATTTATACCAGATTCAAGCTTTATTCATCACTGGGGAACATCTTATGAAGAAAGAGGGAGGGGTTACCCTTCTGTCACTTCGACAATCTCCTTTTGATAAGCTCTCTTATCTGCCGTCAACATCAGAGCTGCATTCATCACCATTTCTATGCTGAGCTGTGGAAGGGGAACATCTGACTGCAGATCAATCAAAGTATTTACTTTTTTCTATAGTGTAAATAGCAACAGTGAAAAAAGTTTCTAGAACTACAGAGCTGGGATGTGCCTGGCTGGAAGGAACATGGAGATTTGCTGATCGCACCAGAAAATAAAAACACTCGTTCAAGTTGTGTCTAAAATGTTTATTGTCTTTCAAGTTGAATTACAATATTTACTCCTTGCCTCAGTAGGCCCCTATTCCCAGTCAGCACCTGCTATTGTCTGGTAGGACCATGGTATTCCCTCCTTAATTTTTAACTCTTGCCATCAACTAGACAGCTTCCATTTCTCTCCTGAATCGCATCCTCTTCCCTTGGTATTTTCTCTCCCCCACTGCCACCTTTGACTCTGGGTCTACTGTGATTCTTTCCATAAACATCCAGCTGCTGGAATGCGTGCCCCGGTGCTGCATGGAGAAGAGGAACACCTGATGGGAGCATCAAGTATCTTCCAGACTAGAGAACACAAGGCTTCCCGCAGATGAAATCACTGGTGCCTCCTCTGATGGCCTTCCTCACGCTATGGAGAGCTCTGGTCTCTCTCCAGGCAGCAGAGTGAATCTGTGACAGGGGACACCAGATGGGAGGCAGGCATTTTCATTTCTAGCCAGCCTACCGTGAGAATCCTTGGCTTTCCTCTTCTGAGAAGTCTTGTCATCTCTCAAAATGCGGCTGGAATTCCTCACATCAAAAACAATTGTGGCCTGCTGATAGCTGAAAATTGGTAAGTGGTGGGTTGATTTTGTGTACAGTAAGCCTACACATTCTCTGTGCCAGCTACCCTTCTGCCCAGCATTAACTCCACGTCCGATAAGACAAGGAAAGGAGTGGTGTGCATATCAGTCAACCTGCATCAGGCTCAGCATGTGTTAAAGAAAGGGCTGTGATGGGAATTCTGACAACTCTAATCAATCTACTGCTTCTCCAGACTTGCTCCTACACATGCCTCCAGCCCTCCTGGTTCCTCTGTGGCTGTGCCAAGCCTCAGATTTCATAGCGCCAGTCTGTAGAGACCATGCTGTTCATCATCTATCATGAACTCGTGAGCGTGGTGCCCCTAACTTCTTTACTGTACAACTTTGAAATTGATCCTATAGTGAATGATGACTCTCCATCTATTTCAGACCTGATCTAAAACATATTTTCTCCTTTGCTGTACTTCTACTTTCTATCCCTGCTTTCCTTCATATTTTTAAGCTTTATCATGGAGTTCCATATGGTGTATTAGATTAAAGCCATTACACAAAGAAGGCAATACATTTCGTTGTACTGTTCCCCATCCCGCCACATCAAACTGCACTGAGAAGAAGGGAGAGTATTCTAGAGAAGTAAAAACAAGGCAAAATCTTCTGCCAACCATAGCTCCCTTTCTCTGCAAATCTGGAAGAGAAGAAGTCATAGTCAACAGCCACACTGGTTAAAATGGTCTGTAGGACAAAAATTCCCCAAACCAGTTTAGGCTGCATACGGTGGACCAAATTAATCCCTAATACAACTTCTCTTAATTCAGTTCAGAAGAATTTGGTCCAATGTTATCTAAGCTCAAGGATATTTCTACAAAGATGAACTACAACTTGGTGACATTTATTATGGAGGTCCAGAGATAGAATGAGAACAAAGACAACTCTCAGCTTTCCAAATGTGGTTCATAGAAGCAATTGTACCACCAGCAATGCGGATAGGAGGAAAAAGCTTATAAAACTGAATAAATAGGAAATCTTTCAACTTAATGCTAAAGTCTTAGAAGAGCGATTTCCCAAACAGTTGGCAAGAACTGGAATAGTTTTAAGTTAATCACAATCAATTCTTACAGTACAATAAAAACAGGTATAAGAGAAAAATCATTCAAAACTGAAATGTAAGAGGACAAAAGGTCATAAATTGCAATAGAAACCCCTAGGGAATCTGAAAATGTATAGGGGTTGGGGGTTTTAAAAAATTGTCTAGCTATTGAAGAAAAATATTGTATTAACAAATGGACAAATGAGAGTAGAGCTATCCCTCAGAGTCGCTTCATCAACCACAATCAAATGAAGAATCCAATGTACCTTTTTGAAAAGTAGTTGAAATACTGAATCTGCTAAAGCAGGGAACAAGCCTTTGTTAGCTACTTTTGAAGGTCATCAGTAGCTTTTAGTGTATAGGACGTTTTTACAACAATTAGATCAAAACTCAGATTGAAAATGTTGGTGGATTTCGTAAGTTAGAATGACATCAATAGTTGACTCCTCCAGGGCACTGCCTGGGAATAGGGGTTTTATTCTAAAAAAAATCTCGCTTTCACTTGGAGCACCACTGGAGCCACACGTTAATTTTATGTCATAACAAATGATTGTTTGTTCACTTTAATTGTAAAAGTTATTTGAAGAAAGATAGTTTCATACTGGTCACCTTAGGCATTGAAGATCTGAAAACCCCCGTTGCTTGTGTAACTCCTGAAGAGTCATGAGGATCCCAATAATCAAAACACATGCACATACGGTGTCTCTGGCATGATTGTACATATACCATCTGTTAGGCTAAATTTGCACAGTAAGGAGATACAAACTCGGCATTAAGAGGTCATAACTGCAAAACTGAGATAGACTTCAACAAGCAGGCCTTCAAATCAATGCTAGCACGTCCCACATCTGAAAAATGCTTCATTTCATAAGGCTCACAAGCTATATTAAATGGCTTGACAAATATAAATTTTGTGGATATCAAAAACCTCAGCTCCTTCTTCAGTCCATAGCAGTATGCAGAATTTAAAACATAAAAGATTTTAAGAACAAGAAAAATTCAGTTTGCCCAACAGGCCTGCCAAATTTTATTCCTTTTAATATCATGTGAGCAGGAAAGAAAGTAATTATTATTTTTCCACATGACACTAATTCCTTTTGCAACTGACAGGCTGAACAAAGGCTGCACATGTTTCATTTGGCCAAAAGGCTAGTTTTTGTTTAAGATTATAATGGATGAGTCATTAGTTTAAAAAACAACCCTGCAAGAAAAACAAAGAAAAATGTCATATTGGTGAGATGCTAATGGAAATATTGTATCATACACAAACAGTACCTGAAATATTATTTTCTGTTACATTAGCAGGCAAGATTTTTTAACAAGACTATTCGAAGGAAGAAAATGTCCTCTATTTACTTGTGATTACATGTCCCCACTGAAAACATTCACGTTACCATCCCAAAATTTCTGGAGTCCCTTCCCACAACATGCATAAATTGTAATCAATCAGTTGGAAAGTAGAATGCATGCTGCAGATCGTGTATAACAAGTTACAAACAGATTAAGCAGGTTGCTCACAGCCTATAGACTAGTTTTGTTCAAAATCAGGTAGGTGAAAACAAATTTCAAATGCATAACTTACAAAAAATTGGAAGCTGAGTGTGCCCCTGCAGAAAAATGGAAAGGGCAAAATTCACCCACAAGTCTGTGAAGCCCTTTTCTATTCTCTCACCATGGCTCAGAAACAGGGTCCAATCCGCATCACCATCATCATGTTACCACCAGAGAGAGACATACACGGAAAACAAATTAGATGAAAGAAGAGTTGCGTTAATAAAAGCTGTGATAAAGAAGCATAGCGGTAGCATATTTAAAGCGTATAGGCAGGATTAAAAACCTTAAGTGGTGAAATAAATTACTTAGTTATTTAATGGATTAAAGATGGGAGGGATGGGTTAAGGTTAAGAAAATTAATGTACACAACAGGCTTCTAAATGGGGTGACAGTAAAAGACGAATTCAAGTGCAAAACAGTTTCCCAAATGAAGCGATAAAAGGTCCATTACTTCCAACATTCAGCCATCACACAAGAAAAGCACTAGAAAATACACAAAGGAGGCTTAATCATCATTGGTAAAGAGAAGGGTGTGGTTTCCTAACTTGGGTGTTAGGGAATATTTCCTACATTTCATTATATTTCCAGTTTTAAAAACTGAATTACTCCATTTCATAAGCATGAAGTTCATCATTCTTAACCTTGCTGAAAAACAGTTGTATTGCGTAGACCTAGCATAACTTTTATTATTCATTGCTATATTTTCATCCAAAGGAGTAACACACGTCCAGCGATACTGCATATATTATCACACACAAGGTAGAGAAAAATGGGGGGGGTTGTGACATTTTGGTCCTTTCCTATTACTATAACATTGCCAAAGATATTGTGTATAAAGGTTTCTCTACCTCCAGTTATACCTCACTAACAGTGAAAAGAAATATGGTTAAGCGTATTTTAGTAAAATCCCATATACTTGTCAGGCAAATTTTCTGAGTTGCTTTGGTCATTATTGTTGATTACAAGGATAGTTATTCTCTTCTTACTTTTGCCCTTAAAAAACAAAGTCTCTTTCTGCCTGAGGCTGTATCCAATAGTCAATGTTTTTTGGATCATAGTATGTTTTACCTGATGAATGCAATTACTTACGGTGATAAGTAACACAGGCTACACTCTAATTTTAAGGCATGCTTCTTACTGACTCCAGGACTCTGTTCCAGTCTCTATTTTAGCTGGCACCTTGCTTTCAACTTTACTCTGCCTAAAACACATTTCTAACAACAAAGAAATTCTTAGAAAGCGTCAGGTAATCTAGACCCAGATTTTCCTGACATAATTCCTCAGAAATTACCCTTCCTCATGACCATTTTTAAAAGGTTTGAAAATTTCACTAAATTCTCTTTTGACATTTTAAGAACTAGGAAGATGTCTTTTTTTGGTCAAAATGCCTTTTAGGAGATAACTAAATTAACAGAAAATATGTTTCCAAATGAGAAAAATCACACAAAAGATGTTGAACTTAACGAAATGAAACATTTTGACATACCCAATCTGATATTTCTCCCCTCTGGATTTTCAGTTCACTCTTACAAAATATCACTTTTCAGCTCTGAACGAGATGGTGCCAATATTCAAAATCTTTCTAGTCCTCCTCTAACTCAAGCTGTCAAGCTGGTATTTTTGAATAAATCAGTAGGTCTCAAGTCTCTCAGAATTTGTTTCAAGAATATTGCCCCAAATATTTTTTTGACAACTGTCAAGTCTTTTGCATTGACAGGTTGAGAACTGCTCAGGAACTTGGTACATCATGCACACCTCCTAGAGTACGTACCAAAGGTCTAGAAGCAGTGTGACCATGTTAGCACAGTGTCACATCTGAGAAGATAACCCTGTCCACTGGTCTTATTAGCCGAAGCTCCGTGTCACACATACCCTGCCTCTGATTTCAGAGCAGACATGGCCGGAGACAACGTCAATCTTCCTATCTTCCCCTTGCAGCAAGGCTGCCCTTCAGTTGCACCATGCGGTATTAGCTGAACAACTGATAGCTTCCACTCGTTGTTGCTCTCCACGAGCCTGCTCTATCAAACTTCCCACCTCAAACGTGGTTCTGGACAAAGTCCATTTTGCCTACAAGGCTGCTCAGTAGCCCCCTTGTCCAGCTGGGGCCTTTTGAGCTAACAACACCCCTCCCTGTCTTGAGGAACTGAGTAGCAAGACAAATTTGCAGTACAATGATGTGTAAATGACTATCTTTTAATAGTGCATTTCTTCTCATGCTTTTCCCCCAAAATATGTAGTCACTGTGATTCCTATCCAGGGTATTTTAAAACACTAGAAATAAGACGATCTTTAGAAAATCCATTCTCTTTCTTTTTACCTCCTAAAATGGGCACTTGCGGTTCCAACCTCATCAGGTCACATTTTGTCTGTTACCTAAGAAGACTTTTCAAATAACCCTGGCTTAAGCTGAAACTTCTTTTGAAGAGAAATGAATTGGTTGCTTTATTTTTTTAAGTGTTCTAATTCTACCGTTCACAGTGTAAAGAGTGGCTGTAGGTAAAGAAAAAAATCCTTCCTCTCCCCCTTACCTCCCCCAACCTGCTACTTTCTCCCTTTTGAATGCCTTCAGCCTGAGCTGTGGAGACTTCAAAGACATCAAAGGCGGCAGATACTGCTGCTGGGGCTGACACTGAAAACGCAGGATTCAGCAGAGAATGCAAAGATTATGGATCATGGAATACCTTCATTTGTCTCAAAAGATTGGTAGCTTCATTCATTTTGAATGAATTAAAATGAATTTCCAAAACAAGCTAACAAACAAAAAGAAAAACAGAGGGGAAAAATCACAGAAGGAAAAAGGAATTAACGTGCAGCAAACAAGTAAAATTTTCTGCTGTATTCAGCGTACACTAAGGAGACAGGACATTAGTTATGGCTCTCTCCATGGCTACCTCAAGCCAAGAAGGCAGAGCAGCATCAAATGGCAACTATTTCTTAGGTGTCTCGACCAGCATGCATCATATTCAAAGCCAGTGCTTAAACTTTGGTCCTGTTGGCCGCCACAGTCTGTGGAGCAAGGGCAGAGATGGCAGCAAAGTGTCCCAGAGGGGACTGGAGGGTCCCCAATGCTGGAGAAATCAGAGGCAAAGCCATCACATGCACAGGAAGCTCTGCTGTGCCATTGGCAAGGGGCTAGAGGGACGTGGGAGGTGAGCTGCCAAGAAGGAAGTCATAGGCAAGCTCAGGGATTATCTAGGGAGGGAACCCATTTTATTTCTGGGCTGGATTCACGCCAGAACCTAGGTGAAAATCCTGTGAAAGAAGTTAGGCAGCTCTCTGCTGCTCATCTGCCAGCTAAACTGTCCCTTTTAAACTGTTTTTTTTGGCATCTGTATTGATCTCAGCATCAAGCCCACTGCTGTCTGATTTTACGTCTGCTGCAGAGGTCAAAAACTTGGTTAGCCAAACACACAATTTCTACTATTCATTAAGATTGAGTAGCGGAATTATCAAAATAATCCTAAAATACTAATGTTTTATTTACACAGATACCTGGATGTCTGGCAGAACCTCTTCAAAAATTCATCAGGTTTGGATACCATGTGAATTTTATTTCAGTCATTATGCTGTTATGCGCAGTATCGTAGCTTTTCAACTAGTGCATATCAGCTGTAATGGGCAGGCAATGCAATTAGTGCATAGGGGCTCCACACCTTTTATTACAGAGGATTCTGGGTTTTCAATTTTGGGATTAAACAATTAAAAATCCCACCTTGAAAGGGTTTGAGTAAGAGCCCTTCAAAATGAAAAATGATTTTCTTAGCTAGTTCTGGATGAACTGCTCTGGCAAAAAGAATATTGTTTAATTTTCATTTTGAATTAAGGACCTGGAAAGCTGAGTAATACACAGGCTAATGCTGAGCTGAGCTGTGCTTCTGCTCCTCTGAGGGCCATAAAAATGTATTAAAACAGGAATTATTTTGTACACTATGCTGTACTTCAACATTTAATTCTCAGTAGGCTATAAAATCACTTCCAGGATAATGAAATTACAAAAGAATTTTAATTTCATTTTCTATCCCTTATCATTACAAATTACTAAGAGAAGATGGTTGGAAGATGACTAGTGATCTTTCTACTCTCCATCTCCTGACTGGCCAGGGCTTTTTGACTGAAATAGCTACAAAAGACTTGCAGGTAATTTAGATTAGACATACTGCAGAAGATCCTGAAATATGCAGCTGGCTACATCAATTTATGCATTATGAAATCACGGTTATTAAAAAGGGTTCCAAGTGAAAATAGCACTAATAGGTAAAATAATAATAAATAGGAAAAAAATAAACAGGCAAAACAAAAATAATAAATATCAGTACAGTAAGTGTTTAAGGTAAAGGCATATTGTAAGAAAAGGACAAAACAAAACCGTATACTCTGAATGCCAGTTCAATAAAAATTGAATGTCTCTGATAACTATGCTTCGGTGCTTTTTCAAAGAAAAAAAAAAGTTTCCAATGACAAAGCTTTTCCCTGTGATATGCAAAATATTCAAGGGTGATATTTTTTCTCCTGGGCCAAAGTCCACAGTTGTTTAAGCCAAATTCTCACTAGAACCAATGGAGACATTTTAGGTTTAGCTTTCTTTCTGAAAGTTATGCAGAGGCAGAGGCAGGCCTTAAAGGGCTGAAGCAAAAATTACTGGCCTGTTACAAAACAAATCTTAATATAATTCTTCTCTCATGAAAAAGGGGTGCAGGGCTGGATCTACAGAACATTTTAAATTCATGCACTTTTAAAATGCTTGTTTGAGCTAAAGTTAAAGGCTAAGATATCCAACCTTCTGTAAAGCCCCAGTAAATGAAGGGAGTCTCCTCAAAGGTCAAGGAATGGAAATTCCAAGACATAATCTCTCCAAGAGTAGATTTCTGTAGGAGAGACAATGACAGTAAGTGCCTAAATTGTGTTCAAGTGCTAATGTCTAGACACCAAAATAACCCAAAACCAAGCTCCAAAAATTCCTCAGACAACTGTCTAAGCAGTTTCCCACATGCAATTTGGTACAATGTTGTTAGATCGAGCACATCTTGCTTAGCTGCAAGTTCAATGAAAAGCACAACAGAGCAGGTCACTTCAATTGAGGGAAAGGCCTTTAATTACCAGGTTTTGGGCAAGCAAGAGATAGGACCGGTCCATACCCTTGGGAAGACGGGCTCTTTTGCTGGCAGAAGTGGGAATGGTAAGGTGGGTGGGAGCAGACCAACCTACTCTGTCTCCTCCAGCAGCCCTCGACCCTGGCCAAACAATGGCTGAGCTTCTGTGAGGAACACCACATGTGTATGACCATCATACTGAGCTGCGATTTCCATCTTCTTTAAGTGACCACCTCTGTGATTTAAAGCAGTTCCCGACCTGCTTCATAAGCTGTGTTTTAACATCTGAGAAGGAGCAGAACCAGAGGCCTTAACCTCTTCTCATCACTGGACCGCACCCACATAAATCAGCATATTTATGCATGACAGTTCTCCCATCACTCAGCTAAGAGACTGTGAGATCTCTAAGTTTTGGTCCCCGCTCCAGCTGCAGTTTGGGCATCTTATCCAATGACTTGTAAGAAGAAAATGTATAAAGACAGGGGCTGCGTGAGAATAGAGGCAAAGAGAAATGAAACAATGTGCTCAAGTCAGTAGAGCTGGACACAGTCCGAGCTTGCAGCTGAACTTTCCCACAACCCTGGCCAATGCTTCAGGTCCTGCCTCCTTTAGAAAACAAAGAAACTAAACCAGAGACACAGAGAGAAGGGAGACAAGGGAAAATATAGTGGAAATGTGTCTTGGTTGTTCACTTCAGAAACACAGCTAAACTACTCGGTTTTGCAGCAATTTATACCTGTTTGGCAGATGACTGCTCTAAGCTCTCACGAGCCACGTGTGCCGACTTGTTTCCAAATAACCTGCGAAGATAAGCCACGAGTGCTCTTCCAGCTGGGGACATGAGCCGTATTTCATTTCTTGTGTAATACTACAGCACTCTGTGTTTAACAGCTTTTCTTATTTTATTTAGTTTAGTGCAACTTGTTAGCCTAACACAGTTAAATTTATGAGTCACATTTATTTATGCCTCTCAAACAGCTCCATTGTGATATACGTGATGAATACTGAAAGAGAAGTGATTCCAGAAGCTGCTCAGGCGTCTGCGTATCCGTGCCAAGTTCCACATTATATTTGTCTCTCAGCTATCACCCAAACACAGGCTCAGTTCATACTAAACACCCTTTCTGCTTCCGCAGTATTTTCTTTTAAATTCATCCATAAAATACAAATTACAAATTGCCTTTATCTTTCTGTCGCCTCTCCTTACCAGTACTTCTTCACTGCCTTTTTCTTTCTTTGTTTTATTCATGCCAGCATTGACAATCTTTATAAAACTTAAAATTAATGCCTTTTCCCCCCACATTTTGTCAAGATCAGGTGAGCCAACTAAGCATGGCACTGATTAAATAAAATGCCAAGTGATACCATTATGTCTTATGGGAGACATTATTAATTGTAGAAAGCAATGGCAAAGTGAATAAGAAGTGGAAGTGATTTTCCACAAAACAGACCAATGATGAATAAAATCTGGTTAAAATCCACAACTAACTTGCACAGTTTGACTCTTCCACTTCCATTCAAAACTATGTTCACCGACAATACCATAGATTGGATCTTCAAGATATACCCTCTGTATTGTTTTCTTAACCCCCCAAAAGCCAGGTCCTTTGCAGAGAGATTCACGAATTTGTTTGCTTTCATTTCAAAGCCACCAGACTTTCCAAGGTTCTTTAAAATATATATGGGTTCCCCTAGAAAGAGAAGACCCACTGGGACTGCCAAAGAAAAATGAAGGTTGTTCACAGGTTCATAATTCACAGCTAACTTACAATAACCCAGAAAAAGTCAGAGGCCAGGTAACTTTTTACAGCCATTAGGTGTACGATGGATGTGATGATTAAACAGGTAAAGTTTTTTGTCATTGATCCTTTGGTAATGTCAAGCAGTGGTACACACTTCTGTCAAAGAGCTCGTCATCCTCCTATCAGTTCCAGTGTAAATAAGCATCTGGCCTGGCTGTCAAAGATACAGGGATGCAACAGGAAATATGTTACCATCACGAGGCTAGGTACCTGGAAAAAAAAGCTAGTGTGATTTAGGTGTTAGAATTAGGATTTCGGAAGGAGTTTTCTGTAGAAACCATGCTGAAAGATAAGTGTCCAGCGATCTGCTGTGGTACAAGGATTTTTATCGCCATTTGCATAGGGTTGGCAGATATATCTGACTTCCCAAACCTACACTTACATGGGGTTTTAATGACCCACTGCTAGAGCCAGATGTTAAAGACACACAATATGAACATTCTTCTCATTTTTTTTCTTGCTTTGATAGGAAGTGAAGGAGCTAACATTTCCACAGTTATGAACATGTGAGTCATCACTCCTTTAAAAATATGCTGTTTGCATTTCAGATCTGAATTTCACATTTTCTGTGGTCTCGGGTAGACATGAAGAATGGATAATATTCGGTTTGTATTTTTACACTGTTGGTAAAACTCATAAATTTTAAGTTGGAAAGCCACCATCAAAAGATTATTTTGTTTTACTTTCAGGAGAACATAGCCGCAGAAACCTCTCAGTAATTTCTGTTTGAACTATAGCATATGTTTCAGAGGGACATTCAATTCTAAAATAAAGGGTTCACATGGTGGAGAATCAACCACAATCCTAGGTAAGTTATGCCTATGTTTAACTACCTTCAGTGATAAAAATGAGTTCTGTGTTTCAAATCGAAATTTGTTTTGCCTCAGCTTCCAACTGCTGAATCTCATTATGTTTTTTACTGCTAGATTAAAGAACAGGCTATGAGAAATCTGTTTCTCAGGTAGGTACTCACAGACCATGATCAAACCATCCCTTAGCCTTCCCTTCAACAAAATAAGTAGATGAAGTTTCTTAAGTTTCTCCATATGAAATATGTTTTTCAAACCCCAGATCTTTCATTTAACTTTTCTTGAATGCTTCTCACTTTTTCAGAATGCTTTTTAAACTGCAGCCCCAGAAATGGTCATGTTTTTTTTTCAGTTAGGATCCCATTAGTAGTATACAAAAGATAAAAGCAGCTACTGTTCTTAATTGATATTCCTGTCTCTGTACAGCCAAGACTTATGTTAGCCCATCACACTGGGAGCAAAGATGTGACAGCGTATATTCATGGCCTCCAGACCCTTTCCAGTGTCACTGCATTCCTGGATATAGTCTCTCATTCTGGAATACTGACCTACCCTCTGTTTTTAAATGTATAACCGTGAACATTTAGAGTTATAGCTCATTAGGAGTTTTCATTTCAGGTGACTAGTAGACAAAAATTCATCTTCCATAGAATCTACCTGGAAAAAGTTCATTTTTTCATAGATTCTTTTTCTGTTAGTAAGTGTAAATGAATACTTCCTTCAGTATAGCTTACAAGCTTTCATTTAGTATCAAAAACATGAAACCATACCCTCCTTAGGATGCATTCCCTTCCAGGAATTTTAGCTTATGCCCCAGTTGTATGAGCCAGGTTCATGAGGGATTGCACCCTACCAAAATGCAGTATCTACCAAATTGTAAGATAGCACTCAAATCCTCTGTTTTTGAAAGAATTCCTTGTTTTCTGCTGTGGTGTTGGGTTTTTTTGTCATCTCTCAATTAAAGCCTTTTTATTTCTCATACTAATTTTATGGCAGATTAGGACTAGCCAGACTTGTTCATGGGAATGCTATGTTAAGCCTACTGTGTTACACAAGCCAATTATGCTACGTTACAGGTTTGTTTGATGGGATCTGTTTTCTACAAAAACGCATGCTGATTGGCATTAACTATAGAACCATTCTTTAACTCATGACAGACCATGTTCCATATTAGTTTTACTGAGACTGTGTCAGGATTGATTTCAGAGGAATATAATAGTTTCTCAGCTCATCCTTCCAAAATCTCAACACACATTCTAGGACTTCCATAGTATTACAGGATTTACTAAGAAGCAAAAATCAATGGTTATGGGAGCTCCTTGACCAATTTCCTCCTGAATGAAAAAGTTCTCCTATGTGAAATTGTCAGTTGTGATGACTAAAATTATTTTTATTATTAGGCCCTTTACAACCTTTTATGTTGGCATCTTGTTTAGTGAGATCTGAAGTTCAGTCGAACCAGAGGGATTGCAATGCTGTTAGATGTTAGTCTGAAGCGAAATACAGAATATTCATCTCAGCAAGAGGCTGGTTGTTTTATGGAATTTCTACATTTCCTGGTGGATAGATAAGCAAATGGGAGACAAATGTGTCTGGAGGAGGTGAATAATTGTGCTGCTAGATATTCGTCCTGGGGATGAACCGCTTCTGACAATCCACATTTAGGCATAGACAACTGAATATGTAAGAGAAGCAGGGGCAAGAGACCACCTGCTTTGTGTATAAAATCCAAGGGCAAGCTGCTTGAACAGTGTACCATCCAGAAAGATCTATACAACCCTCTCCTCTCATTGCTGCTGCTCCTGCTGAGGAAGGTATCAGCTACTACAGTGAGGCAGAAGGAATTTTTACCCCCTCTCCTTCACTCACCTAGTAGTCTACTCCAAGCTCTTCATTTTATTTAGGTTAGCTTACCCTCATAGAATTTTGCCTGTATGTCTGGGAAGCTTTGAACCAGAGCTAATGAAGTAAAATAATTTCTGATAAAGCTGATAAAGAGCTTTACTTTTTTGCCTGTTTTTTACTTCATTTCAAATAGTTTGCAAAGAAAAATAGAAAAATGTTTCATTCTTGACATTAAAATAAAAGAGTTTTTTTTATTTTTCTTTGCCTCCTTTAACCATTCTGACAGAAATTCTGTTCTCTCTTTACAGTGGCAAAATGAAAATGTAGGTCATACTGAGTAGGTCCTTATCTAAACGGAAAGGACAAAGTCTCTTTGTGAGACAAAGATGAAGACAAAACCACTTTTGGCAAAAAGTACTACCTCCTCAAGCAAAACTACATGTATTGGGATGTCAAGACCACACACAAGCTTGACTAGTGCCATGGTATTGATCTTTCCAAAGATCTGTGGCTTTTGCCAGCTATTCCCTTCACTGCTAAACTTGGCTTTACCCTCTTGAATTCACGCGGTCCCACCTTTATTTGCACTTGTCAGTGAGGGAAACAGCAGCAGAGAGAAGGGAAATGTTTGCATCATCTACACCAGAGTTGAGCTCAGGCTCAATTGTATTCTCATTTGGGTACTTAATGTGCACTTGAATTTGAGAGGTGCCACGGTGCACTCAGTGAAACCCTCATGTGAGAGTACTGTGGTGGTACTCTCAATCCAGCTCACGCTGCTCCTCTGTTTCTTTGTACGTTAATCTGAAGCAGCATCAAAATGAAAGGCTCAAAGTCTATTGCTGCAGCCGTGCAATACCAGGAGAGGTATTTCACTTTTGTCAGTGGACACAACAGCAAATACCCACCGATATAAGCAGGATTTTTAGTGACCCGTGTACAGCTCTAATACCAGATCAGTGCATTAATTTCAGAAAGGCTAGAAAACATCTTAAAGGGAAAACAAAGGGAAGGTACTAAGTGGTAAATGTTCAGCACAGTACGTGGTAATTGACTTAGCCATGCAGTTCCCATTACTGTTAATAGGAATCAGATGGCTAAATCCCTGTGCTAAAAATGAACTTTTAAATAGATATCTGCATGAGTGCCAAGCACAAAGCATCAAGGTAGCGTAAACTACCAATGAGGAACATACAAACACTGAAGACATTTACTGAAGGCATCAAGAAAGGTTACGGAAGGACTTCCGAAACTGGGACAAAATTGTACTATGAGATCATTTACTGGAAGTAGTTTTCATATAAATTGGATAAGGTTTTAGAGAACAAAGTGCGCACTGGCTGAGAACACAGGGCTTCAAAGGCAGGGGAACAAACATGTTTCTCCAGAAGACACGAGGAGAATAAGGGCAGGCTGTAACAGGGCCATACAAGAGTACACAACCTTGACTTGCTGCCTAGGAAACTCCACAAAGACACTTAGTGGTAGGACAGAAAATGGCATGGCTGTAGCTGCTGAGTTTATAACCGATTTGCTAGTGTCTTAGCTGGGAACAACTGTCACTCGTGTTCCAGCTGGGAAAGAGTTAATTTTCTTTTTAGTGATTGCTGTGAAAGGAATGTCATAATACCCATTGGTTTTAGTTGTTGCTAAGTGATGTTTACATTATTCAAGGACTTTTTTCAGCTTCCCATAGATACATAGACAGAAGGATGGAATGGCCAATGAAATAATCCGTGCCATAGATGTCATGCTCAGTATATAAATAGGGGTTGGAGGAGGGGTGGTAATCTGCAATCACTGCTTCGGATGGTGCCAATTCACCAGGTGGTGAGAGTGACCTGTGTCATTATTATCATTGTTATTATTATTGGGTTTTTTTCCTTTTCTGATATTGTTTCTATTAAACTGTCTTTATCTCAACCCACAAGGGTTTTTTTGTCTTTCCCCTCCTTCTTTTTCCCTCTTCTCCCTACCCTTCTGTGAGGGGGAGAAAGCAAGTGAGGAACTACGTGGTTCTAGTTAAACCACGACAGCCAGCCTGGCTTACTGGCCCAAACTTCTTCAGATGACAGGGATCAGCAGAAGATCTACTCCCTATAGAAGCATGTTGAAAATGTATATTGCAACAGATATATTATACAATAAAATTTCAGAATGCCGAAGTGGCATTCAAAGCAAACACCTGAAATCCACTGAATTTTTAAAACTCAAGCCAATATTTGATTAGTCTTATTTCTGATAGATAAATATAAAGATAAAGGTGATAAAGGTAGATACAAACAGATAGATAGATGTGCATATACATATATATATTAAAAAAACCTTCATTAAGGGTCAGCTCTGCTGAAACAGCAAATCTACAACCTGGAGTTGTATTAATGTCGTTGATTAGTTGTTACATGCAATTGTTAATAATTGTTATAATTGTTGATTGTATTAATTTTGATAGAATAATTAAGCTCAGGCTGTCAAAGGTGTTTACATTACTGAACAACTTCAAACAGTGAAATAAGGCTCAGGGTCTGAAGAATAAGGACTACTCAGTTGCCATGGCAAACAAAGTGAGAAATCAGTGCCAAAGTCTGGACATTTATTGACTAAGATACACAAAAGGAAAAGAATCAAAACAAAATAAAGAGTCTTCTGAAACTGAAATAGAGTTTCTGCACGAAGGAAAAAGAATAATCAAACTGTATCAAAGTCCTTCTTTCAGAGACAGGATTTTGGATACACTCTCTGATTCTGTCAAGTAATCTTTCTTCGTCAGGATGAAAGAGTTAGTTCTGTTGTTCAGGTATGAGCTGTGAATGATAGTTTCTTTCCCTGCCTTTGACAAAACAGGCAGACATGGTTACAAAGGGGGAAAAAAGATACATAAAGGTGGAGGAAATACAGCTTTTATTGATGTTCTCAGGCTCCATGGCAGCTGTCGAGTTACAAACAGGTCGTTCTGGGCTGACAAAGATGATAGTGATGCTCTTACCCTGAACTCCGTCTTGCTGATATCATCTGAGCAGGCTGACCAGCTTACTTTCCTTGCTCAGCCAGACTCATCCGAGCCGTTTTGTCTTACCTCTAGGATGCCATGAAAGGGGAGGAAGGGATATTGGCCCACTTAGACATCTCAGCATTAGCATGGGACAGAGTCTGTTCTGCTGCTGCGGTAGTTCTGTACCCGCTCTATACCTCCTTCAGAGGCTGTGAGGCAGTCGTCCAGACCCCATCTGCAAGCCCTTGAGTTACTTTGGTTGCCACTGCCAGAGTTCAAATCAAACAGAGAACAATATTGAAAATACACTGAACTCAACACTGTCTAGTTTAGCTGTACCTCTGAGGTCAGATATCCAAATATCCATATGATCAAGATCCATAAAGGCCTTCAGGTTGGTGAAACAGTCATGCTTTACAGTGCAGCTGCTTGGCTTATTCTTTCCAAGACGTCAGGATCGTGCCCTCCCAGGAGTGCATGCTCAGCACCGGGTCACAGTATTTCATCTTTCATCCCCTTTTCTGGCTCCACTAACCCTACATTAATTTCATTATCTGCAGTTCAGACTCCAGTGGAACGTCTCCCGTACACCAGCCTGGCCTCTGCTCTGGAGGCCAGGACACTCTCAAGAGTGCAGGATATGCAGTTTTAAATCCCAAAGCACTTGAACTCAGATGTCACGCTTGTTAGGCAGGTGCTGTAGCCACGCTTCACAGCCCTTCCTCTAGCTGGGTCTCCAAGGAGAGAAAAGGAGCTACCAAACCATCCACACAGGGATGAGCTAGTATCACAGACCAGAAGGATGCTTTTGTTTGCAAATCCCAGTTTCACATAAGCACCTGATTCTGGGCTGTGGGTAATTTTATGAGAAAAGTGGGGTATAAGACACATTTCTTCTTTCTGAACATTTGCTTCTGGCTTTCTTTGGCTTTCTCCCAATCAGCGTGTCCCGCTTTCTCCATTCATTGCACAGGGCCATGGTAGCTGACTTGAGGTCTGTGAACTCTACTCCTAAAATTGTAAGGCTTACTAGCCCTGCAAGGCCCATGCTTCTCTGTGTAGCTGGGTCTAAGCGTCCTTGCTTCCAGTTCCCTCTCAACTGAACAGCAAAAGCCATTTAACAGGCCAGTGAGCTTGGTCCTTTCAAGTCAGTCGGAAATGAGTTGCCCTCAGAAACCGTTCTTCCCTTTTGTCCTCTCATCAGGATTTTGCAGTTAGCCTTTTTCATTCCTAACTGTGGCTATTTAGAACTTGAGTCTTTTGTACTGATATGTCACTGCCATAGAAGTGGGCAGATTTGATTATCTTTCTGATCCTTGTGAGTAATCTCATTTCAAACTTTGACCTCCCACAGGCACCTGCTCCTTTTGACATCAAAGCCAGCTCTTTATCACGGAAGTAGCTTAGCCTTATGGCAAAATTATCGATTGCAGATGACTTATACACTTTGCCTGCTGTGCTCTATCAAAAGCTGATCCTCTCTTTTGTTGCTTCTTTTGAAAATTAGGTTGAATTTGTTACTGTCTCAAGCTGCTGGCTCTATGCTGGCACATAGCTTCTGAGGAATTGTCTCCATCTCTCTCCTTTTTGCATCCCCCATTCCCCTTCCTTACCCTCTGCACCATTATTGTATAGTGCCTCAAAGGCCGGCAGACACATTACCCAGGGTCCGTGTTTTTTCATCCAAACTTTGCTGTAGAGTGCAATTTCCGACGATTCCATGTCTCTGTCCATACTCAGTAGACATGCTTTCCATGCTGTGTTCTGGAAAACAGCCCCACTGTGGGAGAACAGGCGAGACCTCCCTCTAAACCCACAAATGTCACTGGCTTTACTTCCTTCCTCAGTCTCTTCCATTTCTGCTGGTGGCATCTCAGGGCAGGGAGTATCTCACCGCCTGTGTGAGTTGTGACTTGTGGCACAGGGATCCAATTCTGGCAATACTTGTAGTGGCTAGTGTGAGCGTGCTTGGGTTGCCATATATGCAAATGTCTCCTAGCAGGCTCACCAATATCTTAAATGAGAATTTATCACAATTGACAAGTTCCAATTTTTTAGACAATAGGTCTAATTCGTCGGGCTGCGATCAGTTCCCTTCCCTAGCAGAATTTTGTTCTATTTTGGCTAGAATCCAATCATTCCTTTCTGGGGCTAATGATGCATTGAATGAATGTGTCTGTTTACCAACGCCAACCTCTTCTATCAAATAAAATTACTTTTGCTACCTTCATGTACTTGACAATTTTCTTAGACTTTTCCTAAAAGGGTAATGACAAGTTTGATACTGTAAGCCAAAAAATTAAATAACTACCTTATGTTCTAGCTTCAAGATCTTATTTTAAGTAGTCTATCCTTCTAGTTTTAAGCAATTGTTCCTGACAGCCCTTCCCCTTCGGTGCTTTATTCCATTCAATTTCACTTACAACATTCTGCCTGTTCCCAAGGCATTCAGGAGTAAGTGACCATTGAACATAAGACTCTTCAAATCAAGGTTGAGCTGCAAAGCAAAACACAGAGAAAAGAAACCTGGCAACATTTTCTGGCCCTTTATATAACAGGGCTCAAAAGTGGGGTTTCCCCAGAATTAACTCAAACCCATGTTTAGATTAGAATTTGTCTGCAGTTGCAAGACTGGCATGGCTTTGTAGTGCCTGGCTGATGACATAACACAGGATGAAGTGTGAGCTATGGGAACGTGAAGCTTTAGTCTGTATATCTGGTAAATCAGAACTCCATAGGAAGAGCTGCATGCCTAGCAGGTATCACCTGAATCATAGAATCATAGAATCATAGAATTGTCTAGGTTGGAAGAGACCCTTGGGATCGTCGAGTCCAACCATCTACCCTACTCTACAAAGTTCTCCCCTACACCATATCCCCCAACACCACATCTAAACGTCTCTTAAACACATCCAGGGATGGTGGCTCAACCACCTCCCTGGGCAGTCTATTCCAATGCTCGACCACCTTTCCAATGCTTTTTCACCTTTCTGTGAAAAATTCTTTCCTAATGTTCAGTCTAAACCTACCCTGTTGGAGCTTGAAGCCATTCCCTCTTGTTCTGTCATTAATTACCTGTGAGAAGAGACCAGCACCAACCTCTCTACAGTGTCCTTTCAAATAGTTGTAGAGAGTGATGAGGTCTCCCCTCAGCCTCCTCCTCCTCAAACTAAACAGTCCCAGCTCCTTCAACCGCTCTTCATATGATTTGTCTGCTAGGCCCTTCACCAGCTTCGTTGCCCTCCTCTGCACTCGCCCCAGCACCTCGATATCTCTCTTGTATTGAGGTGCCCAAAACTGGACACAGTACTTGAGGTGTGGCCTCACCAGTGCTGACTACAGGGGCACAATCACCTCCCTGCTTCTGCTGGCCATGCTATTTCTAATACAAGCCAGGATGCCATTGGCTTTCTTGGCCACCTGGGCACACTGCCGGCTCACATTCAGCCGCTTGTCAATTAGAACCCCCAGGTCTCTTTCTGCCAGGCAGCTTTCCAGCCACACTTCCCCAAACCTGCTGAGAGCGATACTGCAAAGCCCTAGACTCCTCTATGTCTAACAATGGCTGCTTAATTTAGTGTCTTCGTCATCTTTTGCGTTTATTGTCACAATGTGGATTTATCTCTTTCACTGCTTTCACTCATTTTTTGGTAAAAATGCTGATGATACAACTTTACAACAATTGAGAATACTGAAGTTTTAGGACTAAACAAGAATAGGGTCTGGCTGAGAATAGGTTTCAAAGGGCTTTACTGAATTAAACCACAAATCTTATGCTCAAATGCATATAACCAAAATAAAATTGTATGCTAACAATAAATGGAAGCCTTCTGGCTATCTCAAATCCTATAAAACATACATAGAGATCTCTGCATAAAACTATGAAATATCTCATTCTATGGGGAAATAACAGATATGTTGAAGGACCTTTTGGCTAAGAGTGATATCTATGACAAATGAAGACATACAAAATACTAACACTTATGTGTATTTATAGAAAGAAGAAGAAAAGGATAAACCTGCATATGTGCACATTACTGTGAGTCTTTCCTCCCTGCTCTTAATATGTCAGTTGTCTTCACTGAACAAAATTTCTCTCAGAGCAGAGATCCTATCTACATACAAATATAGCACTTTGCACAGTGTGTCCTCTATTTGGTGGGCTTTAGGTCTCAGATACGTGACAAATGTAATAAACTAGACACCACTGATAGGAAGAGGTGCTTTCTTGCTAATTACACAAATTCCAACACCTGGAAAAACTTCTGATTTCAAACTGGATATTGGGAATAGATTTTGAGTGTAGATTATACATTAAATGGTTTGTGATTCTATTCCAAACTTGTTCTTTCAGCTCAAATTCTGTGATTTTCCTTCTCTTTTACATTATTACTAGCATAAATAATCCAGGCACTAGACACAACCATCCCATTTGTACCAGTTTGCAAGGGTTATACTATAATCAAGTTCTGACATTTAACACGACACACATAATTTGAGACCATTACAATTCTGGGTTAAAGCCAGAACTGATTTATAAGAGGTAAAAGTTAGGCTCTTTATACATAATTGTACCCTTAGGAATAAAACAAAGCATAATAAGGTGATAAGATGTAAATTAGACTAAAATATGTGTTCACCTTTCAGGTTCTTTACAGCTTCAAAGCAAAGCCCATTGAAAATAAAGGAAATTTTCCCAAATTCAGTGGCATTTGGATTCAACGTCAACAAAAAATACTTTCTATGTTATTTTAATGAGATTAATTGCATCTAGGAAAAATAAGGGATCCTAAATTTTTGAAAATCAGCCTACTATATGAACACTGTTAAACCTGACAAAAAGATGATGTGATGGATTTTTTCCCTTCCTCCCTCCAGATAAGGAGTTAAGTATGACAGTCATTAAAGGGCATCAGTCAGACAACTGATGGCTTTGGGTGCAGGTACATCAATTTGTATGTTTCCTATTTCCCTCTGGAATCTTTGCCTCTGGCCAACTGCACTGAAAATCATCAGCCCACACTTCAGTTTCCCTCACGACATAAAAATCCAGGCACAAACTGCCAACATCTAAAATTCCTATCTTTGGCAGTATCTGTTAGCAGATCCCTAGCACTCTTAACATTAGCATGCAGCAGTAGCAATCATTAGCAGCACCGCTCTTCAGAATGGCATGGGCAGGAAAAGGTTATGCCATCACACCCAGAACCATGGCCCGTTCAATATATACTGAGCTCACACTTGTGATCACACACCCATACTTTGTTGCTGGCCATGTTGTTTCACAAAACCCAGCAGAAACCGCCAGTTTTAACTGAAAGCTTCATATTTCCACACTAAAAGCAACCTTTAAAACTCCCCATAGAGTGCTGGTCTACCTTGTCCAAAACTGCCATTTGGATACAGGAAAAATGAAGTCTCCTGGCTGTAGGACACCTTCCAGGTTGATAATATGGTCCCAAACTGATTGCCTGCTGAGGGCACCGGTGGCAGCAGCAGTAGGAAACTACATGACTATTCATTGGCTGCAAACAGAGGGTGAACAGCAATGCAGAGTATGGCCCCTGACACAAAATGTGCTGTCGTGGTACACGTGAGGCAGGTCAAGATGTTTGCTAGAGGCACAAAGGGACAAAGAGTTAGCAGAGAGCTCCCATGTGATGGCACACTCCTGCCATTACAGCCCCCACCTCTTGATCCAGGAACTACTGAGTACTCTGTGTTAGGACTGGAAAAGAAACAGTAGGTAAGAAAGAGGTTCCTGAGTCTGTCTGAGTGCAAAACACAGTGAAAGCCAAGAGCTAGATAATGTTTACAGATGACTCTCTCAAGACGAAGCAGCTCGCAGTTCCCAGTCTTGTAGAGCACCATTTGACATTGGCTTTCACCAAGCCTTTGGTCCCTCAGCAAGAGACTGCTGATCCCTGCCTTTGGGTATTTCTTCATGGCACGGTGGATCATAGAATGAATCATACAATAGAATTATAGAATGGTTTAGGTTGGAAAGGACCTTGAAGATCATCGAGTTCCAACCCCCCTGCCATAGGCAGGGACACCTCCCACTAGACCAGGTTGCCCAAGGCCACGTCCAGCCTGGCCTTGAACATCTCCAGGGATGAGACCTCAACAACCTCTCTGGGCAACCTGTTCCAGTGCCTTACCACCCTCAAAGTGAAAAACTTCTTCCTAATGTTCAATCTGAACCTGCCCTCTTCCAGCTTAAAGCCATCACCCCTCATCCTATTGCTACATGCCCCAGTAAAAAGTCCTTCCCCAGCTCTCCTGTAGGCCCCCTTTAGGTACTGGAAGGCTGCAATAAGATCTCCCCAGAGCGTTCTCTTCTCCAGGCTGAACAGCCCCAACTCTCTCAGCCTCTCCTAGTAGACGAGGTGCTCTAGCCCTTGGATCATCCTCGTGGCTCTCCTCTGGACATGCTCCAGCAGGTCCATGTCCTTCTTATGTTGGGGACTCCAGAGCTGGATGCAGTACTCCAGGTGGTGTCTCACAAGAGTGGAGTAGAGGGGCAGAATCACATCCTTTGACCTGCTGGCTACGCTTCTTTTGATGCAGTCCAAGATACGGTTGGCCTTCTGGGCTGTGATGGCACATTGCCGGCTCATGTTGAGCTTCTCTAGTGGGAGGTGTCCCTGTCTATGGCAGGGAGGTTGCAACTTGATGATCTTCAAGGTCCTTTCCAACCTAAACCATTCTATGGTTCTATGATTCTTGTCTATCAGCACACTCAGGTCTTTCTCCTCAGGGCGGCTCTCCAGTCATTCCCCACCAAGCCTGTATTTGTGCTTGGGATTGCCCCGACCCAGATGTAAGACCTGGCACTTGGCCTTGTTGAACTGCATGAGGTTGGCTTGGGCCCACCTCTGCAGCCTGTCTAGGTCCCTCTGGATGGCATCCCTCCCCTCCCTCACGTCTACCATGATGGATCCTGCAGGGGCACTGAAGCTAAGAGTGGTTAGAAAGCAAAAAGTAGGACAACCCAAGTCACAGAGATATCAGAGATTTGACCTACCTGTGCGTTTGGGCCAGTATCTCTGCTCTGTGCTGTGTGGTGAACACTGACTCTATTGAATCAATGTAGCTGTGTCCTAGGCAATGTGGGAATACGGTTGCCAACAAAATACATTTTTATATTTTATGTAGATCCAGTCAGATAGCAACTAATTGCCATTCTAATTCTCAGTGGAAAAAGAGATTTCAAGATAATGCTGCAGAAGAATTAGGGCATTTAAGTAATGGGTATGTTTATGTGTGTTATCCATGTTTGTCTTATCCATGACATAGATATCTATAAAAAATTTAATTGCCATGAGAACCAGATCTAACAGTCTAACACTTTTAACCTATTCCTTCTGTCTTGTTTTTCCTTATGAGAGAATTTCCCCTTTTGGAGAGAGAACAATGACTGTCCTTAGGAAATCCACAATTTTTGAACATAAGTTCAAAAACTCTGGTTTAAACACTGTCAAAGCTCTTGAAGCCAAATAACGGATTCTTTCTGGCATTTTCAACGTATCTTTGAAAACTCTAATGAATGTTTGAATAAAATAAAAGAGTTATATTAGCATTTATTTAATCTAAGTGCCTTGGGAGTGGAACTTAGTGACTCCTGTTTTACCACTCAGCTTTCTCCTTAATTCTATTCACATTTGTCAGCAGCATTGAGCCTCCTGATATTTACATGAGATGCTGGCTTTTTATAAAATAATTCCGTAGTAGAATAGTGTTGCCAAGCCTTTTGTGCCTATGTCAAATTAATTCTGACCCTTCCTCTCACTCCCCCACACTAAAACACATGGTTATCCCAACCTAGCCATTTTGTCTGAAGGACAGTATAACCCTCCAAGATGCAATGTCTCCCACAGCTGTTTTGCCTTCTTTCTTTCCAATTTATTTCATCGCAGGTTGCCTCCTGCTTTGTGGAACTTGTGCTGCTACCAGAGAATGACCCAGAAGATTCTCTTCACAGAATCACAGAATCACAGAATTATCAGAGTTGGAAGGGACCTCTAGAGATCATCTAGTCCAACTCTCCTGCTAAAGCAGGATTGCCTAGAGCACATTACTCAGGACTGCATCCAGGCGGGTCTTGAAAATCTCCAGGGAAGGGGACTCCACAACCTCCCTGGGCAGCCTGTGCCAGTGCTCTGTCACCCGAACCGTAAAGAACTGTTTCCGTGTATTTGAACGGAACTTCCTGTGTTCTAACTTGTGCCCATTGCCCCTCGTCCTGTCACTTGGAACCAATGAAAAGAGCCTGGCTCCATCCTTCTTCAACCCACCCTTTAGATACTTGTATGCCATAATCAGGTCTCCCCTCAGCCTTCTCTTCTCCAGGCTAAAGAGTCCCAGCTCTCTCAGCCTTTCCTCATAAGGGAGGTGCTCCAAGCCCTTAATCATCTTAGTTGCCCTTCGCTGGACTCGCTCCAGCAGTTCCCTGTCCCTCTTGAACTGGGGAGCCCAAAACTGGACAACTTGATTTTAATTTCTTGAACAACTTGATTTTAATTTCTGCTTTTATAATACTGAATGTACTTTGACAATTATCTTTTGAGAAGATTGTGTGTGCGTGCACATGCATGTATGTTTCTTTTTTCTTTTGAATGTTTACTTTGCAAGAAGGCAAGTGATGCTAAACTAGTTCAGTAGATCCTGTGCCTGGTTCTCAGGCTGAACTCTCTGCAGGTGAATCCAATTCAAATGTTTCATGGACACCAAATGCCCACAAAGTTGACTAAGAAGGATTTGAGAATGCTTTTTAGGAGAGTTGTTGGCTAACCTCCCTTAGTTGGCCTCTTTAGGAGTCCATAACCCAATCTTGTGCCCATGATAAGGGGCTTCAGTCTTTGTTAATTGGCAGAAATAATACTCCCTAATCCTCCAGGGATTCCAGGATCACGGGAACTCCAGGTCCTCCTTTCCCTTTATTTTCATCTTATTCTCTTTAAGGAACTTTAATTTTCAAAAACAATAAGCAAACAGACCAGATCATCCTTTAGATATTGTCTGGGAAGATGCACATGGCTTCCTGCAACGTACACACATAGGCACATCTGCTGCAGCACTCCAAATGTGTGGCATATTTTTTTCCAATTTTACCACTTAATTCTTAATTTGCAGCGATTAGGGAAAGAATTGAAGAGAAGCATTAATCTGGTATATGTGGCAATCTGCACCAACATTCCTATAATAAAATATAGGTCTTTAAGAAATAGGCTATTAAGTTTCCTCTTCCAGCAATATTTTTGCTTATTATTTATTATTATAGGCTGAATTTCCTAAAGGAGCATAAAAAACTTTGCTGTCCAAATCTCAATGAAATTAAGTAGAATGTGTGCACTTAATGCTTGTGATTTCTCTTAAAAATCTCAGTCTTCATACATAATAAATAAGACACTATTAACTATTGCTGCCTAATATCATTAATGTTTGATTTCCCAGAGGAGCATGATGACAGAACTGAGTCTCATCTTAGAGTGGCTTTCAGAAAGAGGAGACGAGGTTAGTGACCTTACCTGAGTGTGTGACTTTGGATACTTAAGAGGCAAAGCAGATAAAAGTTTGTTAAATGAAAAAAATGGACGGCCTTTTTCCTCACAGACTGGAGTGCATTCCCCTTGATAGGAAAGGAAATTGTGACGGGAATCTGGGACATACTGAAATCTTAATGCAGGAATAGAGCTTCTGAGTAGCAGCTCATAGCAAGCCAGGGCTGAGCAGCAGCTCGCTGCTTATTAAAACATTAGTGGAACGTTGAATTATAGGAAAAGAAATTACTTATGTTTTGGACGTAATTTATTACTTTCCGGGCAGCCACTGACCCTGAATTTCCAATTGTATGCATTCTGGATTTGCTCACTGCATGGGACAGCACTGGAGTCTTCCATTTGCTTAATTTGTGAATCTTGGTTCAGTGATTTCAATTGTGTGTCAGTTTGCTTATTTGCTCTGATTTGCCTCAAAGCGTGATTCCCTTTGGCGTCCCTTGACTTCTTTCAACTGAATAAACTGTAGCCCTGGTCTGTCACTGTAAACTACGTACAGATACAGTGGCACTTCCCAAAGCAAACATACCTACAGATACCACATTTGCCTCTTCCAGAAGGAAACAGCAACACAGTAAAATTCAGATTTGATTTACATTTCTGAAAATTATTTCTCATAGAGCAATACAATTTTGGTTTCAGAGCAGTTTTTTTGTTTGTTTGTTTTATCCTTTCTGCTCTGTTCTGGCTTAGCTGACCGGAAATAGAAAACTAGGGGTTTTTTTTAAATACTCTGCAGTGCTGGCATCACCTCCCCATCTTCTCCACTTCAGTATTCTATTCTTATAGATATATGATCTTTCATAGGTTTTCTCTATGTGAGTGGAAGGGCTCATTAGTTAACTAAGTCCAGACTCTCAGTTAAAAAAAAAACAAACTTTTGGACAGAAAACAGGTTAAAAGGAATATTCAAGTGTCCACGACATCAAGTTATTTCAGCCTAACTCCAGAAATAAAAGCAATATAAACCAAGGTTTTTGATGATTTAACTTAGCAAATACAAATCTGGAGATCTGTTGAGTAAATAAGTGGAAAATAGAATCCAGCATCTGCAGTCTACCCATCTGTTGCCCCGTCTCCAGCTGCAGCCACCTCTGATGTTTCTGAATGAGGTGAAAAAGAAATAAAGACAAATTAAGACATGAGAATACACCTGCCCAGTGCACAATGGAAATCTTTTCTCTTCACTGATACCCTGAATTCTTGATAAGCTTTGGTTGCAATGGTTGTCTTAACATGGAGTTCCAGGTGTTATGGGCACTCTAAGGGCTGTGTACAACTTATAATCTTTTCCCTGGTCCACAAAAAGATAACATGAATAAGACATTCATACATTTACAAGCATTAAGGTCAGAAAGGACCACCACAATCATTCCACCTGAGCCCCTGGACCTACTGGACACAGAATTTGTCCCAGAGAGTGGATTATATCGTATCTCCTAGAAGGATTTTGAATTTTATTTCTTACTTCAAGGCTGAATTTGTCTAACTTTTTGCCACAGATCTTGTCAGGTCTTTGTCAACAAGCTCGGAAAGCCCCTGCTATTGGATCTCTTTTCCATGTGTAAGTACCTAGACGTAACGATCAAGTCACCTCTCAGTCTTCTCTCAGATAAGCAGAAGAGATTGAACTCTGTAAGCCTCACACAGTACAACTCATTTTCCAGCTGCTGGATCAAACCTCCCAAACCTTTCATCTCTGGCACTATTATTAGGCTGCACCGCTACCCTGGAATGTGGGAGGGCTCTTCAAAGGATTTTAGACTGACCATCTGATATCCACGCTGAAGCACTGTCTGAGGGGATTTTGATATTTCTTTTGATTCAGCCCTTGGCTTTAAGAACCTGATGGCTATGGCTGTTTTAGAGCTCAGTAATGGCTTTGCCACAAGCGAGCAGGAGAGCAGCTCACTTTTATGGAAGGCAGATGTGCTTCCAGGTTTCTCCCTGCTATGCAGAACATATTCTTGGTATCATTTTTTTCCTCCCTCTGCTCTAGCATGTGAAGCTGTGGACACATGTGTGTGAGGAACAACATCAAAGTTCTGCTTACGCCTCATACAATCCATTGTATGTATTAAGAAGGGAAAACAGCAGCCCCCAAGAAGTTGCTCTCTTCTATAGGCTACAAGCTCTAATCTAAAAACACTACCACAAGGGACAAGAACACAAATACATAAATGTGTATACACACTCCTTTCCTCATCATTTAACATTTCTAATACAAACAAGTGTGATCTAGATCAACAATTTCCTAAACACTTCCATACTAAATGAGGGTCTAATGCATTTTCAATGACATCTCAAATCATTCCCTTTTGGGGGGTGTGCCCCAAAGTCCAGAAACGTGTGAATATGTCTTTCCGTTGACTTCAGTGAGTTTTAATCAGTTCCTTATACTATGAGGGTTTAACCTTTTAAAGTTATAATTAAATTCAATAGTTACTTTGTGCTATCCTCTGACACCATTTCTAAAATAGATGGGGTGCTTATTAAACTCATTTTACAGGACCTTGTAGTGAACTATAACTTAATTTACAAGGAAATAATACTATAATTTAGGAAATAGTTGACCATTTATCTCCCCAAGGTTTTACACACTTTTCAAAGAATGAGTAGGCTTGAGGCAAAATAGAAATGATTGAGAACAATGAAATTACTTATGTACAGGTTCCCGTACATTCATAGGTTTGCTAATTCTTATGTTTATAGCTGTGATTTTATTAATAAAAACTAAAAATGAAATCTTGGATCTCATCTGTGATTTTCTTACATGTTCATTGTAGACCTCAAAGATTGTCATATGGATCGGAGCATCTCAACTAGGGGCTAGGGCTGCAGACATTTTAGGCAAGGACACAAACCAAAGCTTTTTTACACAGACCAGGTTCCTTGCTCGAGAGGGTTTTAATATACTTCTCACACACCGAGACTCACAGTAGCAGCTCAGTGCCATGTTTATCTCCTCACCTCACAGATGGGGTATGTTTTGCTCACCTTTTCACATGATGCAGCACGTCCCAAGAGAGTTTTAAACCTCTTTTCCCTGGCTCTCCTGTTCAGTTATCAGCATCTGGCTCCATTGCTGTCTAAAGTCAC
The DNA here is from genome assembly GCF_965231255.1 of Vanellus vanellus. NCBI lineage: Eukaryota > Metazoa > Chordata > Aves > Charadriiformes > Charadriidae > Vanellus > Vanellus vanellus. The sequence goes on from NC_138907.1 coordinate 87,028,914, forward strand.
CCCTGAGAAGGTGGACTGAAAATCAATGGTAATAAGCAGCAAGAATTTGTTGCTGTCAAGGTGTCACAGTGCAAAATTAGTAGCTGGTTTTCCCAGACATCTCCGACGCTTAAGTAACCTATCCAACTATCTTCAGCCACAAAGAAAGAAGAGTGTGTCACCAGCTATCCTGTCTGTGTTTGGTATCTCTCCCCTCAGCTCTCTCAATGCAATCCTTTGAAGGTGCTTATTCTGCTTTGTGAAGCACATCGCTGAATCTGCAGTATCCAAACAGTATAATGAAAGTGTCAAAACTCAGTGCTGATAAGGTAAACACTTCTTCTGAACAAGCTCGCACTGCTGACACCAAAGCCCACTTTGGCACAAAGGCATATGTAGACAAAGAAAAGGAAATCAGTTGCCCCTTAGAGTCTAGCAAGAACTCACAATTTGCAAAGTTCTGTCCATTGCTGTGTCATGAGTAGAGGTCAATTGACCTTCCCCACATCCGAGCAGTGTGGGGGTGGGCTGGAGGCTGAGGGCTTGTCCCAGACCTAGGCGTGAGATAACTGTGTGCCACCAAAACAAGACAAGAGCAGGACAATTCATGTCGGTAGGAATGCATAGGATCCTGCAGTATTTGGCCATGCGTCTTCTTGGACTCTTTCTGTCGCTGGCCATAGCTTTGAGAAGAGGAGTACCCATGTGGCTTCCAGTAAACAGATGGAGATCTGACCTCCCACTGTCCTTCTAAGGAACAAAGGCAAATTTGATCCTAAATCCAATTATGATCTCTGCAAGCTCTAGCGTAGGAGTTCTGATTCATCAGCTTCCAAAGTCTCCCACATACAGTCCTATCTACTGCTCCAAGTGCCTTATCTTAATTCGTGTTCATCAATTCTTAATACTATAAATACAACAATAATAAACCCTGGATACATTATTGCTCTCTATAAAGACTACAGTTACCTGGCAAACATAATAATAAAGTTTGCTTATTACAGCAGCAGCTAGTAACAGCCACATAACAATTTGCATTCTGTATCCCTGTCCTCATTTCTTATAACCTTCAGGTGTTCAAAAGAGGTGCCTCATACTGAGCTATTAATTCCATATTTAGGTACCTTGACTTTAAATGTACTGAGTGCCTCTTGGCTCTGATGAATGTCAAACAGCATTTAGATTTAGAATATTGCTTGTATTTCTGATTTTTTTCAAGTCTCTGGTTCTGTCCATGAAGGTAAGGCAACTTCTTTATATGTATGCATTGCATTCAACAATAATAACACTAATCTTTTCCTTATAATAATACCAATAATAACAACATTGAAAGGAGCAGGGGGTATGATATTATAAAAACAGGAGGAGAATGTCCCAATTAGCTATTCAAAAGTTACCAGAGTTGAAGTTTCACAAGAAATACAAAATTTCCTATTGAATGAAAGCCAGGGTCATTAACAACTGAGTTGTAATACAAACATGCAGACGGACAGCTGTGTGCTTATGTACCTCAGCTCTTACCTTTCAAGATTTGTCAGAGATCAATCACACTAATGTTCAGATACTTAACAGTTACTTGGCACTTGATGTTTTCAGACTCTGATTTGAAATTGCAGACCACAATTTTTCTGTTGTGTAATGCTCTTGTTCCTTTGTTACACAGAAGAAAACCGAGTCTTCTCAATAAACTAGGGAGTGCTGGTGTTATGGCTTTAGAATAACCATTGAAGTAGGAAGGTTGCCCTTTCAGGTATCTGATGCAGAGACGGAACCATAGAATATGGTTAGTAAGTACTTGGATTTGAGAATGTGGACAAAAATTTGAAAACATTTGGGGGCTAATAAAACTCTTATGTAGCTATTAAGGGGAAATTCTCAAGGGCTTCAACACAGGGAATGAAAAAAATTGCCTTGCAGTCACCCAGAGAGCTGTTACTAGAAACAGCAGACGAGAAGAAAACATTAAGTACATAAGTGAGATAAGTTCTAAGAAAAAGAACATTAATTGGAAATGTTTTTTAATTTCTCTCTTGCTTGAACCCTGACAAAAAAGGGAATTAAGGTATTCAGGAGAAGGGAAGGGAGGAAGAGAAGAAGGAAAGAAGGAGGAAAGAGGGAAGAAAAGAAGGAAGGAAGGAGGAAAGGGGAATGAGAAGGAGAGAATATGAGAAAATACCATGTATCTGAGACGGATTGATGAGATGACTGGGCAGGTCTTTTCCAACTTCTGTTACAGCAGTGCCAATTTCAGCGTGGCCCGGATGGAAGATGCACTAATGATTTTGTAGTGCTGGGCTCTAAGCCTTGTTTTTCCCTTTAATTTTTCAGGGAACATTCAGGTGTCACTCAACTTTAATAATAATGGAGGGGGTTTTCCCTATGGTTTGGACCTGCTCTAAAATAAATAACTGAGGATAAAGTAATAGACTCGATTTCATTTTAGGTCCTATTAGTTCAAAAGACACAGTCTTTTGTGAGTGAGGAGCAAAATCCAAATGTCCAATTAATATCGGGCTCAAATTCTTATTAAGTGACCTGCAATTCACCCTTCTGCCCTCATATTCATTTTCCACGGATAATTATTAAATAAACATCCAATTTCAGCTGATCATCTTTTGACTTAAATATGATGTAGGGCTTTGGTAACTTTATCCTTAAAAAGAACTCAAAAAGAAAACAAAATAAAGAACAGTTATTTTAATAACATACATTATACCGACAATGCTTCGTAGAATTAAAAATTGTAATTTTTGGAAAAGGGTTAGTTTGAAATATACTGCTGAAGCAACAGGGAGGCCCCTATCTTTCAGAAGCAGTCCATTAGGAACACAGTGCGAGAGTGGACTCTGCTGAGCTTAGGTATACGGCCAAGTCCCAGACACTTGGGATTAGCTCAAAGGACTTCAGCTGTGTCATAGCAAGTTCAAAACCTTCACAGAGCACCGAGACCCACTGGGAACAATGATAAACTTAAATTTGATAGAATGGGAGGCAGAGACTAAAATGACATTGCTCAGATGGGGAACTCATTTCTTGCATCTTGTACTCCTTTTTTTTTATCAAAAAGAAATGCCAAAGGCTTTCTGAACAACAGAAAATGTGCAATTTCTTTCACAGACATACATCTATGCTTTGTTTTCTTATTGTTGTTGACAGAACCCTTCATTATGCCCTTAAAGAATCTTTTTATGTTTATTTGTACTGTCTATACAGATTTGGGGACTTGTTTTATGAATTGCCAGAGGGTGATGTCTTTTTTTAATAAAAGTTTATTACACTTTGATTTATTTCCCCGATATTCATTGTGTGGGCCTGTGTTACAGTTACTCATTTTTGTTCTAAAATCCAAATTACTCTAACTAATGTACCAGAGGAACACTGTAACTGTTAGAAATTGACAATGCAAAATGTTTCTCAGCTTTATTTTTCAATGCAGATGTTTCCATGGAAAAATGATTGAGGGGTACTTTGCAAGGGTCCTTATTTACTAATTCATGGAAGTTTGCAAGAATAAGTCATGAGTGTGAAGCGGCACAAATGTGAGATAGAGCCCAGCTACAAATTAACAAATCACCGTACGTCTTCTGAATTGTGGTGGGGATATTAAATGTATCCATATGCAAGCATTTACCAGCAACAAATACATATAAATTTAAAATGGCTGTTTAATATGTAGTGAAAGAAACTTACACTAAACCAAATATATTCACATTTTCCATAAGATAAAAGCATACGTCGATACAGTTCCTGTGGCTCTGCTGATGTTTGGTAACTTGCTAAACACCAGTAATTTGAACATGATTCAGAAACACATGCCAGAATGCCTTTTTTTTTTGCTTTTTCTCACTATAAAAATCACTATATTATTTGCAATCGTTCCGGATAAGATTAAAATTGCCTGAGTTACATCACTTGGTGAGTCAATTTTTATCTCCCAACAGAGTTCCTGTCTTTAACTCAAGTAACGTTCTTTAAAAGTGGCAATGTCTTTTTAGTGGGGCAGAACGGGATGAAATTAAATGTTTCAACGAAACCCAAGGTGTGTGTTACTCCTCAGTGCTAGTGCTGCTTCTCGTATTGCCTATAGGGGCGGTTAGATTAGACAGACACACTGAGCATACTCCGTAGAGACTTTTGGGGAAAAATCATTAAAACAGCCTAGCCTTGCCTTCCGTTGCTTCACCTACTCTATGTGCAACCTATTGCATCTCAATAAAGACTGCAACAACTGATTATTTACAGCTAGATATTCGTGCTCGCTGAAGGACATAACTGAGCTGGCAGGCTTCGTCTTGAAGAGAAAGAAATTGGCAACCCTCGTGCAGCAACCTTTGGTGAACGGTGGTAAGGCGGTGTGACTTCAGCTGCTGAAAGGACAAATCTGCCTGGCCCTGCTAGCAAGAGATAGGAATTAAGCCATGAAACTAATGAACAGCAGAGGAGCCGGAAAGCAAGGTTATGCTGTCCTTCGCCCGTTGAGATAGTCCTGGATTTTAATTCTCTGTCCTGCCACCTGCGCAGTCAATAATGGCCATCACACAAGGTTAAAACAAATTTCTATACAGATGTGCTGTCCTGAAAAAGCCCCAGTGGGCCACGCTGATGCCTTCCAGTAGTGAATACCAGGAGTGCTCTGGGCAGCCTAGATTTGACTTTGAGGTCAGCTTTTCTTTGAGCAAGGGTCAGAACAGGTGACCTCCAGAGGTCCCTTCCAAGACAAACTACTCCACCAGTCTGTGAATCTGTCCCAGTCATCCCCCTCCAGCATTCGGCACCAAGAAATGGCAATGGTACTGCTGTACCCTGTGCTGGCCGTGTTACCATACAAGCACTCCAGCACCAGGGGTGTGGGTTGAAAACTGGAGCTGCTTTTGATAAGAGCTGACTTGGGTCTGGTCTCCCTAAAAGGGAAGAAATCATGAAGAACTCCCCTGATAGCAGTGAAATTGCCATACTACAGAAAACACGCAAGATCAGCCAATTCAATATGGTTTCACGTAGCTTTGTTTCTTTTTCTTTTAAAGGCATTTGTTTCCCTTGCTGTTATACCTCACCCCCCCCCCCTTCATAAGGGAGATAATATTCAATTATACAGCATGCTATAGGTAGCAAATGCCCACGCTATCATGTGCGGGCACTCCTCTGCTTTCAGAGCATTTCCCAAGCATTCCAGAGCCTTTTTCTTTTTTTTTTTTAATCTACCAGCCAGTGTTTGATACAGAATCTGGAAATTATTTTGCTGCCAAAAGTGTACAAGGGAGGTGGGAGACAATCTGTGGGCTTCTGCTAGAGCAAACACAAAGAACCATTCTCTCATCTAGTAAAACAATAAGATTAGTCCTTTTATCATTAATTTTTTTCTCTCCTTCACTGCTTTGTAAACACTGCTTGTATGACTTTGCCTCTTATCATCTGCAAACTGAATCTGCTTTTGTTGAAGCAGTGTCAATCACAAGGGTTTTTCTGCTCATATACTTAGTGATATGACTGATTGAAAAAGAAGACAGGCTTTCATTTGGGTCTGCAATATGTGACATACTCACTGTTGGAAACATAAGGGGGGGAAGAAAACAAAGGGAACAATTCGGTAAAGCATAACCCAAAGTTCACTTGCTCTGTCAAGGAGATTAAGATTAAACTGAAGGAGGTCAAAGCTATTAACATTTAGACTACAGGGTATATAACAAGTTAGCATCTAGTTAGATATTGGCTTTCTAATTGGAGAGAAGCTTGTTTCTAACTTTTTATGTAAACACTAGCATTAGCAGAAGCCTGGGTGGTCTCAACAGTGTAACCCAGTGGACGTATTTGATCCACATCTCCCTGCAAAAAATGTCCTCTATGACCAAGCTCACATTTGAATTGTAAATAAGTCTCTTGATTCCTTTCTGCCAACTGTGACAGCATTTGCAAAGGGAAAACTTCACAGTGATACTTCTGGGCTTGCTTTAAATTTGTTTTCCCAAATGCCAAATTCTCCTTCACACCATACACTTCATGACAATCTTATTTATGTTCAGCTCTTTGGACCAAGCAAGGAGATTACTGCAGTCACCAGTAAGGAGCACAGACATGACTTGTTTGTTAATTAAGTCCCATAGTAAGACGGACTCGTATAAGAGTCAGTTGCTTAGTTGTGGAATATCTTTCACATTTTTAAGTCACAATATTCTCTGATTTTACAGTGCTCTCTTTACAGCTTCTTATTCTAAATCCAATGGCGAATGAAGCGGGATGGGTTACCACAGGAAAATAAATTAGGTAGCAGTCAGCAGGGTTAGCCTTTGGAAGGTGATTTGGTTAGGCCTTTAGCAGCACTGACCCAAACAATGACTGTGGTTTAGCATGTTGCAGGCAGGCCTGGCTAATCTCTCCCTACACTGCATTAGCATATTTTCTGAGGATGAATATGTTTTGGCTTGGTGTGTGACCAGCATAACCACCCATGTCTAACAGGGGAATGGATGAGCGCGGGAAGAGTGAGTTTGCGGCCTCCTCCCAGTACGCTCTGTGATTATTCCCAGTGTGATCCACCTTTAATCCAGGGCTTCATTTCTGTAACCCACCTGCTTTCCACAGGTTCTACTGGTACGGGGGGATAGGTAAACATTCACAGGAAAAGGATCATGCAATTTTGAACTGGAAATAATCCTTATAAATTCATTTTAGCTGCTCTGATAGTATTTGAACTATAGGTTTTTCTCTCCCACAAGAATGCAAAAGCTGGAGGGGGCTGTGTTCAGCGAGCTGTCCCACAGAAAGACTGATACTATGAACTTTTCTGATCCACTGGCAGTCTTTGTCATCTCTACTTAACGTGGTTTTTTGCACCGTCAGAGAAAGTCCTGCATCTAAAACCATGGTTTAAATGCCACCATACTGCAATGAATAAATACAGTTCCCTGTCAAGCCGTTACAGCCCAGGGTTTCCTATAAACCTCTTTAACCCCAGAGGGCAGCCCCTCAGAGTGAAGCACTTAATACTGGTATCACCTTAGCTTTTAAAACCTATTGCAATCCTTTGATATCAGGAAAGCACTGTGTGTTAACTTCTCACCCTCCCTTTGGAGCACAGCATCACCCAGTACAGCGAGAGTCATCAAAGCTTTTCCGGCCCAATTGCCTAGAAGTTACCTGTGGCTGTCTCACCGCCCTGACTCTCTCTGTCTAGTCTCTCAATCCATCAGTGGTCCATCGCTCCATGCCTACTGACACAAGAACATTGCCACCATGAGAGGCATGACCAGTCCGCCCAGTTGTCATTTTGCTAGATGCTTGTGAAAGGAGGCGAGTGCCACATTACCATCTCATTAGTTAATCAGACTTGCATTGTTAAGCACACTACTCTTCTGATAGAAGAGATAAGACAAAAAATTTCCAGGGAGAAGGGTTTGCTTCAAACAGATAAATAGAAACCTGTTATTTTGGAAGGATGAGAACAGTTTATATTCAGCTTTTTGAAAGCAACAAAAATAAAACCTGGCAAAGACTGACATGTATTCATGAAACATTTGGCACTAGCAAGTCTACATTTTTCATCAAAAAAGTAATTTCACAAATCTCTCTTTTCCAAGAGATGCTTTTGCTTGAACATTTAGAGGCCACAGAAAAATATCATTTTATTGTTATTAATTATAGAGATAGTCCTAAAGCAAAAAGGTCATTTTATGAATAGCAGAGGGTTTCAATGAGAAATGCAATACATTTCTGACAATGTAAATTGACTAATTCTGCTGAATCTAATTTGAAAGATGGAATCATAACTGCACAAAAAAATAATAGGGTTTCAAATTAAAAAATACACAAGTGTATTGTAAGTGTTTAACATCAACAAACCAAAGATGAACAGAATCATAAATGAGATTATAGCTGCAAAGTTCTCTAAAACATCCCTAACAGGAAAAAAACATGAGAACAACTTAGTCAAAATGTGATCATCTTCCCTAGCTCAGGGCACAAAGTTGGTTATCACTTCTAACTTTGTCCATTGACAATTACAATAGAGAGTCACATCCTAGATCCACTGAAATTAGCAGTGTCTCCCACTCAGGAGCCAGTTTCCTAGTTTCTAGGGTACTTGCTGTACTGAAGCCTGACTCTGATCCACTCTACCATCTGGCAATCTATTGAGAAAGGCATCAAGAAAAATATAAAAAGCTGAGACAGGAACTATGCCCATCTTAGAATGTCAGTTGGGGTGGAGCTATTAAACATATTCCACTTCTAATTCATCCTTCTTCCTTGTGAAGGACCCTGTGGGAAGCCAGTTCTGTCCTTTCTAAATTCCGTTATGTCATCAAAATAAGGTAAAAGAAATAAGACAAAAATCTAGGAAATAGACTCAAAGATGTAAGTAATTCTTAATCTGAAGATTGATGTGTTACAAGAGAGGCACAAAAAGTTATTCTTTTTTTCTGTTATTACTGCCTTCTGCGAGCAATTATCAAAAGAAGAGGAAAACTATCTCCTTAAGTAAGCATCCGTAAAACAGGAAGAAAAATAAACCATGCAATGTCAGCACTTCAATCTGAATAGCATGGTTTAGAGTTTTCATGCCACCAAATTAATATACCCTTGGAATATGCCATAAATGATATACTCCTTGAAAAGTGCTGCATCCAACACTTTTGGAATGCTGTATTGCATTATTTTATCCTTATAGATGAAAACAAAATATCATAGAACTAAACTAAAGAAATCAGCAGTAGCTTAGATAAAAGTGATCATGATTTGCTTCTGTTTGTTATATATAATCAGAATTAAGTCCAGACCAGTAATATGTATACTTGATGGACTGGAAGAGCCAATTTTGCAAAGCTGAAAATAATTATGAGCTAAATCAGTTGGGAGAAAGAAATTAGACAGGAAATGTGGATAATAACTGGAAAGTGTTTAAAAACATTTTACCAGAGGTTTAAAAAGAAATAATGAAAGCTGGGCTAGCCTAAATGTTGACTTGCACAGAAGTGAAAACAACTGTGTAAATCAAAATAATTGTGCGAAAAGAAAGGTATTTATTAGAAGTCATGAGTATTAGAAGATAAAAACGACAGAAAATTGATAAGGATGGAAACAAGAAATAAGCTTTTTCATCAGAGTTAAGGATAACAAGATTTTTGGTCTTGACTACACAGAATTGTAGCCATGTTGGTAATACATGCAAAAAAAAAAGTATGTTTTGTGAATAAATCTGGACTCTGTTTGAAGAAAAATCAGACAAAATCAGTTCTGTCACAAGAAGACTATGCAATGTTGTTCATTCCAGCAGTAAATCAGGAGAATGTTAAATAACAAATTAAATCAACAGGCCTGCATAATTTGCAACCAAAGCTGGCTGAAGAAACTTCAAAACCACAAATATTCCTTTTTGGTAAGTCTGAGAAAACTGGAGAAGTTCCGACGGACAGGAAAAAAAAAAAAAGCTAACATCACACCAACATTTTTTTTTTTTTAAGTTATATGTGTAACCCAGGCAATTACAGCCCTTTCAGCCTGAGTTGAAAGGATAAAATAACGTAAAAGCTGATGGAGGACTAATTTAACAAAGAACTAGAGGTGTGTAATGCAATTAACACTAAGCAAAATGGTTTAACGGAAACAAGACGTTCTTGTGAGCCTTCCTGAAAAACTCAAGATTTTTCACTGTCCTCAGGAAATAAAGGCAAATGCAGGCAGGTATGTGTAAGACAAGATGGGTCAGCAGACTACGGTCCTTCCAAGTCTGCAAAGAGCCAGTGGACAAAAGTAAGAAAACAGCACTGCCATCACAAAGATTCCGTGTTTGGAAGAGCCCATACAGATGTGAATAACCCTCCTGCAGAATAAAGCACCTTCAAAAAGTGGATCCTACATATTTTGCAGCAACACTTTTTAGGTCCCTTAAAGCTGACAGAATGTCTTTTTGTAAGCCTGATTCTTAATTTCAAATTTCCTTTTTCCACAGATGCTCAAACGAGGTTTACCTGGCAGAGAATAAAGGCTTTAGTAAGCCTGGTACTCCGCTCACAGAGGAACTTTCAGCACAGAGAGGTTTTCTGTATTAATACAATTTCTGAAAGGCTAAACTAACTCCTAACCAGGTAACCCAACTAATAATTGGGACAACTTGCTAACTGGTTAGGGTTAACTATGTGTAACATTGCCATTGATTTATGACTGTTAGGTTCACAGGTTACTTAGATTGTTCAATTTAGCACTTTTCCCCAGCTTTCAATTGAACATTTTGAATCAGGTGTTCAATGGATTGATCGATACTAAGTACAATAGGTCTCTGTACCTCTCCATAAACAAAGTTGATTTTTATAGCCTTGGGGTGATTTAAACCTTTAACACTTTAAACCATTCTGCAGCCCTCTTGCCATGTAACCATATGCTTCTCTTCACTTCCCTTAATTCGCATCAGATTGTGCCTTAGCATCATGCAGGGCAATGAAACCTGTGCCTGGAGGGCCTGATCCCGCAAACGTCTATGCACAGTACTGCATGCAGGTAAATAACTCCTCTGATGCCAGTGAGGCTATTCACATATACAACCCTTTTAAGGTGAATTAGTTGTATGGGAAGGACTGACATTTGAATATTGAGCTTGGTGGTTAGGGAGAGCTTTCCTAGAACTCAGAGGCCATAAGGAGAGGCAGGTCTTATTTGCTCAGTGTGACTTGCACATTTTTTCCCCATGTCAGGTTCCCTGTTCCCCATGAAAATAGGCTCATATATCCACTTTTTCAGCCTGTCCCCCACCTCATGACTGCACATATCAGATGCAGGTGGGTGGGGGATTGCTCATGCCCGCCTGCCAGCTGAATTTGGTGTCTGGTTCAGGGAGGAGAAGATGAATCTCAGGAGAGGAGTGAAACACAGAAGCAGTCCTGAGGGCTCCTCTGTCTGTAGAGCCCTGCTGGATGGCCAAGTCTCGTTCCGCACCACAGTGTTTGAGTGAAACTACCAGACACATCATCCCCCCCTGCATGATCTGGCACGCTGCTTCCTTACAAGTTAGCAAAGGTGATACTTTAAAAGACCTGGGGGATGAAAACCTCAAATCAGGTTTTGGGAAGGACCTCATTCTCACTGCTGCTTGGAGTGCAGATGGCAGAGCAAGGAAATCCCAGCTCCTCTCTTCCGAAACCAGAGTTATTATTCTCATGCAGGGGCTGAAAAGGAAAGGGGTACCCTCACTTTCTTTCCTCAGTACCATGTCACTGACCTCCCGTTCACACATACACACCCATCATGTTGTTCTTGAGTGAGAGCTGCTGGTTTGGCTGACCTTCGCTGGAGATTTCTCTAGAACGGAGAGGGTATGTCTGACTAAATACCCCTCAGGCATGTGAAAAGCTTGTAGGGATAACTGATGCAGTCAACACATGGAAAAGTTTACTGTCTTACCCCGAGGTAAGAAGCAGATCCTCCTTAAGCACTTAAATAACTACAAATGTTTTCAACTTGATGTTGGTATAAAATAATAATAAAAATAGTCAGTCCTTTCTTCAAAAATAGCAGGAAAAGAAGGGAAAGGGTAGCGCGCTCAGCCATCACCACAATCCAGCTTTTATCTCACACACTAAAAAGGCATAGAAAATGTGAAGCAGTTGCAAATGCCTTAAAGAGCAAGTTAAATGATTACCATAGGCTGGGATCTTTTAATATCTGTTGAGCTGAGTGTCACAGACTGCACGCATTTATGCATTTAACGCAGCTTTAAATAGTATACATAAATGCATGTCGTTGAGCAGTGACAGGAGAATCAGGCAAGTATTTTTGCTTGTAAAAATATCCTCCTTATGTGTTCCCATTCTACCTTGAAAAAGTGCCATATTCAGCATCCCAGGCCCTAGGCCTTGAGCATATTCCTTTGGCATCAGTGTCTGTGGATCAGCCTCTCCGAGCAACGGAGAAGCATTTGAGAACAGGTCAAGATTTTCTCTGGCCTCAGAGGCTGCATTTTGAAGAAGCGACTTTCTTATGTTCTTACACCATCAAAACCTGTGAAAAGGAAATGAATCATGTTTTGATTTCTGCGAGAAGCTGGGGATTATGCAGATTATTTCCTGATACATTGTAAAGAGAAATGCTTACTTTCATAAATAATGTAGTTATCTAAAACTGTAGCCAAATACAAGGCTCCCATCTCGTCGCCATCAGATCCAGAGACTGCTATAATTTAACAAACTGAAAATGAAAAAGAAACTTCTCTTATGAAGCTACCCTCATAAAATAATATCTGGTTATGAGAAGTTGCTGTAACACAGCCGTGGTATTAATAGCAGAACTGTGTGTGCCTGGAATAAGATTTTACCTGAGATGTTATTCAGTAAATGAAAAGAATCATTAAAATATATTACAAGCTATTACTAGAACAATCCCTCCAAGTAATTTTTATATTGCTATCTTCTTCTTTTACAAACTCATTGCAAATTTTGAGGGAAAGAGGCCAGACACTCAGGAAACTGGTTAGTATCATGAGGAAAGAAAATATTTTGCTAATGACTTAAAGGCCCATACAACTAAGACCAACGAGCTGGGTGAAGTCCAGTGTAGCCCCTCAGGCACTGTAAAACCGGACACCTGGTTCACAGAATCACAGAATGATCAGGGTTGGAAGGGACCTCTGGAGATCATCTAGTCTAACCACCCTGCCAGAGCAGGGTCACCTACAGCAGGTTGCACAGGACGGCATCCAGGTGGGTTTTGAGTGTCTCCAGTGTGGGAAACTCCACAACCTCTCTGGGCAGCCTGTTCCAGTGCTCTGCCACCCTCAAAGTAAAGAAGTTCCTCCTCATGTTAAGATGGAACTTCCTATATTCAAGTTTGTGCTCATTACCTCTTGTCCTATCACTGGCACCCTCCCTTTAAGTATTTATAAGCATTAATAAGATCCCTCCTCAGTCTTCTTTTCTCTAGACTAAAAAAGACCCAAGTCCCTCAGTCTTTCCTCATAAGAGAGCTGTTCCAATCCCTTAATCATCTTTGTAGCCCTTTGCTGGACCTTCTCCAACAGTTCCCTGTCCTTCTTAAACTGAGGAACCCAGAACTTGACACAATACTGCAGGTGCAACCTCACCATGGCAGAGTAGAGGGGAAGGACGACCTCCCTTGACCTGCTGGCCACACTCTTCTTGATGCACCCCAGGATGCCATTCGCCTTCTTGGCCACCAGGGCACATTGCTGGCTCATGGTCACCCTGTTGTCCACCAGGACTCCCAGGTGCCTTTCCACAGAGCTGCTCTCCAGGAGGTCAGCCCCCTGCAGAACTGCACGTCACAATGGATCTTCTCGCAGCGACAGCGATGTTCACTTTACTGTGTCAGAAAAGGAGGGATTAGCTGATGACGGCACAGCCATTTTATCATTGCCAGTGTCCCTGTCTTAACTTGCTTGGAGCATGTTAGGATGCTCCTTCTAGAGCTAAGCTTACACAGCTGCTGCATTTGTATAGTGTTTAGCTCAATGGGCTTCTCTTCGACTCTTGGAGATCAAAGACACCACAATTCTGCTACTAATGATGATGATCATGCATATGTTGCTTTTCACTCAGGAAAAGGTTGCTAGATTGTCTCTAAGAGAAGTAACAGATGGAAAAAGAGACAGAGAAATTTTCCCATTCTCTGATTTGAATACCCATCTTACATAAAGTTGTCTACAGGATCTCCGTTCATATTTCTGCTAACCAACCCATAGACAAAGGTGATGTATAATTAGAGCCACTGGCATTTTAGTTATTTTCTAGCACAGGATTTAGCTGAAAACACTCATGCTTATTTTTCATTGCTTAGAATATTGCAGTGTTTGAATAGAACTTTTAAAAACAAAATTTTTGGAATAAAATATTATAGGTAAATCTTTTTTCATATTAATGTACAGACAGCTGCAGATGCAATTTTTTTATAACCAATTTGCACCATTTGCAAATCCCTTTCTTGATCAAAATTAGAATAAATAGCAATATTCAGTAATTTAAATATTCACAGACTGGGCCCTTTTAAAGCTTTTGTACACAACAACTTCAGACTCTCAGCTTCTTATGGTTGTTCATGAAGTTCATGAAGTTCATTTTTCATTGTTCAGCCATGTCCCTAAAAAAAAACCCAAAACCATTAACCAAATGTTAGGCCAGCTTGTGTCCAGACGGTGATTGTGAAGTTCTGCAACAGTGCTCTTTTTGAAACTCTTCATTATTGAGGCACCACTGATAAAAAGTAACTGTCCTGCAATATCTCAAATCTACTGACGTCTGTTATAAATTTCCCCTTTCTGCACTGGAACGAAAGACTCAGCGCTGCACTTCAAGGAACTGAATTCCATAACCAGGCAGCTTAATTTGCCAATTCACTTGATCCATAAAACATAGTCTACACACATGGACTGTATTATAGGCATTTCAAAGGTGAATGAAAAAGAGCAGTCTAGTGAATAAGGAACATAGGATGAAGCCGTGTCCTGCAAAGCTTTTTCTAAACAAGTATCAAATCTTAAAATTAACCCACCACTGTACTAAATGGTCTCGGTCAGATACAAAATGACCCGTATTCAGGCTTAAGCAAGGCCAGCTCTGTTGAAACTCAGTGTAACAGAAAAGCCTCTGCTCCAGAAAAAGCAGTAGCTTGTGAAATGAAATGAAACATTAGCACTTAGACATAGACAAAACAGCCTGGAATGAAAACCTGCTTTAAGTTCATGGCAGCTTCATACAGAAAACATACAGAAAATTCAAGAGCCTGTTTTAATTTCTCACCAGAAAGCTAAAAGATCAGAGAAGCTTGCTTTATAATAACATTTTCTGCCATTCAAAAAAAAAAAAAAAAAAGCTGGAGAAAAAAGTTCAAGACATTCAGTTAGAAAAGTCAACAGCAACTCAGAATTAAGATAAAGAAACATGAAGATACATAGTACTGCTTTACGAACAGCATTGAAACGGTTTGAGGAAAGAAGGTCTTGCTAAGAAGACTGCACCTGCTGGTAAAGTGTTCGAGATCAACTGCAGAGTACTGGTGATACACAAGAGCAAAACACTTGCTGAGCCCTGGTCAGCCCTTTATTAAAAGGAGGACTGTTTTGAGAACTGTATAGAAATTAATTGGTTCAGTTTCTGGTAAGAATATCTCAATCCCCGTTTCCCACATGCATTGCATCCTGCAATGGAAACGTTACCTTTTCATGCACACAGTGCAGAGAGCCCGAGGTAGGTAATGAACATCAAGCCAACGTTTCTCTCAGTGGTCAGTTTTCCAAATGTGGACAGGCAACCATATGCACATGCACTAATCAAGTCTCCCTCTTTCCACAGGAGGCTGCTTAGAGAAATAGATGGCAGTAGGATTCATGCTATGTTGCTTAGGGAATAGGGAACAGATGGAGAAAACTTAATTCCCAGGGTCTATGGCTGCTAGGGGATTTCCCCATGCCACTTAAGTCTTTGAAATAAGGGAAGAAAGTTTCCCAAACCACAGAAAGCAAAATTTTGCTCCCTACTAACTTCTCTATTTATTTAAAAAAACCTCTTTCAGCAGAGAAAATATTTCTCTGCAGCAGATATAACAATGGCCCCAGATCTGCAGAGCAATCCCATGGTGTACTCTGTGGTTGTCCTGCCAATTTCCTTTTTAGCTAAATCACAAAATGATGGGATGCCAGCCACGAGAGAGCATATTATTCTGATGTTTGGCACTTACGTGTGGAGAATATTAACCGATCCCCTTTATTGATTAATTGCACCTTTTAATGCCATGAGGGAAAGGGTCAGGTTATAGATTCCTGCTGAATGGGACAGGCAAGTGGCACACAGGGCTTATAAATCACCCAGCTCGCAGGGGCTTCAGCAGCTGCGCCGCTGCAGAGATGGGGAGCCCAGTAGAAGTTAATTGTGGTGTTGTTAGTCACATGAACAGAAACACATAGACAGTGTTTCTTTGAAGAAAACAATAGTATTTTGACCATGGTAAATACAGTTATTTATTGATGACAGTTGACTGCTGGATTGAAGCATCACACTTGAACCCTGAAAGCCAACAGGACACGGTAAGACAGCTGACGGGTCACCAACAGGAATACCTCAGACAACTGCAGCTGCCCTGAGGCTGATGGGGTGATGTCTAGGGACACAGCAGTCCCCTCTGACTAACCTCCCGCCAGGCAGGGCTGCTGCACATTTCAGTGTGAGTAACTGCAAATGCAAGTCTTGAGGGTGCAACCTGGAGAGGGTTGAACACAAGTCAACAGATACCAAAGTCTTATTTTTAAAGCCACAGGTCCTGCTTTCCTTCTCTCTTCTGCCCTCTAATTTCCAGTGGATCACTAAGAGAACAAATGAAGATAATGTTTAAACTGTGATTTAAGCCATGGGAGAAGAAAAAGTGACCAAAGCAGTGCTGGGGGCCTTTTGGCTTACAGAGCAGTCAGCTGCTCTTTTGTTGACTCAGCTGAAAAGAGTAAAAAATGTTTGTGTTTATTTTAGGAAAACATCAAAGCCGCATCCTTCCAATCCCGACTGTAGCCTCTAGGTACTACCATGATTACTGCAACAGCAGCTCTTCTTTGATCTAGCTGAGCCAATAACACTGAACTTCTTCCTTGAAATAGGAGTTTATCTTCTCTGGTCTTTCCTCCTCCATCCTACCCTGTCACAGAGCAGAAGGCAGTTGCATCCCTTGAACCTAAATTTCTTGCAAAGACTCATTTGTTTGCAAGTTCCAGGTCCCACTGCAGAGCTGGAAGGGCATGGAGGGGGATTTAATTGTATTATAAATACCCCTGCAGGAGGATGAGATTTATGTAGCATTAAGATATAATCTCTCCTCTATCTTTTGACCAACATCTTCTCACTTCACCTACTCCAGCCCCTCAGAAACTGGCCAGCCTCACTGAAGAGGGATGGTTGCAGGCTGCGTCAAACCAAGGACGTGAACTGGAGTCACAGCCCCTTCCTGAGAAGGTGTCTCCAGGCGCTCCCTTCATTTCCAGCGAAATCTCACCCCATCCAGGGCCTCCTTGCCTATATGCCTCACTCACTGCCTAAAACAAGTGGTGGTTTCCACCAAAACCAGTGCAAACCCCAACTCGTGGCATAATGTCTTCCTGCTGCAGGTGGGGAAAGCACTGACACACATCCCATGGGCGGGAGGTCCTGCACTCATGCCTTTCACCAACCGCTGCCTCCTGAACCCACAGAGGGGTGGACAAGTGGCACAGCACAGGGGGCACGCAGCCAGCCCCCCCCCCCCAACCCCCCCCAGGGCAGTGGAGGTCAGGGACTGAGAGCTGACCCTTTTAGGGAGAATTTGAGCAAACACAGACAGGCAATCTTTTCATGAAAGGAGACATGCAGCATTTAACCTTATGGCTGCCTCCACGCGCAGAGAATATTTAACAGGTTGTCCTTTCTCCGGCACAGCCTGGCACACAGGCATCCCCAGGGGATACCCAGCAGGATAGGACAGTCCAGGCTAGGAGAGAAAGGGTCTACAGGGACAAGGGGGATGGCGAAAGGTAAGAACATTAGGTTCCTTCTCTTACCTGCTGGCTGACTGCATAGGAAAATTAACCTGCACCAGAAACAGGCACATGAAAAAGGAGAAGTGTAAATTACCTGTTCATTTCACAAACGAGGAGGGAGACACAAGACAAACTATGCTGCTCTCAGGTCCAATTCCTTCCTTGTATACTTCCCGGGGCAATGCAGTTATGTGCCTGCCTAATAGCTCGGTCTAGCTCCAGGTAAGCAGTCATTAGTTTTCTTAGGAAATGCTCTAGCAGTAAGATAAAAAAAGCGGGAAAAATTATTCAGTCATTAGTACTGAAGTATAGAGAGAGAGACACGTACATATACACACATGTAAATATATGTACAAGGGTACACACACTCACACATACACACAGTTTCATAAAAGTTGATAGATCTGGTGCCACTTTCTGTAGGGGGTGGAACAGAAAGAAAGAAGGGGGAGGGGGAGGGGGGAGCATACCAATTTATTAAGCTCAGACATAATTGCCATGAGTAAATGTTAATGTATAGGGATGAACTTTATTTTTTTACTTTATACATATTAATACGCACTCTTTTTGAGAAAGAATGACATCAGACATTGATAAATTTGACAGAGGTGAAAGGAAAAAATGGTCACACTATTAGGAACACTCCTGAGGTGGTGTTGAACGGTGTCTTTGATACATCAGCCTTCAGTCTCTGAGCATATTCGTATTAACTCACGTGTACGCCCAGAATTCAAATGAGCTGCTTCTTTAGATGCTGACTTTCAGCAGCAGTCCCACCAGACGGGCTGGAATCAAGCTCACAGTTTCAGAGTATGGTATGCTATAATTTTCACAGTACTGTTTGTGCCTACTGGCTCTCTCAGAAGATTAGAGAAAGAGGCAGCATATAGCAGACCGTTAAAGATCCACACAAGGCTGAAGGGTGAAGAAATAAAAATCTTCAATGAACACACTGCTCCAAGTACAGACATTCTCCTACGCCACGAGATCGGTGCAAGGCTGTGTATTTAATATTGCTGGAAACAGAGAGATGACAAATTGCTTGGAACGGATTCACTTAAAGGCAAGCAAGGGCTAACCATTGGTGTCTGAATACCTCAGTGATGTCTGCGTGCTGGTGCATCGCCACAACATGGATGCTCTTTGTAGCCCTTCAAGAAACCACTGTGAAAACAGCACTACACACCTGCAATATATGTAGTTGTCTAGAAACATTATACGAGTACAGCAACTGTCCATGAAATCTTCCAGTAGAGCCGGCATACCCAGGTGCCAGCATTCCCATGGCTTAGGACTAACAGTGAGCCTGGAAATAAATAAAAAGCCGAAGTCATGCATCTTTTTCTCATTAGCCCATTGCTTTTAAGAACTAGACATGGGGAGGCTGGGTTCTTAAGATGAGAGTTAATACTACTGACACACATTTCTGGGCCACTTCAATCCAAAAAAAAAAAAAAAACAACACAGAGAGGAAAAGATTTGGGAAGTGGAAAAGGAGGCAGCCATGGAAAATGAATGCATAAAGAGAAGAAACAGAGATGAGTAAATGTGTGTTAGATAACAGGGGTCTGTCT
The DNA here is from genome assembly GCF_965231255.1 of Vanellus vanellus. Lineage (NCBI taxonomy): Eukaryota > Metazoa > Chordata > Aves > Charadriiformes > Charadriidae > Vanellus > Vanellus vanellus. The sequence continues at coordinate 87,047,958 of NC_138907.1, forward strand.
ATAAGGGAAGGAAAGAAAACACAGGATGGAAAAAATGGAAGATAATAAGAAATTGTTAAATAACTGGATGCCATAAAGGAATATATCATATACTTCAGCCTATTAGAAATTTTTATTTTGAAATATGTTTTATAGAAATTTGAGTTATTCAGTGAGATTTCTGTAATAATGTCTCTTTTCAACAGACAACAGCAAAAGCAAAATTCTTTAACAAAAAGTCAGTAATTCAATAACCTTTTTCCCCTCCTTCGTCGCATCAGTGTGCAAGCACTCTCTTTGTAGACACTCAGATACAGAAATAAGATAGAAATATCCACCTTTCTGTTCATTGCATAAGAAAACATAATTGGTTTCTTATTCATTTTTTTAGCTGGTTTCATAAAAAAAGTTAAAAATATTTGGGTTTTTTTCTTTTGTAAATGACAAAGTCTCCTTTTGGTAAGCAAATGTAGAGCATCATCTATATTTTTACATAATTTTTTTTTCTGATGTCAGTCATAAGACTGCTGGCAAATTACATTGCATGTATAGCCAAGATGATGAGTGCTAGTAGCAAACATTAGCTCTTATTTGCAAAAAACAAGCATTTCAGTCCACTCAAGACAAACAGTTTTTACCAGATATACTGTATATTTGAATCTCTCAATGCCTACTATCACAGCGTGCCTAGTAGTTAAAGATAATTAAAGTGATAATACTCTTGTTAACTGTGGGGATATTGCGCCTACCATCAGACTGCTTAGAATAACTAAAACAAACTGGCAGAAGGGTTGAGCAGACTGCATGTTCCTGCTGGCTAAGAGGAGCCTCACAACCTCATCCTGTCATCAGTGAAATAATGCGAGAGTCCTCTTATTTTATAGGGCAGAGCCCACAGACTAATAGACCAAGCATTTTACTGATCACTCTCTTCTTCTTCATAATCAGATGGACCAACCTCCCTCTTTTTCACCCCTGTCTGAAGTAGCTCCCTTTCCAATAATCATAGAATTATAGAATGGTTTATGTTGGAAAGGACCTTGAAGATCATCGAGTTCCAACCCCCCTGCCATAGGCAGGGACACCTCCCACTAGACCACGTTGCCCAAGGCCATGTCCAGCCTGGCCTTGAACACCTCCAGGGATGGGGTCTCAACAACCTCTCTGGGCAACCTGTTCCAGTGCCTTACCACCCTCAAAGTGAAAAACTGCTTCCTAATGTTCAATCTGAACCTGCCCTCTTCCAGTTTAAAGCCATTCCCCCTCATCCTATTGCTACATGCCCCAGTAAAAAGTCCTTCCCCAGCTCTCCTGTAGGCCCCCTTTAGGTACTGGAAGGCTGCAATAAGATCTCCCCAGAGCGTTCTCTTCTCCAGGCTGAACAGCCCCAACTCTCTCAGCCTCTCCTCATAGGAGAGATGCTCCAGCCCTCAGATCATCCTCGTGGCTCTCCTCTGGACACATTCCAGCAGGTCTGTGTCCTTCTTATGTTGGGGACTCCAGAGCTGGATGCAGTACTCCAGGTGGGGTCTCAGGAGAGTGGAGTTGAGGGGCAGAATCACCTCCTTTGACCTGCTGGCCACACTTTTGATGCAGCCCAGGATACGGTTGGCCTTCTGGGCTGTGATCGCACATTGCTGGCTCATGTTGAGCTTCTCATCAATCAGCACACACAGGTCCTTCTCCTCAGGGCTGCTCTCCAGCCTGTTCCTCTTAGGGAAAGTACTCCAACTGCTTACTTGTTCTCCAAATAGCTATTAAGCACTTAACACATCTTTAACCTTCTCTTAAAGCAATGCAGTGTCTGCAGGCCTATTCAAGATGGAACCTGAGTTTTCCCTCACCCTATATTTTCAGCATCATCAACATCAGTGTTTTCAGCAAACAGCCCTGTCTAAAGAGCAGATTGCTTCTGAATGAAAGAAATTATTAAATACCATGTTGCTGGATATTTTCAAAAATCACAGATAAACAGAAACGAAATAATTTAAGAGCTCCTCTTTCTACAAAAAAAAAAAAATGCACTTACTGTAACAGACAGAGGTGTTTTATTTAACTAGCAATGACCACTTTTATTCTGAGCTGGCAATAATCTGCAACAACAAATATGTCCAAGCATTTTACTCATCTGTGGATACTCATTTTCCTCCTCCTGCAGATATCCATTCTTTATACGTGTTCAGTGGCTAAAAGCCAAGAAACTCATTTTACGCTTGATAATTCGTTGCTAATCAGTGCTAATCTGTTTGGGAAAACATCTATAGCTCAAGCACAAAGAGAATCAGATCTGTTCAGCTGCATTGGTGGTGACTGTCCATTGCTGAGTGCTGCACCATGAGCTCCTCTGCGGGACCCACCTGGATGTTCACTCACCAGCTGCAAGTGGCTTCGCACCAAGAATTGACAAGACGTTGGTGCTTTTTGAGACCTGGACATTTAAAATAAAAGTGAGAAATTAATCCTGGTGCTATTTGCATCAATTTCACTATTAACATCTCTCAGAACAGTAGTCACTACTAGTACAGGTTTACCACTGCAAAGCTTGTGGGAGGCTGATTTACTCCTACCGAGACCTACTCAACTAAAAAAAAATAATTGTGAGAGCTTTGTAAGGGAGGTACACATCATGCCAGGTTTGCTTTGAATCTATGGCACTTGAATTTCCATTGGGCAAATATCCATCACCCCAATGTTTTATACGAGCAATGACTAGGAGCAAAATTCATATATTGCAGTCCACAAACACAGCCCTGGAAAATGCAGCTTCCCCATAAAAATAGCTGTAGACTGGGGAGGGAATTAAGGCAAATACCCCAAACTCAGTGAAATTGAACACTGCATAGCTTTCAAACCCTGGGAAGGCACTCAGACAACAAATATTGATTTTACTTCATGCAAAACAAGGTTTATGTTATTGCTGCAAAATTCCTCTTCTGACATTTTCCTGTAGGCTTTGAGCCATATGCTTCTGTGTAATACAGCAAAGGTGCAATTAAGCTCCTCTGTGAGCCCAGGGTCTGCCCATCCCGGCGCTCTCCCGAGCGGAGGCGGCGCAGCGAGGGGAGCCGAGGCACACGCAGGCTGCGGGCACTCCTGCATCCCGCCCTTGAACCGAGGGCTCGATTTGGAGTCGAGGTGGCTGAGGCATATCTCAGCTCAGCTTGACGGATCCGTAAGGTGGTTATTCAAATGAGATGTTGTCCCGGTCTCGCCTGGAACGTCTGCATGACAGTACTTCCCACCCACCTCTTTTTTTTTTTTTTATCCATTAGAAATAAGACAGCGTAAGCCTCTGAGAAATCTGTCTGTAAAATAAAGGTTTGCATTAAAGCCAGGTAAGAAAAGCTATCTTTCTGACAAGCAGTCATTATTTGGAGGTGCATCTATCTCTCAGGGAATCATTACGTGCCAGAAACCGAGAAAAAATCCCATACAAACAGCAACATTAGGGGAATCTTAAGGTTGAAATTTAAGCACAAAAAGACAGAGTGCACCTCAGGAAAAGCTAGATTAGCTACCTTATCTCTGCCTGCAAGCATACATACAATATTACAGCCCTTAATTAAACAGACGTGTTTTCTCTCCTACAGAACGTATCAGATGGTCTTCTAGAATTTCGGTGTTTAGCATATATCAACAATTTGTCTCTTCACTGTGTGTCCATCATTTAATTAGCATAAAAGCCCCCTAGCCCTTTGTTTGCTTGGTCGTCTTTATAGTACCTCCTCTTATCTCAAAGGTACTTATTTTAATAATTTCATCAGTACAGATGTATAATGCAGCCAACAAGACACTTTCCTGTTAAAGACAGATGTACTTCTTAACAATAATTCCTTACTTACTACCTCACAAGCTATTTTTCAGAAAAATAAACTCACAATTCCGTTACCAGTATCTTTTAATGATGTTTCTGTTTCAGATTGCTTTATCATTGGAATCTAATCCAAATTTCACTGAACTTTCCCATTAATTTCAGAGATCTGAAGGCTCCGTTCTTCATTTTCCAAGCAGCTGCCCTCACTGCACATCTCAGGAAAATCTGTATACTATTTATCCAATGAGACATTTTAAAATAAAAAGGAAAATATTTCTTTAACATCAAAACACCTCTCTAATGAGCAAAACACCCTGCAGAGGTTTTTCACTAGTTAGCTGAGAGTATGCCCTAGAACACAGTAAGTGAAAGAAACTTGCACGTTGAATAATAAATGGGAGCAGGGTGTTTTCAGAAATTATTTTAGAGCACAGCACAAACGAGTTTCATATGCAGACTTGCAAAATCATTGTACTGGGCAAATTTGAAATCTCTTTCAAAATGCTAATGTTAAGACTGAGAAGAGACAGTATTACAATAAAGTGTTAGAAAAATAGGGTGCTCTCTGAATCGCTGGGCTGTGGGCTGTGCACCACCTATCCCGCACTCCTAAACACGATTGTGGACCTTTGAGGATTTCCTGCTGAGGGAAGCTGTCTGCAAAGAAGAGACATAGCTCTGAAAAGTAGAGCCTGTGTAGAGTGACCCTTCCTCTGTAATACTCAGCATAATTCTGGGTGAGGGAACCCTGGACTTCACACAGCAAAGGACTTAGGTCTTTGAGGACCTTCCCAAAATCCTATCCTATTTTATTAAGTCCTTGATCTTGTGAATTTTTCAACCACGAATCTCTCCAATCATGTCCAGCTTTGTTAAATCGATTGGTGTAAGCTATGAACTTGTGCAAAAGTTAGCCAAATCAAACTGGGGTGTCCCTGTGATAAAAGCAGTGATGAGATAATACCAAAGTGGAATACTCCATTTAGGCATGAAGCAGGAACCCCAACATCCCTCCATTCCATGCTCCTCCTTAATGGTTATAACATGAGCTATAAAATTTCACTAGCAGTATCATGATCCATTTTTGAAAATAAATTCTAAAAATTGGAAAGGATACTTGAGAACTTTGCCATGTTAAAAATTCATCTCTATCTTGTCTCTTGATTTTCTCCTCTTGTTTTTCTCCAAACTTCACATTTCTGTTTTGTTTTGCTGTTGAGTAAGTGCATCACATGTTTTCAATTACATTTTAGAAAGAGTAAATGGGAGATTTAAAAAATAAAGTACTTCAAGCATTAATTGTAGTTAGTATGTTGTATTAAGTTAGGATTACTGAGTACTAGGCCCTCATTGTACTGAAATTCATACTAAGAGAAAGGAAAATTTACCCTGAGGGCACCGCAGGAGATGGGATATCCATGCTTATTAAAATATTAAAAATAGTAAAATATTAATTATCTATAATGAATCTATTTTTTCTACAGGGGGGACTGATGACTGACCCTTTGGAAATTAGAAATTGAGAAGACCTATTACACAACTGCATTTCTTTCCTTGTCACTAAAAACTTGCTCCCTGTATTTGTTTCTTTAATGATTTATTCAGCAATTTATTTTTTAAAAAAGACTTGTCATTCTTTTCTGTCTTTTCACAAAAGAATGAAAAGATTTAAGCAACAGAAAAAATGAGATACTGTATGTCTGTCTTATCAATATCAGAAACTCGTCCTAATAAGGATTACTCCTGCACTGACTCCACAGCTTTTCCTGTTTCCATAAAACTATTTGCAAATTGCATATATTTCCATATTTGATCTGCATTAATATTAAAATCCTCCTGAAGTTTCTGGAAAGATTTACATGTTTTATCATCAGATAAATCCTTTATTATCTTGTACCGAAAGTTCATTCTTCTTTAAAACGCAATAAATATTTAATTTGAACAAACAAAGCAAGAGCGATGAAAGAAAAGAGGTGCCCCATGGAAAGAAAAACCTGGAGATTGAATTCACAATCACATTTGCTGTCTGCGTAAAAATTTCCAGAGACAGCACCAAATAGAAAAAAAGTAGCAAATACCAAATCTCATATGTAGAAGGCAGAAAAGATACCAGGTTATTATCCTCAAGCATTACATTACCCATGCACTGCTATATTGGATGGACGAGTAGCAGAAGAGACGGGATATTGCTGTGGCTGCTTGAGACGGAATGCAAGAGGCAGGTGGACAGCACGACGGGATCGAACAGACAGCAAAATCACTGGTAACACTGGCAATAATAAGAAGTGATAAGCGAAACTCCGAATGTTTTGGATTTTGTTTCCCAGGAGCTGTAAGGTGCCAAAAGGTTTTATTTATTGATGGTAAATTCTTTGGAGTTGTAAATCTCACAAGACGTTGCTCAGCAGACCAGAGATTCTTCAAGAACATCATACCTTGTGTTGCTTCAGCAATTCTCATCGCATCTGCTTCCCAATAAGCGTTCATGGGCAGCGGGTTGCATGGAGGGAGGTGTTAATAAGAGAACAGAGGGGAAGAGGGAGGGAATAAGAAGCTTTTCTCCCAGATATTGTGCAAACATCATACAAGAAGAGTGGGAAAAGAGTTTCAATAGATTCAAAGGGAGATAACGTTAAAAGTTGTTGGGTTTGTGTCTGAGGCAAATTTCATTGTCTTTAAACATAGCCTAGATCTAAACTACTAGATCACTTGGATTATACACTGCAGATGCTGCTGGTCTCACTCCTGATCCTTTCGAGCAGTTTACTCCTTCAGTAAAAAAGAAATTTCATCTTTATGTTATTTGTTTATCTCTCTTTTCCTCTCTGCTGTATCTTGCGATCCCCATCTCTGCACCATCCGTCAGTGAGACAGGCCGGGGAAATACAGAACCGCTGGTACTTACAACATTTGAAACTCCTGGATAAATCATGAGAGAACATGCTATAGGGAACAACTTTGCAGCAACAAGGAAATGAAATCAATTTTATAATAGGTCTTCTCAAATTCTAATTTCCATAGGGTCAATCCTCAGTCATGCCCATAGAAAACTCTACCCGAGAGGGAGGGAAAGAGAAAAATTGGCTGAGGTGCCCCTCTGAGAACCTTTGACTTCTTCCTCAGAGGTAAGGGAATTTGCTCCCCTTGCTCTGTGGAGCGATGGTGGGGGAATTAGTCTCCAACTCCATTAAATTTTCCCAGAGCCACAGGGGACTATGCAATCTCTAGCTCTTTTCTAAATGATAGTTTGCTCAAAAGGCCTCCTGCTACACTGGAAATATAGGACAAGTGTTGCCACGTTAGCTACAGACCCACGCAGAGAACCTGGGGACAGAGGAGAGGGGTAGTGCCACAGAGCCCACAGATTTTCTTACTTCAGAACCAATACAGAAAAAGGGGTTTTCTCAGATTAAGATTATATGAAAAAAATAGTTTTTCTGTTAGCATTAAATCTTTAGAGGGGAGCTGAGAGTGTCCTGTTTTCCAGCATTAAGAACTAGCACTCTGAAAACATCCGTGCATCACACAGTACAATACTGAGTTTTAACACATATCTTTTTCTCATATAACACCCCACCAAGCAACCGCGTTTTTAGGACTGCTATCTACAGAAAAAATAATCTTTATCCTGTCACAAGCCTTGCCTGCTCCAGGAGTTTGCTTCATGTGATATCCTCCTCCTGCTATTTCCATTTCTGAGTAAGCCCTCTTACCTCCTCCCTCTCCACTGAAGTGTGTATGTGTTACTGCAGCTGAAAGTAAGGGGTAGTCGCTGATGTTGTCATATTTATGGAAACACTGTGCAGATGACTCACCATGCTGACAACCTGAAAACTCCTTTTTTTGCCATAGGCTCTTTTTTAGATCTGGTACTTGCATTTCCTCCTCCTTTACCACTTCCCAAAAGTCAAAGTAAGTGGACGTGCCCATGTGTCACTCCATGTGTGCGATAGCTGTTATCGGAAGTTTTTCCATGCGCAAATGGTTTTGGCTGAAGTCATTCGGTTTTGCATTGAAGTCCCCAGGATTAATTTTTCCCTTCATACCTGCAAAGGAGGAAACGTTCCATATCAGTATCATTCATCAAGTCAGCGATTTCACATAGGTAAAATGGTGGGCATGAATCTTATTACCACAGTTGTTCCTTTAAGCCTCTGTGGTGGAATAAAAGGGCATCAAACCATACATGAATAATTGCCGTGGTCTTTGAGGTCCCTGTGTTCTACTCATATAAATGGAACAACAGCAGAAATTATTATCAGGTCAGGAAATTCTAAGGGTCAAATTCTCAGCAGATGTGGATTGCAATCACTCTACTAAAAAAAATATCTCCATTTATGACACTTTGAGATTTGGCTTTAGGAAGCGTTTATCTTACCACGCTCATCTGAATTTATGAGGAACTTGCACTTAAAAGTGAAACTGCATCTCAGAGTCAGGTACAGGGATCAGTTTTACATGAACAATTAGATGTGACAAAATGATACCAAACAAAATTCGGGGATGTTGAATTCCTAAGTAGTTTATCTTAAAGAACATGCAAAGACGTGTTTCACCAGAATTGGATGTTGTCTGGAGATAACATCAAAGCTAACACAACACTACTGCTGTTACCATTCAAAAAACTCTATTTGCAGTTAGAAAGATAAACTGGGCACATGAGAAAGGTAATCCACAATCTAAAATTAAATAGTTTGCAGTCTCCAGTTAAATTAACTGAGTAGCGGTACAATCTGAGAAAATACGGCATTCATTTCATGCCTATTATATAGACGGCTATTGGTGCTTGTTATGATTATAAAATCATGCTTCAAATGCTCACATCTCTCCAGTTTTCAACTCTTTCAAGAGTTATAACTCTGGCACACCTCTATGGTACAAAAATACAGCACAGCTTCTTGCAATTTCCTGAGACACTGCACCTGCAATAGATTCACACTAATTGCTCCAAACTCATGTGTACAGATGACAAAAGAAGCGGAATGGAAATTCAGCTTTTTCATGCAAAGGAAACATAATTGTTTTATAATATACTGTAAGTTTTAAACCTGCAGGTTAAGTATCCATTTAATTATTTAGGGATAGGTTGCACTTCCACTCCGTCCCCTGTACCTAGAGGCAGCCTATTTCTGCACCACGCCAGATTCAGGATTTTCCCTCCTCTCTTCACATCTCTCCCTTTCACCTTATTACAAATGCAATAGTGCTTGTAATGCCTCTGCTCATCCACTTACCACTAGTATTTTCGGAAACAGGTTATTTGAGCCAAATATGTTGCGGAATAAGGACTCCCACGTTTCCTGCACAGGCAATGGAATTCAACAAAGATATTACAAATCTTGTACATCAGATCTTTGTCTTATTGAGAGATTTTATTTCAGCCTATATCAGCAGAATGGCAGGAAAAAGAATGATTCTGCAACAAAACCAAAGGTATTTTGAGTTTCTTATGAGAGAACTACTCACCTCTGCAACAACAGACTCAGTAAGATGCATCAGTGCTAGCTATCAAAAATCTCCTTTGGCTCAAAACATTGAAGCCTGTGTTTTTTAAAATCGAAGAACCAATTAGAAGACTGACCTCTGGATTTGTGTGCATGTTTGATCCAGTGGTTGGAATTTGTTGTCTGCATCACGCAGAGTCATTAAATTTGTCTAAAGGAACTACATTAAAAAATCATCAAATGTTTTGAACCATGGCTTAAATTTTCAAAAGACTTTAAGTCATTCAAGGGTCCAATTTCCATTTGCACTTCCTAGGTCATAATTAGGCTTTACAGAATTAAGCAATGCAACACCTCGCTCATAATCCTGATCTTACCTTGTACAATACACGCACAAATTTTCCATGGATAGGCACCTAAGTGCAGGGTTAACAAAAACCTGCTGAGCAGGGCATGGACTAAACTAGCAAGAAATAAATTTCAGAAAAAAAGGGCAGTGGTTATACATGTCCAGAGAGACAGAGTCTCTGTTCAGAGCCATTAAACTCCCAAATAATCTCAGACACTTGCATGATACAAAACATCAGGTTTCCGTTTTTAAAGAGTAACAGTGGTAGGCCAGGAGAAGTGAGAGCTTTGGAGTTAAGTCACCCCCTGACGGTGTTGGGGACAGGGTCAAACTGCTCCTTCTGCCCAGATCATAGCCGGAGTTTGAGTTCAAACCAGCACCCCACATCAGCACCCCAACACCTGCCTTCCTGTAGGGTGGGAAAAATATCTCAGTCACCAACATGAAAGCTGCTCCTCTTCGTAGAAATAACTTGATATGCAGATGACTGAGGGCAGAGAGACTGACTTTCACCCCAGCAATTAGGAAATGTATCTAAAATGGGAGTTCAAGTCCACACCTGATAGCGATCTGAACCTGGGTCTTCTACCTCTCTCTCACAGCTACCATTTACTATGAGCGTGTTTTGACCACGCTGGTAACATCAGGCCCATAGCGAACACAGTCCCATTTTGAAGGCTTTGAGGCTTTAGGCCACAACAGTCCTTGAGGTAGATCTCAATATTTAGGTGAGTTTGGACAGCAAAATCTTGAGCATATGCAGAACTTAACACGCTAAACTAATAGTCAGGAGGTAAGTGACAGCTGAGGAGTAATTATGCCAATGGTACCTGAATGCTGGGACAAGGTGATATCTACATTGTGCAGTGGATTATCATGAAAAAAAAAAGCTCTGAGCTGACTTTCAGAGTACATCCACAGAGTTCAGCACAGCACCACGCAGAGACACTCACCTGGGTCTCAAAGGCAGCCTAGCCTTTTTGGTATGGCAGAACATGCATTATTAAATTCAATCCCTGTTTCTCAGCAGAGCTAATTAGTTCAGGTGCAGCTCAACACTGCTATAATTATACTCCATCTGCTTCCAGAGCTAGCTAGTTTGGGTGCTGAGAGCTTGGAAATTTCTCTACAGTACCCCCTCATGGGAGGGGGCATGATACTATTATGTCCTAAGGCGTGAAAAGAGATGGATTGACACTGTGGTCCCTTTGATGATGCAAGCCTTAGCAGCCTGAATCCTGCCGAGTTAAATCCTCCCGAGGGACAGATTTTTTAAGACGTTTAAATAGCTAAAGCCCCAGGTATGGCCCCAGTGTGATTTTTGAAAAATGGCTCATAAGCACTAAGTGTTTGTTGGGTGGTAAATGACTCCGTGCAGCAGCGCAGCGGTGAGAGCCCCGTGTCAGGCACCCGACCGAGGCAGTCTGTGGCAGGCAGCAGCCTACAGGGCCCCGGCTCTTACCGAAACTTTGATGCGCTCAGGTTGGCTTCACTGGCTTGCAATCTGGCATGTAAGTGTTAAGACTCATTTGGCTACACAGAAAATATCAAGCCTGTCTGCTTCTCAGGAAACGCATAGTGCCGACTCAGATGAATGCTGATTTAGGATGCTGTGTTTGCTCCCTTTAAAAAGAAGCCTGGATCCAAAGTCTATTGCAGTGAACGGTGTATCTCTCCTCGGTGTCAATTCTCACTGGATCAGTCCCCGAATTTGTGGTGTGGAGCAATTAGTATGAAATAGATTAGGCAACAACTTCCTTTATTCAGTCGTACAAGTTATTTCAAGATTAACTGGTTGCCCACATTTGTTTTGTACAGGCGGCTAAACCATCAATACCAACAACACTGGCATTAATCAGCACAGAATTATTTTCTCGCTCTCGCAGGTATTTTGCTTCCTATCACTTTACAAAGGCTGTCAGGGACCGTCTGTAGCTTCCAGTACAATACAGCAATGCCACAGCACGTTTTTCCAGACACCGGAGTCATCCATACGCATCTGCCTTGCGAGTTTTCCAGCAGTGTGCTCAAACGAGAACATTTTCAGGGACCACATGAACCCCACCAGCACGTTCTCATCCCTCCTGCTGTGTTTAACCACACGTCATCCCAGTAGTGTATATATGTACTGGGGGGGGGGGGGGGGGGGATTGGTCCAGAGACAGTGTGCTCTGCTTCCATGTGTGTTGCGCAGGCATGAATGACTCCAGCGTCCACCAGCATGGAGTCTATGTGAGCATCTATGTCACTGCCATTAATATTTTGACTCTGCCGGTACTGCTACGCCTCTGCTTCCTTTCTGCTTTCCAGAGGCACTGGCTAAGGCGACTGAGACTGTTAGATTTTCACTGAAACCCAATTAGTTGTTACTTATTTAACCGATATGCGGGCATCACTTTGCACAATGATTTTGGAAGGTGACAAAGGGAGATGCCCTGCGCCACCCGCTCTTCGGAGAAGAGCTCGGCATTTCTGCTCTTGCTCAGCCATGGCTGTCTTACTGCCAAGCTACTCTCTCAGGGTGAAGACAGCCTCTAATGCCTCCTTGGACATGAAATAATTACTTGTTATATAAAAGTAGCTGCCTGCTACTCGTGTATATTCAGTGTATTCAAAAGTCTTGTCTCAGTCCTATCTCTCGTGCTGCGCTGCAGCTCTCTGTAACATGTGAGTTAAGTGATTTACATGGGTTTTGGTATACCATGAGAGATAGTATCCAAAATGCCTGTCTGACCCCAGACATGTGCCCCAGCTCACCAGCCGTCCCCACCATTACCCTTCAACCCCGGCTGCACCACCCCACAGCCCCCGGGTTGGATCTCCTGGGGAACTTACGCTCTGCTACGTACACCCCGTCGACGGCGGCAGACTGCCGCCAGGAAAATCTGACCGACAGGCAGTAATTAACGATTGAGAGGTGGTAAGGAGCAGGTATAAGTGAGCATTTTTGCCCGTTTCAGTGCAAGGCTAGCAGTTTAACTCAAAGCATCCCCTGCAGCGGTTTAGGCTGTTAGTGCCTGACTTTGTACTGAAAAGAAGAGGGAGGACTCGCAGGCAGTCACAGCAGAGAGGCATTTTGAGAAGCTATCTCCACTCAGTTACCTTATCTAGGCTGAGAAGTATGTGTGAGTGACTCAAGCCTGTGCAGTGTACATTTGAGCAGGTAAGTTAAAACGACCGGCAATTAAAAATAACCCCCCTGGCTTTGCAGTGGGATGGTGGAGGAGATGTCACACAAGTGAAGAGTCTCAGCTGAGAGGCAGCAGCTAACAGCCGAAAGACAGGACATGACTATGGAGTAAGGCGGACAAAATAAGGTGAGGTCAGGGAGCTCTCAGGCACTCAGGTGTGGGCTAAAAAGCCCTCTTAGACATGACCATAGTTCATTCGGGAAGCCCCAGGAGTCCCACAGACTGCAGCTCCCCTGAACAACTGAAGGGCCAAAGGCAAATGCAGCTGATGCAAAAGACATTTTCCATATGTCCTGATTTTATTTTGTTCTTTGCATTTTTCTCTTGGTTCCTTTTTTCCTTCTTTATCATTTTGTAACCTCCTGTCTGTGTAAAGAGAAAAGTTACAATTCCAATATTTGCTATAGCTCTAAATTTCAAATTTGCAGTTAATTCTTGTTTTCCAGTTCTCATTAATAGATTACAGATTACTTTTTTATTATTATTAATTGCCATCTATTTTACTTCCTAATTTATTTTTCTGGGAAATAAATACTTTCCTGACCTGTTCCAGTCTTGTTTTAATGCTTAGCCAAATATCTTAAGGCAGTGAAGGAAAAAACAAACGGCTGAACATCTGCTGAAAAGGTTGCAAGGGTGAATAAGCTCTAATAGTTTCTAATGAGCTTCCAGAAATATATTGCATAAGGAGCAATAAATAGATTCCAGTCCTTAAGCCCTTACTTATAAGACTATCCTGGTCAGTTACTTAATTCAGTTACAGACGGGAGTAAATTCAGATGCAGGGTATATTATCAGCTACTTTTAAAATGCATCCTACGTTGACATCTCTCTCTCTCTCTCTCTCTTCAAGCAGCCATTAACTGGGCTCAACACACAGCCTGCGTTTATGCGTTACTGGTGCAATTCACATCAGGACTTCACAAGACTGGAAGGAGTCTCTCACCGTAGCTGAAATTCTCCATCATTTTGGTGCACTGTTTGGCTGCCCCGTAGCTCCACAGGGGCAAACTGCGCGGAGACATGTAGGAGCTCACTTGTGACCTGCACCCAAAGGCTCCTTTGGTGATGCAGCTCAGCCCTGATCCTGGAAGTGAGCATTACAAGGGCAGGCTCGGAGGTCAAGGAGATCATCTAGTAGCTGTACAGGTGTAGAAAGCGTTGCTACAATTCCCCAACGCACTGGCCAAGGTAGTAGCATGGAAATTTTTGTGGCGTAATCCCTTCTCTTTGCCTTGGGCTTCAGTTTCTCCTCTTTTGGTTGCCCTCCATTTAGCCACTTATATCTACCCGTCATGCTCAGGCCTGCTATAAGTAAATGCAACACCAGGAAAGTCAATAGAGTTTCATTCACTCACAATAGAAGTGAATCTAGCCATAAATCGATAATGAAAAGTGAAATGTTCCCTATGTGCCCGTTCTTGTAGCTGTCCTTCATCTGAAGAGTTCAACCCCACTTAGAGAATCAATGTATCGATAGAAAGTAAAGTGTGTTTTCAATAAAATTGAAGATATGAGCAGATTCAGCGTTGTATGATTATTAATTTCCAAAGTTAGCCACAAGCTTTTAGCAGTTTCTACTAAATCTCCAAAGGAAATTGAAGAACTTGGATAATTATCAAAAAATGCTGTATTAAAATACTCTCCTCCATCCCTCTACGTGTGCAAAAGCAACTTGGCATATTCGTAGGGCAAGCAAGGATACACTGTTGACTGAAAGCAATGATGCGCCACTGCCTCTTATTTCTGGGACAGCCCTAAGCTCATTCTGCCACCTTGTGTGATCAACATATATTACAGCACAGTCTCATTTTCAGATGCATATTTCTCATTCCACTCCGGTAGGTCTCACCTATTATTTAGTACTACTCAAAGCCTGGAGTCAGTTAAACTATGTGGAGACAACAACTCATCTCTGTTGTTCTAATATAGATTTTCAGGATGAACCAAATTTAGTATTTCATTCATACTCCACCTCCCCAAAAGCCACTTAGTTTTAATAATTGGACCAGTGAATAATTCTTACCAATTATACAAAAGAATGCACATTTCTGTTAGCTTATTGTTAGATTGTGGTACTCTCGAACGCATAACTTTCTTGAAATGATTTGTTAAATAATGCCTGGGAATAGTTTTAGACCATATCATCCATTCAAAGCAATTTGTTGAAAAAAAAAAATTTTTTTTCAAAACTTGAGCTATGTGACTAGCCACTCTTTGTCTTATGGCCTATTTCCCCTTATAGAAATAGTTTTTTCATGCCTACTCTGACTGGAAAACTGTGACCATTAGAAAAACATTTGGGTTTCAATTTAAAATGCCTGTGGAAAGCAAATACAAAGGAAGTCTTTCATAAAGTTTCTCCACTGTTTTCTCAATGTTCCTCATTTCTGCTGCTATGTTCAGTCATGACAATATGAAAAAAAAAATGCAAAAAAGTTAAAAAAGCAAAACCCCAGTTAAAGCCTGCTGGATAAAAATGTTTAAGGTTTTGATTAGCTGATGAATTTGACTATCTTGTTCTGGAAACAGAGAAAGCATCCCTGAAGTTCATCTGCAAAAACCTTCTGAAGCTGTAGGTCAGACTATCATGAGAGGCTCCGCAAGGGATTCACACACCCAGAAATGACTGCTGGTACAATGCAAAAATCAATAACGCTACGTGAAGTTGTTACCTACGAATGTCATGTCCCTTCAGACTACCAGCAAATGCCCACGCATCCCGCAGGTACTCAAAACACACAAATGCGACACCAGCTGTGTACAGAAAGGCTCCCAGTACAGAGGGACCTTTCACTCTGTTCACTGAAAGGTGCTCAGCGCATCCAGGTTTTAAATACCTGTAAGCTCGTGTGCACCGATCTGCTGGTAAGCAAAGGTGACAGCAGGTAGGAAGCAGAGAAAACAATTATCAAAAGCTCCTTCTAAATCCTACAAATGCAGATGCTGACATCTATTATTGCCTTATGCTCTACAGATATGGAACTACATTTCTTATCTAAGAAGTGTACTATGGCTCAGACTTAATTAACCAGAACTGCAATGCCAATAAGATCTATGCTAAAAATGCAGCATACACAGCCAAAGCAAAATTCATTCCTGTTAGTCTAGTTTTAATGTCTTTCACACGGGGAAATAATTATATCTAAAAGCCGGCGTTTTCACTTTATATTTATGGAATACAATTCATCTTACAAATATCTCATCATCACCTTAAATTGTGGCTGTGGTCAGAAAACTGTCTGTGTTAACATCGCACCGTTTTACTCACCGTACACTCTGCAAGTAATCAAATCCCAGGGCTGATCCCCAGTCCTTCCGTGCGGAGAAATAATTGAGGCAGAAAGAATCATAGTGATTTTAATAAGAACCAGGCAAAATATATCTACCAGATACAAACTCAGAAAAGTATGCAGTTTGTATGTCTGAGAAAGCATTAATAAATTTGGAATTTGCCAAATAATTTCAGGCTACCCATCCCCTCCCCCCCACAAGCAATTAGTAACAAAAGTAATTTCAGAAAAATCTCTTTTGTTTCCCAACTTACTCTGTACAAAACTTTGACGTCTCTTTCAGAAGTTGGTCTGTTTAAAAAGGATTTAAAAAAATTATTTCAAGACAACCCTGAAAATTTTGCATACAACTATATGTTTCAGGTAGACCCAGAGAGGCAAATCAGATTAAAGTATTATTTCCAGTCACCTACTGGTTAAAAAACACAACCTTCAAAACAATTTACACACCGTTCTAATTTCAAAGGACTTTGGCTCAAGTTCCAAAAGCACAGAGCAGCACTAAAACCTGCATAATTATCTTGGTATAAGGGAGCATACGGTAAAGGGACCTGGAAAGTTTGAATCCCTGTACAGGCTCTTGCAGAGCCTATGGCAAGTCATTTCATTTCCTTATATCTCTATTTCCCTATCAATTAAGTCAGGGCAATAATACCTACCTTCCCTGAAGAGGTGACAGTAATTAAGTCAATGTTTTGCATAGCACTTTCAAGATGCAAATCTCTACATTAAAGTTCTAAGTACTATTATTGTTATCATCATTATCACTGATTATCATTAAGCTAAAGCTACCGTTTAATTCTGTACGTTCTCTCCTTGTTCTGAGAAATACATTCAACTGCCATTGTAAGCTAATTATACCATCTACTCTTAAGTAGAGGAGTACAAAAGCATACCTTCTGTTGCATTTGCAGTCTGTTCCCTCTTTCAAATACTCTTTGTGTAAAGGAAAGTATATTCTTAACCAATGCCTTAAGGAAGTTTGCACAGTATTGCCAAATTAGCTCATTGCAATTAGTATCTCGAGTTTCTCTGCAATCCCAGGAAAATAGCAGTAGCCACGAACGCAGTTAATAATGATGACTTTGTAAAACAGAACTGGAGGCTAATATTGCAAGGGCTGTCAAAGAGCAAAAGGCTGCTTTTCAAATGATCTTTAAATCCTCCGCAGCTCCTGCAGAGGATAAGAGGTAACATGAGTGACAAAAAAAAAGGCTTTTCCAGCTCACCACATTTCGCCAGGTCAAAGAAACACTTGTAATGAATAAATAAATAGATAATTCATCCCCCAGCTGTTTCAGCATCTTTTCTGATACGAACACAGGTAGGAAGCAGGTCTGCGAATCTGGATGGATTTCGGAGACCTGTAAAATAGTCAGAGAACCGAGCTCAGAGAACCGAACCCGAGTTGCTCGTTACGCAGAGCAGAAAGGAACAGAAATTTGCCCACAGGGCTTCAGACGCAATGCGTATCCGTGAACCATAAAGCTTTAAAATGCGAATGTCAAAACTGGTGTTTCCTCAAATCGGCCTGACTCAGACTTTTCTGGTTTTGCTCACGGGGACACGCAGCCGTGCGACGCCGTCCTGCCGCCCCGCCTGCCCGCTGATGCAGTCAGCTGCGAAGCTCCATGTGTATGAGCTCCCAGACGTCTGGGCACAAAAACGGCCAACGCTCAGTGTACTTCAAAGCCCACCTGTGACAAAAATAGACACACACACAGAGACACGGGGTAAGGAGGTGGTGTGTCACATCTCGGCATGCAGCCATGGAGAAAACCACCCCTCTCCTCGTCATTGTTTATGTGCTATGGCAATGCTTTAGTCTAAATAAAAAAAGTAATTTTTTAATGCATATTGAAATTTTACAACTGTCAGCCTTGAAAGAAACTCTTCAAGACGAGACATTTTGCAACAGTGCAGTATTTTGCATTTATATAAACTCTCTGTCTAAGGTTATCCACACAAAAATGCTTCTAAAGACAAATAACTAAATGTGCATGGAAATCATAGAATCATAGAATGGTTTAGGTTGGAAGGGACCTTGAACATCGTCAAGTTCCAATCTCCCTGTCATGGGCAGGGACACCTCCCACTGGACCAGGTTGCTCAAAGCCCCATCCAACCTGGCCTTGAACACCTCCAGGGATGGGGCAGCCACAACTTCTCTGGGCAACCTGTTCCAGTTTCATGTGCTTAGTGTTTCATAACTTTTCCTTATGAAAAAAAAAAAAAGGCAAAAACCAAAATCCATAAACACAAAAACAAACCCACAACAAAATACAGGAGCAACGATAATTTTAGAATTGGGGTAACTCTGAAATCAGATCTATGCAGTACATGTGAATAATACTACAAAAAAATCTTTTCAAATGGAACCACTTAGCGTGTATCACTGTATTGCAGTAGAAAAAAAAAAAAAAGAATGTTTTCTAAGAATAAGTGTTAGCTGAGGCTTACATACATAACAGTTGTGCCACAGGAAACATACCTTACTTCTTTACATTTCCAGTCAAATTTAGTTTGTGTTTGATTAGTATAACTCGGGTATAATCAATTTAGCAGCACGCTGTTCTCTCTGTCGTGTGGAGGCAAAGAGGCAAAATAAAAGTTACCTTTTATAGGGAAGGAAACTGCAACCTGGAGCCTAAAAACTACATCCAATCTTACCCGGTAGGGTGGGACATATAACGGCCCATAGTGTCGGTCCTGGAAGAGTACAGATCCGCCAACCATTTGAAGATTGCTGTGGCACCAGCCTCCTCCATGCGCCAGGGAATCTCCGTGCTGCAGGCGAGGCTTTCTGCTGTGGCCCTCGTCCCACCCATACTGGAGGGCAGCCAGATGCAGCTGCAGTGCTCATCGGGATCCCGGATGCCAGGTGGGTACTTCCAAGCTGTTAATCTAGACACAGCCTGAGCGGCTGCCCTCCATAACACAGGGACCGGAGGGAAGGATTTCCTCTCCTGAAAACACCTTTCTGTCAGCTAGTGTGACCTCCTGTTTTTGCTCGTGGGAGGACATTCAATAGATATTTGCTCAACCATCGTGAGCAAAAGAGGATAATGAATCTTCCCTACAGGAGGAGAAGGGGTAAATTACTTCCTTAATGTAAAGAAGGGGCAGAGAAATGAATGAACAGTATTAAATGACATTAATACCTGAGATAATGAAAGAAAAGTCATAAAGCGCACACACACATACATACTTACTCATTTCTCCATTTTCTCTTTGGCTTTCTTTGGGTCTTGTAGGAAAAGGAAACCTATCCTGAGGTGGGGTGGAGCTGGCTGTTGGTATAAACAAATTTTCATAATTGTAATAGGAAAAAGCCAGAAAAAGAATGGGCTGCAAGAAGGGAATTCTTCATGTAAATGGGACCTGCATGGCCATCCGGTGCTATCAGTCACTGTACCTCAGGTGGACAAGGTTTATTGGTAAGCCAGTGTGGTGCCTTGTTGCACTTCTACGCGAGGCATTTATTATTCTTACTAAAACACAGGTCTTCATGAGCAGACTAATCCTCCCTAGATAAGAATCCCAAGAAACGTCTTAGAAACATTATTTCTGTCAGGTGGCTTTCCACTGCCTTTACTTCCTTGCCTGGTATTTTTAAAGTATGCTTAAGCATTACCACACAATTTTAAAAGACAACAAAA
This sequence comes from Vanellus vanellus, assembly GCF_965231255.1. Lineage (NCBI taxonomy): Eukaryota > Metazoa > Chordata > Aves > Charadriiformes > Charadriidae > Vanellus > Vanellus vanellus. The sequence goes on from NC_138907.1 coordinate 87,067,687, forward strand.
GGTGGGTAGGATCCAACTGTTCAGATGGCATCCATTTGTTAAAGCTGAGAACAGTGAATTTTGCCAGCTAGAAAGTTGTGTACTCATGGATAGCAATGCAATCAACCTACTGACAAGATACAAAATGAAATTTATTACACAATAGCACGTGCCTTATCATATAATAATATAAAAAAAAATATTTCTCGCTGCACTTAAAAGTGAAGCAGTTCCAGTTCCCAGAAAAAACATAATTGTAATTTCTTATTTTATTGCTTCATTGTTTCTCTTTTAGGTAACATTTGAAAATGTCTCAGAAATGGCTGGAATTTCAAGTCTAACCTCTGCCAAATCTGCAATACCCCTGGACATTTGTATCTCACTCATTCTGCTCCTCAAAGCTTCAGACTGATTGTACTGGAAATTAAATTGACCCATTTATTCATCACCGTAGCAGGGCTCTAAACCTCAGCAGCATGATTGCCATCATGTCAGTGCTGCCAATGACCTAAGTCTTGAGTTTCAGAGATTGCCCCAGCAACACTCGATAATAAGTGGCAAAACATTATTACTTCCTTTGGTACTCATTATAAAAACATTAATTGGGGTGAAAGGTAATCCACTTCATATGCTAAGTCATGGATCTTCTCTAAGGGGGGACAAGGGGGATTGCAAGAATAAGTATGTCATGCTGATTTGTTGCCACAAAATTTCCTTAAAGTTTGAATGAATGGACTACTAGAGGCGGCACAACAAGGAAAAACATTCTCTTGATTTAAATTATCCAGATCTGGTCTGAAAGGTCACCATCAAAATGAGAGAACAACACAGAAAAGAGATGAGCTCCAAAGGAATATCAGTACAATTTATGCAAACCATTTTTTCCACTAGCCTGTTTTGAATAGTTTTATTTTATTTATTTTAGGGAATCACTCCATGGCTCACACACTGCAGCTAGTTAAAATTCACAGTCCTTTTACCACCCCATTCCTATTGTCTCTCCCTTTCAAACACTGTTTTTGTACCAAAAAAAAAAAAAAGGAAAAAAAAAAAAAGAAAAAAAAATACCCACCAATTTGCTTCGGTTTGACTCCTGCGGCAGAAAAGCATTAAACTCACAGCCAGACAGCTGTTTCCCCCCCTCTGGAGTGTTGTCACCCCACCTCTTTAAGCTCTGCTTTATCAGTTGCATAGAAGGTTTTTTTCTTCATTTCAAAGAGCACATTAAACTCTCATTAACAGTAAGGGGAATTAGGCATGCACAGTTAGAAAACGGAAAAAAAAATTAACAAATCCTGCACTATCTAAGTAAAGAAACAGGATTCCCCTGACAAATGTGTATTCACAAAGAAATATCACTGCAGGTAACAAATAGGCTCCCTTGGCTAAGTCAGATATCATTTCCAAAATTTCCTCAAAGCAGGGTCTGTCTTGGAGACGTTGCAGCAGGAAAAATGGATTCTGCTCAGTCCGGGTTTATCTTGCAATTTTGGACTTTCGACTTTACACAACAATAATGTTTGAAAAAACAAAAATTTAAATTAAATCCCAAGCCTCGTAAGGAAGCATCTCGGCGGCCAGTTACTGGCAGGGCTGGAGAGAGGGCTGCTGCCAAATGGAAAATGTGAGCTGGCAAGCGGACCTGAAGTCTTAGATTTTGAACTTGGCAGATCTGGAAAGTCTTGGCATTTGGTTACAGATCCTGGAATGCGAAGCTTGCAAACAAGTTTTTCCCCCACAAGAGTATAAAAAGCACCTTTAATATGTATAAAGCAAACTTCCGTCTACCCCTCTTATAAACAGCACCGGTGTGTTTTGCGCAGTATGAAGCAGCCTTTAGAAATGTGTTGATTTTGCCTAGAAATCCTATCTTCATTTGTCTTCCTTTACGTCTCATGTGGGCCCCTGTGACTTTTTGACCCTCCAGTAAATTTTAGCATCATTCAAGAAGGTCAAACAGTCAGGGAAAGCAAAAATGGATTAAAAAAGAAAGAGCTGCAGTGGATGGAGAATTATCATCATAAGCTTTATTAGATATTTCAAATGCTGCAGACTTTAATGGCAGCAAACTTCTAAAAGTTCAGCCTCTGCTTTTACTGGTATAAGGGGATGCCATTAATTTCCATCTGATCTTTAATATCGCTAATCCGAGCGGTTACCCAAGTCCTTCTGCAAAGTTATATGAACTATTTAAATTATTTATTTTTTAAATATTATTTTAAAAATTTAACATATTATAAAAACAGTTTCCTAGTGTTCCCCTGTACCCTCGATGGCAGGGATGAGTCACGACATTACTCGCATCTTCCTGCTCAGCTTGGCCAGAATCCTCCCTGCATTTTCTGGTTCTCTCTTTTTTCTTTTCTTCTCTTTTGTGGGGCAGAGGGGGAGCGTACAGCACTGGCTAATCACGGCTTTGAAAGTAAATAAGGGAGTGGTTGCAGTCTATTTAATAGCAACATATTCTCCCTATTAATATTGCTACTGTCATCTTTACCAGCATTATAGCTGGAGTTTAAGCACGTTAAGAGACACAACTGCTTTCATAAGTCACATCTCTCCTGTAATTTGCTTACACACAGTGAGCAATTTATCCCACTAATATCTTGTTCAGCTATTGAGAAGTTGGAGTTTGAAACCACTGAAAAGAAGCCGAAGACATAAGGTGCAAAGGAATGTTAAAAATTGTTCTGTGGCTGAGCCAACCCCCCTCGGACCTCGCATGTGCAGAAAGTCTCCAGCCCATGAATCATCTGTATACTATGTTGTGGTCCACCGTGCAAGCTGTAGAGAAACACATGCCAAACGCTGATCTCCAAAGCCTCAGACAGATTTGTCGGTATAAATTATCTCTTAGGATGAATTATTCTGTCTTGATTTGAGAATTTGACACTCTCTCCATTTGTAACTTGTCTCCTTCATCCTTTGCATGCATTAGCACAGTACTGGGATATATTTAAAATCACAAGAGATCCATTCCCATTAGTTTGGAAGGTTTTTTCGTGTAAGTATTTCCTTGTTTCTTAATATTCCTTTACACAGGGTTTTTTTTCCTCATATATCCTGAAAAAGGAAAGGAAAATGGCATAAGCACTATATAGTGTTTCAGCCTTTCTTTCTTTTTCTTTCTTACTTTCACAAGACCACATATATTACTATTCATTCTTCTCATTCATTTGAAGCTACATTTTTTAAAACTTCTCTTCAGATTTCCTAAATAAAACATACATGGTTTCCAATGAAAATTGCTCATTGTCGGTGCATTTTTGAGGTGAAAACCTGATATATATATATATATATCATTTAATAAGCCAAAAATTAAATTTGATGTCACACCCCCAGTTTAGCAAACCAGAGAAGCCCTGTTCTTCCTCCTGGTTGAAATGTGCTGCCGAAACCGCGCTGAGAGCACTGGCTGGGCCAGCTCTTGTAGGGCTGCCTCTGTGGTGCAAAGAGGGGGACACAGCAAGCTTCTCACCCAGGTCTCCCAGGGATTCACAGGTGATTGAGGATTCAAATCCTGCTCTCCATCTCTCTCCTGAGGTTTTCCCTTTCATGAGAGAAATCTCCTGCCGGTGCAGAACTACTGTACTGGAACTCGCACCGTCCCCCTCCAGCTACTGGGCTGGGGGGACATTCTCCAAGATGATAAAATGACGTCTCCAAGGAGGGTCTTTCACTCACTGGCTCACAGGCACTAATTTAAAGGAGTGCCTAGCTGCAGTATGATTTATCAGCAAAGACTACTGAGAAAATAACGGGCTTTAAAAGATTACATATTCCAGAAATTATCTGTATAGCAACCTTCTCCAAAGTCCCTTTAGATTGGGCAGAAGTTCAACCAGGCTGCAGGTAATGGCAGACTTGGCCAGAGCCATTGGGCTTTGGGGTCTGTTAAAGTTCTCAGTGCATCTCCATGAGAAAAAAAAAAAAATACTGTTTTATTTTTATTTATTTACCAAGTAATGCCTTACCATCACCACACCAAAAGGAAGTACAATTTCCAGACTAACGAATGTCAGGGATAAATGGCCTCTCTGTTTAAAGGCTAGTCTCTGGTGCTCTTTAACTAATGTTAGTCCCTAGATAAGGTACACCCTACTGGGCTTCCCTGAAAGCCAGCATCACAACGAGGGGCACAGCAAAGCGAGAATACAAAATAACTTCAAAGGTCAGTGGTAATTTACACAGTTAGTCAGACAGGATGGAGACAATAGGACTTGTTAAAAAAAAGGGTACAAGTGCCACAACTTAGTGATACAAAAAAAGATAAAGGTACTGCACGACGGTAACCTGGCATTATCACATTTTATTCTTTAAAATATCTATTGTTAAACAAACCCTGAAGCCAACATTCAGAAACGGAAGAGCTTGACAAAGGATTTAGGTGCTCTCTGCTTCAGCATATATAGGATCTTGTGCATGACCAACATGAAAGTCAGCTGCCGCAGCAGACCTTTGATGCTATGCGTGCCCTCCAGTGCAGACACATCTGTACACAAAGGCGGTTGCGCTTGACAGACAGTCGTTCCGGACTTGCATGCATAAGTTCAGATGCAGAAGCCATAAAACATTGTAAACCGCACTTCACAAGTTCACACAGCAGAAGCGATTCGGCGGATTTGGCCATTGTTTAAGGCTCTTTGAAAACAGATGGAAACATGATGTCTTCTCACAAGTTTCATTCCCACATTACTGCCACAGATGGTGCTCTCACCTCTTTGAAGCATAGATCTTTTTTTCTTACAGAAGCAATAACAGGATACAAAATATTACACATTACTGCTGACATAACTGATCTCAAGCAATTGCTGCTGAGACATTGCAATCTTCTGCCATTTTTTGCTCTCCTCCCAGAACATATTCTGTTTCTCCATTTAATCCTCTGCCATTCAAAACCAACAACAGGCAGGGACATATCTGATATTGAAAAATCAACTCATCTATTTACCTATATTTTCTTCTCAAAAAGTCCATATACTCCTAACACAGTGACATTTGTAGAATCACTCAGTACTGTAGTTCATTGAAAACGAAGAAGGAAACTTTTTTTCAGATGGTTTGGTAAGACATTTTACTGTTCCTTGTGGGAGTTTTTTGTCTTTTCTTTTTCCCCCCACTAAGAACAAGTAACTGGACAATTATATTTCAACTTCCTGAGGGCTCATTTCCCAAATGGATGTAAATAATAAATCAAGCACCAACAGGAGACAACTTTGTTCTCAAAACAGGCCTCTGAATTTCAACATCTAGAATGTTATACAGTGTTTGTGCTGTTGTTATTGTACTTTTTCACCTCTTAAACAATGACTTCTCTGTTATTTTCTGTTCATAAATATTATAAGAAAAATCAGCTCCTGTTTACATGAAAAAGAACTTGAAAACCATCAAGAAGAAAAAGCCTGCTTCCTACTCATCATTTACACCCACCATCCATTAATTCGCTAAGGAAATATACGCTTCAGCAAGTTCCAAAAATTGAACTGCCTTATTATTACAATAAATAAATAAATCAATAAAAATTCATGCAATCAGTCAGTTCTGCCTGTTGATCACCATCTGAAAAACTTGAAGCCCAGTCCAGGCAAAGACCTCTGGCCCCTAGGTGAAGTGCAGCCTATTAGTTATCATCCATGCTTTCCACACCCAGCTGCTGCTGGAACACGTTGACTGCATTTTTAACAGGTAGTACTTTTCCTTGATGTTCTCACAGCCCTCCCATGAGCCCTAGAGAGTGCTTGCATGCCACTAGTATGTTATTCTTTCGGTGTTTACTTCTTCAGGTCAAAATATCCGAAATGGTGGAAGGGCTGCAATATGGTTGGCGAGAAGAGAGGTTTTATGGTGTGATATTTACGCTACACTTGCCAAGGTGTGTCGTGAGGGAGATCAGAGAGGTCTAAGCACAAAAGACCTTCTGGGATGGTGCTGGAAGTCTGCACAGAATGGAGAAATCCAAAGCTTTTTCAGTCTTACCCATGGTGCCCGCAAGGCAAAATATGCTTAAATCCACACCCGGATATGACCACAAAGAATTGGTTTGCTTCAGAGAGTACCCCGGGTGCAAACGTCTGTGAACGATCAGGAAAGCTGGGCCCTGGAGCAGGCTGGGGAATTAAGTTATTTTTTCAGTTTTCTGGGAACTCTGTAATTAAATGGGGAGAAGACATTTCAGAAGATTCTACCCATTCTGGCCTTGTAACTCATGGAAGTTTCATTACTGGAAAAATTTATTATATAACCCACAAGAAAGATGCTATTCACTTAGAATTACATGGGTGCATCGCTTTTGCTAAATTCTATTGTACAGAGAATAAATAAAGGAGTTAAAAGATTCTGGAACTGTATAAACTTCTATTGCTTGAGATGTTAGATACTTAATTACATAATTTTAGCTGGTTTCTTGAAATTCTTTCCATAGTGCCTTTTCTAATTCCCGAAGAGGGATATTGTGATTTAATTTCTCTGTAGAAATGGTTCTTTGTTGTTTTTTGTAGCTGATGCCAACTTTCTTTAGGGCCTGATCAAACTCCTACTGAAGTTAGAGACCCTCAGTAACATCAGTAGGATGGATTGAGAGCGTGTAAGTGTTAAGGATAAAATTTAACTCCTGACTAAAAAAGTAACTCCACTGTGCATACACCTGTGAAGACAGAATTTTCTCCCAGCTTCTGAAAACCAAAGATGTATGTCAGATACTCAAACAGTATAATTAAAATGATACAGTAAGTGCATATATGTTTCTAAAAATTGACTCTACTTTTGCTAGATAGATAGATAGATAATTCAATAGATACATTGAATTCCTGTGGTTTAAGGGACGTTTTGTACTTCAGATCAAAGATCAATAGAAAAATCTGATTGTATTGTAGTCAAGATTAAAAGAAGCGTATCCACTTCAACAGGTTCCCTCTCTACCTCCATCTGCACAGAAATCTTAATGGCTTTTGTATAGAAAGTTGGACTGGAAAGTCTGAAAACTACTTCAATTCCCACCTGTGCTAGCACACAGGTCTGGGGCAACAGGAGGAACAGATAAATCTTTTGGGGCAGAAAGCTGTCCGGCAGCCGAGGACTGTCTTAAGCTAAAGGGCAGTCTTGAGAAAGACTCGTTACAGAGTTATGTCCTTTGCACTGACAGAGACTAGAGATACGTGCAAGAAGCTGGAAAAGAAAGGATTTCTAGCCAAATTAAACATGATACTCCATGTTCTAACTGTTTTATTCAGCATAAAAAGGAAGAAGGGTTTGTCTAGATCTTAAAAATTTTAACACATGGAATCGGAGAAAGTATTCTTCATTCCTAGAGCTTCAGACATTTGTTACTGACCAGTTGTTAAAATTATATTTAACCTGTTGGATAAAAAAGACAGATTTTGGAAAATCGGGTTCAAGGGTGAATCATTTGAACCACTCACTTTTAATATACCTTGAGACAGATAGAAATTTCTTCACTTACATTTTCTGAATTAGGTCAGTTAGTTAGTGAAACATAAAATATAATGTGAAATGTAAAAGAATAACAAAATGTTACAAAGCCATCAGACAAAGTATATCCAGGTAAAGCAAGAATACGTGGAGACCCCTTGTCCTATGACAAGGAATCCAGCCAAAGAATCTTGGATATATATTAATATATGTGAGCATATCCCAAGTGGAAGTTCTTTGCTCATTCCACTGCTTCCAGAGACCGTAATTTGGCTGGCGTCGGGAACACATGACAGGGCATTGCAAGGATCCACAGGGCTGATAAAAAGCAGTACATCCAATTCGAAGGAGAGGAAACTCCAGCAGTGCTGCCACCAGGAAGAATATCGATTTAGGGGGAGAAACTTGTCATAGCAAATATTTGCTTTGGTTTGGATGTCATTCTGGACATAATAGCATTGTGCACTACTGTAACCAAAATTATATCAGATTATATCAGTTGTTACTATTATATCAGTGCGTTTACTATTAGTGATAATTTTAAGCACTGTCCTGAATCAGGGTGGAAAATAAAATTATCTTCTTTTGCGCATATTTAACTAATAGTTTTTCACTATTCTTTTCTGTTATTATTATTATTATTATTATTATTATTATTATTAGGCAGCACTCTATCACCTAGTCACTGACAGCCAGTCCCAAATTTTCCAGTGACACAAACTTTACTTGGAAAATGCCATATGCCTGTCTTCTTCCAAATATTTCAGGCTCAAAACATATTTTGACAAACTGCAAGCAGGGGTTCAAGCCTTTCTGGTATACTGGTGGGCTGAATTCACAGAAGACAAAAATAACTCAGCCAGATTCCAAGGCCCCCAGAGGCCTCAGTGCTTGAGCTAAACAGTTTGATTTGGAGAAACAAACAGGGCAGGGGGGGAAATGGTTGGGGAGAGAACTGGAAATTTTTCACAGTCAGATGAGCTCCCCAGTTTTCTAGACACTTCTGGTAAGAGGCGTTTGCTGTATTAAATAGGTTACAGTCCATCACATCTTTCCACATGTCATTGTCACAGTACTTCAAGTAGGAAAGTTCTGTTGTCCCCATTTTATAAGTGAAACGAGAAGCAGCGAGGGACTAAGTAACCTCAAGTTACACTGAAAATCTGTGCAATGTCTGGGAACTGAACCTCTCCAGTCCCAGTGCAACACTTTAGCCGTGGGATGCTCTTTCTGCTGCTGGTAGCAAGATTATCAAATACAGCTAATACCCATTGCCTGTGTCTGCCTTTGCAAATGAAATGAGAGATAGATTGCTCTTTGGCCCTGAGGCCAGCCAATACAGCATAGTTCTGATCTGCATAGCCAAGTTCTCATACCCAAAATAGGGCTTTCACGTTCAAGCCGTTTGCCGAGAGCATTAACTCCCAATCTACGTACACTCTGGCACTGCTCGGGAGAGTGCTACTTAGCACCGGCCAAAATTCTGACAGAACCTGTGCTAACAATGTAACAGCATGTATGATTGCAAACCAGAGTCTGAGGCTATTCCCCGACCCTCTTAGGTCTGCTAGTACAGATGTAGCCTTGTTTTCCAACCATCAATTGTTTGAAAGCTTTGTCTGTTGAGAACACATAGTGTTTGAAAGGGCCCTGCTAACAATGCTGGGATTTCAAGCATTTCTTTTTTCTTTCCAAATATTCCTATAACTGTGAAATCTCAGCGTTACCCTGGTTTGCACCAAACCTTTATCCAGCAGTAATGCTGGAAAAATGAGAGGCATTTTGAAGTTTCGTGCCCAAGTGCGACTTCAGGAGTAAGATAGTGCACTACAACTCTATTCTGGTCTTTTCTGCCTGCAGCTGGAAAGTTTGGAGCCACAAAAATCAATGTCTTATTGTACAGTGATTTCTTTTCGCATGTTTCTTTCTGCGCTAGAGGGAGAATATTCATTTGCTCTCTTGTTTGAAATGCATTATTTAGTTATTATTCACTTACTAGCCCAAGACAAAGATATGGTATGACATTAGTGTTCTGAAGTTCTATCGATTACCAGTACAAAATGAAAATATATAATTGATGAAAACATCAGGATCCTATGGGGACTTACAGTTCGAAAGGTTAAAAAGGAAATGCTGATCTCTTGAAACAAATTGATCTACATGCAGCCAAGCTGAGCTGAGTCTCTAAGCAAGCTGGGAGAGACAAGACAGAGCAGCTTGTTTGTTTTTCATCTGTAGTAAAAAATACAACGGCTGTAATTTGAAAAGAGCAAGTGTCACATTTGTGTAAAGTCTTCTGTTTGTTCTTCAGTTCATTGCTAGCGATACAGCTCTCTGTTTTGCAAATAAACTGTCTCATCTCAGTTCCTCATTCCCAGGACTGTTAGGGCCGTGGCAAGCCTGGAAGCTCTATTCCAGTCCTGCTGGGAGGAAAGTGCTCTGTTTTGCTGCTGGGTATGCCCTATTACCACATGGTAAGTAGTGTTAATAAACCTCACAGAGAGAGATGTGTGTCTTTTGGTTCACCTAGAAGAACGCCTTGCTGCAAATGGAGTTTCTGTAAGGAAGATTGCTGGGGGAAAAAAAAAAAAAAATCAAATATCTTCCTCTTTTGTAAGGAGATGGACAACTGGTGGCTCGTAGGTGGTGCTGCTCCTTGCCATGGGGAGATTCACATTCAAATTTTGACCCGCCTTTCCCCAAAAGTCCACTGTCTGCCTCAGGATCAATACGCTCAAAGCACTCAGAGCTAGACTGGATCATTCCTCCTGTTACTATTGAGTGTCTCCAAAAGGACTAACGTCCTCTTTTACTCTGCTGTGCCTGTGATACCAGCTGGCTTGGGTAGGAAAAATAGGGATGCTTTGCTGACCTCTCGGGCTTTTAACCGCGACCGAGAGCCACAGATGAACAGCCTCTGCTTTCTCTTATCAAGCAGAAGTAAGTGGGCAAGGGTAGGGGAAGGTTGAAAGTTATCATCATGTGAAAGAAGTAGTTTACTCCCCATCTAGAGCAAAGACGGCATGTGGCAGAAGGCTGTCACAGCTGATTCTCTGGTCCATTGCTAGGATGGTTGTCACTATGTTTAGCCTTCATTAATACTAAACCTCGAAGGTTCAATCTAGAGATGTTCAGCCATTGAAGGAGAACATGCTCTTCAAAGGGAATCCTTTCTCTCTTATTCCAGGGAAAAAAGATAAAACATAAGTGCAAAAGTATCTTTTCAACATTTTTCCCCTCCTCTTTCTTGGCAAAGGGCGCACCTACTATCTGTCATTAAATCAAAACGCAACAATATGCACAGAAGAATATATTTGTCTACATTTGTGTCCCTTTAGAAAGGAAGAACATAAGAATGGCTGTGTCAGGCAAGATGAAAGGTCCATCTATCTTAGAATGCTCTCTGATCCGGTCAGTACCAAAAGTGCCCAAAATATATAAGGATAAACAGGAGGCAGCAGATTCCCACAGCCTCCTGGAGTTTGAACCTAAGAATTCTTTGAACTCAAGGTCATTTCTTTATGTTCCATAATCCAGAATGGATTTTTCATCCAGAAATTTTTCTATTATGTATTTTAAAACCATCTAACTTTCATCACCCACAATCCCCTTGGAAGGGAGTCCTGCAGTTTAATTGTATGTTGGGTAAAAAAATAAGTCTACAGTACTTATATGATGAGAAACTCTTAGCAATTGTTCCCAATTCACAACTGCATTGATTGCTGTCACATCCACATTCAGTCACCTCTCGTTCAGCATGAAGAGCGTGAGTCTATTCAACTTCTCCATGTGCAGGAACCATTACATACCTTTGATAGTTTCCATTGCTCTTCTTTGGGTTTGCAATAGGCTTTTTGAGATGGGTTGATCAGAACTGAATATGAGATCAGAAAGTAACTCAACATGAATTCATATAGGGGCATAATCATATGAGATATTCTGATGCTTCCTACCGATAGACAATCAGCATCCCGAGAGCTTAGTAAGCCATTTATGCTCCCAGCACAACTTTAAGCTCCCAATTTTGCACAGCAAAAGTAGAAGCCTAGGGAACCAAATGCAACAGTCAATAACTTACCATTAATTTAATCAGCAATGTATTTGTTTAAACAGAGGCACTTATGGGCCTAAACACATTTGTAAATATAAGCCTGAGAGACAAATTTGCTCCAGGTCAGAGAGACAGCCTGTGGTGGATGAGGGAATTGAAAGCAAGTCTCCCAAATCTCACATTAGCACCATAATCGCTACCTTTCTCTCATCCTGTGCACTCACTACTGATATTTAACATGCTCCATCCACTATATTTATCTGTCATCTCTGGAATCCCAATGTGTTTCTAGGTGGAATATAACAAAATCTTCACGTTTTTGAAAAGAGAAGGTTATGTAATGAAGAGTACTTAAACATTCCTAAACCGAGATTTGGCTGGGGGTAATATATAGATTATGAGCTGCCTGCATATTAATTTCAGTGCATTCCTCACTCCTATGGGGAAAGGAGGTGAGGGGGAAAGACATCAGGCTTATTAGCTCTAACACTGGCTGCTCTGGCCAACTGAAAGTGCTTAAATTCTCCCTTCCTGCAGCTGCCCCTGCTGCAGACTTCTGAAACAAAGAAAACCGAAATAAGATAAAAGAGCATAAGGGCTACTAAGTTGCTGCTTTAAAGTTTAGCGCTGTATTTAAAATTTGTAAGGTTTGAAAACGTGCCATTAAATTATACCGCAGGAATCTACTTGAGCAGAGTTCAGCTTGCACAGCCTCCTTTCCATTCCATTGACAACAACGATCCAGAGTCAGGTTTTTTCAATCAGGTTAGGAATTCACTGTTCAATTTATCAGGTTTGCTTTTGGCCTGAAAGAGACCATATAAATTAAAAGCATACCCCAATAAGACACCAGCTTTGATGTCTAATAGGGGTTCTGTGAATTCATTATTTTAATATTTTAGATTTATAATCAGAAGGCTAGCCATTTTGCTCCAGTCTACGTAATACGTTTTTCATGGTCCCTTTCCCAGCTCCCTCTGACAAATATTTTCCTCAGATTATATTCATTAATACTGGGAATGTTTTGCAAGCCCTAGGGCACTAAGATCAGGGATGATTTGAAACATCAACTTTCCTAGATATTAAAAATATAGTTCAAAAGAAGTTGAGGGACATTTGCATCACTTGAAATATTTATCTTTAATAATGTATCAGCATAAATCTGCTGAAATATTACTTTGAAGGGTGGTATAACATCTAGCAATCCAGAAATGATAAAAAAAAGCTAAAGAAAATGGAAAGAACTAGTTTAGGAGAAACTGCACATTATGAGACTTGACACAGGACATTCAAGTGTTCACTTATTCTGAAGGAAGTTGCTGTCACCATTTACAAATGGTTCATCCTCTATTATCTGCTAGTACACCACCGCACTGAAGCACCACAACATTCCCTCTTGGGCAAAGCAACGAAAAAAATCAGATTTGCTTTAATCCTAAAATGCTTGTCCTCCCTTTGATCAGCCAGCCTACATAGGTAGGACATATAACCCAGCACGGTCTGGCTGCTTTTCCACTCGCTTGACACGAAGCAGTGAGAAAACTACCTTAGGTGGGTAGTTAAGCTGAGTTTACACTTGCTTTGCGTTGCTACAGCAGTACAAATCAGTGGGACTGTATGAGCAATTCAAAACAACCAAAAGATATACCAGAGTCACCACATGTAACCAATAAAGTATGGAAATTTCACATTATCTCTTTGATGTTAAGTCCATCACATTTTCAGCTGTATGTAGGCCAGCAGTCTCAGGGCAGTCATCTTTTCAATTGCTCTGTAGTATTTAGGAATGATGTGATACCTTAGAGATAAAGTTGCAGAATCAATCCTCAGTTTGAGCTTTGTTGGAGTATTTGCTTCACAGATAGATAGTTTTTTTACTTCACTTCTTCTTTTAGAGAAAATCCAACATGCAAAAATTTTGCTTCTGGTATTTGCACTGCATGGTATATGATTAGTGACTGAAAGTCACTCCATAACATAAGGAGTTAGACAACATCCTAATTCTCCTTTGCTTATATTTCTATGAGCAGATGTACCTCCTCCTCTCGAAAACATATTTACATTTGTATTATACCATTTAGATTCATCCTTTATTAGAGGAGCAAAATTTTCAGGTGAAATGTTATTATTTATTATGGTTATTTTTCCTTCTGGCATCTGTAATATAGGTGGAAGAGAAATGGTAAAGCAGGTCTGAGGCCAATTCATTGGTGAATTTAGAAAGTTAAACTCTTCCAACAAGACCCTTCACTGAAGGGCCTATCATATTACAAATTCAGTCTCTAATGGACCCGGTGCCTTTGTGATACTCTGATCAAGAGATCCCAACTCATTACATGTAACTGATATTTGGAACTATGCATGTCCCAGTTTTCCTAGGTCCTGCCTTATGTAATCATATTTGGTCATTTTATGTATTTTCCGTTTTCATGTGAATAATGTTAATCAGCTGAAAAAGTTCAAACTGAAGTCATAGAATCACAGAATGGTTTGGGTTAGAAGGGACCTTTAAAAATCACCTAGTCCAACCCCCTGCCATGGGCAAGGACATCTTTTAGTAGATCAGGTTGGCCAAAGCTTCCTCCAACATGACCTTGAGCACTTCCAGGGATGGAACATCCACAACTTCTCTGGGAAACCCATTCCAGTGTCTTACGAACCACATCATAAAAAAAATTCTTCCTTAAATCCAATCTAAATCTACCCTTTCAGTTTAACACCATTACCCCTCATCCTATCACTACAGGCCTTGGTAAAAAAAATCTCTCTCTTCTTTCTTATAAGCCTGATTAAGTATTGAAAGGTGTCTCCAATAAGGGCTCCCCAGAGCCTTCTCTTCCCCGGGCTGAATAATCCCAACTGTCTCATCCTTTCTTCAAAGCTGAGGTTCCAGCCCTCTGACAATTTTCGTGGCCCTCCTCTGGACCTACTCTAACAAGTCTGTGTCTTTCTTTATATATGTCTTTTTAGATATTTTTAAAGCAAGTAACTGTTTTTGCAAGGACTGCATTTCCATACCTTTTTGCTGCAATTATTAAAAGCAGTAAAAGTAAAATTATTAAAATGGTTGAAAGCCTCATCAGTGAACTAGGACCCTACTGTGATATAGCAATATACAAATACTTTTTCAAGAACTGCTAGTACACTACCTGGTTCTGGTTAACTAATCCTAATCGATTGTGAATTTTTAGCAAAGAGAAAGTAGTTAATGTTGTAGGTACTTAGAGGCTGCCATTCAAGGCATCCATATTCTTTTCTCTGGCAGCTTATTTTTAATTTTTGGATATTATTTCCTGAAGGCTGGGTGCAAGGGCCAATCAGGATGGAAAGACAATGCTAAGGGTATAAAATATACTTTTTTAAAAAAAAAATTAAATAGACATTAGGGCAAAACAATGCTCAGAGTGAAAGAGTCATACTCAAGAAAGGGCCAAGTGCAAGGTCTTGCACATGGTTTGGGGAAATCCCAAGCACAAATACAGGCTGGGCAGAGGATGGATTGAGAGCAGCCCTGAGGAAAAAGACTTGGGGGTGTTGGTTGATGAGAAGCTCAACATGACCCAGAAATAAGTGCTCACAGCGCAGAAGGCCAACCACATCCTGGGCTGCATCAAAAGAAGCGTGGCCAGCAGGTTGAGGGAGGTGATTCTGCCCCTCTACTCCGCTCTCGTGCATCCAGCTCTGGAATCCCCAACATAAGAAGGGCATGAACCTGTCGGAGGGAGTCCAGAGGAGGGCCACAAAGACAATCTGGGGGCTGGAGCACCTCTCCTATGAAGACAGGCTGAGAGGGTTGGTGTTGTTCAGCCTGGAGAAGAGAAGGCTCCGGGGAGACCTTATAGAGGTCTTCCAGTACCTAAAGGGGGCCTACAGAAAAGGTGGAGAAGGGATTGTAGTGCTAAGAGAAGGGGTAACAGTTTTAAACTGGATGAGCGTAGATTTTTATTAGGTATTAGGAAGAAATTCTTTACTCTGAGGGTGGTGAGACAATAGAACAGGTTACCCAGAGATGTGGATGCCCTGTCCCTGGAAGTGTCCAAGGCCAGGTTGGATGGGGATTTGAGCAACCTGGTCTAGTGGAAGATGTCCCTGCCCATGGCAGGGTGGGTGGAACTACATGATCTTTAAGGTCCCTTCCAACTCTAACCATCCTATGATTCTATGATAAGAAATTAAATATTTTCATTGTCATCAACAGAAGTTGAAATCTGATTGGTCTTCAGGAGCCATCTTTTTATGGACAACTTGATTAAGGAGGGAGGTTAAGTAGCAATGGAAATTTTATAGCATACCCCCTCCCCCCCAAGAAAAACAACACATCACCCCAGGCCAGGTCATACTCACAAAGAGTTCTAAAGAAATTCAGCTGTGAAATCACAGAATAATTAACAAAAGTACATCCCCTTCTGCTTATTGCAAGCTCTATTACTTTCCAGCAGAGTGAGAAGAGACAAATACCAGACCAAGCTTTGCAAGGGGCTATACAGGCAGTTCAGGGAATTACAAACTAATGAGGCCGATTAACATACCAGAAAATTCATTTGCCTGCTAATTAGCATAAAATATAATAGAAGCTAGAACAGGTGGGCACATGAATAACTGTAACATACTGGGGCAGAGTCAACACCATTTTTATAATTCATGAAACAGATTTAAAGGACACAGTGAGAAAACAGTGTTCCAGTAGGTATAATGCAGCCTGCAGTGAAGGAAAAAAAAAAAAAAAAAAAAAAAACAACCCAAACCCAACCACAGACTTCAAATAAGATCCTTCAGCAACAGTTCTGAGGAACAATTATGGTCGCACAAGATAAGAGGGAAGACCTTTTAGAAATTAACAATGGTTTGGAAGACAGGCATCAACAAGCTGGAACAAATGATTCATTCTCTGAAGGTGGGGAAGTTGCCAGCAGAGGTACCTCAGAAATCAATGACGAGACCAATGATGTTCAATAAACTAATGATTGATCTGGAAAAGTAAAAGAATAGTGAGGTATGACCAAGTCTAACATTGGCTTCATTAGCTGTCCATGGTAATTTTGAGAAAAAACAAACTTGCAACAGGAAGTAGAAGGCCTTGAAGGAGACAGAAAATGGCTTATAAGTGAGGAAAACAGAGGATCTAGGGGTAAAGAGGTAAAGTGAGAGGTAACAGTGAACAGGACAGGAAACGTTCTTAGTCCATCCCCTGCCTCAAGTCTGGGTCAGCTGTAAGATGTTACATCATCCTTGACAGATGTGGTGAGAAAGCCTCCAATGATATAGCTTCTACAGCATTAGGACAGCACATTGTTCAAGTGATTCAGTCTCCTTAATGCTAGGAACTCTAATACCAGACCTTAACCTTTCTTGCTGCAGTCATGCCTATTGCCCACACCTTGAATACAGAGAAGAGATTACTCCCTTGGGCTTTTGCAGAAAGCTTTCACATCTTCAAAGTCTGTTGTCATAATCCCACCTTTGTCATGAAATTAAGTGCTCTAGACTGGTCTTAGTTCTCCAGTGTGTCCTTACCAAGGCTGAGTAGAGCGAAAAGATTGTCAACGTGACTTGCAAACTTCCTTTTGCTTATACTTCTCACTATGAAGTTTGTCCTTGTGTAACAGCAAGACATTGTTGACTCATGTTCAGGTTGTTATCACTATACTCGCAGACTCTTTCTTGAAGGACTGTTGCTTAATCAGTTGTTTCCCATCCCATATTTGTGTAGGTGATTATCACTGCCTTACTGAATATCCCTACTGATTTACAGGTTTTTATTAGAAACCACTTCATCAGTTCACTGAGATAACTTTGAATTCCAACTCTGTCCTCCAGAGGATTTGCACTGCCTCCCAGCTCCACATCAACGCCAAGTTCAGAACACTGGTAAAGTCCTGAATAAACTTTGACCAGAAAGACCCCAAACAAATCTGACTAGGACTGTATATTTCTATTTAGACAATAACCACAAAGAGTTACTCTCTAGATTTAGCTATCAACCAATTTCACTTCCTCCCTTCTGACCTTTTGTGAAGACCATGTTTATCTAAAGAAGAGATGTATTTCCTGCTTCTCTCCTATCCATGTGGATTGTTATCTTATCACAAAAAGACACTGGATTTCTTTGATTTATTTATTTTTATTTGTTTTTACTGCTAAGTCCTCTTGGTTGTTAAACATCTTTTTATCTTCAAGGTGAATGTAGGACAAGTTGTTCCAGAATTTTCCTGGAACTTAAATGAAGGCCTCTTTTTTCCCTCTATAAATATAAACCTTGTATAAGCCTTTTTATAGTTTTTCAGTGCTTCCTTGCTGTGATAACCAGTGTTATGGTTATCCTCCATATCTTAAACATAACTGCTAGTATTTTCAAGTTCTTTAAATATCGCAGGATGATGCTGGTCAGCCCCATCCACCTGAAGACATCTAACTTTTCTAAGAACTCTCTAACTTGTTCTTTCCCATTGTAGTCTTGAATCTTACCTCCTTTTACAATCGGTATTAATTCTGCAGGAAGTTCCTCCAAGCAGTGTTTTCTGCAAAGACTCTTATGCAAAAAGGACTTCACATCCCACTAAGCCTTCTCACCCTCTTCTCATAGTAATTTTACTGCACAGGAGAGAAAGAAACATATTTACTTCATTGGTATTTCTCTTACCAATTACATATACATGGAATGATTTCCTATTACTCCTGATATCTTTTGCCAGGTGCCCCCTGTTCTCAGCATTGGCTTTTTTGAATTTGTCCCTACGTTCCCATTGTGCTGTGTTAGTCCTCCTTCAACATCCAATCTAATTCACGGGTTTGGTGTGTGTATGTACGTGTTAGAGGTCAACAGTCATCTCACCATTTAGCAGAGGCAGCTTTTGATACATTTGCTATCATGTTTTGTCACTGCTGTTTTTTCTGCTTGTGTCCATGCTTCTCTGCATGTAAGTTTACTTCCAAAAAAAAACCCAATCTGTTTTCTTGCTCTTCTCCTTCTTTCCCTTCCTAAGTAGACGCTACCCTTTTGTGGTGGTTCTCATTCAAGCCACTCTCCACTTTCATATTTTTCAAAGAGTAACTTTGTAACTCTTCACTACTTCCATTGTTTTTCTCATTTTCTGATTCAAAAGTTTGTCACAAGTGCAAGAACTGAGGGGACTCAAACTTTTGATCAGTAATTGGTTGAAATTATAGTAGTCAACTCAGGTGACATGTTGGCAAGCTTAACGGGATAGTCAGCATGATTTCCATGACAATCATGCCCCAGAAATGCATTGTAGTTTTCTGAAAGAGTTAAAAAGTCTAATCCAGAGGATACCTCCTCTTACAAGTTTCATCACCTGTGACTCTCAAACTAAGCTCTACCGGGTTAAAAATGAAGGTCCTCTCAAGGATATCAAGGATTAGTTATTAGTTAGGGGATATAAAATTAACAGCAAGAATAAATAGTCAGTTTTCACATTTGAGGAAGGTTACCAATGATGGTCATCTCTGCTAAAGCTTATGCTCCTCAACATATTCATGAATGAGGTAGCTAAGTTTTCTGGTTATTCAAAATTACTCACTTCACTTGCAAGCTGACTGTGAAGAGCTGCAGGAGATATCGTGTTTCTAAGTGAACAGGTAATAACACGCCAAATGAAATCCACTGTCAATAAATACAAAGCAAAGAACAGGAGAGGGAAATAACCACACAATGTAGACACAACAATGTGTTCCAAATTAGCTATTACCCCTTACAAAGAGAGCTTTCACTCATCCTACAAAACATCATCCTCATGCTCAGCAGCAGACTAAAAAAGCAAATGGACCACTGGGGACTAATAGGAAAGGAAAAATGAACAAAACAGACAGCATCATTACCTAAGTCTGTTACATGGTGTACAGTTCACTTTACCTCATTCTCCTCAAAACATAAAGATAACAATTATTCACAACGCCTTATAACCCATATGGGGTGACACCCCATGGGGCCACCATATTTAATTATCAATAAGGAGATTTAAAGCATCTGAAAATTAAGGTCTGTTTATGTATGTTCCATAATTTAATTATGGAACTAACTCCACATTTCATTAAAGAAGTCGCCATCAAAGACAATTAGATGCAACAATACACAACAACGTTTGGCTCGAGAAATCTTTAGTCTCGAATGCCACCTGAAGGGATTTTACACATCACTTTTCTAATATTCTTTCCCTCCTCATCCACCATTGGCCACTCTTAGGGTACAAAAATAAGTAGAAGTTAGTCTGATGCAGTGCAGCTGCCTTTAAGTAACTGAAAATACATGCTATTAGCCTGTTCCTAATTTCAGTGACATAGATGGGCAGTATAGCACATTTTACTTCGCAGGCAAAATAGGAGAGTCTATTCAGGATTTTTTCATTATTAGTGCACCACGACTGAGCTTCTCATAGAAATTAAGTTCTTGCTCCAGAAAAAGAAAAAAAAAGAAAAAAAAAGGGAGACACAAAGAGGGGATGGGTATGAAATCAGTGATTTGGGCATGAAGGAAGGAGTGGAAATGTAAGACTGCGAAAGCTGAGATTTGGGCCAGTATCACAAAAGGGATGAAGAAAACAGAAGTCAAGGCTGTCTCACGCATAGTTATCCTAATCTGATGCCAGCAAAAAATTAACCTGGTGGGATGAGAGCGGCAAGGACAGGAGATGAAGCTTGTGAGATGAGGACAGAAGGAAGACAAGAAAGGAGGGTGGATACATGTGATGGGTGAGAGTCACGGCTGAGTGGCAGGGGAGCCATTACAGCTAGTACTGTACACACATAATAAGATAAATCTATTGCTAGCTTACTACGTTTATACAAATTTTACAGAAACATGAGGCTCCCAGTGGATGAAAAAGTGTTACATTGCCATCTAGAGCAGAAAAAAGGAAAATATAGGAAAATTCTAGGTGAACACAGCTGCTTTGGAATAAAAAAAAAGAAAAAAAACTAAAATAGTAAAACCAGAGAAGCGTTCAGAACCTCTTCAATCCGGAAATCCTCAGGAGCCGTAAGGATACATTTCGTCAAACCCTCACATGAAGGGAAACCCCCAGTCAGTACAAGGTAGGACCAGAGCTTTGGCACCATGTGGCCTGCAGATGAGCCTCAAATTAATAGGTTAGAAAGAAAAATAGCCACAGGAAGAAAATACTTGATTTGACAAGACAAATCCCACCAGTGGCCTTGTCTGGTATCCTCTTTCTAAAAGGGCCAGATGCTTCATAAGAAGGCCCAAGAAACTTTGCAAAGAAAAACTGTCCATTGAGGTTTTTTTCTTGTTTCTCTTTTAAACTAACTCAAATAAATCAATTTTGGTTCTTACACAGCAGAATAAAAGTTTATTCTATTTCTAAATCAAATTTCATACCTCTGGTATAACTATGTGCATTCTCTCTGCAGCAATATAAATACAGTTCAGTAAGTGCTCATTATTAGCAAAAACAAAGAAGTATACTTTCTCTCTAAAACAGTTATAAGTCAAGATCTTAAAGAAATGGATAAGGAAAATATTTCAAGGTATTCTTCACAAATTCAACAGTTTTATAAATAAAATGAACTTCCCAACTTGTAAAATTAAAAGGATGTTTAAAATCCAAGCTAGATGAGTGTGTGAATATTCAAACAGCTAAATTGTCCCCTGAATTGCACTACTACTGGCCGATGCCTTATATCTGTGGTAGAAATGTGACTGTTAGAATGAAAAGCAGCAAGTTCGTAAGCAATGGGTGGCAGGAGGGAGACGAAGGCACCCTGGCTGCTGCAGGGAAGCAGTGCTGCCCCGCTAGAGTCCTTTCCTTGCACCCTCCCCACCACACACAGCAGGAGAAGAGTGCCACCATCTCTGCACCGCACCATCTCCGCCTCTGCCCCCACAGCCAGCACCGAAACCACCTTCCCCAGTGCCAGCACCGCAAATATTCACACCATCCAACCCCACAGATAGCGACTGCCACCATCTGCCACCGCAGGAGCCAGGGTTCCCCGTGTCCCAGGCTCGCCTACAGCAGGTGTGGTGGAACAGGCAGCAGCTTCCACCGTGCCGCAAAGCACGGCAATGCCTTCAGGTTTTTTAAGCATCAATATCCATGTAAGCCCATAAAACAGTCAGTTTACAGTCTGACAGGTCACCCGGTAGGTAGCTTCCAACTGTTATACTGTCTTCCCTGCACAACCTCCACAAATCTGGTAAGTCACAACAGCCAGATCTGTTTGCTTAGGACTGAGCTAGAGCAAAATTGAATTACCTCTTGTTATTAGAGAAATTTGTCCCAGAGGAAGGTGTTGAAACCGCTGAAGCAAGAAAGTGAGAGAGCATTTTATGGCTCACTGCGTTATGAATGGTCTATGAATACACAGACAAAGTAGTCTCCAAAGCTACCAGACTCCAGCTATGGACTCCATGTTTGATTAAAAGATTATAAATGGTCAGACACATACTCCTGTTCTGTTCTCCAACAGTTTATGACTCCTTTCCATTTTACAGTACTCAGTGGCAAAGCTTGCCTAGTCCAGGCATGCACTGAGACTCCGATTGTTTACCTTAGTTGATTCAAGCTGACATGTTTAAAAATTATTATATCCATTTGTTCTGCTAGATATTTTGTCTCCCTTGCTTATACTTCTTAATTTCTCTCTTCTCCTGTTATTGGTCTTATGACTAAAGGCTTTAATTTATTCACCATGCAATGCTTTTACACACATTTTCTGTCATTCATTACACATTGTCTCCATTGTCTCCCAGTATCTCTAGGGTGTAGTAAGAAGAATCGAGAATATAAAAAGTTACACTATATATTACCTCATATGTCTGCCTTAGACTTTAGCTATTGAACTTCTACACACTTTAATAGAGCAGACTTTTCCCTACTGAAATTATTCAATCATGAAAGTTTAATAGTAGGTGTGAGCCCACACAGTATCAAAGTGCAAAATCAGGAATGTTAGCAGACACGGGAAAATGTAATCAAGACACATCTCAGTACCTTACTAAATCTGAGGGGAAAATGATCACAATAAGCAAGATAATCCCTGCCTTCTTTTTATATCCTTCTCTGCCGTCATTTTCTATCCTCTGTCTTCCTGCTCCAAGCTTGATTTTTGTTCACACTTTCATATGCCGGGGTTTTTTTAGCACAATCCTTACACACGTATACTTCAATTTTGAGAGAGAAATTACATCCAAATCAATACATCACTTAATAATTAAAAGTTCACACTGACATGTCCCTACTTCTGGGCATACAAGAACATCCATTATACATATGAATGAGAAAAGACAGTGAAAACCTTTCTGCCTAAAAAGTCTCAGATTTCACGTCAGGATCTCAGTGGATTTTGACTCCTTTTTAATCCATTTCAATTACTTTTAAGCAACATTCCCTACAGTTGCTTAAGTTACTGCATATTCAGATGCCATCTTAACAACTATCTCTGGTGGATTTTGCTACCATGACTAGAAGATTCAAAGCATGGCCTTCCCCACCAAAACCAATGCCTCCACATACTTGCTTTTGAAACGAAAGCCCAGAGGGAGACCCTGCTATCCCAATTTTATACCTGAAGAAGATTTCCCTGTTGCACTAGGGGAACAGCCAGCAGGTATCCTCTGCAGACATCTTCTAATGGAATCACTTAAAGGAGACTTAGCTTGTTGAGATTCAATATTTAAGTCTGAAATAAAAAGAACATACAAAATCTTACTAAACCTAAAGGAATTGCTATAGTAGTAAGGAAGCAACAAGTAAAAACCAACAGAGCTGAACTCTGAAAGCAGATCCTCTGATTGCATTTTTTCTGTGACAAGTGCTGATAAAATTATGTCTTCAGATCAATTTTGCATTAACAGACATCGCCTGGTCTGTAAGGAATACCTGCAGCTCTCCTTCCTCACCTGTCTCTTGCAATTTCACAATAATATCAGAAAGCAAATGTTTTAAGAGGATTTGGAAAGCAGTGTAAGGCTAATTAAACCAACTTATTCTCTGAAGCTAAGATTAAAATAGAATCTTTCTTGTACCCTTAAGGACAAATTAGGAACAAGGGCATCAAAAAAGAATCTACAGACATGCTACAGTCAGAAAAATAAAAAATGCAAGCAGTACATTAAAAAACATAGACATATATATCAAATGAAAGGTCTGCTGATGTTGGGAAAAGGCACTCAAAAGAGATAGTACCTTGCTGACCTTTACCCAAGTGCCACTGTTATGAACTGCTGAGATTTTTTTGGAAACAACCAAAAGTCTGACAGCTGAGAGTAGCTCCTCTGCATCTCCTTCCCAAGCTCTGGCACTAGAGAACTGCATTAGAAAAAGAGCTTACCTCCTTCAAAATGTAAATGTGCTTTTCTGCCTAAGAGACCACCTAGTTATTGTGATGATTACTTCTGGCTAACCTGCAAGTTGTAAGCTTCTGAAGGCTAATTAGAAAGCATCTCATAACCACAACTGTCATAATGAGTCACACCCACTACCTCTTTCTTACTGCTTCAGTCAGTGCTCAGCTTCAGAAACTATCCTTTCAGAAAAGCATAACCAAACACCTTCAGTCTATATTCATATCGCTACATCTATACAAATGCACTCTGAAACCTTAGTAGCGCTCATTACAATTTTTTTATAAGCCTGAGAATTTTTTACATAGAGCTCTGAATTAAAATCTTCTTTCCACAATAATTCTTCTGCACCTTCTGTCACAACACTCTACAGAATTTGTTTAGGTCTTTTCTGTTTTCCAAAAAATGGAAGGGAATATGGCTCATTGGAAACTAAAATTGCCAGGTTAAGTACCACCTTCTATTTTTATGGTTTGCATTCATGTAATGGGAATGAGATTTATGTCCCTAACCTTGAAATATTCTGAACCAATTATTTACTTAATATTTATGTTAAATTATCTATGATTGCAGCAGCAACTATGAAAGCAACCAGAAAAAATTCTGCAGGTGGCCTGTAAAGCTAATTTTGAAGTTAGCTGTACTAAGCTCATGCAGTGGTCTTACAGAATATTAATATAGTGTTATAAACTACAGTACCCTCAGGGTGTTCACCTGCCATGGAATTTAATTTACTTCATATCTCATCTAATAGACTGAATCTCATCTATTAGGTAAATATAATGTGAATACGTTTCCTTGTTTCTCTAAGGAGTTTATTGGTAAAAACCTGGAGAGGCATTCCCACAGAATCTTCTACTGCTATAATTAGCTTGAAATTGAGCTAATGTGCCCTTTTCTGTATTAAGCAATACAGTCTAGGTACAAAATAGCACCGTACTCAGAGCCGATGTGGCAGCTGCATTGCTCACGCAACACATTCATGTTTATTCTTTGCATTGCAGGGAGGAAAAACTACAGCAGCCTCAGGGGATTTCAGCCAGAGGCCGTGTCTCCACCATGCTGAGTGCTGTGCCAGCCGCGAGCAGCCCTTCCCAGGGACAGCCTTGTGCTCTGCCCTTGGTAGCTGAAGTGGCACATTCTTCTGTCTAAGCAGATAGACCTCAGTTTTGTAGGATTATGTGAATGGTTAAGTTGGCTGAAAACAAATCCGGTATTTTCTGCAGCCGGCATCTCGGCAGAACTTCGACAGTGGTGGTGGAAAAGGGTTTGGCTATCCTTCGTCTCCGTGCGCTTCTTGCCATGCCCAGTGCCTGGCTGTGGCAGTGCCATGCAGGTGGCATTTGTTCCCAGTGCATCCAAAGCATCCTGAAACAGCAGCTTACGCAGTAAAGGCATTTTCTAGGGCAAAGACTAGAGGGCACCTGGCGTAGAGAGGAACATACTTTCTGATTAGCTCTCCCTGTACTAAAAAGTGTCCTGGTAAGAGCAAGGCCATTGCAGCTTCTGCTCCTGATTTGTTTTTACGTGTATTCTTCTACATATGACCTACTGCTACGTAGTATTGTATGTATTTGGTTTATTCTCTGCAGCCTGTTATGGTTGCTTAACACCAAGGCCACTCCTACACTTAGTTCCTTCATGCTGCTCCATCCATCAGGATGGACAGACTCCTACACACTTTTTCAAGACTCACAAGAGAATATAACCTCCCAGATATCCCAGAACAAGCCCATTTACCCACGGCCTCCATTTCTGTGCC
Source organism: Vanellus vanellus (assembly GCF_965231255.1). NCBI lineage: Eukaryota > Metazoa > Chordata > Aves > Charadriiformes > Charadriidae > Vanellus > Vanellus vanellus. The sequence continues at coordinate 87,093,226 of NC_138907.1, forward strand.
TGAAGTGTTGTCAGCATAACTCCCAGGGATAGGTCCTCCGGAAAAGCTAGTAGGGGCAGGGAATTTAGGCACCTGAAATGGTGAGTGTACTCATTCTGTGTATGTCATTTATGATTCAACTTAGTTGTTATGTCAGACAGGGGAAAAAGACATGCAGGACGCATAAAAGCAGAAAAATGCATCGCAAAAACAGCTTTAGAGAGGGAGAATGAGAAAAAGATAGAACCCATGGGCAACTTAAAAAGTAGATGTTCTAGTTCACTGAATCAAATATGACATTATAGTGCAGAGGAAATTGAATTCATCTGTACTCGATAAGGGTGGCTTCATTATTCACTTGTGTCTTTGCTTAGTTGTGACACTCATGACTGATGAGACCATCCCCATCTCATGAAGATAAATTCAATATCCGTAGTATCATTCTAATATATTCTCTATATATAGAGAATGCATTTAATGGATGGTGGTGGGATAATATTTTTATCTTCACTGGCTCATGAAAGGAAGGAGCACAATTTCCCAGAGCTGACACTTGAGTGATTCTATATGGACCCCTTTTCACAACTGCTATGTTGAGGGTGAAAGTGTCAGTATGGGGACATGGGAGAGGGTAGCACAGAGGTTAACTTCACTGACTTATCATCCAAGATCCGAATCCAGAATTGGATCAAAATGGAGAAGAGTTTTGGTCTATGTATTCTATTCCTGATTAGATACTCGCCTGTGTATGAGCACACCACCACCATAACATAGTCAATATGAGGAAGCACCAATGAAATGTGCTGACATTAATCTAGTACTGCTCAGAGCTGTAACTTTCCTCCTCTTCCTCCATTCTCGTTCAGTTTTCCAAGCCAGTGAAGCATTTCTCCTTGATGAGGTCTCTGGCTCACGTCTCCTCCCTCCTTCAGTAGCATCATATATTCATGCACACCTCTAGCAGACTACTTTAAAAATGTGGAAATCTTGGAAGCTGTTCAGCAGAAGTGATCCCAGAAGAGACATGATTAATAAGTAAAGCATATAGGAGGAGGTCAAAGGTAGCTATCATAAATTTAATTTATTATGCATCTGTAATTTATCACAACTCCATACAGAGTCTTCACATGCCTCTTCATAAGAGTTTATTCCTGATAGATCCAGAGGGGGAGAGGGAAAGCACAGGCTAGCACAGGTTTTTAAAGTGCCATCTCCGTGCGTGCTGAAGCAAAGACACATCCACATGTACACACTAGTTCAAAGCACTGGTACAGCTGGCCGCACCAAAGCGTAGAAATTTCCATTGGGAAAGTTCCATCCATTAATTCAATATTCATACTCTCACAACAAGACAAGTGGGAGATTTTCTTGATAGGTAAAAGAAACATTGGAGAAGAAAATTCTGGAATAAGCTGCACATACAGAATTTTCTTTTAAATCCCATCATTTGGCAGCTGACATACATCCACTGCATAAGGATTTACATAACTTCCTGTGGGCAACTTTTGCAGTGTAACTGGGCAACACCAGTATTCCTCAGTTTGTCAGGGTCTTCATCACAGCCACTTTGAGAGTTTCATAATGCAACAATTAAAATGTGCTTCAGACTGAATCTTGGCACACAAATGCACGAGGAAGCCAAAGCAAGAAATAGTTACTTTAATTTCTAGAAAATTATTACATACTGCCTCTGTTCTGGAGTATGATAACTTGCTTTGATTTTCATATGCATAAATTATTAATGGAATTTTCTTCTTGTTTGGTCTAAATCTGTAATTATATAAAGCAGACATTTTCTGTTATCATCTACATAACAGCATTAATTTGTTAAGCATACAGCAACACTCCTCCACCAGATGATTAGTAGCAAAGAGATGTTACGCAAATAAATACCAGTTGTATAACCAACTGAAATGCAAATTTTAAACTAGGTCTAAGGTGTTCAAAAGATAACAAGGAAATTGAATGGGGAAAAAATGACAAAGCAAAACAAAAGAAGCCCACAAAACAAATCCTTTCATTTTATTATTTATTTTACACGGTTTGATAGAAGTGTAGTAAGAGTCTAGCCATTTTTTTTATGTACAAACTGCCACTTACATGATCCTCCCAACTACCTTTCATTGCTGTGTGTCCTGATTCACTGAAATAAATCTGTACACTATTTCCAGATTCCAGGAGGAATGTAGAAAAAACCATTTTTATAACTAGCCCTAGAAACACAAGAAATTGCATATGTACATGTATGTATTTATGAGTCATGTTTAGATTCACTGGAAGGCTAAACTTAAAGAACTAGGTCCTTTCTTAATTCAGTGGACCCAGGCCAATTTACACCAGTTAAAGAATTGTCCCAGTAACTCACTGTGACATTGCTACTTGGCTTTAACAAAGTTTTACATACGTATTTTTTCCCTCTGATTTTCAATGTAGAATTTAATTTATATAAGGTCTGAAATATTATCAGGTAAACTCATTTCAAATGGAAGTATCACTTTCCAAGTGATCAAACTGTCCATCTAGTTCACTCCCCATAAAGCCTTTATTCAGACATGTTTAATATTGACGTTATACATTTTATTAAAGATTTTCAAGATACCGTGGAAGTTTGAAACCTTATACACAAGAATTTTTGACAGTATATTATAAAAAAAAAAAAAAAAAAGGGAAGCAAAATGAAGTGGTTTCTTTCTTTCTCCACATATATTGGAGACTTTTCCTACTGTACTGAATAGACTTTCTGCTGCAGTTGAGATAAGAAAAATGCTTAAACTAAAACCCAAATAAATTCTGATCATAAAAGAGAAAGGTATGGTTAGGGCACAGAAAAATCAGAGATAAAAAGTTTGTCTCGTTTGTGGCATTTTGATCAGATTCTTCTGTATTTTCTCATCAAAAATGCGTCCACTGAATAGCAGAGGAAACATCAGCCTTCCCTCCCCACAGTGTGCATCTCAAGCTCAACAGCACTCCATACACGTTCATTCCCTGAGCGCTCCACTGGTAACACAATTGCAGCAATTACGGCATGAGCATGTTCTATGAAACGGATACTAGTTCATTAATTAGAAGATGAACGTAATTGATTATTTCAACAGCAAGGCTAAACACAAGGGTGATCTGTAGGGGGAGATCTGTCCAAGATGTGCCCTTGACTTAGTTGCTTTTCCCAGGGGGTGGCTTTAAAGGAGCACAGCCTAACAAGGTAATAATTACAGACTACTATTAGTAATAGTTAAGCCATTCATGACCTGTTCCCCTTCGCAAATTGTTCCAGAACTGAAGTGTATTTCAGAGGATGTATTTGCCATTTACAACCATCAGCCAGACAGACAATTGGAACATGGAGGCCCTGGGCCACCTCTTCTGATGATGTTCCGGTCAGATAATGTTCAGATTCAATCTCACCTTTGCTGTTGACATGTCACGGTGGCTTGATAAGAGCATGCTATCATTTCTCCCCTGCTGTGGCAATGAAATCCTTTGAGCACAGGAAGACCGAGCAGTAAGAGTGAGATATCCCTGTTCACACTACCTTCCTTATCTTTGTCACTGAGCACGTGGCTTACCAAGAAGACGTGTTGCAGATGAAAATCCCCTCGCACAGCATATTAACACAGATACACAAATGAAGCCCCTGTGTCTTGGCATGCAGACTCTAAGCACGTGTTCTCAAACAGCATTCTGCATTAACTGACAAACCCTTAATTAGAATCACTAGAGGCCAAATTACAGCAATGACCTAAATCAGTCCATTCATGTCTTAAAAAAATGAAGCACTTTTCATGGAACCCTCAGGCCTGCACTACCAAACCAGAGCAACCACGTCCTTCTTTCCCTCTCACCTTGTCACAGGCAGATTTAAGGGTTATTGCATCTGGCTCGATTCAAACATTGTACTCAGTCCAGCTCGTGGTTGACCACATATGGGTGTACTAGAGGAGGGGGAAAACCGAGAAGCTTTTCCTTACCTCATTGCATTCCTAGTAATCACTTACCCTTGGCAGTTATCAGCTCTTGGCAGCCCTCCGTGTTCCCTGAGCACAGAAACAGGTCCAATCTTGTGCTGGCAGCAGAGGCACCAACACCACCACGGAGGGCAAGGGCAATGACAGAGTCTCTTGCCACCTCTCACCTGGTAAAAAGGTGCCAGTTCTCACATGGGAAAGAGTCTATACCACGTCTTTTCAAATAATGGTGCTCCCTTTCATGGTTACCGAATAATGAATCAGTGAGAGTTCATCCAGAAACTCACCGAGAGGGCTGGGGTCTGAAGTTACCAGGTAAACCCTGGGCTGATGTAAACCAGAATGAGGGCACTGGTCTCCGTAAAGATACGCTGATGGACACGTACTGAGGATACTCTCTGTAACCTTGCCTGAAATGATTAAATCAACCCAGATTCTTTGATATGGACGCTGTAGACAATAACAATATTAGTCTCAATAAAATAATACTGAGGGTAGAAGTCCTTTTCAGTTTCTTTATTTGATTAAAGCGATTCTGGCTCAGTGTCTCCTGCATATTATCCCATGATGTAATTGAATAAGGAGATTGAAACAGAAAGCTGCTTCTAAGTAAGGGAATACTTCACTGGGGGTTTTGTTCTTATATAGTACAGTTTAACAATTCCTTCCATTCACTGTTCGCAGATGCCTGAGAAACCTGAACGCGTCCACCCTGCCTGGATGTGGCTGTACTCCATGGCCCATCATGTTTGGAAGCACTCGCGTTTGTAATGGATAAGAATCCAAACTGGTAAAAGTAACCATTTCGGTCAAGTCCTCCTCTTCCTCAGGTACACACATGAACTCCAGGATATTTGTAAGCGTGAGCAGAAAAAATCCTTATGTCTTTTTATTTTATTGTGTCAAGAAGTCAGGGAAAGACACTCGACAACTTGTGTGCTGCTCACTGCTAAACTCTAAATGCCACTGGTGGGTTTCTTTCTTTCCTGTATCATCTTCTGTTTTTTTCAGGACAACTTATGATAGTACTACAAAAAAGCAGAACTTTCCCAGTTTTAAACATCATCCTGTTGAATTAGATTATTATTAAAAGTTTATTAAATAATATGACAGCATATATGAGTATTAAGAATTGAAAATTAAACACTATGAATTAAATCCCTGCTGCAAGTGAAGCCAGTAAGAATAGGGTCAGCTCAAATGCACCTAAGGGAAGCAGTGATTTGATCTGCTGATCGAATGAATGCAGATGTTCAAAGATATGGTCTTCATTAAGCCACTCCTTTAGTCCACAATGAAATCTAACTTAAAAAGCAGACAACGCTGAAGAGACAGTTTTTCTTCTTTTAAGAAAGCTATGTTATTTATATATCACAAAGATAAAAAGCGACTTGCAGTTGCTATTTCTTTTTTTAACTAGTACTTCTAAATTTCTAGTTTCCAAAGAGTCTTGCAAATCCACTCAGCAAAGCTGGTTACATTTGTCATATGCTACGGGTGATAGTTATAATCCTATAATTTGCAATGCAATAATGAGAGGTTTAATTTTCCATTTCTTCCCTCTGTGAGATCGTGTCTGGTGTCTGGCTTTGAATTCTCATTTACGTTCGCATGAGTACACAAGCCTAATCTGCATCATTGTGAAGTCAATACCTGCTCTGACTTCTTTTTCATTGTTAAAAAGCAAAGCCTGACCTGTAATGCAAAGACATAAGCAAAAGTTTATCCCACCAGGAGTCTCTCTGTTCTTTACATCAAATCTCCTCTGATATGAGGACTCATCGAAGGAGCTGTTAAGAGCTGTATCAGTTTGTAAAACATTGCCTTCCTTTCTTCTTTGGGACTTCCTGTGAAAGGTTAACAATAATTTTAAATACTGTAAGCCAGCACATTTGCAAACTCGCTCCAATAGCATGCATTTTTCCTGAGACACAGAGAATCCCTATCAAATCTGAGACTGATTCACGAGGGACTTAACACAGAGAGAAGTCAGAGCAGTTCCTCCCCACTGCCAGGGACTGCTGGGACACGAGAGCTGGATGATTTCCACCACCAAGGGAGAAGAGGGGGAGGCAAGGCAAAGGGCCAGGAAAACAGTCTTTGTTCTTCTCACACAGAGAAGATAGTACGGAGGATTGCTATTCTCTTGTCTCACTATGGAGCCTTTGCATCTTCCAGCTACCCAGAAAGACAGCTTTCTTTTTTTCCCCTCGCTTCTTTCTTAGTGAGTGTGGAGGTAGGGTTGGGAAGAGCTGAGAACAGAGAGCAGCAGCTTATTGTTCGAGTATTTCCTGTCCAGAACAAGCTGAAAACCTCAAAAGTAAAACACAAAACACATTTACCCATCTCTCTTTTTATTGTGCTGAGAAATGGTTGTTAGTGTTTTATAAGACAGAGTAAAATGCAATGGCTTAACTTTAATGCTTGGAACCCCTGTGAGTACACGAGCCAAGTAGGGCTGTTTATATTTGCACATCCTTGTGCGTGAATACAGCTGCAAAACTGTGCATTAGGATGGTGGAAAGAATAGACCAAAATAATTTTTTTTGCATTGAAAATGGTTGCACATGAGGGAAGGAGGGTTCTTAAAATACCATTTTCCAACAATAAGGTCTTATTTCTACATATAATTTTGATTTCTTTCAGGGGAAAAGAGACCTCAAAGATGAAAACAAAGAGAAAGAAAAACTAGTTTAGCTAAAGGTTGAAGAGTTTTGCAGGGAAATATGAACATATGTCATTCAGCTGAAGCAAAATTTACGGTGAGGGTGACAGAGCACTGGCACAGGCTGCCCAGGGAGGTTGTGGAGTCCCCTTCCCTGGAGATTTTCAAGACCCGCCTGGATGCAGTCCTGAGTAATGTGCTCTAGGCAATCCTGCTTTAGCAGGGGAGTTGGACTACATGATCTCTAGAGGTCCCTTCCAACTCTGAAAATTCTGTGATTCTGTGATTCTGTGAAGACATCTCAGCAGTCCTATAAGGAAATGCTTCACTTCTGTTCAGCTCAATATTCAATCTGATCCTTGTAAGCTGTCACAACACTTCATAAGAATTATATTTTAGGATCCACACACCCCCATTGTCCCAAAGGAACCCAATTCCTCTGAACTGCTTTCCAACAACAATTCCCATTTTGTACAGCAACAAGTCCCTGAAGTAAAGTACGGGTGGGGAAAGCTGACCCATTGAGGACAGTGGGGTATGAGTTATTTGTGCTTTAAATGATGAGAAAACCACAGTGGTGCCCTAGTAAACTACAGTTAAAAAAAAATACAAAATTTAAAACTACACTTTTAACATCAAATTGTCCCAAGATGAAACCTCTTGGTTTCGTTAGATAATCTGAGACATTGTAAAACACATTGGAAGAAGTTGAAATAAATATTTTGCTTTCTCTTTTCAGTCAAGAATTTTCACATTTTCAAAGGAAAAATAGAATTTTCAAATAAAGTAATGACACATTTTGATAAGCCCAGCATACAATTGTGAAATCACATTCTGGGCCATTCAAGTAACACTTTATACTCAGGCCATAAAAAGTCCATCCTCAAGTTCAGGCCTAATGTGGCCTAAACTGCCAACTCCTGAATGCCATACATCAGCACTTCACATAAGGTCCCTGGGATGCTCTGGTCCTCCTTCAGCTCAGTGCAGGACAATGCAGAAAAGACCTTTCTCTTTAAATCCTTTACTATGCCCTTGCTCATATAAAATCTCCAGGGTTTTCACTTTACCCAGAGAAGGATTTTCAAGGAAGTCCAGAGAATTTTGGAATCATAGAATGGTTAGAGTTGGAAGGCACCTTAAAGATCATCTAGTCCCAACCCCCCTGCCATGGACAGGGACATCTTCCACTAGATCAGCTTGCTCAAAGCCCCATCCAGCCTGGCCTTGATCTGTAGTTGAGAAAAACCAAACACCCTTTTAGGTATGCATACATGCGTACCAACTGCAATAATAAAACCAAAGACTTCTATTCTACTTCATAATTTCCCAGATCTACATAAGCTTTATCTGAGTAGATTTCAGTGCCTATTACTCCAAGGTAGAAAGGTAAATATATTTATGCTATTTTATATATGAGATTTCTTCTGATTTGTCAAAGCCACAGAATCCACAAAGCAAATTGTTCAATTCTTGTTTTCCTTTTCATCATATCTAATCCCATAGCTCTTCCCGAGGTGGTTTTGGTATGCTTGGGTAAAACCAAGCACAAGTAAAGTAAAACACAGTTTTCCTGAGCAGTAATAGATACCTATTTATTCTGGAACAGCCCCATGCATTATTAAAACCATACTGCTATCATAATTAGATTTTTAAAAAAAAAAAAGACACAGACTCATGATTGTAATTATGTTTATCTTTACGTAATATCGTGTTATCAGTACAACCTCCTGCCCTGCCATGAAGTTGCTTGGTCCCTGAAAATTTACCGACAGGCGCTAGTGAGGGATGCACGCACTGACAAAGTTACTCATCTGCGCTCCAGCCCCCACACCCTCCTTGGAGTTTTTCATTATTTCTGTAACGCTTTGTTTGCTATTAGGATTACGTGATTTATTTGTTCAGATTGGGAAGTCTCTTCTTGATGGTCTGCTGTGTTCGGTAAACAGCTCCCAACAACAAACAAGGATTTAAATAATCACTGTGTAATCAGTAGGCACCAGCACATCGTATCTCATCTCTTCAAATCCAGGTAGCTGTCTGTCAAATCACAATGTTTATCACACTAAAAGTTAGATGCTTAGCTGCACCAGAACCATCCCACCCACTTTTTAAGGAGTTTCAGTGAATTTACTAGAAAAGGGTAGTGGACTTTCTGGTTTTGCATGGATTCTGCTGCAACACATCAGGTTTTTCTTGGACTTAGCGTGAAAGTCCTAAGTGGCACCAGGAGTAATGAGGCCAGAATACAGAGCAGCATTGACTGGCTATCCCACAGCACGTTTTGTGCCTTGGAGGCAATATTAGACTAATCAAGTAATAACCCAACAACATTCCGCCCCAATTAAACACCTTTCTGACAGCTGCAGCAAGTATCATTTCGGCTTGGCAGGTACACGCTTACTTGTTACAAATATATATGTGTGTAAAATAGCTGGTCCTAATTAAATTTTAACAGGAGGCAATAACTGCTTCAAAACTAGGCAAAATAATCATATTAGGCAGATAATTCAGAAATCTAAAATAACCTCCTTTTATATTATTAAATCAGCTTCCAATTTAGTTTTATAGGCTGACTATTTTCCAACACCTAATATATTAACCTAAACACTTACATTTTTGAACCCCTAAAGCACAACCAAGCATTTGCATTTACGTTTAGGCAAATACTGATTAACTTTATTAAAAAAGACGGGAATATTAACACGGGTCTGGAGGTTGTGTTATAACTTGGTTGCCACTGTGTCTTGTGGCCACAGATGCCCAGAACCTCTCAAAGAGTGCAGACGATAATGAAAACAACCTCTGAGCTACAAGGTGTTGTACGCACATGTCGGCGAGCGAATCCAAACAGTAGCGGGGACGCAGGCTTCTTATGCACTATTTGCCAAGTTCTTTAATATGAAAAGATCCTTGGTTCAAAATCAATAAAGGGGAGGTGAAGAGTAGGTAGAAGGGAAACATGTTAGATGAGATAAAGGAAAGCTTGATTATCGATAAAGAAAAAATGGGCACTTAAAGTGATCACTCTAGAGTATAGAAAGTGATTTTTAAATTACTTATCTGATTAGAGGGAGCTAATCTGTCAAGTAGAAACAAATTCACATAAATATTCCATAAATTAAATATTCTCGTGTCACTGAAGCTGCTTTTGATTGTTGTTGGCTGTTTTTTTTCCTCAGAAGGAGACAGGTTATTACATTGATTTCAGTCTCCAGAATGCATTCTGTAATTATGCAGTTTTAATTGTCTGGCATTTTTATTTGTACGAATTTCAAAGCCAGGTATTGACATGAGTTAGAAAGAAAATCCGACCTCAGATCTGAAAAAGAATCAGATACAGTCCGGTTCAGAAGTGTACTAAAATACAAGTTGAAACATGTGCTGAAGTCCATCCGTACTCAGTAAAGTGTGTAACCTACGTTTAATCTTACCTCTAATGGGACTTGAACAAGTGCAAAGCAGCACAAGGACCTACACCTCTATTCTTGTAGCTGTTGAAGGTGTGCACTTTGCCTTACAGACACATGCAAGAAGAAAGAGGCAGGGATCTCAGCTTATTAACATTTCAAGAATTTATTGCTCAGCTGCCGTTTGCTTTCTCTGACAACCAAGTGTTATGCAGGGCACTTTTGCCAGCTGCGATCTGATTAGGTATCACCTTTTCCATAACACTGCCAGGCCAGTCAAACTGTGGCATACAGAGAGTTTAACCTTTTGTAGATCTCATAATAAACAACTCCAAGTTTCAGGAGAAAATCCGTGATAGAGAGAGGCTGACTACAGCTTGTAAATCAAAGCGCTCAGATAAGATGTGAGAGCCAGACCTCTCCGAGCTGATCACGCTGACAGTTGAGCTTTAAATTCTTGCTTTATAAATCACTTCCTTACCAACCAGCTGCAAAATCAGGATTTGAAAGCTAAAGGGGGGGGGGGGGGGGGGGGGGGGGGGGGAAGACAAGGCTTTATTTTGGATTTATTGGTATGATTTGTAAATCTGTTGTAGGACTTACAGATCTGATTTAAGATTTGTTAATCCCGTTTAGGATATGGAAATTTTTTCTCTGACTTACCACGTACTGAAATACTTTAGTAAAAACCAAAATAAAATCACTGTTTAAAAGGATAGTGTATAAATCAAGAGCTTGCAGTTAAGATTTGCTGGCAGGTTCTATAAATTGCGCAGTGCGTTTATAACTCAGCCTCTTACAAGGGCAGATTTATAAATCCAACTTGTGAATTGTCAGACAACTATTATGGCCTCAATTCTAATCTGAGAAACAACAGATGTGCTTCGCCGTGCTTGAAAACCCCGTCCTTTTTTCTTCATCACCCGCCTCTCCTGCAGCCGTCTCACTTGCACCGAGGGGGAGCGAAGCGCCATCGCCAGGGAAAGGAGGGAGGGAAGAGCCCTCGGGTATCACGCTCACCCTGCAAACAAATAGCCAAGCAGGGATGAAAGGATTTGGGCGAGGAAAGACAGGACGTGAAGTGTCGGTTACAGTCAGCCCCCCTGTTACAGGGCCTTCTGGAGCAGCCCGAGTCAAAGGCTATCTACTGCAATTTTAGCTGGTGCCTAAGGGAGAAAAAAGAGAGCAGGTAGCCCTAACTAATTCCCAGGTTGCCAGGCCTCAGGCACAGTGAAAAATTAAACTTCACATCCAAGGCGGCGGAAGACTGGGCCTAGCAGAAACAAACCAGAGCAAGTCAAGGAATTTTTTTCTGTGCTCCCAGTGGTGCCTGCCTGCCTTTCTCAGATTACAATGAGGAACTTCTGGGAGAAACCCTGGCCCTGTGGTGGCAAATATCTCGCTGATTTCACAAGGATAGGATTTCACCCTATAAAAAGGGCATTGGCCAGATTCACAGGAATGCTCTGCCTGCCCCACGTCGCCCTGGCCACAACAAGCAGCTGTAAACTCGCGTCTCGGCTACGTGCTGCGGCAGCCGCATCTCCCCCAGGAAGGAGAATGGGGAGCCAGGAGCAGGGGCTGCGGCAGCATCCCATGGCTCCCAGCTGCTGCCGGCAGCTGCGGCTCCTCTCCTCCCAGCCCTTTTTCGGGAAGCAAGCGCAGAAAGCGGCATCCCTTAGTAATTATAAGAAAATTTACACGGGTACTAGGAGTTAATACACTTCATTTCAGACAGTTTTACAGTAGCCGTCAAGGTTTATCCAGAAGCTGAGGGTCATAACAGTGCAATAACAGTACTACTCGATAGCACTATTTTTCTGCCAGAATTATTGGGTTTTATACAAAATGAAAACTGTGTATGATAAGAAATGGCTACTCCTAGCTGCTACGCAGGAGATATTTAAATGCATTAATGCCTTTTGAATTTTTCTACGTTAGGCTTCTCTGACTTTATAGCTTTTCAAGGAAAAAGTGATCTAAAATATTTTATTGCCTACTATATTTGAAATTTGGTTCTAAACTTTCATCAGTGACTTCCTGTTCTCTGTTACTGCAATGCTCTTTTCCCTTGAATTGCTTGTTGCCTTGGATTTCTTACAAAATAAAATAAATACAAGGATGCTAGCAAACATAAATTACATAATTACTTCTTTCGTCCTTGCTGGCATTTTAGAGTCAAGGATCTGATTATTGCAAAACTCAGCAAATACTCGTATGTGTGTATATATGTGGGGATAAATTTTCAGGGATTTCATGTTAAACATGCAGGATAAACTGCATGTTCAACTGAATCTAAATACTATTACAAGGAGAACTGAAGCAAGCAGCGCAATTAGAAACAGGGAAATTTGCTTCCATAGCTTTGCACCTAACTGAATACTCAATTCTACATGCAGAATATAATCAGAACTGGAGGATGGGGTTGAGGGAAAATGGTTAATATTCTATAAAATGCTAAGTCAGCCCTTTACAGACTATACATTTAAAATGTATGAAAATCAATTATCTTGAAAATAGATGCCTTTTTTTCTTTTTCATTGCATGTTCCAAAGGATATAGCCTCACCGTCCCCTTGTGCATGTCTGACAGACACAGAGACCTGCAAAAGTTTGGCCTTTTCCCTTGTTTTTAGCCTAAATGAAAAGGGATAAGAAGAAAATGTTTGCAAGGAGAAAGCGTCTGTGGAAGAAGCTCAACATGAGCTGGCAACGTTCGCTCGCAGCCCAGAAGGCCAACCATATCCTGGGCTGCATCAAAAGAAGCGTGGCCAGCAGGTTGAGGGAGGTGATTCTGCCCCTCTGCTCTGCTCTTCTGGGACCCCACCTGGAATATTGCATCTAGCTCTGGAGCCCCAACATAAGAAGGACGTGAACTTGTTGGAGCGAGTCCAGAGGAGAGCCACAAAGATCATCAGGGGGCTGGAGCACCTAGCCCTGAGTTGGGGTTGTTCAGTCTGGAAAAGACAAGGCTCTGGGAAGACCTTATTGCAGCATACCAGTCTGTAAAGAGGACCTACAGGAAAGATGGGGAGGGACTTTTTATCAGGAAGAGTAGTGATAGGATGTGGGGTAACGGTTTTAAACTGAAACAGGGTAGATTTACATTAGATATTAGGAAGAAATTCTTTACTCTGAGGGTTGTGAGAAACTGGAACGGGTTGCCCAGAGGAATCATGGATGCCCCATCCCTGGAATTGTTCAAAGCCAAGTTGGACGAGGCTTTGAGCAACCTGGTTGAGTGGGAGGTGTCCCTGCCCATGTCAGGGTTTTTGGGACTAGTTGATCTTTGAGGTCCCTTCCAACTCTAACCATTCTATAGTTCTATGATTCTATGACCTCTGAAAGTCAGTCCTCCCATCAGTGGTGAGGTATGTCATAGCTACAGTTGGAGAAACACTTTCAATAATTGCTTTAACAAATAGACACTACAATTTAGTAGAAGAGTGTTTTCACATCATTATCATGCAGGTGATGAATGAAACAGACTTCTCCCACAGCAGCCTGACTGGTCTGTTGCAATGTGGGAACTCAATGTTATTTTCCTCATTCATTCTCTGGTTTTCTTCGGGGAACACAAGAACAGTTCACCCACTTCAATAAAACACAAATTTGTACTCGAGACTGTTTCTAGATTGGAGGCAAAAGGCACTTCACAATGCACTCTGCAGTCCCAGTCTTCCGATCATCCACAGCAGGAGACTTGATAGAGCACAGGCCATGTGTACTTTCTCGGGTTTCTTTGGCATGGAGAGACACAGAAGGGACAGGGGTGCCACCTCAAGCAGGATGAGTATATGGGGCACAACTGGACCTGGGAATGGCACCCCAGGCAATCTAATGTCAGGGCCAGGGAGAACACGGACAAGCCACTGGAACTAGAGGTCTTCTTTGGTGATATAAAGGATCAGTTGCAAAGATCTCTTGGCAAAATCAAAGTACATAAGAGGGGTTTTCTATAGCTGCAATACATAAAGTGTATTGCAAAATCATAAAATCTACAGCATGAGGAGAGGAGTAAGAAGCACCTTATTGTGGCTGCAGTTGTACAGGTTTATGGAGCAATGAATTTCAGCTCTCCAGAGGACCAAAGAGCTAAGAGTGAACATTTTTATTTAAAGTTTAAGTTAAAAGATTTAAGTCTAAAGTTAAACTGAACATCTTCTAAAATTCTCAGTGTCTGATCTACTCCAGCATCTGCAGTGGAGAGGGTTAAAGGAGTAGAAATGACAGAAGAGGAAAGAAAAGGCAAGAGAGAGAAACCGCCAAGCTTGCCTGTGAAGAAAGGACACATACTACCAGACACCAGCAGAGAAGCAGACCACAAGCCCATAGCCTTCCTTTTCCTGCTCTAACAATACCAGGCCCAGCAAGAAAAGCAATCTGCAGTGAGTTGAATAATCTCTACACTTGTCCTACCTAAGCTATTACATCTTATCAGTCCAGTCATTTCTCATTTCAGAATAACGAAACTAACATATTCACTACAAATGTTAGCAAAGACTCTGGTCATTTAGGAGTAGTAACTACACAACACAATACACTTTTGTCCCTACGTTCATCCTTGTTTGAATTCAACTTCAGGAGAAGTGGAGGAGAAGTACTGAGGAAAACACTGTTTTTTTCATATTCCTGCATCAGCAGCGGCAGCAGTAAACATTTTTATTCAAGGTTTCAAAGGCTATGAAACGAGGTAAAAGTGTCCTAATAAATTTTTGATCATCAATTGTAGTTTGTCATTTACACTGCTAGATTTTTTCAAAGGTCAATTCAACAGACATGATCAGACACTACAGCTCCACAGAAGCAGTGGAAATTAGCTTCAATGTTTGTCTCATTGATGAAGTTCTGAATCTGCTGGTGGAATTGCAATAAGCACATTTCATGTGTGCTGCTTGCCACCTTGACAGCAGTCTCTGCAGCTAAATCATCTGATCTACTTCTTTACTATCCTTTTCCCCCATAAGTGCCTAGATAAATAAAAACAGGTCTAATGAAAGAGTTTGAACTCCAAGTAGGTATTGTAATTAAGGACTTGTCCTTCTGGAAAACACTGCACCATACAAGTTTAAAACACCTGGTCTTTACTTTTCCACATACAGGGCTTCACCTGGGCTTTATGGTAAAGATGCCTCACTCGCTGTTCATCAGCAGCCTGAGGCTGAGTCAGATTTATGGCAAAGAGCTCATTGTCAGCCTGCCAGCTGATATTCACCTTTCCCTTCAGGGCAACGCTTACTCTGCAGTAGAGGAACCCAACATAGGCAGATCACTACCGTGCAGACCGCAAAGTACCAGGGTGGTAGGCTCTATGTGCAGCCAGATATGGGACTGACCCCAGAAGTCACACCTACAGGCAGTACATAGGAGCCAAATGTCCTTCTGGATAGCCTCAGAGGCCCCCTGCAATTAAAAGATTTTCTACTTTGTTTCAGCTATACCACAGTGCAGAGGCGACACGTGCAAACCTAGCGTGTACCAGTAGAAACAAAGATAGAAGTCCTACAGTAGTCTGGCTACCTCTTCATGAATAACGCAACCACCACAACAGAAAAGGGCAGGCTGTTCTTGGGTCTGACATGGGAGTAAGACAGAGATAAGTACCTCCATAGCATCACCATTGGTCTGAAATTGTCACTACCACTTCCATGCAGGACTTGAATTGATATGAGCATTCTCCTTATTCACATTCTTGTTTCTACTTCTTTATGCAGATTCACTTGAATGATGTCCAGTCAACCAGTTTGGAAGTCAGGGTTTCACTTCTTCTGTGATACACTGACCATATGAAGCATTTCCTACATTACATTCTTCAGAAGGAGACTGAAGAGGAAGAATGGAGGTGGAGATTAAAAATACATCCAGATGTGGCCTAGGCTTACAGATGTTTTAGGACAAGAGTCCTAAACGCAGGGAAGCGTCTGATGCACTGTGTGTCTGTACCCTGGGGATGAACAGCACCACTCAGAGAAAGGAGGCACAGGACAGGTAAGGAGTCATCTTATGGTAAAAAAGTACTGGGGTTTTCTGTGGATGTCCAACACTGGAGCTCAGCTTCGCTCCTCAAGGGGCAGTTTTTCAGGATTCATTTTATTGGATTTGTTTATTTATTTATTTTGCTTAGGATCTCCTGTTGGACTTCTCTCCATCATAGAAATTTTAATAGCCAACAAGGACCAGAGTTTTCTTCTACTTAAGACATTTTGAATGCTCTGTACCGTCAGTGCCCTATCGACTACACAAGGACTGTCACAGTACTGCAAGGCAGAAGTCATGAGCCAAATTTATCCTCAGCCACACACAGGCAAACTCTACCTGAATCACAGACACTAGTGGCATGAGACAGCTGGCCCAAGAAAGTAGCCTGAATTCTGGCGTGGCTATCAAAGGCCTTAGTATCTATTCTGTATCATATTTTAAAATAAATGCCTTGTCTTAAACAAAAACGAGAGTGTGTGATCTAATTCAACTACTGCCTACGTGATCACGATGCTGTTGCTCTCCTATTGCTGATGCCTAAAGACACCTTCAAAGCCAGGTGGAGAATCATAGAATCATAGAATGGTTAGAGTTGGAAAGGACCTTAAAGATGATCTAGTTCCAACCCCCCTGCCATGGGCAGGGACACCTCCCACTAGACCTGGTTTCTCAAAGCCTCGTCCAACTTGTCCTTGAACACTTCCAGGGATGGAGCATCCACGACTCCTCTGGGCAGCCTATTCCAGTGCCTCACTGCCCTCACAGTAAAGAATTTCTTCCCAATATCTAATCTAAATCTACCCTGTTTCAGTTTAAAACCGTTACCCCACATCCTATCACTACTCTCCCTGACAAAGAGTCCCTCTCCACCTTTTCTGTAGGCCCTCTTTAAAAATGCACATGTATCTCCTCATTTGAATCATTGGGTATGGCACATCCCAAGGAGTTAAATGCAACTTTCCCCACTTTTCCCAGAACACCAGTGAAGAACACTGAAAGCCCGGCACTTGACAAAGCATGACCAAATTTCAATGGCTTCATGGGTTACCCTGTCAACTGAGCCAACCTAGTCAACAATGTGAATGCTTTTGGTGCATTTCAACCACAACTGCTAACTTAATTCTCAGTGAAAAAGATTGAACTTTGACAAGCCTAAAGTTTACCCTTAAACTTTTAGCATTTTGCATTGCACAGAGGTGGGCTAAAGCACAAAGGTAGTTGTGGCAGAATAACTTCTCGGGTCATTATAATTTAATTGTGACTCCTTGAGCCCCAATAAGTGATGTGGCCTTTTCCTTAAACTTTGAAGTTTGAAAACATTTCAAAAGTTCCACTTTATTAAAAACTGGGGGGGGAAAGGCTTTAACCATTACAGAGAGTGAAATGATAAATGGATCAGTCTTTACCAGCAAACAGTAGTAATTAGGTCATACCTCATTTCTTTATTAGGGAAAGGCTTTGGTGTTTAATCATCATTATATAATCATTTAGTTTTCTCCAATCTCTGTCTTTATAGATACTGCAGACTTGGGCCCTGAACCTTCAAATGGTTCTGTACAAGAGGAACCCAACAATCAGCTATAGGATTCTGGCTTTATACTATATTTTCATTGTATAGTCTGTGTTCATATGATAACACAGATAAAAATTCCTGAAGGGTGCTAAGGGGAAAGTTAAAAAATGAAACATCTCTAAATGAAGACAACTGCTACAAAAATAAGAGAGTGTGAAATCTCTAGTAAGGCACAAGACAAAGCACTGCCTATGGCATAATACCCTCTTGGAGAATGTCCAATCGCCTACTATTGTCTGAGGACAGATGTACAATCCACCAGATGTACCCTGTGTTTGCTTTAGCACGGATCAGTGTTCAACTGTTCATTTTTTGAACTAAGCCTCTGAAATCCAAAAAGAATAGGAAACATAATGAATGAGTTCTAAGAGAAATAAACAATATCAAATCCTCTGAGCCTATGGTTTCGCTCCATGACAGATATTTTCTTAAGCCCACTTTCTCTTAAATGAACTAAGAATGTTCCTATTGGCTGATAAAATGTCAATCGGCAGTAACTTATGAGGTCACAAGTGATAAAATCAGTAAGACCTACTCTAATGGGAATTTCTCATTCCCAAGACTTCAAAAATCATTTTGTCTTACAGTGATCGCTACAGGGAGGAAAATGAGATGTTGACTCTGTCAGATTCCTTAGTGAGACGAGTTCACACTTCACCACCCGATAGCTAATAGCTCTCTATCAAACACAGGTTCACCTTCTCTTCAGGGGTGCTGGACCCTGCTACTTTTCATAAGGAAAAAGAAAAGCATGTAAAAAGTGTTAAATGTTTCTGAAAACCCAAAGACATTTTAATTGGAATAAAAGCAGCTTCATGGTGGGGAAGTGGAGGAAGAGTAACAACTTCTCCTTAGGCATTTTAGTGCATGTAAAACAAGTTTCCTTCCTAATCACAGACAGTAAGACCTAAGGCCAACTCAAGAGTCTAGTGCCAGCACAAACCTATATTTTAGAAGTGGAAATGCTTTACCTGCGCTTTTTTCCTAACCTCTGAAGGTCCCCACTGAGGAATCAGAAAAATAGCCAAAGGAAACTCAGTGGGACTGGTTTCATAAAAACTTGAACGTAACCTCCAAAACACTTCTATCTCTTCTTTCTTTCATGCACTCACCTTTTGTGATAAACCTGATGCAAAACATTAGATTCAACCTCTAAGCCTCATCCTGCTCACACAGCTAAAACTGCAAACCCATTCAGGCAGCCCTTCCTCAAGTCCTGTAAGCCCCAGCGTCCCCAGCATCAGCAGAGTGGGGCAAGCCCTACCTCAGGGCTGTACAGAGTGAAACCCACCTGCCTGGGCCAGCTTCTGAGTAAACATCATAATTCCCAGGTCATTGCAGCCTCTTTTCCATTTCTTCAGATGCCTGGCTATAGACACCACAATTATCCTCAGGTAATACAGGGACCAATGTGCTGCTGCCAAAAGGAGAGGTTCCCCCTCCTCCTTTCTGCAGGCACATCCCCTCAGCACACACAGCCCTGCCTCCTCAATTTCAGCAGACCTGGTCCTCTATGACCTCTTCCCCTTTCCTTTTTTTTTTCTTTCTTTTTTTTTTTTTTTCATTCTTTTGCTAAGCTAGCTTTGGCCAATTCGATGTGCTGAACCAAGTGAAAACTGAGAGTGGGGATGGAGCGGGGAACGCAAGAGCAGGACTGCCTCCTTTGGCAGCTGCAAGGTACTGGAGCAGCACAGTTATCTTGTCAAATAGCATCCTTGCATGACACACTCTTTCAAATTCATTAGTCCTCAAGCCCTGTTTCT
Organism: Vanellus vanellus; assembly: GCF_965231255.1. Lineage (NCBI taxonomy): Eukaryota > Metazoa > Chordata > Aves > Charadriiformes > Charadriidae > Vanellus > Vanellus vanellus. The sequence goes on from NC_138907.1 coordinate 87,112,562, forward strand.
CAAGGTGTCAGATAACTATTTGGTAGTTAAAAAATAAAATAAAAAGAAGGTCCCACAAGCTCAGTAGAAAAGAAACACTAGAAAAGATTGGCAACACTAAATAAGAAGTTGTCAGCAGCCACTGAAAAGAATAACATAATACAATGGAATGAAACTCCAAAAATCCTCCTTCCACAGGATGATTTTTCACAAAGTTCCTGGTTTTCTGTTCCCTTCACCACTGGCTGCATAAATACAAACCTTTTGAACTCATTCTGCTAGCTCAGCAATCAAAAGAAAGGGAGGAGGCAAATAGAGCTATCACAACAGAGCACTGACAGCACTTATCACACATACCATATCATTACGCGTGGGAGGACAGCTCCATGCCTACACTAGCTGGACACAGAGGAAGTGTCTTGTAATAACATTTCTGACAGAAAATGTCCAGACGAGCAGAATCTATTTGTCATACACAGAATGAAAATAAGAACTAAACCAAAAAAACCCCACAGTATTCAATGGAGAGAATCAGGTACTTCTATGGCCCAATACATCCCATCCTAAAGTATGTGTCGGAAACTCGTCTTGTCTTAAAATTGACTATTTTTCTCCATTATGATAAAGTGAGTTTATGTTGGCTAGGTCAGGCATAGAGGTTTACATCACAAACTTTTGAAGTAGCCTCACCCAACGTGTCAGGTAAGGTGCAAAGATTGTTCAGGTCTGTGACGTTACCCTGTGGCAAACATGGTGTGACTCAGTCGAGATTGGACCTCCATAGCAAACCCAAACACCTTCCCTCTCCATTTCTTAGCTCTAGATTTCCCAGTCTTTCTCGTTCGCCTCCCTCAAACACCTCCTTCACCAAAGCTCCTTTTACCACATATACTCTTCTTTCCCACTTCTCTTCTAGGAATGCCTCCTCCTTTACTATTGGCTTTCACTGTACTAAGAACAATTGGGAAGATTTTTGGGGTATTGAGAAGTTTTTTTGCATATTGGGAAGGTTTTTGTGGGCCTGAGTACAAGGAGGTGTGTGAGACACATCTGCTGGAGAGCCTTCTGAACTAAAAATCAGTAATCTGTGATGCCAGGGGACTGGACTCAGTGACTCAGGGCGTGCCACCTGTATAAAATCTTGCATTTCATGGAAATACTAGATTTTTTGCATGCTAGTTTCCACCTTTCTTTAATGGAGGGCCAATACATACTGCTAAGCATTGCAGCATTACCAGAATCATAAAAAAATTATTTATATCTAATGTCTTCTTGTTGTGTTGTAAACTGGAGAAGTAAAAAGTGGCATTTAAATGAACACAATGAATGAATTTTGAACACCCACAACTGAGATGTAAATATGGTTTTCTTCTGACAGCTTATTCATCTGTTGCTTTCCTTGTCTCAGCACTACTACACCAATAATAATATTCCATATCATAAACTAAGTGGCCATTACAACCTCCTCAATATAGGTATTAGCCTGTACTCTTTAAATGCAGTATATAGAAAACCAGCGAAAGAAATAGGGAGGAAATTACGTTTGGTTTTGTATTTAATAGTAGTTTTCTTTATAAAGTGTCTCTGGATCCCATTCATTTTATCATGGCTTTAATTTACATCAGGAGATAGTCAGAAGCCATGCTGTTCCCGAGGGAGACCTGCACCAGAGTCTTACACCTTCGCAACGCGGTGACATCCGATCCATTTTAAAGGGCATCACGGGAGTGTGGACACGCTTTTCTACTTCTAGAGAGCCAGTTCTAACAACCAAACTTCAGAAACATTTGACATACAGCTGCGTGCCTAAGAGCATGTGAATATATTAAATGTTGTTTATGAAAAGCAAAGCTGTGCTAAAATGCCTATTTGCCCCCTGCTGCTTAGCAATATTAAAGATTAGAGCCAATTGTTTTGTATACTGAAAAGCCTACAGTGGGTTCTAGAGAACCATGTCAGCAAACTAGATAAGGTTCCTATTAAAGTTTTGTTGCTGTGGACTGCTGACTTGGGTCATTATACACTTAAATTGAGTTATTGTCATTGTTATATAATGAAACAGAGAGCTTTTTGCCTCTGGTAATGTAGCATACCTTTTAAAGAATGGGCTTTCCTGACTGATTTATAAAATAGTTCTGTTTGCATTACAGTACCAAGCTGTTGGGTGTTTCAAAGTGATTTAGATGAACTGTCCTAAGAGTTCGTAGGTATTTCGAAAGACAAATAGCAGAGTCTTGTGTGAACCTGCTTCCAATATTCTTTGAAATTTATAGAGTGACAGAGAAAGACACAGCAAAATTACAGCCCTCTTCTCTCCCATAATCTAAGAACGTTTCATTCCAAAGAAAGTGTGTTTAAGAACTTGTGGGGTTTTTTTAATTCCTGTTAATTATTTTTTCAGAAAAACAAAACAAAACAAAACAAACAAACAAAAAAAAAAAAAAAAAACCAAACCAAAAAAAAACAGGACTTGTCCTGATTTCCCTATTCCAAGAACATTGGTCTTTCATAATGTCAGCTTTTTATTCTTTAAAAAACAGTTATGTTAACACTTCTAAATTTGAACAAAGAATGTGAACAATGGAGAGATCAGATGACAGTAAAAATGAACTACTTCTCTATAAGCTACTTTTTTCAAACAAGGTATACTGCTGAGGGAAACTATAACCATCCAGTTTCACCATTGTCCTCACTGGAGCCAGGATTTCACTCTGTACATTTTCCACAGCTTTTTCCCCTTAAATGCACCTAATGGCAGTTCAAGACAGGATGAAAGCGTCTAGGCATATGCTATTTTACTTAAATTCTTTTAATTCCCCATGCCTAGTCTCTGAATAGCGGCTGCATTTTAAGAGAAATTCCATGGTGAGTAGTAAAGAAACCGAAATCAGCAGATGTAGAAATATCTGACTGGAAGAGTCTCATTTCCAGCAGTCTCAGACAACTACGCGTTCAAGCGATACAGGCCTATACTAAATACTTTCTCAGCCTTCAATTTGCTTGGCTAAAGAAGACAAGGTCTTTTTGTTTGCTCTCCACTACCCCAGCCACCTTCCCAGCCTTTCTCTGCAGCTTTTCTGGCTCTACTTATCTTTCTCAAACACAGGTCACCGGGGCTGTACAACAATAGCGAAGACATTCCTTATCCAGCCGCATCCACTCTTCCCTCCTCCTACTCCTCAGCATACTCACCCAAGGACTGAATTTTCTTTCTGTAATGTTGCATCAATTCTGCTACTTGTATCATTCTTTGATGAAGCAAAAAATTCTTTTCTTCTTTCTGTTCTAATGCTGAGATCCAAAATCATAGAAAATCTTTATATGAGACTTCACATATACTTCAAATTTTAAATTCTATCCCATTTCTGTGACCACAGTTCTCAAGGTCATCCAGTCTTGCCACTGCCATATTATGATCCCCTTCTGCATTAGTGATGCCTCCCCAATTTATACCATCAGCAAAATTAATTTGTGTTCTAAACATTGAGCCTTTACACAGACATTAATGAAAAGATTGTAGGAGAGACGTTCCGATAGTTTTGCCAGAGGAAGTCTAACTAACCTCTCTCTACCCTATATCACAAATACGGCTATCTCCTTTTTTATCAAGTTCCTCTCCTGGCAGGTTAGGATTTTTTTTACCATCATTATTATCAAGTTTAGCTAATAGGAACTTCATATGTTATTTTACTGCAACTCTGATTAGTTAGGTATACTGCATTTCCTTTGCCTAGAAGATAATTCATAAAGAAGAAGGTGAGAGGGCAGGCTTGCAGATTCCCATCTCGGTAAAATTTTATTACTTTTGACCCAGTTCCTCACTTGTTCTGATGTCATTAATTATTCTTTCTTTCAAAACATGTTCTGAATTTTACACAGTATTCAGCTAACAGATGCAAGTTTCTCTGGTTATTTTTCCCCATAAACAGATACTATACCCACTATAGAACTACTTCAAAATGAAGAAAACCATTAAAAAATTTGATACTGCATCTCTGATTCCGTGGGTTGGTCTTTTCACAGTTCTGCAATAACAATTATCTGTTGCTTTGAAATTATCCACTTCTTTGACTTTGGAAATGGAAAAATCTGTTCCATATACAGCTTCTCTAAGTTACCCAGCTCTGTAGCCATGCTAGGTTGTCTTTACAAAAAAAAAACAAAAAAAAACAGAATACTAAACTGGTAACTGGTTATCTTAATGTCCTCATCATGCCTGGTGAGCCTTGATTCTACTTTTCTTGCTCTTCTCCATATATAGTTACATTGATAACCTCCAACTATTGTTTTTCTAATATAGTTTGCAAGGTTTACTTCAGCTTGACATTTGAAAATTTGTGGGTTTTCCCTATGTTTTCTGAGCTCCAAGAACTCTTTCTTTGCAGGTTATTTCTTTTTCGTCATCCCAATCACATTATGTAGGAGAAGAGACAGACAACTGGGTTTGTCTAGCCTTAGGAAGAGAAGGCTAAGAGAAAGAATCTTATTGCTGGAAGGATTGCCCAGAGAGCTTGTGGGATCTCCGCCCCTGGAGATATTCAAAACTTGGCTGCACAAGGTCCTGAGCAACCTGCTCTAGCTGATCATGCTTTGAGGGCAGATTGCACTGACCTCTAGAAGTCATGGCATTATGAGTCCATGGTTCCTTACAGGCCATTTGGCATTCCTAGGGTACCCCTTGCAGTGAACGTTAACACAGAAGCGATTCCGATATATTTTCCCCCTTTTCTTGGGATTGAAATTCTAAACTCATTTTCCATGCTCAATTCTGAGTTTTATCCACAGACAAGTCTATGACTATTTCACTCTGCTGCTCTCCCTGACCAAAACCCCTTCATTGAAAGAGCTTTTCTCCCATTCAAATTCTGCAGACTTTCCTTTGTCTGTCCTTTCATTCAGACTGAAAGACAGCAGAGCCCTTCAATTCAAAGTAATTTTCTATTAAACTCCTTTCCCAATCATCTTCCCTTCATGCAAAATCAAGCTTAAAATAGCATCCATTTTTGCTGGTTCAGTGACTATTTGGGAAAAAATTAGGAAGACCGCTCTTAGAAATAAGGTGGTGATGGACTTTTTCACAGCTTTTGTTCTCTAATTTACCCTGGAGAAGTTAAGATCTAGTTAAATAAACATATTTGCAGTGCAATTTCTCTTTCTAAAATCAATACCGAATCCACAGCTATCACCACATCCAGCCCTGATAGTCTACTGCCAATATTATGGCTTTCATCATCTTTCTCCAATATATTTTTGATCAAGATTGCTTTATCCACTGTCTTTGCTGTTTGGGTTTGGGTTTTTTTTCTTCATTTAGAGTTTATCACATGGCTAAATACTGAGTGAAAGCAATTTCTTTGATTCTGAGTTTTCTGATCGTTTAGACCTTTCATATCTTTCATATCTTTCACTGTTCCAGCTATGTCCACCATTCTTCTCTCTGTGATATGCAATTTCATTCTGTACATTAGCAACTCTAGTGCCTCCATTTTTTGGCCCACACTCCTTGTATAGCTGTTTCAGGTATTCTCCTTTTAGCCAGCCTCAACCCAATGCCTACCTACTAATAATTCCTTTTCCTTTTCTTTTTTTTTTTTCCAATTCCTGGTAGTCATTTATCCATATAAGGAACTTGTAATAAACTATCATAGTTACAATAATCTTGTATAAAGATTATACAAGTTTGTCAGAGTCATCTTCCTCTATCATTTTACAGTTTCATAAACCTTTCTATCATTTTTGCAAATCAGAAGCTAAGTATTCCAGTTGCTCAGGTGAAATCCATCTACAAAGAAAAGTGTTTTTCTGTGAATGTCTTCTTGGGACTGAACTTAAAAAACCTTCTTAAAATACCTAACTTTGATCCATGGTCTGATCTTTGTTATTTTGTCATTCTTTGAGATCCTTTCAGGGAAATGAAACGTTTCACTGAAGGTCACCCGCATCTCCCCTTTTCTGTAGTTTTGATCCATTCCAGACTGAATCTGGATATATAATTTGTTCTGTTGTGGTAAACAGGTAGTCAATTCTGCCCTACTTCTGTGTGGAGGCTGTTCAGCATGGTATGGAGAGCTTAAGCTTGATTTTCTGAAGAGCATTGATTGTGTTTGAAAACTGCCCAGAAGAACCATATCTGAGGGTATTGAATACAGTTTCAAAATTTTGTCCCTTTCTGTAGTCTTAGACTGGTTTATTTTGAAAATCTGCTTGTTGTTGTTGTTGTTTGTTTTTTTTTATGGTGACTGCTGAACACTGTAAAACTTGAAAATCCTGACATAATCACTAGCATTCGTCTATAGTGACAAAAATAAACCTCTCCAATGTGGTCACCTCTATATGGCTTTATATTTTTCCAGCAAGCACACTCTTCAGTAAGTCTGACATTTAGCATTGCAGACTCAGAGGCATTCCCATCCTGTTCATGTGACTAACAGATACAGTAAGTGGATACATCTGCAGTTTTTAACAAAAACTTCTGGAGTTCCATGAATGTTTTTGAAGTGCAAATGGCAAAATCTTTTGCAAGAGTCAACAAATTACAGCTGGTTTTACATTTATAAAAATACATATAAGAACAAAAAGGTTATGCACTAAGACTTAGTAATTAGCTCCAATCCATCGATATTCATTGCCAATGACATCTCCACCAAGGGACCCACTTAAATCAAACGACCTTTCCCCTGGCAAACACTTCTGCAGAACCACCAGCCTTGGCAGCCAAGATATTCAGGTTTCACCAGACCAGAGGCAGACTGAGTATGACACAGGAGTTCTTCACCGAGAATGAGCTTTCACAAGAGTGCTGAGCTGGTCTAACAGCTTCCTACCACTAAAAATATGGTTCAGCTTTCCCCTTTTTCTCCCTCCCAGCTGTGTGTACTTACCACTTCCTTTGTGCAAGCTCCAACAGTTTGATGAGTCAATTCAGCTCACTCAGCAAGCAAAAAAGGGAGATAATTTTCTGCCTGTTGAATAAGCCGAAATGTCTCATCAAGGGCTCAGGCTAGCTTCAGAGGCAGCGAAAGAAAACAGACAGGATCACACAGCCAGGCTGCAATAGCAAAAGGAGGCACAGGATCTCCTGTGCTGACAAATTAGCAGAACCATCTTCTGAAACACACATTTATTGCCATCCGCATTCCGACATTAGAAATGGGACTGATAATACAGGCATCTTCTGATACGTTCCAGGTACTCCACCCTCCAGACACCACCTTGCTAAGCTCGGGCATACATCTCAAGAGTCTGATTACCTGAATGCAAGCAAAACTTTATTGCCTAATCAGTAACTGAGATACTCATAATTCCCACATCCCTCTTTTAGACAGGATAGTCAGACATATGTATTCACTTATTAATTTTGTTTTAGTAGAAAGCTACATTCTCTGATGATCTGTGAAGAATTTGTCCAATCCCATCACTCAAGACCCTTTTTCTTATCTGCAAAAATCATTAAAAATACCTGAAATGTCTGCCTAATATTGTCTTACCTGTGTAAGCAGAGGTTTCATTTGTCACAAAGATAGGATCACATGTAGCAGTGGAGATATTTATATGCTAACATCCTCTTTGAAAAGTCCATCCCTCCCCCCCAAAAAAAAAGTCAGGGAATCTTACTTTAGTGAGTCAGTTTGAAGAAATAGCATTACCAAAACACACCCTTTGATCCTTACTGCAGCATCTATTGCACAAAACAGGAAAGCCAGTCCCTGTATGTGAGGCCACACCTCGAATATTTTGTTCAGTTTTGGAGCCCCTCACTACAAGAAAGACATTGGGGTGCTGGAGCATGTCCAGAGAAGGGCAACGAAGCTGGTGAGGGGTCTAGAGAATAAGGTTCATGAGGAACAGCTGAGGGAATTGGGGTTGTTTAGTCTGGAGAAAAGGAGGCTGAGGGGAGACCTTATCACTGTCTACAACTACATGAAAGGAGGTTGTAGAGAGGTGGGGGTCAGTCTCTTCTCCCAAGTAACAAGTGATAGGACAAGAGGAAACAGCCTCAAGTTACACCCGGGGAGGTTTAGATTGGATATTAGGAAAAATTTCTTCACAGAAAGGATTATTAAGCATTAGAACAGGCTGCCCACGAAAGTGGTGGAGTCATCATTTCTAGAGGTATTTAAAAGACATGTAGATGTGGCTCTTCGGGACATGGCTTAGTGGTGGACTTGGCAGTATTAGGTTTACAGTTGGACTTGATGATTTTAAAGGCTTTTTCCAACCTGAATGATTCTATGATCCTATTTTATCTGTTGGTCCACGGGTCACCGACTGTTGTATTTCATACTTTGTTTATTAAGAAGCTAGAGAGGCAAGCTGTCCATTTGATCCATGTGAGGAGGTGCTCACTGGGTCAAACAAAACTCTCTGGAGGGAGTGTGAGTCTGCCCCAACCACACTGAGCTGGGAAAACCTAGATCCCATATTGAGGAAAACGGAGACCCCCGAGGAGCAGGGGCAGGCACACAACCAGGGGTCAGATCAAACACCAGACTTTTTATATAGTGTTTGCTAATACCTGGTGTCGTGGTTTAGTCTGAGCTGGCCACTAAACAAATGACAGATGCTCTCTTTTAATCTCTGCCTTCCCAGAAGAGAAGGGAGAGAGAATAAAGGAGAGAGAGAGACTTAAAGATTGAAAAGAAAACTAAAACTACTTTAATGAAATAATAATAATAAAAAAGATAATAATATGAGTAAGAAAGTAATGAAATATAGATAATATAGACCGAACAAGTATCGAGCTCCCAGGATGACGATCACATCACCATCAGGCACTGGGAAAGTCTCAGACTGGACTCAGCAACAGACAGGAACTGGATTCAGGACCTTGATTCAGGATCACACAGATCGGGATCAAAGGGAGACAAACAGAGTCCTTCTCGGGCACTGGTCATTGAAGAAAGAGGGCTGACCATTTGATCCCTCAGCTTATATACTGAGCATGAGGCAGATGGGATGGAATACCCTGTTGGTCAGTTTTGGGTCACCTGTCCTGTCCGTTCCTCCCTGCAGGTGGGACCCCACTATGCTTTTCTGCTTCCGACCCTCCAACGGGGCAAATAACAAAGTTGGTTGGCCTTGGGGGTTATAGCAATAAGTATAAGCAGGAGCCTCTCTGTATGCCGTGCCTTGGTATTAACTGTAAACATCAGATGTTGTCATTCTAGAAGCGGACACTGTCTGAAAATCATGACATTAATTTCAGAGAGTGACATTAGTTAGAGGGGACTTGACTGAAAATTAAAATTACTGAAAATAAAATTGGTTCTGTTCTACCTCAAACTGGGACATCTGGGAAGCCAGTAAAACTGAGAGCAGAGATATAAGTAAGGACATGTCCTTCAAGGAGCAATGGTTAAGAGAAATAGTTGTTTTCAAAGCTTTTAATTTTTGTTCTTATGTAGCAGACTTGAATTATCTCAGTTTCAAAACTATAGTATTTTAAGCTGTATTCTAGTAAACTGATGCCCTTTCGCACTCACAGGAGGAGAAAGGTGCAGGCAGCTCCACCTCAGCTCTCTGGCTCACTGTGCACCGTGTCACACTTAGATCAGCAGGCTGTGCCCATTGCTAACCACCCGTGCCGTCCCCAGGCTAAATCCTGGCTTGCCATCCTCCCACCTGCAGAGCAGCTTCTGCCGTGTCTCACTGTGACTGCAAGCTGCCAGCTTCCTCCGGCAGAGGACCTGCCCATCAGGAGCAACTTTGTCCCCATTCCTTGGCAGCGGTTCCAGCCTTGCCCTGCATTCTGCAGGCAAAACCCCAACCTCTCTGCACCAGACAATCTGATATTTGACTCTGGTCTGGGAGGTAGGCATAGCATTTATCTCTGTATTAAACTCAACAGCTTTATTTTTTTAAATAAAAAGTACTAAAATATTGATTCACTTCAAACAAGACTGCAACAGGCACATTCTAAAACTAATTAAAAATATTATTAGAAGAGTAAAAACTTTTTCATGAATAAGCTTTCTGTACACTTGAGAGCAAAATATGACATACCGAAGAGGGAAGTAATATTAATCTTTGAGAAAGACCAATTTCCTAGTCAGCAAAAATTTGCTGAAGTTGTATACTTTTTACAAAGAAATTAATTCATTGAGCTACTCTGGAATCCTTTATAGCTAATAATTAAAAATCTAAAATCTTATTTTCATTCTGTAATAAATATAGTGAACAATCAAGATAGATGAGACAAAACTAGAAAGGTTTGCTGGATGATTTAAGTTGAAGAAGTTGCTGCATCAATATATTGTACTCTAAAAAGGGCATGCATCATTAAAAAAGAAGGCTCTATAATTAATATGTTTTCATACAACCTACCTTATTTCCCCCGAGATCACTAACCAAACCCTTTTAAAAATCGATTAGTTCAAGCACTTAGCCTAGTACCACTTTAGACAGCAGCAACACAGATATTAGCTGAATTTAAATTTACAGCAACTTTATTTTTAATTACTTCCCAAAATGCCAGATTTACATATTATTAAACACATTTCAGTGGCAGAACTGACCACTAAGCATTTTTGGACGGGGCCGGAACAATTAATTATATTCTTTATAAAAAATTCACTTAGCATTCAGAACATCTGTATTGTTGTCAGGGATAATAAATGTGATTAAACTTGTATAAATTTCACTATATTAACCAGTACAATAACTCAATAGCTTTGCTGAACTGAGCTGATGCTATACATTGCAACACTGAAATACGTAAGTAGGGGAGTTCTAGAAAAAAGTATGAAGTCTAGAGGGAAGAACTGTATCCTCTCAAGGACAAATTCACCTTCTTAAACTGCCAGTACCAGGGAAACTTTCGGAACTGAGGGATTTCAACAGAAAAGTTTTAATCACAGCTTATGCACTGTTAAAGCTTAGCAACACCATTGTCCCACTAGTGTTAATATGTAGTTCTCAGGGTTTGGCTCTGTTTATTAAGAAAAAAGAACTTGTAGCAGACTGTGGTTTATGTTTTGAGGCATTATGGTTGGCTGAACCTGGGGGAATGGTGTAGTATTATCCCTGTACAGGAGGCTGATGAAACAGGAATGGTGTTTGGCCCATATGATGAAGATGTACTGCTAATACTCGATATCTGCACCCTCAACAAAGAACAAAACATAAGTAGCAATATTTCCAGGTAATGTATATATATTGTTCTTTTAACGAGGTAAAGCTCCACATTCCAGAGCACTGTCTAGCTCAGGCAATAAACCACCCTCAACATCTCTCAGAAACCTGATACCTGGTTTGAGCATGTGTGTGTATGCAAGAAAGGAGGAACTGGACCTGGAGCAGAGATCCCAGTCTTGGTGGTCCACTACATTCAGTAAGGATTTGCTCAGTGTAGAAAAAAGAGATAGTGAAAGCATAGGCTTGAAATGTCTTTCAAGTTAGGCTGTGCAAACCAGACATCGCAGTTTCCCTAGATGCAAGGGAAGGATTATGGGTACCTGCGGGGGTCAATTTCTCCTACTTACCTTAGACTCCTCTTTTAGGACAAAATGAGCCACTCTCTGTGGTACCTGTTTCTCTGTCTGTTGATGACAGATGAAGCTTAGATGACAAGAAAAGACAATTCGCCTGTATTTAGATAACATAAAGGAGTCCCCATCCTGGTATTAGTTTTGCATTATTCCAAAAGACTATGCAAAAGAACAGCAAGAGTCCTGTGGAATGACACCCACACTCTTCAGCTTAAAAATATCGTCCTTAATATTTAGAGAAGGCTACTTGAGAACCTCACTGCTCAAGTGCAACATAGATGAGGCGCAAACAGAGGTAAGAATGGGGATATGTGGTCACTGTGGTTGGCCCAGTCAATGAGGATGGATGATACACACGCAGCACTATTTTGTGGAGTCAAAACTGAGGAAAGAAAATCAAGTAGCAGACATGCTTATTAGAATGAGAAAATGTCTTGTCAATCTTGGAATCTCCCATTAGTCGCTATTAGGTAGTGTTGTCTCTTCAAAAGCTGCCAGCATCACAAAGGGAGAAAAGCACCCAGGGACCTCGAGTCAGTTGATACAAAAAGGACAAATTATTGAAGGAGGGTTGCAAGCAGAAGAGCATATGCAATGATGCCATGCAATTCAGAGGATGAGGCAGAGGCTGAAGTATGAGGAAACATTTACAGGGATCTAAAAGAATATTTGAAAGCTTCTTATCCTTTTAAAAAAATCCATCTCAATTAGTACAATATCTCTTTGAAGTGTCACAGCAAAGGACATTTTGTGGTGAGGCAGCTCCCCGCTGCTGGAGCAGGGGGAGTGTTGGATCATTTCTTTATTTATGTCATGGCCCTGTGGAGGGAAATCAAAAACATTTCCATCCACAGGCAGCAGCTCCTATATCAAGTTGTAACACAACAATTTCTGAGGCTTAACTTTCAAATTGCCTTGCAAGGCACGGTGTAGTAGTAATTCACCAATTGAAATTCCAGGGATGACTGGAATAAATTATTCCAGGGATTAGTTAAAATAAAGCAAACTGGTATGAAAGGCAGAGATTAACTAACTCTTGTATTATAGAATCATAGAATCATTTAGGTTGGAAGAGACCTTTAAGATCATCAAGTCCAACCATCAACCTAACACTGCCAAAAACACCACTAAACCATGTCCCTCAGCACCACGTCTACCCGTCTTTTAAATACTTCCGGGGATGGCGACTCAATCACTTCCGTGGGCAGCCTGTTGCAATGTTTGACAACCCTTTCTGTGAAGAAATTTTTCCTAATATCCAATCTAAACCTTTCCTGGTGCAACTTCAGGCCATTTCCTCTTGTCCTATCACTTGTTACTTGGGAGAAGAGACTGACCCCCACCTCTCTACAACCTCCTTTCAGGTAGTTGTAGAGAGCGATAAGGTCTCCCCTCAGCCTCCTTTTCTCCAGGCTAAACAACCCCAGTTCCCTCAGCTGTTCCTCATGAGCCTTATTCTCTAGACCCCTCACCACCTTTGTTACCCTTCTCTAGACTCATAGTCTACCCAAGGAGAGGTTCCTCCATTCTGTTTTGCCTGGAGGACTGACATATATTGTATCCATCAGTGTGGTAGCTGAGCACCTTTTGTACATACAGAACTTGAATAAGATGTTGACAGAAGCAAAACACTGCATAATAAGTCCTGCTTCCTGCAGCACATCAGCTCAAACTGTTATCACCAAATCTTAGCTTTGTCCTTAATCTCTATGTAAATCCAGGTCCCATTTCAGAATTTGTTGCATTCACCGTATACTTCCCCACCTCTGGGGAAATGAAAGCCAGGGAGATAAACTTCTCACCTGAGTAGCAAAGAGAGGAAGAGGCACAAAGAGACCGGAAGCTCAAGATGCCCATCCCTTCCCCTTATGTGGAATGGATCCCTCTGTTCCTTTTTCCCATGTCTTTCCCTTTCAGGCCTGGGAAGAACACAATACACTGCAATTTGTCCCCTTCTCAAGGAATGAACAACAAGAGGCACTACAGGAGGTTCCACGAAGTAACAGTTCTTTCAGGGGCTTAAAGGCAAGGGTGTAGACAGGAATGACAGTAGGGAACCACACTGCCTTATCCTACATATATGGTGAAGAGGTGGCATTATTGGTAGAATTACAGCAGCATGCACACATGCACATATACACATTCATTCACACGTACACGTGCACGCACTCACACACACAAACTGTGGGAAGGGGCAGAGGGAGTTAAAAAATTAAAAATGAGCCCAAAATATAATATACTCCTTTTAAAAGCAAATATATACATTTGGGGGCCAGTCTCAAATTATGGGGCCTGACTCATAATTTTTGAACCTTTGGTATTAGCACCACAACTCTTTATGCTGTAATTATAGCACTCTTAATTAGATTAGGAGATTGCTCCAAGATTCCTGAGACACCTTCTGTAGCAAATATAGACACCCTCAGGGCAGTCGTATACATTTATGGAAACAGCAATTTAAATAACAGCTATAAACAGATCGAGTGGGTCTGGTGATATCATCACAATGAAAAATTATTTTTGACAGCACCAGATGAAATATTATTTTAAAAGGAAGTAATATTTTATTTTTTTTTTTTTACTACATTAAAATGCACTGATGTGATTTAAAATCACAATTGAGAAAAACACTTTCACTCATCAGCTATGGCATACTTTCTGAGTAGAAGGTTATAAAGAAGTTGTGTTACACCAAAAATAGTTCTGCACACCCTTGTTTCACCAGTAGGAAGCTATTTAATGCAACCCTGATACTGTAGTTTTTGCTTCACTTGCTGCATGCATGAAGTTTTCAGTTCTCATGGTGAGAGTTTAAGCACATCCATGTTTGCTCTTCTTGTTTTCCACTTTTTTCCTAGTGTTTTCTTTGCTAGCCAAATCTGGTTTAGTTTTAACGGATTAAAGATTGAACTGCCTTGCCATATTCCCTCCTACAGAATTATTGAATTACAGAAGAAAATCCCTATTTCAGTAGACCTTGGTTGTTCTGCTTGACCTCCAGCAGGTGTCCAATTAAGTCTGAATAATTTATATGATACTCCCTTTCCATTGATATTTCTAGAATTAAACTGATGAGATCTCTAGAGAAGGATCATCAGTGTTACACCTTTCGTCTTTAATTATACTGGTTGAAGATGAATGAAGGTACCAGAAGGATCCCAGCTGGGAAGTAGCACACTTATTAGATAGTTGATAATTTAATATACACTCTGAATTCTGATTATTTCCTTTAAACATCTGAAGAGCTTTCGACATATCTTATGACAAATTCTCAGTACTTATTCAGTTGGACACTGACTGTATTCTCTTCTTTAAAAAAAAAACAAACACTGCACAGATGCAGGCAAAGAATGGTGACTGGCATCAGAGAACAAAGACTTTTAGACAAGGTGAATGAAAAGGTCCTGGTTAATACATTCAATCTGTTGTTTCTAACAAATGCCTATACATCATCTAAAAGAGCATATAGAGGAGCAGAGCAGAAGACCTCTAGAGGGACCCACTCGAGTCCCACCATAGAAGGCTTTCTCTGCTCCAGCACTGTAGATCCTGCTCCTCTTTATGTATTTTACTGCTAAGAATTTTTTATGGAAAATGAAACCCTAGATGAGTTCAAATTCAAGAGTGATTCACAGCAAAATGACTTCCTAGGTAGAGCCTATAGTGTAGACACCTAACATTAAGTCTCTGTAACTAGAGGTGTACATCTGAGCTATTGTCTGTACTCCTTATAGTCTGTTGAGAGAAACAGGTAACGATGTAACTCCTTTCATCTTCAGGAAGAGGTATAAAAGAGGACAGATAATACTGCAGAAGTACCATCCTGAGGGATCAGCACGAAAGTTGCTGAATTATTTTAGTATTGAGCATCTAAAAAATATTTTGGCCTAGCCCGAAGCCAACTGAATTTAAGTAGCAGTACTAGATTTTCTTCAGATATCTCAAGCTAAATAAGAACACACTGACCTGTTTTAGTCAAGCAAAGTCACTGACACATGAACAGTGCTTTTGGTTGGTCCTCCAGGGCTTCCCCCGGAAGGGAAAAGTTATATGTCATAGCTTAGTGCCTGTGCTCCTTCCTTATAGACTCCAGTGCAGCCAAACTGAACTGCTGAAGAAAGCATATCCTCTGCACCAGAAACTAAAATTCAGATCTTTTACTCACACACTTATTTTGTAGGTAGGCACAGCTCAGTAAAGGGATGCTTTGGTATGATTATGTGGGAAGCTTGACTAATCCTTCCACTGGGCATATTTTTATGCTGCATTCTCATGTTCTTATTGATTTGCTGTTTCTCAGTTTTCCAAAATTGAGCCGAGTAGCTCACAAAACCAGACAAAAATCTGCTCAAAGATCACATACATTAAATTGGCGTGGCACAGGAGAAGGACTCAAACACAGCCATTGAGACCTGAAAAGAAAGCCAAGGGTGACAGCATTAAGGTCTGACAACTTCTTTGATTGGTTGCCCAATCCTATAAACAGCAAATCCACCCACAATATTCTTTTACTTCTGTTGTATGGAGATGATCATCTTTTCTACCAAATGACAGAATTGGCTAGTAGTAAAAAAAAAGGACCAAGGGATCAGAAAACAAGAATTCTTTCTGCCTCTGGAAATCAGAAAGTATTATGACATTTCAGAGAAATATTGTGATGCTTGCTTCATTTAAGTTGTAAAGAATTTGAAGAGCCTCCCTTTCAAACTAAATATTGTGCAGTGTCATGTCCAAAGTAATCCGTGATAATACTCGTAGTTTGAGGAGCATGAAATAAGACCCTGCATAGATGCACAGCAAGTTTTACAGAACATGCACACACAGCTACAAGTGCCTTACACTCTTTTTTTGATTCTTCTATACAGAAAAAGAATCCATTCTGCTATTTCATCTTCACTCTGTTATCAATTACAAATGTTTTACAGCTCAAGCACAAGATCAGTCAACCAAGGGGCTTAGTAAATGTGTTATTTATACAGTTATTTGTTAAAATGAGCTTCATTCCATTACAGAATGTTAAGACAAATTGTTGTGCCCTTTAGATTCATTATAGATGACAAAATTCTAAATAAATCTTAAATAGGTATTCACCTTTCATCACACAGGAACGTAAATGGTTAGATCTTATCACCAGGGGAGTCTTTTTAATCTTCTTCCTTTATTAACCACAGAAAAAAAATGATTGTTGTTTTTCCTGTCTTCCTCTTTAAAAAGTCTTATAATCCTTGTTGGGGGGTTAAAGTAGGTCTTCTTTCAAGTAAGGAACAAATCAATCTCTAGTGAAGGAAAGCCTAACTAGCTTTACTGACTCCGGTCTGCCAGGTACTATCTCACAGTGAGACATTAGTTAACCATCAAAGGCAAGCCAGCTTTTTACAAGGGTACTTCATTGTACACAAGCAAGGAGTGCATTATCTCATCATCTGGTCTTGTAACTTCCTCCTTCATTGTGCTTTAAGCTACAGCTTAAAAAAAAAAAAAAAAAGACTTAGGACATAAATGTCATCTTCTGTGTCATTAACCCAAAATCTATTAGAATTTTATTAGAAAATAACTACTAAAGCAGTACAGCTACATTTCCTCCCTTACGCTGTGCTAAATTGCTTGTGAAAGTGATATATTATAATTCCTACACTGCATCTATTGCAAAATATGGAAGACAAGCCTACATACTGTGTACATTAAATGGTAATGTTAAATTGGCAATGAAGCAATGAACATCTTAAATCTCCAAGCAGGTTCTACAAATTTCCCTTTTGTAGGACACCGATAAACAGAGACATTGCTTCCACCTAGGACTAAGCAAACTGTACTAGTAAGGTTCCTTGTTGGCAAATCCAGGTCACAAGCTATTAACCTTTTTTTTTAGAGACTGGTTTTTAATGAATATCCACCAAAAAAGAAAGTGCTGCTGTATTTCTATGCTTGGGGCAGGCAGTTCCTTCATTATTAAAAGTCAGAAAAGTCTTCAGAAGGAAAATACATTTCTGAGCCAAGAATTTGGAGGCTATGAAATGTTATTAAGGTTTCTGCAAAAGAGAAAAGGTCTCAGTTTGGGTTTTTAAAAAACACATATTGGAAAACAGAAGTCAGGAGGGACTCCATTTATTCCTGTGTAACTGGTCAGCACAAGGTTAAATAAAGAGCTAAGTTATGCACAGACTTCAAGCTACCTCCCTAGGGGTCAGTTTTACCCGGTATGCAGCACATGAAGAAACTGCAAAGGATAGACCCACACAGCCAAAACAGCATCTTGGCAGTGTAGCAGGCTTAAGCCTCCCTAGGGAGCTCTTTGCTCACAGGTAAACCTGGCAGTGTTGAATTTTCTGAATTAGCGAAGAAAACACCTCTAATTCTTGTAAGATGAAATCAAACCAAAGTCCTGCCCTTCAGGACGACTGCTGCGAGTCCCAGGCTTCACCTCCGCAGCAAGCCGCAGAGGACAGGCGTGGGTAAGTTCCCAGACGCAGCTAGCAAGTCTCTCTCCTCCACCTTGAAATTACCCTGTTCTCCTAGCAGGACCCAGGTAGCCCGTTTCTAATTCTCCCACTCCCACGGCTGCGGATGGTGATGATAGTCCATGAAGCTCGCAATCTGCACAAAAGAGCACTGGGAGAAATTAAAGCTCTTCAGGCTGGAACTGCTGCTGCAGAATATAATCGACCCATCCAACACTGGCAGCTGCTTTCCAGCCTTTGGAGGTTTAAGCGCGTGTAGCAGGACACAGTTTTCAGAAATGAAAACAGCCTGTGGGTGGGAGCTGAACCAGCACATTTTCAAACCGTCTTAGTTCAGTTTAAATTGGGACTAACGTCCTTCTAGTTTGGGTCCCAGACCAGGCCCATAACAGATCATGATCAGGCCCAGCAATCCCTCGAAGCATTTAACACTGAAAAATACTGCATTTAAAAATAGGAATGGGCACATGACAAAGGCAAAACCTCAGGGTGCTGTTCGGCAGGAGGGACTGTCCCAGCTCCCCCAGCAGCACTGGCCCCCTTTGCACTGGCAACACAGGGCCTCGGGGTCCTCGTACTCCTCACATGTGGCTTAGGAAGATGGGGAGAAACTGCAGCACTGTGAAGGTGCTGCTGGCTGTGGAAGTTGAGCAGAAGAGAGAGGAAAAAATAACCCCTCTGCTATATGTTTACATCCCAGATGTACAGAAACTCATACACATTTATACAGCGATGTACCCCACAGGACTGCAAAGGTCCGAGAAACATATAAAGGGCTCTACTGCAAAAAAAAAAAAACATTTTGCTGTCTATTGTAAGAGAAAGAAGACTAAAAAAGTAGAGCCAAGTGAGTACAAAAAGTACCTGCATTGACAAGGACCCACCAGCATCTGCCAAGCAGAATAGCCTTGTATCATGGTGCAGAAACAAGGGCTCCTCCTGCCCACACTGGGGAAACCCATGGGCTGGGACAGCCAGAGGAGGGGTAGGAGCAGGAGAGGCTCTATGTGATGTGGCCTTGTACACCCTACAAGGCACAGACAGCCCCCAAGCTCAGTAGCTCCCCAGAGCAGATGTCACTTTACGGTCAACTCAGTATTCTGAAGCAGTAACTATCTGGGTATAACAATAATAGTTCAGTATCAGTTCCTTTCCCAGGAAAAAACAAGGCTTTGAACCAGTACAAGCTCAGAGTTAGTGCTAGGTTTAGCTGTCAATTTTGAAGAAATGAGGGGATAAAATACGCCCATGGATGGAGAATGAGATCCATTTTACTTCATAGTTAATAAATCGTACCCGATTCTCTTTGTCCAGAGACAGAAAAAATAACTGGAGCTTCAAAGGTACTCACGTTGCTGTCATTGTCAGAAAGGCTATTTGTGAGCATGCTTCATCAAAGGACATTTCATCTCTGCATACACACCCTTCACATTCTGCTGCCAAAGCAATGTCAGCCTGGGTCATATGCCTTCAAGGCAACTTTAACTTGGGCACCTTTCTTCAAAAGACATTAAAAATGATTTACATTTTTCCTCCTTAAATCAGCATTTTTGGTATCATTTGTGTCAGTGCCAAGTTCCCCTCATTCTTCACCTCTGTTCTGGCCTGCCTTTTTCCTCTCCTGTGTGCTCATGAATTCCACTTGTGCCAAGAAACCTGTATTGATGAATGCAAAGTTTGTTCAGTTGGGGAGAGGAAACTATATCGTACAGCCTTCTATGTAACCTACACTAAAAATCTATCTAGTGTTGGCTTAAATCTTTCATGAATAGGAGTCATTTTTCTGAATAGGATACTTTTGTTACGAATGGCACGTATCCCAAACTTGGACTTCAGCCATTTTTTTCTCATTGCATTTCTTAACTCTTATTATGCAGTTTATGCCAAGATGACAGAAAGTGACACACTGTGACCTCTATCTTGCCAGGAGGAGGCTGGGACTTGATGCAGACTTTTGGATTTTGAACAAGCACTCAGGTACTGCAGTGATTATTTCACATTGATTACTGTTCTTTACTGCTGATACTATTTTCCCTGATGGGTTAACTTTTTCCCATCCATGTGCCTCTTCCATCAAGGTAAATTATTAAACAATTCATTTAGCTTGTTTGAGGGCTGTTGGTTTGTTTGGGGATTGCTTTTCCTTTCCCAGAAATACATTTAATTTACCATGCATTAAAGTGTGCAGCAGAAATCACAGTACAATTTCAGGAGAAATTATGCAGGGAACAGGCAAGAACTGCATATTATTCATATTGCACAGAACTTGATAATAAGTTATTATTCCTCACTCTCAGAGGGGCGAACTGAGCCATGAAAAGCGATTGCTGAGATATTCCAATGCTTCTGCGGGCACAATGGTGTGAGTGTTTCCAATATGGCTCAGCATACTGTTTTCACTTACATTTAATGCCAATGCCAAGCACACAACATGACGGCACTAAAGTCCTTTCAGATGTTGATGACTCACACTCTTTAAATATGTCACATGCCAAGACAAATCCACCTTCCCATAGAAGGCACCAAATGCCATTAGATGAAGCAGATGTTCCTAGCCAACCTGACCATGACCGCAAAGTGACCCTCATCTATTTTGGATTTATCAAATCATCAAAGGCTCCTGCTCCTGCCAATGAGACTTGGGGCAGGCGATTCAAAGAGGTCATTGTATAATGACCAGCTGCCTGAGCCAGCTGAGGCAGAAAATACTGCCTTGGGCGGAGCTGGTCTGCTCCCGAGGGAAGAGAAGCCCACAGGAGCCAAGGGCACCACAGCACAGGCAGTGCCCTCTCCTACCAGGGTGTTGACCCACCACATCTGAGAAGAGGGAGCCCGATGACTATGACAGCCATCGACCAGTTGGTGACCATCGGAGAAGATGAACAAGTCAGACCTGGGGTCCGTCCAGGAAGACCTTTTGGGAACAGTGGGAGGCAGGGATGGGGACCTGACTAGAGCATAGGTCTGGGGTCCCTCCAGAAGGTCCCATCAGGAAGCCAAGATAGGAGGAGACAGAGCTACCCCCAACATGTCTCAACCAGGATTAGGAATGTGCGCTGAAATGGGGTTCCTTGCCCATGGGCAGGAAGTGCACAGGTGGTGAAAGCAACAGAGGCCTTTGGGTGCCCTTATGGCCCTGACAGTGTCCTTCCCTTTTCAAAGGGCAGTAAATACCAAAGTTAGTGAGCCAGCTTCCAGGATGCTTTCTTAGTGTTCATACACCAGAACACAGTTAGTCACCAACATGTGGAGGGTAGGACCTCCAGTCAACCATGTAGGCCATCATACCAAATCACATACCAGATATCAGCCACAGCTTCAAGAACAGAAAAGAGATTAAAGCAAAGAATAAGGTCACTCAGTGTTTACAATTTTGTTCCAGCAAAATCTTGGAACGTCAAAACTTAGCAATACAGTATTTTACCATAAGACCTATTGGTCACTTACTAAGAAAAGATGCCGGAGCCGTAACCACATAAGTGCTAATAATGTCAAAATGGGGAATATAGAGGAGGTTGTACTCCCAGATATTTAATCACTAACCTTTTAGGAGCTTTACATATGAATTATGTTGTGAAACAAGACACTAGTAATGAATAAAACTAGCTGATAAAGAAGCATTGTAGCAGTTTATTAGAAATGTGGACTGTGTCAAGCCCCGTACTGTAACCATGAATGGAATAGCTTCTGTAGCTATGAGAGAGCAATCGGAGCAGATCACTGAACAGAAAAGATCCTCTTTATGGAGTACTCAGGCACAAAGAACCGCTCAGCCAACAGCCCTTTTCTGCCTCAGTGCCATCTCCAAGTGCTTTATATTTTGCTGTCAGACACTTACACAATCAAAACCTAAAATTAAGATGACGGTGCCTGTTCCACATCAGATAAGAGTCTAAATGTAGTTTTCAGTCCCTGTATTTAGGGACCTGTATTGGTTTTCAAAATTTATTCCTCATCTAGTTTACCAAATATTCACCACAAACACCTCCAGGTTATCAGTAGGCAGGAAAATGCCTTTGAGAGTTTTACAGTACAGTTTTATAGCATGATAGTACCTCACCAATTCTGGTGCAAACAGGGACACCTACAGACAAAGGCAAAATCAGCAAATATCTTGGGCAACAGACCTCTGAAAAGTGCAAATTTCCTATGAGTTCTCTGCCCCCTTTGACTACGTTAAAGCCAGGGGCTGATGCTGTTGCTGCGGAGGGAGGACCGGGCTGCCTGGGGTAGGCAACTCCAGAGCATCAGTTGCTCCCCGATGTCAGGCATGCATCTCCCCATGCTTCCTCACCCTGCCTTCCCCATCCCATCTGCAGAAGCAGCTCTTCTTCCCAAGGGGGCAAATCCTGCTACTGCTGAGGCTGCCCAGAAGACCGGAGCAGGTTCTTGGAGCGACAGGCAAGAACTGCTAAACTGAGCTCGGTGGAAATTTGCTGATGCGAAAGCAGTCTTCAGTGATACCACGCTGCATGCCGCTGTAACCTCAATAACAACTGCCTTGGCAAATTTTTTTTCCAGACAATCTAGCTCAAAAATGGCAAACGGACTCCCTTTCTGTATTGTTTACCTGTTAGGGAGCGGGGAATAAATGAGGCGTGCACATGCATGTGCACAACTTTTGTATATCGGGAAAGTTACCTGTCCTTCACTTTCTCATTTATTAAACTCTTATTTTGACAGGTTCTTGCACACATGCTTGGACAATTTTTAGAAGTATCATCAATCTAACTGCAGCTGAGTTGCTCTCTCGCTCCCCCCCCCCTTCAGACTGTGACTGAACAGTTTCTTTTAATAAATGAGTGATATGGCTGGCTGTTATCAACCTACTGTAACATTTAATAGATATTCATAACATATATTAATCATGGGCAAGTTTACAAAGGATTCAATCCTGCAAAGTGTGGAGAACACTTGACTCTCCTTGAAGTCAGTGAAAGCAGGAAGGTTGCGATTTTTGTCCCCACAGGCACTGCATTACAGCTGCCAGGTCTTCCTTCTGGACATTACAAAACTGAGCACAGTTTTCTGAAGAAATGCACGCGCTACATGGTCAGTTGGTTTTACCAGTACCCCGTTCCTTGCGGACTGAAAGATTTATTTTTGTTTCAAAAGCTGAACTACAAGAAGAAGCCTTCCACCAAATTTATCCCGGGTACAGAAGCTGCCTTTAAACAGAACTTTCTGCATTTTCTTTGGCTGCTTTGAATCAGAGAGGTGCTGCCTGGCATATAAACAGCCATACAGAAAATAAAAATGTTGGCCTTCCTTTCCAGAGGCAGAAGTGAGAAAAACTTTGTGAATTAAAAATTAACCAAGTATGTAAGAACAATAACAATAGCTTCCTAAAATTTAGCACCCTATCAAAGTGAAATATGGAATTACAATTAAGATTAATGGGAACCAACTAGAATGAATTTCAATCAGCTTTATTTTGAAAGTATGTGGGCTCCTTTTCATCATTTATGTGAAATTATCAAATCTAACATCATTATTGTTGTTTCTTCCCTATCGCATCAAATATAAAGCCTGTGCACAGAAAAGAGGACTGTGTTCCCACAAACACACGACACCTTTTTTGACTTCTTCCCACAAAAACAAACACAAAATAAAATACTCCAGTATGCAAATGTTTGAATACAAAGTACCACAGAACAAATCAAATAAATTAGTCTCTACGATGTTTTTTAAATTGTTAGGTCAATTCTTTAATACAGAATTTTAAGAATAAAGTTCAAATTCATAACATACAATAAAAGGAAAAAAAATTGAGAATGTTGAATCCTAAGAAAATATTGGTTTGAGTTGTTTTTGGTTTTTATTCACAACAGGAAGGTGGCGCAGCTGAAATACACATAATTGTGTTCACTAAATATAGACCAATTTGTCTGATCTGTTTATAGATATGCTCTGCCTGGTGTTTGGTCACTTCTTGACATCAGGTAGTAACAGTAGATATTTCATGAAAGATTACAAAAGTTGCCACCCAAATTCTATACACTACAAGAAGCGATGTTCCTTTCACTCCATCAGCGATGTTCTTTTCACCCCATCAGCACCTCAGTACTGTAGTTCATTTTCATCCTAAGAAAGTGATTTTCATTACTACCTGCAGCCTTGCAGCTTGGGTCTGGTAGTCTGCTTCTTCACTTTCAAACTGAAGAGGCTACAAGTAAGGTCTTATATCTCCATAGATTATATTGAACAACAAGCCTGTTATTTACTTTTTACGTGAGAGGGAAGTCTTGACTAGTGAGAAGCTTCTTCATAAGCAGTACTGAAGGTCATGGGGTTGAATGTCACAAAATCTAAGTGGTTTTCCAGTCACTTCATTCTCCTGAATATTTTTGGAAGAATTTAAACATGATAAAAATTATATACTTGCTCTTACATCACCAGAGTTAGTGAAAAATCACTGGAAACCGGTACAGGGTTTGGTTGGTTTTTTTTTTTCCAGAAAGTAGAATATTGAACCTAAAACTAGGTACAGGCCTAGGAATGGGATACTTGGGCAGCTGAAGGAGGTTACACTATGGCCCCTGGCCAGTGTGAATAATAATATTCAAAACTGTCTTCCTTTTCGCTTCTTCTGTATTTATACTTCGGACTCATTTGTTTGTAATGTCCTATGCTACATTTTTTTTGCCTCTGTAGCCCATGATGAAATGTCATATTAGATGATACTGTAAACTTGCAGAATATTTAACAGCCATGAAAAAGCTATTCTTCACCCTCTTCTGGCTTCTATATGTTAATGTCTCCTTGTCTCCTTCAACATAATCTAGGTTATTTTAGGGGTTCTTTACCTCTGGACATGCTTTCAAATCTCATTATGCAAATCCAGGATATGACACATAGGCAAAAAGAATATATTCAAGATATTAAATGAGAAATCGGAATTCTTCTTTTCAAAGAGGAGTCAGATACCCAGTAATAGAAATTAGAACTGTTAACTGAGAATCAATTTTCCAGCTGTCAGTTTAACAAACAATAATAAAAGTTTTTTAATCAATTCAGTTGGGTACCCGATGTTTCCTTCAACAAGAGGCATTTTTCATACGGCAGGTTCTCGGGAGAAGAGATGACAAAGCCCCTATACGTGGACAGAATGCCTGTAACAGCAGGCACCCTGCTAAAAACAGCCCCCTGTAAGATCCAAGCTTTGATGCTCTGCAGGGGGGTCAAGCAGCAAGTGAAAGTGTCCAGTGCTGAGTGTGAAGAGGAAATGGGGGAAGTATAGTTGTAGTGAGCAAAAAAAAGCAGGCGGTGCCAGTAGGCTGTAGGATTGTTGATTTTGGTTTGTAATTACAACTGGCAATCATTTTGAACCACTGCTGCTTTTTTTAATTATTCAGCTTTGATTGCAATTACAAGCCAAAATCAACAGTCTTAATAACAGAGCTCAGAGTCTTCTGATGAAACAGAAAAACTCCCAAGTGTTTGGAACCTGACCTTGCAACCCCGAAATTTAACAGGAAAACTTATTAACAAGAAAACCTTTTGGATCATAAGTTGGGTGCCAATGTATTCATAGCCTACAACTGTAAGAGTAAGGTTACAGTGAGGACAGGTAAAGTTTTCTTTTGGAAGCTGAACTACAGTGAGCAAAGCCAGACCTTACCAAAGTGGCAACCAATGTTATGCACCATTTTGCTGTAGAGCTTAGTTTAAGGCAACTGGGTGTCTCAAGATGAACCAAAGCCTGAGGCGTTCTAAAATAGTGAACATTTTTGAAAAGAGTATGTCTGACTTCTAACTCATTGAAAACTGCCTCATGTATACAACAACACTTGTCAGTCTTGTTAAGCCTTTACAAGTAGGTCAGGAGTATTTTGAAATCTACCTGCTAGGTTCGTCCAGTACCACAGGCTCACACAGGATGCAAAAAGCCCATTTTGAGTTTGTGAGAAATGATCACAAGCACATATTTGAGCATCTAAATGCATAGCAAGTCCATTTAGATTTTTTTCTGATAAATAGTACGTTTTTCACCTCACAGTCGCTCTTGAGGATGAACCTCATCTTGAAAGGAAAACAAAAATAGACTCAGCAAAATGTTATAGAAAATCAAACTGGGAGTGACCTCAAGAGTAGATCTGATCCTTCTCCCCACTGAACTATACCCAAGCCATGCCTGACAGAGGAGTTCCTCAGGTGGAGACCCCACAATCTTTACAGCTTGTGCTACAGTTTTCCTGTCTTTGCTCTCATTACGTCATTCCCAACTTTCAACATAAATCCTCATTGCTCCAATTAAAGCATGTTATATCTTGTTCTATCAATTCTTTCATAAATTACATTTTTTACTCTGGTAATTACTGTTTTCAGCAATCTCTCCAACTGAGCCAGGTGTTTTTCAAAAGTTAGTACCCAAAACTGGGCATAATATTCCAAGTGAGCCTTTACCAAAACTTTATAAGAGAGCGGGAGATGATTTCACATACTCTACAGGCAATGCTCCTGTGTAACTATCCTACTAACTCACAACAAAGTTACATTTTTTAATCTTGTTCATTACATGATTCACCGTGACAGGAGATCCAGCCTAACCTCTTAATTCTCCAGTAAGGAGAATACTCAATTCTCCAACCTCCTATTCTTGCTCTGTGTTGATGTAAGATTATTCCTGTCCAAGCCTAATATCTTGAAATTCTTGTTGAACTGCATTGTGCTGCCTTAAACTGCGACTTTAACTTGTCAAACTCTTTCTGGAATCTAATCCTGTCCCGCAGTATGCTCCTTAAATGTTGGTATCATCTGAAAGTTCATGAAAATACTGAAAAGTGATCGTGAGCTTTTGATAACTACTTTCTAAATACAGTTTTTCAAAGTGTCACACTAGTCTTATGGCAATTAAATCTATAGAGTGCTTTCTTAGCTAGTTTATAAAATGTCATGAAAGACAATATCAGAATTTATCAGGAGAAAGCAGCATGTCATTGCCTCTTTCCTTCCTGTCCATAAGGGCAGGTATTATTTAGTTCCAGAAAGAAGTTGGATGACTGAAATAATTTGTTCTTAGCAAATCCATGATAGCTGCTAACTCATTTCCTTATTATCTTCCAGGTGTTTAAAAATACTTTGAATATTTGTGCCACTACTATTCCATAAATCAAAACTAAGCAGATCACTCTGATTTTTAGTTCCTCATGTCACCCTTTTTCAAAGGCACACACCACGGTTTCTCTTTTCCAGTCTTCTGGAAGCCTATGCATCTTCCAAGAATTATCAAAGATAACCACTAATAGCTCTAAGGTTGCATCACATTACAGTGAATTTCCTGAGACATGAAACCTGTTTTCTTTCTGAAAACATCCAAGAGCTAAATATTCTCTAACTGGCCTATCTCCTTCCTTATTTTCTTCTGAGGTTAATTTTGTTAAACTTATGAGCACAGCTGACCACTTTAGTGAAGAATGAAACAAAAAAAAAAGCCACTAAACATGTCAACATGTCAACCGTCTCAACTTCATCTTTTGGCATAACATACATGAAAAGTTTTCTTACTAACATTTCTGTCCCTTGCCACTGTAATGTGGTCATTACTGAGAATGTGATAACTCAAGCATTAATTCAAACAGCTGGTGTAAGAAATACAAAGTATGTTGTGGTATTTTCAAGTGCAATTCTGGTCAGTTGGAGCAAGTAGGCGCACAGCAGTCTGCCTTGCAGCAACCGCTGGCATTTAGTGGTGTCTAGCGGAGCTGGTGGTTGTATATGTTCACAAGTGGAATGAGAGCTGGCACCATGTCCCATGCCAAGAAGGAGCACCATCAAAGAGATCAGAAGAGCGGACAGCACTCTAATGTATGCCACAGCATCCTCTCCCTCCTTCTCCTCTTATTGGGCACATTGATAAATATAAGACTGAAAAGTGGGATAATTGTGCATTCAGTGGGCTTACTGCACCTTGTGAGACATCCTACCCTGTTGTGCCTACCTGCAGCTCTCCTTGCTGTACCCAGTGATGAAGGCAGGCACCATTAGCCTGCTTCTGCCCTAAGACCCAGGCAGCCCAAGAGGTGGACCAACTGGCTCCACTTCTCTCTATTTTCTTATCAGTTCCTCTGTTCGTAAATAATGGGAAACCTCTCTCCACCATGTCCCCCCCTTTCTCTGAGCAATGCAATTGGAGCTGTGTCAGGGCAGCTACTTTTTTCTTTGCTCTGATTGCACAATAATGAAAGGATGGAAAACAAAGACTAGCAACTTTTGAGATTAATCCCCCTTCTGTTCTCAGCTGTCAGACTTACTTCTTTTTTTCCTTTTTTCGGCTAAATCAGGTCATTATACTACAAATCTTTACTCTGAATGAAAGATTAAACTCAGGTATTTTATTTTCATCAGGGCATAATATTCAGCACAGAATAATTGGCTATAGTTTCATGTGGATATTTGTATGGGGCCTCCTATCAAATTCCACTAAACCTTTACTGACCCCTTCCGTTTTGTTGAATTCCTCAGGATCTTACTGTAGTAGAGTCCTGGCAAACAGAATTTTGCACTCAATTATACCTATCTCCACATCTGAGATGTCATGTTTTCATGAAGCCTCTTTAAACAATCAAGAGAATTAAAAGGTCTTCAGGGATGCTTTGTAATAAAAATAGTAATAGGAAAGAAAAAAATCCATAACCTAAGTGTTTGTCCTTGACATAGTCAGTATTTTTTCTACAATGAGAATAAAAAAAAGAGGAAGAAAAAAAAAAAAAAAAAAGAAGCAGGAAATAAGAAAAGGCTTTCAGACTACATTTAACTGCTTCAAAGCCAACAATAAAAGCACCACAGTTAAACCAGAGGACCAAAAAGGCATAAGGTCATCAAAACCAAGGCTCATTGAGCCAGTGTCTTTGGATAGATGTCATTTCCACTTTGACTGTACAGAGAGTGTTATATTGTATATAGAAAGCAGAGCTCATGCTGCCATAAAATTAAAAACAAAAAATATCCATAGTCCATTATGGTGGTGTTACGAGAAGCAGGCGGGTTTCTCATACATGAATAGACTCTCTGGTGTGACTATTGAATCTACCTTGATGTGTCGTACTTTACTGATTACTTTACTGATAGTGGCTTTTTCTAAAAGACACTATCACAGAGGGAACATATTTTCTCAACCAAGAAAAACTGGCTTTATGCCACTTCTGCTCTACCAGAAATTGACCCAACAGTAGCTTTGGGATTTAATTTAAACAGAGGGAGACAAAGCATGACAAAAGCATGGAGCGTAACAGCCCAACATGGGCCTCTGCTAAAGCACAGGAGGTCTTTGCTGTTGCAACAAATCAGAACATTTCTAAACCTAGTGTTTCTGTTCATGTTTTGCTTTGTTTTCTCTTAAAAAGATATTATCAATTTAGAACTAAAAGCCTACTATAAAATTCTCCTTCAGAGGTAATAAAAGGCAATGGGACTGGCTGATGTTTGGAGCCCTTGAAAAGCTTTGCCTCTTACGTTAGTGCCTAAAACTGTTTATGAAACATTTTGGGTTATTTCTCTCAGAAGTATTGGATTTTCATGATATAAAGGTCATGGAAGGGGTTCATATCAGACTAGGTCCTGCACAGGCTACTTTGTTGATTCCTTTGCTCTCCTATGAACGGGTAGCATTTCAGGCATATTTTTAGCATATGCAGTGCAAAGGTGGGTTTAGTCCTTGTGCTGTGTGATATAGGCACTCCATTGACTTTGGGCAGGAAAGCCCTAGTGAGAATTGCCAGCAATACTGCTTGGATGAGCAGCTGCGCTAACAAGTTTGAAAGGTACAAGGCAATCATTGTCCTCTGAATGTGGAAATCTACAACTCGCCTCTTCTTCAGGTTTCTCATGTCTTCTCTGATTGATATCATTGAGTGTTTTTTCCCTTTTCTCCTTTGGTTGAGCTTTGAGTTTCTCTTGCACAGGAAACAAAATATTCCATTATGAGGAACATACAAAGAAAGAGGAAACAGAACAAGTACCATTTCACTGTGACAGGAACAGTAAAGCGTTGCTCAAAGTGTGGTGCTGGGCAGGTGTTGGAGATTCAACCCTAGCACCTCAAAGTCACTGCCCAGGTAGGACCAGGGAAAGCCTTTCACATAGACCACCAGCATGCATGACCCTAGAAAGCCAAACCACAATTTATGTCCAATGTAATAAGGGGTTCATCACCAGTGCGTGAGTGAACCATAGGAATAAGTAAGGAAATCAGGACGGGTAAAAAATATTTGCAAATATGACTCAGAAATTAGTTGGTCTTCTAGAAATGTTGAATTCAACTCTTCTGTATTTGCTTACTGAAAAGGCATGAAAGGCAGGCCTCTTTTCCTACATAGCACCACGGGTAAGGAAGACTCTCTTCCTGGGTGGAGAGGTGGGAAAATGACAAAGGGCGGAGAGCTCTTGTTGACTCGCTGCAGCTCAGCTGGAGCACAGAGAGGGGATAAGAGAGTGTGGACATCAGGAAGAACCATCCCAGCATCCACAACCCCAAAACCCTGTCCTGTCACATAATCTGCATAACAGGACTTCCACTGAAGGGAATGGGTGTTCCCATGGACGTACAGAGGATCTGTTGTGCAGGTTGGTTCACTGGGTGTTACTCTGCCGTACCAGATGTGCTCAAAATGGAGTGCACATTTGGCCCAAATTAATCTGCCTTGATCACATTATGCGCAGCTCCCTGTTGCACATAAAATGATGATCTCAAATTGTCAGCACTGCTCATTAGCTCACAGCAAACTTATTTTTCTAATTGGGTCAGCTCTGATTTGAGTCTTATGCACTAGTATGTGTCTCTTCACTATGCATCCCGAACTTTCATTCTCGGTGAATGGAGGAGGCACTGCTTATCTGCTC
Source organism: Vanellus vanellus (assembly GCF_965231255.1). Taxonomy (NCBI): domain Eukaryota; kingdom Metazoa; phylum Chordata; class Aves; order Charadriiformes; family Charadriidae; genus Vanellus; species Vanellus vanellus. Next base: position 87,143,325 of record NC_138907.1, read on the forward strand.
TTACACTCTTAAACGTCAAATTTCAACATTTAAAAAAAATATACAAGACTCAGGCTTTTTCAGAAGGATTGATCTGCAAAGTAACTGCAAGCCAGTTTAGGAGCCAATGGTGCTATTTGCAGAGGTAAATTATAACTCTTCTTGCTACGGCTGCTATGGCCATTGCCAGTATTGCTGCTGAAAAGCTCCTGTGGCTTGTCAAAGCAAATAACTAACTATAGCTTATTTGAATATCCAGGTCTCAAAACTAAGGCAGTTCAGAGTTGTTTAACATGCAATTCACTAATCACTGTCACAGAAGTGGCAAACTCTGAAAGAGGCTTGAGGCCGCAAAGCCTCACCCATTTCAGTTGACTCTCATACCCCAAGTCCTATTTCCAGGGTGATTTAGGCACCTGGGGGGGCCCATGTGATTTGAGCCCGGAGCTCCTTATTAGTTCCTGAAAACTGCACTCACCTCCTGTATCACACCCTGCGCTGAAGCCAAAAGGTGCTCACAGAAGATGGTCAGTTCTGAGCTCTTCACTGGGAAGTGCAAGAAGGCATCTGCAGACCAAATGAAAAAGTTAAGAGGAATAATAGAATCATAGAATCATAGAATTGTCTAGGTTGGAAGAGACCCTTGGGATCATGGAGTCCAACCATCTACCCTACTCTACAAAGTTCTCCCCTACACCATATCCCCCAACACCACATCTAAACGTCTCTTAAACACATCCAGGGATGGTGACTCAACCACCTCCCTGGGCAGTCTATTCCAATGCCCGACCACTCTTTCTGTGAAAAATTCAGATTATAAATCCATATAAATTATAAATCCATTTATAATGGATTTATAATTAACGATTATTTTTTTACTGAACAAGTTTCCCTCCCTTCCTTCCAATTGATTTAAACTGAAGGCAAGAAAGAAGTTGGTCTCGGATATCAAGTTGGGGTGGGGGGGGGTGGGGGGGGTCATTCCTAACATTGTCCAACAGGCTCCTTCAAGTGAAATTAAATACATCTCTTATGCTAAGAGTTTCACTAGCATTCAGAGACCTCCATTCTATGGATATCAAAAAGACACAAAATTATCTTTAACAATCTTGCCCCTGAGCCTCAGTTTCTTATCTGTAAAATTATGATTACAGTAGTTCCTTACCTCATGGGGACCTTGTAATGAGTAATAGTTTAACATTTGGAGTTGTACATATTATACATTGCTGAGGGATTGTATACGTATCTAGAGACATTGATGTCTAAGTAGATGAGGGTAGCCAAAACCAAATTTATGCTGCCTAATAGTCTGAGCTGGCTAAAAGCTAAAAAGCTAAAAGCTGCCCTGAACCTGAGCAACTAATCTCTGGTTAGAGCACGAGCAGGTTGGCCTGTTTTCATCCCATAGGCATGTCTAGAGACACTCCTGACACAGGTTTCAATGCAAGTACAGTTCCAAGTGTACCCTGCAGAGCAGTGGACTGCAGTGAAGTTACCAGACAGCCCAGCAAGCTCCTGAAAGCCTTAGAGACTTGTGGGATTTGTGAACCTAACAAACTTGCTTGCCTTTGAACATCTCGGGCAGGCAGGCAAAGGCTACACCGCTATCAGAAATGCTGAATCAAAGCAAAACACGATTGAAAACTTCATAAAAGTCAGTGAGGAAATCTTTCTTCTGTTGCTTGTTATTGATGGCTGCAAGATAACCTTTATTTAAAGTGCCCTGCAGACTTATTCAATAGGACGTAGTGACACTGATGAAGAGGATTTGTTATTGTTTACACAATAGCTCAAAGATGTAGGCACTGCATAAATACTCGGAAAGTATGATTTCATGAAAAAGCTCTCGATTATGCATCAAAATCCTTCCTGCATCAAAGTTATTCTGGACTTACTCTTCGCATCACAAACTGCATTTGCAATGCTCAGAAGGTCTGACTGTATCCATTATTTCAGAGTAGTTGATATGCAGTCAATGTAAGAACATCATAGTTTCTACCTGGTACTCATATAGTACCAATAAACTGCCAGGCATAGTGATAATGGTCTTCTTCACACTTCTAGAAGATAAAAAAAACAAGGAAGTCATGGATTTATTGGACAGAATTTTAAAAAAAAAAAAATTCAAAAACTATGTTAATGGACTGTGGAACTTGCATACAGAAGTGATAAAATGATATGGTAAAGACTGCATGAGCAACAATAACCTGGTCATTTTGTGTAAGCACATTAAAATATAGCATGTAATTAGTAGGCTGCGTATGAAGCTCAGAAATTTCTTAAGTAGTAAGACGCAGTTGTGTCTGTAATCTCAGAAACAAATGTAAAAGAAACTTTACGTAACCTAGAGGCAGGTCAGACAGCACAAAACAGAATGCAAAACCTCTGGTGATTGTCTTCAGCTCTTTTACTCTTTAATTATTGTCACTGGCACACCAAGTAAATATACTGATGATGGGATAGTTGCCGCCACTTCCTACTCTCGGTGAGTAGCTCCCTACTTTACACTAGGATCAGCAACAATATTGATTTGACATAGGAATTAGTCGTATGGCCTATAACGGAGCAATTCACACCAGAAACTGTTCACACTGGAAGGACTTGCTGTTTGCCCCACAAGCCTTTTCAGCTTGTGTTCTGTGCATTACTCTTCTATGAAAGCTTGGGGGTTTTCCATTTCTTTATGTCTACCGAACATGATTTTTCATATATTTGAATCCTGTTATACCAAATATAGCTGAAATAATTCTCCATCACGCTGCTTTTTTCTTTAAGCTCCAGGTCCCAGGGTCCAACCTTTCCCAGAGCAAGCTGGGAAAGCTAGTTTGCAATAAATCAATAACCTCTAATCAATAGAGCAGGAAAGACATCTCTAGAGGTTGATTTTAAATACCTACCACACGGTAAAATAAATCTTTCTCAGGAGGTGGCCTTCCTCCCGTGTCAACTGCAGAGCCAGCTGCTCAGACCAGGCACCTGACTTCTGGTGACTAACATCAGGGACACTGCGTGCCACCACCACTGGGATCAACTGAACTAAACTACAAGAGAGTTGTACTTAGCCCATAACCAACTAACAGGACGCTGTTCAGGAAACTAAAAGTTTGGAAAGCTGAAATGCTGCCTTTCTGAAGCCAGCAATCTAATTTTTTTTTTTTTAATAGGCGAGAAGAGGGAGAGAAATAATATCTTTATCTTGTGGGAGACACAGGAACAGAACAAAGGGCCTTTTTGTTTCTTACTGCAGTTGCAGAAAGCAATCCTCAGTGATTTAACTCCTCAGAAAGATTTTGTAGTCCCAAAAAGATTTTCTCTGAAACTCTTCCGGGCAAATTCATCTGGGGTGTATTAAGACAAATCCAGTTATACTGATCTATTACTTCTGTCTGAGCACTTAGTTTTCTTCAATTTAGTAACAACATAAGGGAGTAGGAAAACGTTTAAGCAATGAGACATGACATACTATACCATGCTGTACTGTTGATTAATGTGTATCCCGGGCGGATGGGGAGTAAGACAAGTGCCTACGCCATATGTGGCGAGTGCATTAATCAATATTAACGTGTATTAACAGGTACAGAGAGAAGGTACTGAAGACGAGCTGGTTTTGGAGCCCAGTCCTGCTGTGATGGCAATGGGGTACCGAATCCTGTTGACACGGGGAGTCAGCCTAACCTCCGAGGCTGTGACCTTAGAAAAGCATGTGCATTTGATGAACTCCATGCCACAGGATGTTGCAGATGCTAAAAGCTTACATGGATTCAAGGAGAGGCAGGGCAAGTTCAGAGATCAGAAATACTTTAAGGCTATAAATTCAAAGAAACATCTCCAGGTCAGGAAGTCTCTGAGCTGCAAATGATTGGAAGCAGAGAGATTACCCGGGGAAGTATCATGTATCATGCACCCTGGTTTTATACCCTTTCCTAGACATCTCCTTTTGATGGCCAGCAGGGACAAGACAGAGAACTAGACTGTCATGTGGTACGACCCCACTCAGTACCCTCATAGTCTGGTTTTTTGTGTCCTAACTTTACAGTGTATGACTCGTCCCCATTAAGTCTAGGCAAGTTGTTCAACGTTCAGACTGGAATAGCATGTGCAGCTATATGCATACCTCCATTGATAAACTGAGCAGCATCGGGGCTTTTAGGCAACTGGCTCACTGCAAATACCAGCAGGAATTCGGCGTGTTCTTCCACCACAGAGACCAGATGTCACCCAGCATCCACTGCCGGTGACGCGGCAGCTCTCATTTCAAAGCTCTGGTGAGGCACGGTGCCTTGAGAGCTACTGTCTGCCTGCAGGTGAGAAATCAGCCAAAAGACATAACTCAGTGCAGCACAAGGCAGTCTGGGAACCCTGCAGCACTGCCTCTCCAGACGCAGGAGAGGAGGTGGGATCCCCCCTTGGTATGAGGCAGCAGCTTTTGCTCTCCACTGAGTTCAGAAACATCCCCGTTTTCTACTCTGCAGGGCAGAGACCTTATAAAGCAACTGCCGTGTTAGGGAAACCAAAGAAACAACAATAACACCTTGCCTATTGGAGCATATTAACGTGCCCCACAGCAGTCTCATTATGACCGTTAAACATTTACCCAAGATACAGAAATAAATGTCTTTTTTTTTCATGGCCTCCCCTCCGGCCCCTCTGTTACTTCCAGCCCCTCCTACCAGCACAGGAACCACAATGCTTCAACAGTCCAACAGCCAAACAATGCTGTCAACTGCCTACTTTCAAATTAAATTAAGCTTCTCTAATGCTCCTAATTTAATGTATTAATGCACACAACACAAGCAAAGCTTTTGGTTTGGCTTTTCTCTGATTCTCGTGGCCCTGTGCTTCAAAATATTTTTTGAATTTGAATTCGAATACTGATCATTTTCCAGCACCATGATTTTTTTTTTCCTTTTGAATTTAAAGAAACAACTATTTTAAGGGTGACTGGCTAAAGGTGAAGAACTCTAAAAAGCGGACATGTCAGTAAAACACCTTGGCTATGTCTCATCCTTTGTCTCCATTTTAGGCTACATGAGGCAGCATCTGTAACTTACATCATGCTATTAGGATCTGGCCCTGTGCGGATCAATAAAGACCGCACGACTTTACTCCACACTCCAGTCCAAAGCCTTAACTACTCGCTAGACAGCCTGTAATTTCAGCGAGGAAAGAGAGCGCCTGCAGGTGTTGAATTAATGCACCATGAAAGCAGAACTCTGTTGTGTTGTGATGGAGCTAAAATCAGGCTTCTCTGGTATTGTTGACAGTATCCAGCTCCCAGTGTATTTCTGACTTTGGATACATAGGCTACCTAGTAATTTTGTCACATCCCGAAAATAGAGCAGGGGAAAAAATCCATTTAGACTCTTTCAGCCATAGGTCATATTTACCATTTGCTAACAGACTGTTGTGTTGTGAATGGAGCCTGCATTTTCAGTCCCACAACATCAAAAGTTTCTTTTGCATCACTAAAACTATCAGAAAGGAACTCAGTAACAAAATAAAGTAATAATAAATAATAAAAAATCTAAATTGTGGTGTTAATCAAAAATATCATCAATAAAGGTCAAACTTTGGACAAAAAATGCATTTTCAAGAAAAAGGTTTTAATTATAAAGGTTTTAATTTTAAAATCAGAGCTGAAACAATGTACTCAGTAATTTCAACACCACTGATCCGATTGACTTTGGATGAGAAAACTGACATAGGCAGTGAAGAAAAGCCATCACCCAGGCAGCTGCTTTTTAAGCAGACACCTGCTCAGCTATGCCTCTGTGGGTAACATCTAGTTGTTGTTCCATATGTGTGACATTTCTGAGGCCAGCTTGTGGCTTTATCTCCCAGTATCTCAGTAAAGCTGTGAAAATGTAGATTTCTGACTAAGGCCATGCTGACACCTGTCTCTGCTCCTAACCTGTACCACTGAGTCACCCCACAGGGAGGACCAGGCAAGCCTTCAGTACTTGAGATGGAGATGAAGACGTCTGCTCAATGGTTTGAGCACAGCTGGTCTGCTCCCTGGAGCAAGTTTGCAAGGCCTGATCAGAGCTAGCAGTCATCAAGGTGAGGTGATGTAGGCAGCTGCCTCGGGCAGCGGGCTGCCAGGGTGGAAATCAGCCACTGCTGTCACTACAGCTGGAAATGTGCAGGGCAGCAACTACTTTGGGGGGGGAGAATGAGGGGTCACATTCAAGAAGTAGCTCCTGATCTTCCTTTTCTTCTCAGCAATGGTAAGTCAGGCTACCCAAGGCTCCCCAAGGCTGCTCAAGGCTCCCCAAGGCTCACTCTTCTATTTTCTCTGCCTTGGTATTACTCCTCTACCCTAAGAAATCTTAGATGAAAAGAGACAGACTCTCCTCAGGTAACTGCTACAGACTCTTGGTTTCTCAGGGAGTGATATAGCTTAAGCTATCTATGACTTTCTGCAAAGCTAGGCCAGGCCAAATATTCTAGTTAACAAATCCACTCATCATGTCATTCCCCTAAAGTGCCTTTAAGTCTGGTTCACAGACTTCTGCAGTCATAACAGTGTTGGCTGGAAGGGACCTCTAGAGGTTACCTTGTCCAACATCCCACTTGAAGCAGGGCCACCACAAGCACTAGATCAGCTTTGCCCAGCCATGTCTTTAAAATACCCAACATTAGAGATTACACAAACTTTTTCTAAGTAACCCGCTCCAGTTCACTTACAGCACTTACAGCAATTTTTTTTTCCTAATGACCAACCTGAATGCAGTCTCTGGCTGTTGCCCCTTGTTACATGATCTGCCACCACTGTGAAGCGCTGCAGTTGTGTCATCTTTGTGACGGGCCTTTAAGTTGTTCTAGGTACAACCTTACTGGTGTGGACTGGGCAAGAGTAACTTCCCTCAGTCCACTGGCCATGCTCCTCCTAACGTACCCCACACATATATGCCTCCCTTTCGATGAGGGTGCACTGTCAGCTCATATTCAGTTTGGCATCCATCTGCTCCTTGTCAGCAGAGTTGCCACTCAGGTAGTCAGTCCCCAGGATTATCAGTGTATGAGTTTATTTTAGTCAGAGTACCAGAGAAAGGATAAAAAAAAAACAAAGCACTGCACATCCATAGGAGCTCCAAAATGACAATTTCAGTTCCCGCTATCCCCTCAGTTTCCCCTTCTGTATTCAGTGTGGGTGCTAGGATCTGCCCTGTGTTATTATTAAATTCAGCTGTTGGAACGACCAGTACAAGAGCATCCACATATGTTTTTAAAACCAGGCTTAAAATCATTATTTTCTCAAACATATTTAGGACAACTGCTACTGGCTTGGTCAATGTTTATGCATGTTGGGTGCATGGGTGACAACATACGTGTGGGGCAGAGGAAGGAGTCCCCAGGAGATTTCACCTGCTATGTCCACAAGGGCAAGCAGTGCGGCCCAAGAGAGGTGGATTTGTTGAGTGAAATAGTCAGTGCTGTTGATTCAATATACACTTTATAAGAATTTCAGGGCATTTTATTTCTGACTAGCTCCAGTCTGTTCCTATGGAGTTGACCAGCCATGAACAGAGTGAATTAGGCACAAGCTGGGGCCACACTTTTCGGTTTACTTTTATGCACCCCGACACTGCTTTGCAATGTGAACCAAAGTATTGTAAACTGGAAAGATTAAGATTTGTGCTTCAGAAGTACTCTCCTGATTTGAACTAAAATGCCACTGCAGAGGTACCTGTAGAGTTTCTTCTTTGTGCACTTCCTGACCCCACTTCTTGTCTCTCAATAGCATATAACATGCCTTACTCTGAGACCCTGAGAACCAACATATCCCCGTGATTACAAGTGAATTTGAGGTGTTCAGTATCATTTTTCTTTATCTCATACCTTCAGTTCAAGAATCATTATTGTTTCCTTCTCTGCCTCGTGTTTCTCATTGCCTCTTTTTTATGGCAGGTACTAGTGCAAGCCTACATCCTTCCTCCTGAAGCGTTTGAAGGTTGCTCAGTTTATTTACATCAGTAGCACATTAATACTTTCCACTATGGCACATTAATACTTTCCACTATGCAAAATGAGCTCTTAGCTATTCCTTGGACATTAATTTAGTTCAATATGATAGTCAGAACTCTCTGACATTGTTAAAGTTAATGATCTGATACTTTACAAGACAAGAGACATTTCAAATCAAATTGATCGTATTAATAGTTTTATTGAGCAACATTAACAGAAGTGTGTTGTTCCACAATGTCCTCAGGCAAAGCCTTTATTGGCACTTTAATGGTGACAGAATGTCCAAATCCAAAGTAAGACAGACTTTTTATTTCTATAACATGCAATTACAGATAGTCTAAAATTCCAGCTTAGAAGCCAATAATGTTAGGGCTCTGTTCGAAAGAGCTATCTTCTGTTGAAATACATGGATAACTGCTGCACACATATCACCCCACTTTATTGACAGATGCTTTGTGTTTCCAACTGCCTGTGCCAGGGATGAGGAATATCTGGTGGAAAGGGGATGAATGAATTTGCTCCTGAGGTACAGAAGCATCTGGGAGTCCATTTGATGTTAGGAAGAGGGGAAGTCTCGTTTTCTCATTTTCTCTTGGAAAACAAGACTTTTTCTAAGCAGTAAGATAATACAGTATTTCAGTTCTATGTGATGGATGCTAAAGAGAAACTGGTGAGGAAGGTAAGAGGGAAGAGAGCTGTGAAGAACAGGTATACTATACCTGAGTGAGTCAAAATAGGCCAGTTTCACCAGTATGATTTAAAGCTGCTGAGAAACCATTCACACTTACTGTCCCACTCTACTGGACCTAAAAGGACTTATGCACGCCAAAGGTTTTCTCAGCCAGATGACTGCCGCACTGGCCCTCACACAGATGATCAAATGAGCAGTTTCTCAAACATATCACAGGCCCAATTCAACAGAATTTTCTTCTTAGGATGGCCATGTCATTTAGGTCAAGCTGAATGCCAAGTATCATTCAAATACTGCAGAACTTCCAATTTTTTAAACTTTCTCCATGTCAGATTGCCAAGTGATCTTTCCAACACAGATATACCGACACCCTCTCTAAAGCAGCATATCTATATAAACAACTATGATCAATCAACTAATGCCACATACCTTGGGGCAGGTGCCATAGGATTATCTGACACAGATTAAGGCATTTTGCTGAAGAGAGAGTATCTTCTGCTACATTACATTTTGAGCATCCAAAGAACTGAAAGCTGAAAAAAGCATAGCTCAACAAAATCTTTCACCTCCATCCTTCCATCCATCAGGTGTATTGGCCTAACATAGCACATCCAGAGAAGAAAACTTACTCTAAATAACAGCGGTCATATATGATATAAAATAATAATGAGTTCAGCCTGCGAAGTGTTGGGTTCAGACCACCACTGACAGGGACCCAGCTTGGGTCCTCTGGCTGTTTCTCTCTACTGATGGCATTAGGCAGTACGCAACCTGAATCGCACATCATTCCCTCACTGTTAGACACCATAGTAACCACAAGGCTTACATTAGGCAAATATACTAAGCAGCTTGATTACCATGCCAAAGGGATATTTTGGATAAGCTTTGAACCTTGTAGCACTGGTCAAAATGGTGCCTTACAGGGGCTTGCAGTTTTCAGCCTGTTGTCTTTTATGGTGTTTCCAATTCAAAATACGAGGCAGCCTGTGAGAAGTGGCGAGTGTGCCCACAACCCATTGAAGCAAAAGGCTTGGGAGCCATTGCCTTAGAAAAGTAAGATCCTATCAAATCACCTCACCAGCCTGTAGTGACATAGAGTTTTGGCACCCTGCTAGACCAACAAATAGAAAAGGCGATAAAGACCATCCCAACTAATAGGGTAAAGAGGTCTACATGGCAAAGCATTCCGCCATTTCTTCTATGCTTTGCTGCTTTCTCCCCAGGTACAAATGATTTTCTGTGCCTACAATTTTCAAGAGAGAGCCTTGAAACTGTGCATGATGCAACGAAGTTTGACAACAATCCGGCAAGGTCTGCAGCTGAAAAAGGAGGCAGCGGCAATCAGGGGAGAACTGCAGACAATTGTTCCACAGCCGCTGTTGCCGAATTGTAAGCCTGTGCTTGTGAACTAAAAAAATCTATCTCAGATAATTGACATTTATTTGATTGAAACAGCAGGGTGCCCTCCATCAGAATGGGAGGAGACCATATGGAATAACAGTATGAGTGGAGATAATGTTTGTCTGCTGAGTGTGTCAATGTGTTTAGAGATTATTCATAGGGCTCTAGGGATTCCAGTATGGTAATGTTTCAGCTAAATTAGAATCAGATTAATTGCTTTAATCTAATGGAAAGACAATGTTTATCAAATTATTGCTCCTTCACCACATGATATTGCAGTGTCATTACTCTTTGAGTTTAAAAAAAATAAAAATCAAAAGGCTCTCTTGTATCACATCTGCTCAAGAGCTCCATAACAGTGCTGATTTCTGCACAGGAGAGTTAATGCAGTTTATAACTCTATGAAGAAACTAATGAATTAGAGTGAACGCTTTGTAGACAATAAATCCTCCATATTGTGAGTAGGCCTCAAAACTATACTTATTTGAATTACTTTACCTTGGTTTGTGCTCAGGCGTTTTTTGGAGGGAGCACTTTATTTTTGCTCAAATTTTGATACTTTTTTGCTTGCTTTTAATTTTATTTCAGTGGAATTAAGGGGTAACACTAAAACTGAACGATATAGTAACAGATCAATGTTCTGCTCACTCGCTCTCACCTTCTTCAATTTTCTTTTCATCTCAATATTGCAATGAAATGACCAAAAGCTGAATGCTCAGATAAGATGCCTAAATCCCTTCAGATATGCTATTTAATGCTTAGTGTCATTTTAGATCACCTGTCAAATGCCAACACTGAGGAGACACTGAGCTCTTCAGCTCCTTTAACATGCAGTGGAAATCTGCAGTTCTGGTGGCACTGCACTGCAAGTGTTGGGTACTTCAGAGAGTCAGACGCTCCTTTAAGCATTCAGTGGCTTGAATGGTGAAAGAATGGGCTCCAAAGATGTCTTTTGAAAGCTGATTCAGGGGTTTTTACCCTTGGTATTTTATATTTTTGGTATATGCTATCCTTGCTAAAGCACAACATTAAAATATTAGCCCTTTTAAAACATTATCTGGTAAGCACAATCCTCAAAAGGGGGAGAAGCATGACCTCTTTTCAAAAGTGCTAATATACCAACCAGGAATAGCATCCCAATCTGATTTTCCACTGTGTTACACTGACATGATGCTACTGAAAAGCTCTGGAGTTTGCAGGACTTTGTATATCAAACCGGAACGATAGAAGACAGTCAGGCACTTTGCCTCTGCTTAATTTATAATGGTGACACTGTGTTTGCGAGGCATTCAGGCTGCATGCTTAAGAGAGCACTGAACAAATATTTTCTAGGCTTCTATAGTAACTAATAGTCGCTCCTACCTTAAAAGGGTCATGTATCCTCTCAAGACATATTTCACTGAAATTCTATTTAAGAAAAGTGAATACCTTTCTTACTGGAGTGTCCATAATGCATATTAAAACACAGAGTTTACAAAAGGGGGCCAAACATAACCACGAGAGTGATTCAGGGCCGAGCAGAAAGCAGTGCTTACACTTTCTGTCCCGGTAGCTTTCTTCCCCAGGTACAACCAGGCACAATGATGCCAAGTTTTTAAGGCAGAGAGAGCCCTGCAATGGCAGGGTATTTGTTGTGCTAGTATTTTAAGATTCACTGTTTCCATAACCCGTTCTCCCATGCATTTTCCTCAGACACATGCAGCTGGGTTTTCTAGCATTTCTGGAGAGACAAACCCTCCCTCAAGCTTTTTATTTGTGAGACATTAAAAGTTCATGGCAGCTCTCCCACCTAAGGCTCTAAGTTTTAAGCCTTACTTTATAAAACATAGATCAGAGTTAAAGTGGCATATGCAATTAAAATTGTGCTGCATAAACCAGATACCCTCTGAAGCCATAATGACCAAGCCCTAGCCACTTGCTCTTTTCTGATTTTCATTACAAAGCTGTTGTTAAAACCTTTTTGGCTACCCAGCTTTTTATACATCTGTTTGAAACTAACAGGAACATCTGCCCTCTTTCCTGGAGTTTTCCCACTACTTTTGAAGTGAGTAAGGCTCTAGAAAGAGCCGTGGTCTGTGGCGGAGAGACATTTACTCTGTCATCACTCAGTGCTTGGATCTAACTTCATACCTTTTGTTCTGAGAGCTTCAGCAATAGCTTCCCCGTTGTTTTCCCAGCCGTAGGAGCTGTGAACTGCCAGCCCAGCCACTCCCCGCTGGGCTCCCGAGGTCTATACAGCACAAAGATCCACATCCATGTTGTGCCAGGGACGAGAAGACACTTTTCGCAGATATATGTAACTTAAGGATGGGATGAGTTTCTGAGGCATGCTGTGATTCACTGAATAACTTACATCATGAAAACACTATTCAGGAAAAATACACTGGTTCAGTACGGATCTATAAGCTTTGACATACAAATGGCTAATCTAAATGCTTAATTTAAATAAATGACTTATTCATGACCTTTAAACTATCCACTACCATTATTTGGAAATGATTTAAAGTAGCTAATTCCCACACAGGAGAAATAGTAACATGCTGTTGGGGAACCTTTGTTGGTAAAATATACAGCTTTATCTGTTTTGAAGTAAAAAATGTTGCACACACAGGACACTCCATGTGGCAATGAATTAGAAGATTTGCAAACTAGCAGCAGGGGATAGTGTTTCTGAAGGAAAGTCCTTTACTAGAATCTGCAGGGTACTTCAAAATTGCTATTATTACTATCTATTAAAAATCACAGTGTTAAAAATGCATAGAATGCTCTACAAAAAAGATTAATGTTATGGTTTATTCCTTGCTCCAAAGAATTTAAAACACAGTTCTGCCTCCAGAGATGTTGCCATGCTCATGTAAGCCTGAAGGACCCAACAAAGTCGACAGAAGTTGCAGCATATGATAAAGAGCACAGCTGGGCACTGATTTTATATAGGCAAAGCAAGCAAAGAAATGCAAGAAAAGTAAGATATTCAGGTCTGGGAATTTTGACCCTGATTCCTCTTACAGTCTGGTTTAATTGCACTGCATGAAATCCCATTCGTACTGCGAGTCAAGGGAAGTTTTATAATCTATTTAAATGTAAATTCAATTGACTTCAACAAAGTTTCCCCAGTTTAGTTGTATGTGATACTTCCAACCATTGTCATTGGGGCCTGTGCACACGTAGCACTGCAAAATATATCATCTCAGCTGTTCTTCGGGTTATTTAACAAGGCAGCATAGCTCTAAATTACGCTTTCATTACTTTTGTAAATGTATGGCATACACGTGTATATATATGTGTGTGTGCGTGTGTATACACATATTTGAAAGAAAGTACGTGAGGAAATTTTGGAGAATAAAACTGTCTGCTTTCTAAATTTTGGCAGAACAGTTTTCTGGCACCCAGTTATTGTCCAAAGTGGTATAGATTAAGAAATGAAACAAGAGGACTTATACCTCTTTGGTTTATATACCCAAGTAATGGGATAAGAGGAAGATTCCCAGATATTTAATTTTGATTACAGTTTTGTTCCAAGTTCTCATTCACACATGTATACAAAATTCATAAAGATATGTGGTCTTCTCTATAGAAAGTTGAAGGCAGGTTTAGACCCAGGAATGGCTGCAGTGAGAGGAGAATAAGGAGTGTCACCCTGCTTGTTTTCCTGTAGTATTTCTTATTATTTTGGAGCTGTACCAGCAGACCAGAAGCTTGTGCTGGCATGACTTGGTAAATACCTTACTACTTCAGTACTCAGTCGTGACATCTGCGGGGCCACCACAAACTGTTGCATCAATAGGTATGTGCATATTTAGTTACATTTTTAACTACATAGAACCTTGCTGATCTCTAATGTAAATATGCAATGTACTAAGGGCACAGGCTATAGACGTGATATACAGGCAGCAGAGTAGTGTTGCAGCACAATGGCAGCTTTCCACTGTTCAATAACTCAATTTTTATCTAATTATCGCAAATTATAACATAATTTCTGAGCCAACAACATTGTTGTAACTGATTTTCTGCTTGAGCTGTACAAACACTAAAAACCACCTGAAACTGGCAAGCTCGTGTGCGTAATTAAAAAAAAAAAAACAAACAGTTTGTGGTAAACAAAATGCGCCAAGGTTTTTCACCTGGAGCAAATTATTACAGCTGTTAATAAAACCTATTTAAATAGCTTTCATAATACATGAGAAACTGTTCAAATATCTCTGGATGCGGCTCTTTAGCTTTGTCTCTGGGGAGTAGCCCAGCAATTGCAGTAGAAATAAAGTGACCACAGAATTCAGTATTGCAGGACTGGTGGCTCCTGTAAAGGGATAAACATATTGCTGTTCTTCACAGTTGCAGGTTTTGAAAGACACGCGTGTACTTTGCATCTATGCCTCAAAAAAAAAAAAAAAGGGGGGGGGGGGAGGGGAAGAGCCCACAACACTTCTTCAATTGATTTGCCCTTTGTCACTGTCACAGATATGTTTTCCCTATTTTGACAGGTAGTTGTAATTCTATTAGCAGTCCATCGACTTCCCCGTGAAATCGATCTGTGTTGGGCTAGCTGGGTCTTCTTAAACTAGCTGATTTATTGCTTCTGCCTGCTAAATAAAAAAAGAAAAAGAAGAAGAAAAAGAAAGTCTTCTGCCTCCATGGTGAACAAAGTACCTAAACAATGTCTGAAAATGAATAATTTTTAGCCTGGCTGCTGGTCGTCTCAGTGGCAGATGAGCTGTGACCTTTCACCGGCAGTTTTGCTGAGATGCCTGCTGATGCTGGCATGTATAAATGATTGTCAATTTCCCTTATTAATTTACCCGGCTCCCTCATGTACAAACTAGAAGATCTCATTCACCCTAAATGTCCTCAGCATCAATCTATCGTGTTTACCTAATTTTGTGATTTTGCAGTGGGCTGCCCAACAGCCTGAAACTGGAGAACCGCTTGAAACACATTTGATGCCCATTCGCTCAAGCAGACAGAAAATGGGGGCAGATGGGAGAATTTACAGTTGTTGACATCCTAGTTTAGGTCAGAGAAAGAGGTTATCATCACACTCTTCTTATTCAGTGGCATTTGAAGAACTTCAATGATTCACCAGGGTCTAAAATGATGTCCTGGCATTTTAAATGATGTCCTGGTATCTGTCTTGGTTGCATTAATTCTTTCTTCTTTCCTCTGGGTCAGAAAAATAAATTACTTTTCTATTGGCCAAAAAGCAAGTTTATGTTGTTGCAGGTTGTTGTGTGGAGCTTTTCTATTATCTGTAAATATGAATTTTTGACTGTGGATACAAAGAGATAAAGAATATTTTTGTGTACTTGCTTATCTTAACCAAAAGTTGGTTTCTGGCTGCTTTTTCTAATAGGCTGAGGAATCAAAATGAAAGAGAAATAATTACCATTTGCAAAATTGAGTACTTCTCTTTTTTTATATCGGTGGGCTCATTAATTTTTTCATTAAGCATATGCAATTGGTTAACCAATCCTGATCTATTCTTACAGGTACTAGAAAGAAGGGATGATTTCAGTGCAGCTTTTGGGCAGGACCACACCACCACCCTCCATTCCATAAACACAGCTTCCTGATGGCAAGGCACCCCCAAAGAACTCAAACCAGACAGTAAAACAACGCCCTGCAGAGTTGACAATGGAATCTAGACCTGATGACCTTCCATTTTTCTGGTCTATCTACCTCCATCACAGTTTTTTCTCTGTGGGTGTGATACAGGCTAAGATTTTTTGGGCCCCTCACCACAAGGACATTGAGGCCCTGGAGCATATGCAAAGAAGGGAAATGAAACTGGTGAGGGGTCTGGAGCATATGTCTTATGAGGAGTGGCTGAGGGAACTGGGGTTGTTTAGCCTGGAGAAAAGAAGGCTCGGGGGAGACCTTATCGCTCTCTACAACTATCTGAAAGGAGGTTGCAGAGAGGTGGGAGTCAACCTGTTCTGTCAAGTAACAGGTGATAGAACAAGAGGAGATGGCTTCAAGTTGCGCCAAGGGAAGTTTAGATTGGATATTAGGAAGAATTTCTTTACTGAAAGGGTCATCAGGCATTGGAACGCGTTACCCAGGGCAGTGGTGGAGTCCCCATCCCTGGACGTATTTAAGGGTCATGTAGATATAGTGCTAAGGGACATGGTTTAGTGGTGGTTTTGGCACTGTTAGGTTAATGACTGGACTAGATCATCTTACAGGTCTTTTCTAGGAAATTTGTGATTCTGTGATTTTGTCAAAACACAGGAAGATATTTCCCACCAAGACTTGGGATGGGGCTGGAGGGGGCAGGGGGAGAGTCTTCAAACCCCTACTTATTTTAAAACAAAGCATTCATCTTCTCACTTGATTTTTCTTTGTTGTTAGATGTAACAGCAGTTTTGTTACACAACATGATGACCGCCAGAGAACAGCCAGTGGGATCTTCTGGATAAAACTGAATTGGGTTACTCGTTACTACAGGAGGAGTGGTCCTTTTGAGAATCTATGAAATCCAACATTACTTGCAGAAGATGAGTTTTGTCATTCTGATAAATGATGACCATACATGGGACTCTCCACAGAAAACAAGGACTTGCCAGCCCTGGCAGTTGCCCAACTGCAGCATTTGACACTGACTTCAGCTGAGTATAAATATAGAATAGTGCATAATGGACGTTGACCTCTAACAGCACAGTGACCTTGAGTTGAATTTAGTTATAGAAAAACAGGTTCTAGGGGAGATTGTGTTGCTGCTGGAAGGTCACAAAAACATGTTCTCCCCTCTTGTAATGATAAAGTTTAAGGATCACGTCTACCTAACTTGGGTGTCTGACTCTCATCTACATTTTAGGCACCAAAAGTGGTGTTCATCCCATATTTATGTCTATATAATATGGATGTCTACATCTGAGTTTAAAGCGGAGTCCAGAAAGTCACTTGTTCAGCTTGTGTTTGGTCAGGTGGATAAACTCAGTTGATGGTCTTGGTTAGATCAGCAGTGATCATAAGAGGAACCGAGACATCTACTCAGCAGTGGATGTCCCCACCTAAAATCACGCAGTCCTCTTAAAGAAAGCGCCCGAGCTCTCTGAGTAGTGGAGACATGATCTCTTGAGGGATTTTAGGCTTAATTTAAAAGTCTCAGAGAAAAAAGAATTGTTAGGACTGGTAAGGAAACAATGCAGAAAGTGATTAATGAGGAGCTATAATCACAGCGTGCTTGATTTGTTTTGCAACACAGAACAAATCCTCAGGTCAGGACTGCAGTAAACCTCATCCAGCTTTTGAAGGGAATACAGCCTGTTTCTCTTCACTGAACTGAATCCTCAACATGCAACAGCTAATTAAAGACTCCAAAAGTCTGTAAATACTCCGACGAATATTGATATATGAGCCTGAGATCCTCACTTGGCTAGTTGGGTAAGTCTTGTGTCATTTACTTCAGTGATGCTGAGAATGACTGTGGTGATTTCATCATCTTCAGCTCCAAATAAAAGAGCTAGCCCAAGTGAAAATATTTATAATGAGGATCTTTCTGATATATAAACCAAAGAAACTACTTCTGAGAAAAGAAGGAAAATGGAATCTCTCCCTGTACATGTCTACAGTTGTAACATATCTGGGAAGAATATTTCCCAAAGTCCTTTTCATTAAAATCAACAATAAAACAAAGGATCAAATTCAGAGCTGACTTACAGCAGAGAAATATTGTGAAGAACTTCACTCTGCTAGTCAAACTATTTGCACCACTTAGACTAATCTGGCCTAAAATACATAAAACATGGTCAGTTGAATGGTTAGGGTCTGATTCCTCACACTATCATGTAAGATTTACATGCTGAGGAGTATTTTTCTATCCATTTTCCTAATTCACAGTGCCACTGGCAGCAAAGGTCTAGATACCAATCATTTTTCAAATTACAACTAAAGTCTAACTATGGTATCAGTTTTTATTATTTTCCTATCCACCTGATGTTAAACCTACCCAAAGGTTATAAACATAATACAAGCTGGCAGGCAAAGGTACATAATTAAGATGCATACAAAATACCCCATGCAGCAAGTAAATATTTTCTTTTTAATTGTATTATTACCTGGGTTTATGTTACTAAATTGCTACGCAATTTCATATATAATTGATTTTCCAAGAAAAATATTACCAAAGTGATTCTGTAGTTCAAAACAGCATGAACTTAATAATTTACAATATTTATCTCACAACCTATAGTGTTGCATGGGATTTAGTATGCTGAAAAAATATTCCTTCATATTAACATTCATTTTGAGTGTAAAATAAAAACTCAATGACTTTTTTTCTCTGTATTTGTTAAGAAGAAAACTAACAGTGCCTCCTGCGAGGATATATTTTGTAGGTGCTTTTGCAGATTATGAAAACAGTTGTGAGGAAATATTTGGGTAAAGGAAGACAAAGCTCCAGGTAGCAATAGGTTTCATACCGAGTTGATAAATGCAATTAGGGATCAGAAGGATGAACAATTACTTCAGGGGAGTCTTGATACCAGAATGCAATATCAGATGATTAGAAAACTGGAAAAATATCATCTTTTTCCTATTGCAGAAGCACCCAGCAGCCTCAGCACAAGTGAGAAAACCATTGTACGAGGGCAATGGATATTGCATGCCCTGAAGTGTTCACAGGCTCAGTAATCAAATATGAGAAAGGAATACCTGCCTGATCTTGAGAAACTATAAAGCTACATTACCCCAGCACAATGCAAGGAGTACTGTGAAGAGTTAAAGTGGAGACCTGACGCAGATCCTTCTTGGCCCAGAGGGTTTGAGAAGGATGGAAAGTGTTCCCCCCACTACCTATGCAGGAGAAGAAACCCAGAACCCACCACTACCATTCTGATGAAGAGGTAGAAGCATTTCACAGCCCTTTTTAATGAAGGAACTACGGATTTACCAATGTTAATATCTTGCCAAACCAATTATAGCAATATCACAGGGTTTGTGTTACTAATTGCCAGAATTTTTCGTGTAATTGATTCTCAAAGAACAATATTGCCGGCAGCATTCCACTGCTGCTGTCAGATGCTGAGCTCCTCAGCACGCTACTGACTGCACTGAGCTCCCGTTGACCACAGACGATGCACAGCCTTCCCCAGACCACGAGGCCTGGGATGGGGTCTTCGCAGTCCTTCAGCAGTGAACCTTTTGTTGAAGAAAAATTAAACCGAACTTGGTGACTTAACCTCTGATTTGGTCTCTTAGAACTTGGAGGAAAAAACAATGGGATAATAAAACACGTGCTGATTAGCTAAGCAATTCTAACTCAGTTATTGTTTCCATTATGTGGCTAATATCCTCTTCTGAACAGGCTTGATTTTTGTATCTGTTTGCATTAGAGTCAATTTGTGGTATGAGATTGGTATTATTTATTGAATGCTACACTCAGCTGCAAAGTTAAAAGTATGACAAGCTTCTATGAATTTAATTACACTACTGTGAGACACAGGCTTGTATAGATGCTATAAATTAAGTTTAGCAAATATGATCGGTGTGGTGAATGGTCAAATGGAGGTTACCAGCCCCATGAAGTTGCTTTAGTCATTTCAAAAGCTTTATGGGCTGTTGTTTTGACCTGAGTTGACCAGACTTTTGGGACTTGCTTATTTTGTGCAGGTAAACATTCAAAATCAAGTGAACTTTAACTAAATATGTAAAGCTAATCTGAGCCTGAATATGTTCAAACTCAGAGCCAAGTTAAGATTCAGTATCACTGAGCAATGTGACTGTGCACTGGTGGTTCTTTAATACATTTGAAGCTGCTGAATTTTTTTCATGACTAAAAATACGTAGTATTAGGAAAGGAAGAATAAATTTGATAGCAATAAACATTAGTGCTTTTCTTCCTATTTTTTCGAAACCTTTCTGCCTTAAGCGCTACAGACAGTTTCTCTGTTTTCTTGTTCCAATGTGTAATTGACAGCTCTGCCCAATGTCCTTTTCTACCTTTTGATTTTTCCCCTGGCTGCTAAGAGTATACACCATTTTGCAGAGCTTCAGTCTATTAACCAAGTGCCTGACCTTGTGGGATGCTGAACACCTGCTGGAATACACTCAGCGCCCGTAATTCTCATTGATTTCATTAGGAGGAGAGAGAACTTGCTCTCTCCCAGGTCATTTGGGCTGACGAACAAAACCTCACTAGTAAAGACAGAGCTCTTGGTGGACCCTTGCGGTTCCAAAAAATCAGACCAACATCAGAGGTAGCTGCTTCCAGAGCACCCAGCCTGGGGCTGATGCCAGACAATATTAATTGTCAAGAAATACAAAATAAGAGCACAGCTACTCTTCATCTCTTACACAGACAGTGGAGGGAAACGTTAAGATGTGCCCCACCGGGTCTCACTAGGGATCCATCTAGCCCAGTACCACGCCTCTGACTTGCACAAGAAGAGAGATGCTACTAAGGACAGCCCACCAGCCAGGCTGCTTTCTACAGTCTCTTCTTTGTGTACCACTAGCACCCACAGCTATTGCTGTACACATGTTGGAAGACACGTTCCTGCCTCTGATATTGTCCTCTAGATCCAACCGCACAGGTTTTGGTGAGTAGCAGCAGTTCTGCTTTTACCTTATCTAGCATCTTGGTGACTTTGAAAAATTCAACCCTATTCCTCCTCAGCCTTCTCCTCTTGAACTGAAGCATTCCACATCTGTTAACCCCTCTTCGTCAGGCAGGGCCCACCCTATTAATAGCCCCCACCCTATTAATTATTCCACTTGCCCTTCTCTGCATCTCCTCTAGCTCCCTTATGCCCTTCTTGACATAGGGCTAGAACTGCTGACAGCGGTCAAAAATAGGGCACACCAAAGGTATAACAACGAAACGGCGCCTTCTGCCTTGTTTTGAGTGATGGAGGAGCTGAGTCGCAGAACTTTGTGTTTATACACCAGCGGCCATGGGAGCTGTCTCACCTACAGCAGCCGTGTGCATCCAAGCCAGTCACCCCAACCTCCTTCTAGGGAGAGGACCTCTTTAGACACGAGTCATCTGATTTATTTTTTCATCTATTTTAAGATCAAATAAACAGCACCTTCTATGTGCCTGCTCCTTCCCGGTGCCTGTAAAGGGAGACTACACAGCTAAGGCAGGGATAGACGCCTGGACTGCAGCTGTGTACAGATAATCAGAAGAATCTCAGAGGGCTGGAGCACCTCTCCTATGAGGACAGGCTGAGAGAGTTGAGGCTGTTCACCCTGGAGAAGAGAAGGCTCTGGGGAGACCTTATAGCGGCCTTCCAGTACCTAAAGGGGGCCTACAGGAGAGCTGGGGAAGGACTTTTTATAAGGACCTGTAGTGATAGGATGAGGGGGAATAGTTTTAAACTGAAAGAGGGTAGATTTCTATTAGATATTGGGAAGCAATTCTTTACTGTGAGGGTGGTAAGACACTGGAACAGGCTGCCCAGGGAAGTTGTGGATCCCTGGAGGTGTTCAAGGCCAGGGTGGATGGGGCTTTGAGCAACCTGGTCCAGTGGAAGGTGTCTCTGCCCATGACAGGGGGGTTAGAACTAGATGATCTTTAAGGTCCCTTCCAACTCTAACCATTCTATGATTCTATGAATCTCTCCTGGCATGTCTCTGATTTCCAAACCCACTCCCTGCCTCCTTGTGTGGGGATGTGGGGAGAAGTGATCTAAAGGGGGGAGTCCTGAAGCGTCATGCAGTGAATTAAAACTTGTTTTGACCCAGGAAGAGGTTAAAGAAGAAAGGGAGATGTTCTCAGCACAGTTTCATCCAGGCTGCAGGTTTTCTGGGCAGGCATGGCTTGGGCTAGGCTTTGTTAAAAGGGAGTTTCTTTGGCAAAACAGGAGCATTTGAAGAGTTAAGTTTGCACAGTGATGTGAATGAGAATATAAACTAGTGATAAAGGAATATTGAAATATGGTCTAGTGAAGATTGGGACTAAGGAAGAACAATGAAAGGGTGATAGACAGATAAATACTACTTTCTTTTGCTTTGCCCTTTCCTGGAGAGCATGTTTTTCATTTCAGGAATATGACTAGTTTATAATGAAGTGTGGGAAGTGACAGATAGAAGAAAAGATTGAGTGCTAACTGCTATCCCACCAATTATTTTATGCCCCAGTCACAACTGCAAGTGACTCATTCTACTTTAGTTTAGATGCATAAATTTGGCACTACTCGAGAAAACCATTTTGAAGGTTCAGTTCAAAAAAATGGAAAAAAGGGTGAGTATATGAAGAGATAAAATACTACCGCTGCACTCCAGTCCAGCCTTGTTTTGAGTATCCTCAAAGCTTGTGCAGTGAATTAACCTGCAGTAAGACATTTCACAGGTGATTTATTAGGCATCTTGCGTTGGTTTTAGTGAAATTTCCTGTGAGGGAGCATGTTATAATCAACTTTGAAACACAGAGTTAGTCACAACCTCTAACTATGGAGACACGACCATCTCTTCATAATATTTACTTGCTGGCTTATTTATTTGCAATTCTCAGGGTAGTAAACTAATAATAAGCTCCCACTAAGTCACTGAAAGTGATAATATCCTTTCGCTGACATCACTAAAACATATAATCATGAACTATAAAAGTTTAAAAAGCTGGAAACTGCAAAGATCAAAGGTGAAAGCTAAGAAGTATATATTAAAAATAACAACAGATGGCCCCAGAATGAAAACAAATGAACTCATTCCCAGAGCTCTGCTGCCATTCGTAAGTCATTTACACTGAGAGTTTGTAGTTTATGACTTAACTGGGCCCTTCCAGAGAAATCAAATCTCATATTCACTGCAGAGCCATCATTTGTATCAAATTCTTTACATAATTTTTATAATGTAACAAATATTTGCAATTTTTTTTTTTAATTTTAAGATGTATTTAGCAGCAACCACTTTCTCTCATGTTGTTTGTTAGGTACAAACCTGCAGAACAGCATTCACCTCATAATATGATAGCACATGTACCGATATTCAATCACAAATGCAGTGCTGACACTTCTCATAGGCTCCTTTGCTGTACAGTGCTCCTGCTTATCAGGTCCAGCCAAGCCTGCTGCATCCTTCCCAGGAGACGTGAAATAAGCAACGAAGAATGGAGAACAGCATGCTTTATGCCAACTGCTATCCCTTATGATCTTCTCTCTTCCCATTTGTAACTGAATAAGTAAAACCAAAGGTCAACATAAGCAGCACAGCTGTCCACACACGCTGTTTGCTTTGCTGTTCCTTTGGGTTTTGTTTTTTTTTTTTTCCCTAACTCTAGGGAGGGTTAGTTTGGAACATTGTGTCACTTGAGAGTTGAGATATAAAGAACTGTATGAAAATGTATATGACTATAAAAGCCTCTAGTATTCACAATGTACGTGTTCAATTTCTTTTCTATTCCTTATATTCCCTTTCAGACTATTTAGCTAGGGCTGTGGATCTCCTTGTCTCTTCCACCTTCTCACCAGAAAGATTCCAGTCTACAAGGGAACAGGAACCAGCAGCACAAATAATCATCAATTAAAAACTCACACCTGAAATATTTAGACTGCTGACTCATATTAGCTTGATCTTATCAGTCCTGAGCCTTTGCCAAGAAGTATGTTTCCCAACTTCCACTCCTGACACTATCGGTGTATGCAAAGTGTTGAATACCTTGCAGGCACATACAGTGCCTCACAGGAACAGTGTGACTGTAGCATTTACAAAACCTTCTAAAAAGTCATTTTAACTGGAGCATCACACACTTTGTGGCTTCTTAGGCCAAGGCCATGGTACACATGGGAGAGTCCTTGCCACTTCCTTTCCCTACCTCTATCAGGAGGCCCTCTATGCCCTCCTCCCAGCCACCTTTATTCAAATGCATTTCTGAAAAATCCTGCCATGCCACCATCACTGGTTTTTCCTGTCTTTTTGACTGAGGAATAAATATGTCAGAGAGTCAGCTCTTCAAACTGTTTTGGGAGGATAAGCAAAGCTGACATGGACAGTATAATTATTTTGGAAGAAGTGAGTGATTGCTATCAACCTGTCCTTCAGTCTATAAACAATTAGAGAAGTGACTCAAGCTGCTGAATCTGCTAATCATATGCCAGGTATTCACATTTTCTCTTGTCGTCTTTTTTTTTTTTCTCCAATTGTTACCCCAAATCAGTAGGGTTTTTTCACCAATAATTGAGAATATTCCCTGAAATGCTCTGAGCTGCTATGCAGAAGGTTGTTGTTATAGAGAAAGGAGTAAAGAAGCTTATTTTGTTCAGACAAGAAAGAAAGTGTTCTTTTTCCTCCCCTAAACAAAGCATTTTTAAGAGCAGGATGGAAGATGCTTAAATCAATAACCATTAAGAAGCACAAAGCTGCTAAAAGTATACATCTTTGGAGAAAGAAATTATCAGGCTTGATGTAGAAATTACTGGATGAAATTCTATTTATGCAGGAGGGGTCCAGATTAGATCCTAATAGGCCTTTTTGGCATTGCAGTCTGAGAAGCTACGAAACGTGAGAACAAATAAAATAAACATTGCTCATCCTTGTCACAGCTTTTACAGAACACTTCCCCAGTGACAGAAAACTTCAATCATTCACTTTCTGCATTGAATTTATTTTTGTTCTACATACAGTTTATTAGATGAAGGTTTTCATACTGTCAAAATCATGTTTTTGATGACTTAAATTCCAAGCTCTTTCTCTTTTCTTTCCAAAGGGAAATACAGAAGAGAGCAAACACAACAGTCACACCAACTGACAGCATTGCCAAAGAGGACGTAGGGGCAGGAAGGGTAAATAACTCTCCAGGGGTGGGGGATTCTCAACAGCCATTAGAGTAACCATTAAAGCCTGGAAGCTGCCTCACAGGAAAATAAGTGCCACATTTGAGTGAGAACATCCAAGGAATAGAAGGCAATAACCTGATCCTATGGACACCCATGGGAGTTTTGCCATTCACTGAGGTGAGCTTTAAACAATCAAATACTGAATAACTACTTTGATTGCCACAAGAAAAGCGTTACCAATATGAAACTGGATCCTGCTTTGGTCAAAACTAAAGGATATTTAGTCAAGGAAATATACGGTCTCAAATAACTGAAAATCTCACTCTCCATCCTCTAATGACTAGACCTTGGGGAAAATTCCATTTCTCTGCAAAAAATGGAGAGACCATCCCCTGCTATCCCTCCGTGATCGGGTAACACTCCCCTTCCTGCTTGGCTGGTGTGCTCTAGAGCTGCTCCAAGAAAAACAGCTTGGACTCCCTGCAGCTTGGCCTGTAGAAGAAGGTAACACATAAACGGCCAGCGTGGTGGCCGTACACCATTCATTCCTTCCCCTGTTCCCACCCGTGCCCTCGAGCTGAGCAAATGCTTGCACGCCTGCCCCACATAGGCCATTAGGCTTCCTGCAAACAATCCTTGCAGGGCGCACAAACATTCCATGCTGCTACTGGAACAGTTCAGGCGATTTATGTTTTCCAGGAAACTTACTCTGTGCTGTGTTTTAGCATAGCTGACCAAATATCAGAGTACTTACATAAATGTGCACAGCTATCGGTTTGGCTTCTCTAGGTGCCTCTACATCTTCAGGTTAAGAGCAGCACGGCATATGCCTCGCATTTCTTCCTAAATTCCATAAAGGATATCTAAATATGAGTAATCCCTCTGTAACATGATGGCACAGGAGATATCACTGTGCTCGGGGTGTAACAATATATTGCTTCTCTTCCTGGTGATATTTCAAAGCCTTTAGAATTAGAAATACCCCCACTTTTTTCCATTTTTCCTTCTTATTTTAGGCAACAGATTACTTGCAAGCAAAAAAAAAATCATGTATTAGCCATTTGGAAAGGAGGAATGAACAGTTCTGGACCTTAGTGTTTTCATGCCATAAACCGCACTCCACAGCAAAATGAAGCTGAGATTTCTTCACAAATAAGAGCGCTGTGATATGAACGCATTCTTCTCAGATGGGAGCTGGTTCAGGATCTTGCAAGCATAATTTTTAGTGTAAAATCGACTATCAGAATTTCATTAAGCTTAAAATTAACACAATTTATTTCCAAACAGTATTAATCATAATTACTAGAGTTCAGCTTCTGATTACTCTGGGAGTACACATTCATCACACATTTACAGCCTAAATAGAAACTTATCATACTCACCACAGTTTGTTGCCAATTGACAAATATATTACTGAAACAAAATAAAAATTAAGTTGCAGCTTGAAGTAATAAAAACAATATTATAGTCAATATTTCACCCATGGTTGAAAAACCTGACTGATTACGTAAAGGTATCTTATCAGAGTGGAAAGTAGAAGCATGAAGAGACAAACAGCATCTAATCCCTCTGCGGAGTATCTTCAATAAACTTCACTGTAGTTATACCACTGCCAGGATTAGCCCACAAACTTTGAATTAAAGTATGAACCATGCTTTGACAACATGATTGTATTTTTTTCATTATTTTAATCCTTGATGAGAGAAAGAAATTGTGCAGACTCCAGGAGCAGAAAAATAATTGTTACATTTATAATTCTCCAATTATGGCTATGGGGACTGCGTCTCAGCCACCTCTTCACTCCCATGAAGGTTTTATAACAAGGCTTTTGAATAAAACAAGTGTTTTCAATAGCACCAGCAATGTAATGACATACTTTTGCAAAGGAGGTATTTTCATTTTGCTTTGATTCATGCCTCAACTCATGGAGAATCATCCTTCTATTTGTTCGGATAGCTTAATCCTCACTTATGTTCTTGGTTTGAGTGGATACAAAGAAAAAAACGCTCCTAAGATTGGCCTTTTCTATTTCCACTCCTCCCTTCTAGTATTGTTTGAAAGAGGGCATACTTTAAAAGGAATAAAGTGTTAAATAGAGAAGAAAAGCATATTCTGCTCAGCCTGAACTACTCTCACAGGGGTCCAGGCTGATCAAAAATGTCTTCTTTTGCATCTCTGTGTAGGCTGAGACAGTGGACTCTGAACTCAGCCACAAGGTACCATATGCCAGCTAACCAGGTGCTCAGGTCAGCATGAAGCTATGGCTAAGAGTTTCTAGGTCCATTTGCTTTACAGCTGACAGCCACTGCTTTGGAAAAGCATAAAAATTAGCAGTTCACAAATTTTCCCAAGAAAGGTTGCTGACCCTTTCCCCGTTTTTATAGATTATTGTGCACAAAGCTTCTATACCCAAACTTAGGTCAGATAAAAACAGGCATCAAAATGTAGAGCTGGCCAAGATGACATAATGGATTCATAAATCACAAGGTGATATGATATGATATGATATGATATGATATGATATGATATGATATGATATGATATGATATGATATGATATGATACAATACGATCAGTTAGCCTGACCTTTCCTTTCCCCCCAGAACTTTAACAACTGACTACTGCATCAAGTCTATAATGTCTCAGTGAGCTATAGCCCATCTCTGAGAGAAATATCCACTATTGATTTGAAGACATCAGGCGATTGAAAAGCCATCATATTCCAAGCTAACCTGTTTTGTGTATTAATCACCCCAATACTAAAGATACACATCTTATTTGACCATCTTATTTTCTGACTATTGGATCCCATTATGGCTTTTCCACTGCATTAAAGACTCATCTCCACAAATAACTTCCTTACGTAAGTGTAAATCACAACCAGTTCACCTCTTAATCTCCTCTTGGAGAATCAAAATACATCAAGCTTCTTACATCTCTAAATTTATGGTATATTTATAGACTTGAAACTACCTTTGTTAGATCTTGGTGAAAGATTTGTGATGAGGGCAGTAACATTTCCCTGGTTTTCAGCATCCTTCTTGAAGATATCCTGGCCTGATTTATTATTATTATGGTAAATATCTCCCCAGCATTGAGCAATGTGGAACACCAGTTTCCCATTCATACCTGATACTCCTTCCTTACACACCTAAACACCATGTTTTTCCTCTGTCCTTAGCACTTCCCAGTGAGTTCCCTGTTCAGCATATCATGCACCCTAGCCTTTTTCAGTCACACTGCATTTTAGGATGTAACACTTGATTTTTCTTACTATAATTGGCCCAGTTTTGCTAACTTTACTCACAGAAAGCTGTGCAAAGTGACATGAGTTGTTCTGATTAAGTCAATGAAACTCTGCTATCTAAAGAGGCACCACGCAAAGAGCCAGGTCCCAACCAGCACCAATGAACAGAGTTCCCCTTGCCAACCCATGGCGTGACACCGGCTGACACCAATGCAAAATTTGACCTCATGCATTCAGCATAAGCACAGCAAGGTATTTTACAGCGATTCATATAGCCATTCCTCCCTGAAGCTTTTCTACCAGATAGGACAGAAAGAGGGTCAAGAGTTCAACTGAGTTTCCTCCGAACACAATGTAAAAGTAGGTAGATGACCTGCCTGCCACCATCAATGAGACCTGACCTGCTGGCTTGAAGGCTCAGCCAAGTGCTAGGTAAGCAGGATACTGCACAAACTTGATACCCTTTAGAGGAGTAAAACTTAGCTGTTACTGCATAATGCTTCATCCCAGTGTAGCAGAAAAAATACTAAGAAAAACATCAGCTAACTTATGGCATACTTATCGTTGTCTTTATCTTTATGCAGCCCACTGCAACACCACAGGCTTTTCTTTCTTTATCCTGATGGTTGCTTTAAGTTCTGACAAAACCACATTTTTGTAACATGCCCCTTTCTAACCCGATAAGCTTTTCAGCTCTAGAAATCCTTCTGGTTAATAAGGGTCATCAGCAGGGACTAAGGAGGGACAAAGAGGGACTTTAATGTGAAATCAGAGACACCAGTGAGAAGCAAGACACTTGAGAAGTCTGCCAATGTTCATGCCATAGAAAATAATGGACCTACATTTAAAAATTACAGCCCTATTAAAGCACGGAGATATTGCACTAAAGGCGTTAAAATAACCAATTAAACACGCAGTTTTACTCCTGAAAAAACACAGAGCATTTCTGTGGAAAAAAATACCACTGACAAGAATTCACCATGACTGCTAGAAATCAAAATAAATAAATAGTTCTAATTGGAAAAGGAATACTTCAGACCACAGCGCACGGTTTTGTGGGCAAAGCAAATCTGTTAGCCAGTCTTTTAATAAGCCTACATTGTACTGGATTCAATTTAGCTTTTCTGTGAACATGGACATAACCTGTTAATAATTTAACACACCTCTGGCAAAGCAGGAATGCTGTAAATAAAATGTAAACAAATAAAACAAAAGCAGTGCTTTGTTTTTGCAACTAGATGGCAAATTAATGGAAAAGATTGCTATCACTACACAAAGTCTGAAAATGCTAAACACACAGAAATCATGAGATCCAAACATTAAGATTCCAACAGAGGTATTAGCTTTATCATATTGCATAATACATACGATATGTTTTTCTTCTGGAATGGTTTTTATGTTAAGTATGTGCTCTCGGTCCTCCTCTGCAACATTGCTGTGGGAATTTCACTTTATGAAATTCTTCACTGCATTCCACTACAATTCTTCCTCAGCATTTACTTTTTTCTATAGACAGAAGCAATGCATATGTGATATATGTTCTGAATACACAATCAAGGAACACGAATGCATGATCAAACCAGAGCTTTCATACAAGCAATTGTAGGTATTGCACGTTAGTTGGGAAAAAAAAAAAAAATTGTTTATTTAAATGAAGAACAGCAATAGCTCAGAATCGCATCAGGGGTGGAAAAAAACTTCACATTAGTTAATCTACTTCAGTGTTACAGGTTTTACTTGCTGATTATTCCAAGCTTTGCCCTGGGTGAAGGTGATGGAGGCCCACGCAGGCGTGAACAGCCAGCTGCCGGAGTCACTCACTGCTCTCCTAAATTTCACTGTCTGAGCGGGCTCTTAAGGCTAACCCAGGCCACAACGCTGCCAATCTGCTCTGAATAAACTTTCTAAGTTAGCAAGAGCAGCGTACCCATGTCTGGCTAAGGCCAACGAGAGGGATAAACGGCGTATGCAGTGTGCTAACGTGGAAGACTCACAGAATCACAGAATCTCCTAGATTGAAGGTCATCTAGTCCAATCATTAACCTAACACTGACAAACCCACCACTCAGCCATGTCCCTTAGCACTATATCTACACGACCCTTAAATACCTCCAGGGATGGGGACTCCACCACTGCCCTGGGTAACGCGTTCCAATGCCTGATGACCCTTTCGGTAAAGAAATTCTTCCTAATATCCAATCTAAACTTCCCTTGGCGCAACTTGAAGCCATCTCCTCTTGTTCTATCACCTGTTACTTGACAGAGCAGGTTGACTCCCACCTCTCTGCAACCTCCTTTCAGATTGTTGTAGAAAGCAATAAGGTCTCCCCTGAGCCTCCTTTTCTCCAGTCCTCTTTCCACGTGCCCTCTGAGGCTGGCTGGGCTGCAGGCAGCTCCGTGCTCCTTCCCTTCCAAAGGCTCACGGGCAGTAGCTCAGGTTCACCAGGACATCTGACCCGCTCTCTCCTGGCCGCTCATGGGGGACCCGGCCCTGCCTGAGCCAGCCCGGCCGCTGGCTGTCCCCTTTCCTTGGGGTGGGACAGCCTCCCTCAGCTCCTTCTGCACGCAGCGCCAGCATTCGTCGTGCAACCAGTCCCAGGCACTTTCTTCACCTGAAGTTCCCCCCAAATTATTTCCCATGCCCTTCCATCCTACTCTTCTCAGGCTAGAAGCAGCTTACAGGCCCAGGAAGGTCTCAGCTGCCGGTACATTTCTGGCTGCATTTGTCAGGGTCCTGCAGCGCTGCGGGTTTGCAGATCCCTTTTGAACAGCCCTGGAGGCCGGCGCTGCTCCGGCTCTGAGGAAGGCGGTCTGAGGAGCACAGGGATCCTCTACGGGATAATTCTCCTATTTGTCAAGCTCTCGTTACCTTCCTTCCATAAATCTTTCCAGTTTCCTTTCCACACAGATGTGGCTCCCTGCCTCAGCCGTTAAACTTCCACAGAAGGTAAAACTTCAAGTTTACATATATTCTGCCGCTTGGAGGAAAGCAAAGATTTGATTACTAAATAGAGCCCCATAATCCGTAACCATGTAATTGTATGTTACGCCAGTGACTTCTGTTAACAACTGAACTCAGGCAGAGGCGCCGGGCTGACAGGGAGACCGGGGCTGCTGCTGCTGGGAAAATGGAGGGGGAAATGGGCAGCGAGGAGGGGAGGGGGAAGGAGGAGAGAGGAGGGGGGCTGAGAAATATGTGAGTCCTGGAAAAAACACAATGGAGAGCTGCTGGGAAAGCGTGGGGGGTGAAGACAGACGGGTGAAGGAGGCTTTGTGGCAGTGCTGTGACGGGAATCCCGGCAGAGCCTGCCGGAGTAGGTGGCTGATGTCAAGGCACCCAGAGAGACCACAGCAGGGAAATACAAGGACTGGAGCATTGGTTTGGTAGTTTGTTTCCCTGAAAATGTCTCACCTACGCTAGGAGGGAATCTGGGAAGCTGAAAAAAGTCACTCAAGTCTGTCATGTCCTTTTAGTGTTCTAGCAGATGCAGACGAGTTTTGGACAACCACCAGTGCAGGGGCACATGGCAGGAGAAAGGCAAATAAAACCTTTGTGGAGAAACTAGGGCAGAGGCAGAAAGAGGCTCCAGAGCTGCTGTCTGCCAGCCTGTCTAGTCCTGGAGAGCCCACACAGGGTTGTGACGGGTTCATCTACACCAGGACAGAGGTGCTGTGGGAAGATGGGAGCCCCGGATGTGAAGACCAAGCAGGAAAGGCAGGATTTGCCCGCAGGGTTGTGAGCCTTGCCAGACACTCGGGCTGAGCTTTGTTACAGTGTTGAAGATTTTGTGTTCCCCATACGGTGATAAGCTCACACAAGCAGCAGTGAAGGCACTGGAATATGTCTGCACTTCTTATTTCCTTTATATTATACGTCCCTTCCCATTAGACATGAGAGGATCCCATTTCCAGCTTAGGATGCATGAGTGAGAACAAGGACAGAAAGATAAGAGAATTGGGCAAAGCCTCATCCCTCTGGTTTTTATTACCCTTGTCATGTATCAAAAGACTGACTGCTTCTCTTGCTTTTGCTTTTTTTTTTTCCCCTGCAGCATATTTGTAAATGTTATTTACTTATTGTCACTAGCTCCTTTGGGCTGTCTGCTTTAATTTTATAGCACAAATTGTGACCGGCAGCATTTTGTTGCTGCTGGTTTCTTTATTAATTTGTATCTTACTGCTCCAGCAACAATAAGCAGTTCTTCAGCCCTCCCATAATTTGTGCTCCATATTGGACCAAAAATCTCACAGGAGTGTCTATAGTATTCCAACTCCAGCAGGGTTGGGAAGGAACTCTGGGCATCACTATGGCATACCCACACTTCCGATTCACATCCTGGTCCCTCTTACACAGAGGAAAATATTACGCAAGAATATCATTATCAGCACTTCTACATTTCTCTTCGCATCACTAAGCATCACCATTGGCCCATTACTAAAAGATACATTCTTTTTGCTAGCATTTAGTCTCCATAGTTCTGTATGCTATATACACCTAAAATTAATGCTTCACACTTAAAGCACTTCAGATCCATTTTTTTTTTTGTCTTGAGCAGTTCAGAAACTCTTTCTTGAGATAATTTTACACATAAAATTTCTTCCATCAGAATTAGTATACTACTCGTGAATGGCCTCGCCAAGTTTCTCTAGAGTCAACATGTCAGTGTTTTATGTGCCACTGAATTTGCTATTTTTTGTCTGTGAATATTGTAATGGAATTAGAGGTTGACTCTTTCCCCGTCTATTTAATACTCCCTTTCTGACAGTCATCATTCTCAATTCTCTTAATTTGGACCATCACGCTATCTCCAGCCAGACTGTAAATCTGAATGTGATGGTCTGATTATTAAAAATTATTGAAATCATCTTCTCTTTCCACACTTGATCTTTTTTAAATACCCATGTCTTGCCATAAATAAAATTTTTTAAAACAATTTTTAGTCCAGTCTTTCTGCAATAATGCTAATAAAAGCAATAAAAAGTCTTTTTTTTCTGTCATGACAAACGTGTTTGTGTGTGCAGAGTAAGTATTTAACTACATTATGGGACATTTAATCATGTTTCTTACTAGGGATGATGCAGAAGCTATATCCTATGAAGGGAAGTTCTCCAGACACATTTGGCTAGGGGGATCCCCAGAAGGCACATGGTATTGCAGCAGTTCTGGCTTTCTATTCTTTTTCACTAGCATGAATTGAAACTACTGCCTCTACAGTACAATATATTAAATTAAAATGTAAAACAGATATAACTGAGGGGAATAAGAGGAAGGAAGAAAGACCAGAAATCTTCGATATTAACCAAATTAACTTGGTTTCACATGAGTTTAATTCCTATAGGCTTGAGTTACCATGTTTTGAAGCACCACTCATTTTCTTAAAGGTATTAGTCGGGGTACAGGAGCTGCGAGGCAAAAATAAGGTTGGATAAATCTATGTCTGTGGCTCACATCAACATCAGTTAAGCAAGAAGCTGCCTGTCATTGTGTCTGCTTCGTATGCCATCACTGTTGATCCCTGAGTGCAAGGATTCATGGCATTATCACAGCTTCCTTCTCTAGACCTAAACGCTGGCTTCACCACCATTTGTTTTTTTATCGTTATATAGCAGGAAAATTGAATGACTCACACTGCCCACACACACTGGCTTATGCATTTGTACGCAGCGGTCAGAGCCAAGGGTTGTCTAAATGATACACAGAGTGATGCTTTGAAAATTGACGTTCAAATGAGATCCTCCTCTCATTTCTAAATTACTTTTCTTCCTACTTGCAAATGTGTATAAGGCATCCACACTAGGAAATACGCTTTCTTTGCTATACCAGGTCTGATTGTTCGAGTGAGGAGTTTTTTTCCCCATCACATCATCAATTTAAAGAGAAATATATCCCTCTCAGTAGGATTTGTTGCTCTAGAAATATATAGTGAAAACATCATAAAAAGGCCATTAATGACTATTGTTTAATTCTTAGGGGTTTTAAAGTAATTCCTGTAAAAAGCTATTGCATTTTTATTGAACTTGTTCAGGTTTTTTAATAGATTTTAAGGCTAGAAAGGACTACTGAATCATTTAATCTGGCCTCCTGTATTGCTCATAAAATAGCATCCAGTTAGTCCTGTCTTGAGCCCATTGCATTTGTTTGAGTAACACACATCTTTCTGTTGCAGCTCATTCATTCTAAGGGATCCCTGGGTAGAATTGCTTTTCAAAAATATGGATGGAAGTCACGTTTGAATTGGAAAGAAAGGGAACCTGGCTCTCGTCTCCCCAAAAAAAAAAGGGGGAGGGGATGAAAAACAAAATACCTGTAAAATACTGCAAAACGAGGTAATATTGATTACCAAGATTTCTCTTAATAATAATAAGCTATAAATAGTCATCTGTTGTCCCCTAAGCTTAAACAGCCTGTCCCCTGTCCTGAACTAATTTTAGTGACCTAATTAAGTCACTAATTTTGAAAATTCCAGGTCTCAACACCTCTTGTATGTTTGAGTTATCTACTTTGGTATAAAACAAATTGCATCCCAGAAGTGCCTAGTTTTCTTCATTAATTAATGAAGGAAGGTGATTAGCTCAGCTACAGACAGCTGCGCTTGGGCAGATGAGTCTCATTCACAATGACTTGGTATTTAGCTGTCAAAAGAAACAAAAATTGAAAGACCGTTATGTGGCATTTCTTTGCTTCACATAAAGCTCATAGGGTCTTCAATATAGCAAGTGTGAGATCCTGGGGTAAGATGCAAACGTGCCCTGTTAAAGGGTCTGACAGGTATTGCTGTCCTGCCTCGGAGAGAAACCCATTACGAGGAAAAGGCTAAAATAGTTGCTTAGTTCAGAGTTAGAAGCACCTAACGAGTACTAACGAGAAAAAATGCTTGCCTATCAACGGAGTTCTGCAAGAAACAATTCTCTCTCAAGGCCTTGTCAGCATTTATGTGCATCCGTGAAATGGTGGGGGTCAGATGATATGGACTAAAACGCCGACAATCCAGGTATGACACACAGCACTGCCCAGCCTTCGTTATCCCCCACCTTTGCTCAAACCACAGCTGCACGTGAGTGATGGCTGAGCCCAGTGACTCTATCCCCAGACTGGTAATGAGCCACACATCACCGTAAAGTAGAAAAGACGCCATAAGTGGACACACCTTTGCTATTGTCAAGGAAAAAGCTGGGGAGAAGGTGGGGGAGAATATACTGGCACTACCACCTGAGCCAAAAATAGCTCATATTTAAAAATTGACTGGACAACCTGGAACTAGAGAGACACAGAGGTTATGCTGGAGGCTCTGCAGCAGACTTCAGAAAGTTTGTAGTCACTGTGCAATATCCTTTCTTTGACACTGCATGCCCACAGTATTTAATTTAGGTTTGAATTTCTCATTCACACCAAGCTCCCAAGGAGCCGTATCCATCAATAATGC
Organism: Vanellus vanellus; assembly: GCF_965231255.1. Classification (NCBI taxonomy): domain Eukaryota; kingdom Metazoa; phylum Chordata; class Aves; order Charadriiformes; family Charadriidae; genus Vanellus; species Vanellus vanellus. Next base: position 87,178,745 of record NC_138907.1, read on the forward strand.
TTTCTTTTATCTCTGATTGGTTAAAAGACTCCATCCTAAGCAAGTCCATCTTAGTTATATATGCAATCATTAACTCCCATCTGGATTGTAACAGTGCATTTTATTTGAACATGAAGCAATCAGACCTTCAGAGACACCTAGTAGCTGATTACAGTGAACAAATCACGTTACTTTCTCCACTGACTCCACAAAATATTGAATTAAGCTCAAGATTGCAGTGTTTATATTTAAAGTACTCCCCAGACTTCAGAAAGTTCTGCCACAATGAAACCTTACAGTGTATAAAGAAAAGTTATTTGCCTGAGAAAGAACTGTCTTGTGGTCTAGTCTGCGGCTCCTGAATCCCACAGAGCATCCCACTAACCTCCTCCAAGGTTCATTTTATACCTACATGAAAAATTAAAGATTCTACAAAAACCAAAGCTCGTGAGCACTCATCCCTCTTCCCCAGGGATGAACTGGGAAAACAAACCCCAGGTCACAAACATTACTCGTGGCAGTAAATACAGAGCACCCAAACATTATGATTTTGATGGCAGTATAAGGAATAAAAGCACTACTACAGTGGACACATTCTAGATGTTGCCATCTCTGATAAAAATCATCATATTCAGATGGATTAATAATCACAGAAATTACAATAATTCTTCTGCCTTTGTTACATATTATTCAGCTATTCTTTTCCTGACTTTTATTGCAGTTCTAGCTATGGGATGGACCAGAGAAAGTATATGCAAAGTAATCCCTTCTTCCCATAATGAAATAAACAGGCAATATATACTGTGACTAACTTGCTTCTATCAGAAGTCATAATTCTTCAAGCAGACACATGAAAGGCAGATTTTGCCCAGTTTACCTCTGCTCAGGAAAGACTCACTTCTCCCTTTTCTCCACCAGACCACTCCTGAGGTTTATTACTAACTGAAAGATTAAATCTATAATAATATCATTTTTCTACAAGGTAGTGCCCACCAGGAATAACAGATTAAATAGTGTTCTAGCTTCGACAATTGTTAATGCACGCCACAGGAATTCTTTCCTGCCGGCTTCAGTGATTCTACCTGAGTGTTTACAGAGCCTGTTTCACAAAAGCACCTACTTGCTTCACGGGCCTTTCACATATGGGAAACTGGGGGCTTGGCGGGAGGAAGAGAGAGAGGAAAAATAATTTGCCCCACACAGAAGGATGAATAGAGACATAAAAATTTTACTGTCTGTAAGGGACTGGTACTAGTTGTGAGCAGTGATTTTTGGGAGATCATAGAATCATAGAATAGTTTGGGTTGGAAGGGACCTTTAAAGGTCATCTAGTCCAACCCCTCTGCAATGAGCAGGGGCATCTTCAACTAGATCAGCCTGCTCAGAGTCCACTCCAGCCTGACCTTGAATGTTTCCACAGGGGTGGAGCATCTACCACCTCTCTGGGCAACCTGTTCCAGTGTTTCATCACCCTCATTGTAAAAAATTCCTTCCTTCTGTGTAGTCTAAATCTACCCTGTTTTAGTTTAAAGCCATTACTCCTTGTCCTATTGCAACAGGCCCTGCTAAAAAGTTTGTCCCCATCTTTCCTGTAGGCCCCCTTTAAGTACTCAAAGGCTGCAATAAGGTGTCTCCGGAGCCTTCTCTTCTCCAGGCTGAACAACCCCAACCCTCTCAGCCTGTCTTCATAAGAGAGGTGCTCCAGCCCTCTCACCACTTTTGTGGCCCCTCCTCTGGACCCATTCCGACAAGTCCCAACGTCAGGGATTCACAGGATCCTCTCCCCAAAACAGATTCTGTGCTCTCCTCTTTTATTTTGACCACCTTTAGGAGAGTGTTAGCTCCAAAAGCTGGATTTCAAATTGGCGAGTGACAAGGGTCAAGATAGAGCTCTCTGAGCAACTCTCCAATGGGGACAACCGTGACAGGAGGACCCGACACCCCTCAGAGCACAGCAGCCATTAACAGCAGTTCCCAAGGAGCCATGGCAGGGGAACAGCAAACGCTGCTCCTGAAACCGAATGCATCAATGTCAGTGTCGTCCTTGCTTGCTCAGATGCGTAGCTTTCAGCTGGGATATTTATTATTAATTATTATTACATTTATTTATTTAAGTGTGCTTTGCATAGATAGACACATTGTCAGTCACCAAGGACTTAATATCTAAATTAGTTAGGACAAACAAACACAAGATGAAACAACACTGTAGCAAAGAGTGTGTGAGGGGATTACTAATGAAGAGAGAAAGAGAGAGGTAATTGTTTGAAGTGGTGGGTTATTTAAGTGAGGCTTTAAAGAAGAAGCCATGGATTTTAAATTAAGCCAATATGATCATTACAATAGTCTAGGCCGACCATTTTATATGATGCAAAAAAGCAGGCTGTGATGTCAAAATGGACATTCACTGAAATATTTCAACCTAGGTCCTGAATGCACCTCATAGGTGGGATTCAATTCCAAGTCTTAACACCTATTTCCCAAATATTATTTTTTTTGCTTCCTGATGAATGGAAAAAAAACATTCATAAAATGAGGACAAAGAGGTTTTCCTGATACAGGAGAAGAAGGGATGCAGGTAGTGAAGCACAGCAGGGAGAAGGGAGAAGGCAAGGGAATAAACAGAGAAAGAAGGGGATAGCCCAAATGGGCCATTCAGAGGGAATCAGAGTATGCACACTTGGGAGAGAAACATGCAAGTTGTTCCTAGGGTATATAGGCTTACAGGATTTTAGTGAGCTCACTATTAAAAGGGCTGGAGGTAGAAAGCCAGTTGCAGAATTAATAATATATGTTTAGAGTAGCTGAAAAGGATAATAACTGTATCAGCAAAGCACCACTAGATAAAGAGAGGAGGAATGAGTAGGGCATGAAGGCCAAATGAGATCTAAAATGTCTTTGGCTCTTTAATAAAGAAAGGCTTTTATCTGAGGTCTTTTTCATTTCTTTTGTCCAGATAGAACAGACCAGCAATTTATATCATTTATTAGATAAACCAGAATCCATTCTTCACTTGGTGACTAGAATATATGTTTGAATTCTTCCAAAAAAATTATAAAGCAGTAGAAGAGGAAAGTACACGGACTCCCAAGCTTTGAGGGTCACCTACTTCACCCTAGAGCATCATGTAGATATACCTGGCAAAAACAGCCGACAAAGAAATTACAGGGGAATAAAAGACTTTCCAAAGGTCATTTTCTTGGATCTATTACCTCTTAAGTGCATTCTTAAAAGATTTCTTACAATCCTGATCCTGCAGTCCCCTTTGGTGGCCATCTCAAACTGACGACCCTTAGTTTTCTTTATGTAATACCGAAGCTGTGCTTAAGCAGAGGTTCCCTAAAGTCCAAAATCACTCATAAACCACTGGGGTTTCAGGTTGCTTTATGTCAGAGTCTGCAGATGTTTCAGAGTGCGTGTGAGCTAAGTCTGGCCTGTGAAGGGATGCGTCCAGCTTAACAGTTTTCCTAGGCTTCAGAGAAGGTGCATTTAGGAACAGAAACCAAAGCTGGAAGCCCACAGGGCAAATATTTTCAGTGTCTGCCACTCTTTGTGGGATATTCCTCTGCTTTCAGAAGTACGATTCTTAAAATTGTCTTGTATGGCTTCATTTCAGCCTCTGAAGTGCAATTTTATAATAAAGAAATACTGTTACTGGGATCCAGTGTCATGGGAAACAAGATTCCCAGTTTAAAGGGCATACGCACACCTCCCTTTCCTGCTTGTAGCTACGTAGCTCACTTTTCCCCCTGCAAAGATGACTTGTGGTACCGACAGCAAATTCTGACATGGAAAAATGATGTTGGAGAAGCGTTTAATCTCTTTTCACCTGTTTTTTATGAACTCTAAGTCCTGAAAACAAGAACCATACCCATGTTACTAAATATCCCTACCAGCAATCCTATCTATGTACTACCGGCAAACCACTTCAGTGTGATTCCTTCAAGCGTATTTCTCCCATCCTTCAGTCTCAAGAGCCTGCCTAAGACACACGCTTATTCTTCTTTGTTAGATCTCATTCAAACCCATTTGAGACATTGCTCCCAGTTCCAGAACACCTTCCCAGGGCATTAGATATAAATTTCTCTCATATAGAATTAATATTCTTAATTATCTCCATCAAGAAAAAACAGAAATGTAAAAGAACCCACAAAAAGTGTTATTATAAGCATGCGCATTTGCAGGAAAATCCCAAGATTCACGGGACTTCTTTGTAATGGGGGAAAACAGTAGGAAGAAGGAAGTCTTTATCAACAATAGTAGACGGAGACTGTCCAAAAGCAGAGCCAAAAGCTGAAGATGCTGTTAGGTCATTTTCCAGGTAGGGTGTACAGGTAGACCTTAAATTTATGCCTTGAAAAAATATAATCAGAGAGAAATTCTCTGCTTGAGATCCGATGCCCAAAGAAAGGGTTCCTATTTGTAGAGTTTACAGAATGTCTGAGTAGAAGTGTCCTCTGTAGCTCTTCCTATCCCGATCTCATGTTACCTCCAGCATAAAAATACGACCATAATATTGACAACAGAACCCAGTGATCTGCTTTGCAAGCATTACATGCCAGTGGACTAATGGCCCTTCAGTTCTTCTTTTAGCCTCTATCTGCTGTTCCCATGCTTCCCACTTCCTCATCTCAGTGTTGGGATGTCACATCTTCCTAAAAAGAGGAGTATTTTCTGTCCTGTTTTCACCTCAGCAGGACCAGCTCTACCCTCTGATCTAGAGATCATGAAGGGCAGGCTGTGGACCTTGGCAAACAAGGCCTGCTAGAAGCTTGTGGACTCAAGGAATTCACTCTGCCTCAATAAAGGACTGTATGGTGCCACATGGATGCACCCCCTTAATTCGGGACCTGCCTGGGGTCTCTATCACTTACCTGAAGCATGGTTTAGTCCCTGGCCTGCCATGAAGCACAAGAACCTGGAGTGGGATGCTATCTGAAAGGAAGGTTTGAAAGATAATAGCCACACTCATTCTCAAATGTATTTCCTCCACTCATGAAGAAAATACAGAAAACCTATAGACAACTAAATAACTTATTTTTGAAAAAACTATTAGATATCACTAAATAAGGCATAGATCACTGTTTTCCAATGTATTATTTTTAAATAACAGTCAAATGTGAGCCTCTAAATGCATTAAAAAGCTTAATTTTACATAACTGGACCCCATTTTGATGTGTGTGTCCCCCACTTTTAACTATAGATTGTGCATACGCTTCTTACCTTGTATGACCAGTATCTGTAGAGTAACTGCTTTTTCAAGGTATCTGTGCTGTATCCATGCACATTAGGCAAATAGAAACGGACCACACAGAAAAATAATGGATTTAAAAACTAGATCATAAAAGCAGGAGTTCACATTTCTAAAACTGAGCAGCCCTAAACCTGCCTGAGTGCACGCTTAGCTTGGAGCACAAGTATGAGTCAGTGGGTCCTGGTGACTACATCGATACTGGTGAGTAAAGTGGACCGGGACCAGTCCTCTGGTCTTGACACCAATAATCACTGCACGGCACATATCAGTACAGCTTAACTCTCTTCCTCGTAAACCACAGGCTGTTATGGTTAAACCCTGATAATCTCTGACTAGGGGAGTACTTGGTGTCCTGGGCCGATGCCCTGCCAAGGACTATGCTGACCATTTAACTGCATGCAGCCCCCTAGACTAGCGCTTAGGCCTCTACCCTAGCCTTATTCCATTTTCTAAAATAAGCTATAAACTACAGTAATGTAGTAGTATAGACACGACCACAGAAATTATGCAAGTTCTCAAATGCAATGGTGGGTGTGCAAACACATGGAGTTGTTCGCAATAGATCTTACAGACCTCTGCAGGCAACTGGAAGAACCCCATGTATTGCCACAGAGGTGGTTTAAGCAATTATTTCTGTCTTGTTTCTGTGCTTGATAGTGGTTAGGTCTGTTTTCAGAATAAAAAATGCATTCTCCTGAATATTTAATTTTTTAATTTATTTTCATGTATGTAATTAATTTTAGATGCCTCTTTACTTACATGTAACTAAAGGGAAAAAAAAAAGATATGAATTTCTGAATAAACTTACAAGACCTATTGTTTTAGTTTGAAAAACAAGGGAGTCTGAAATAGACTGATTAATTAAAAAAATTTAATAAAAGTGAGAAAGTCCAAACAGGAATAACGGAGTTTTTCTGACAATCTCAACTTCCAATAAATCTATTTTTAATGAGACAAAAAGTTAGGAAAAGAAAGCACACCAAGAAAGAGACTTAGGACCATTCTGCTAAGAAATTTGATTCCAACGCTGAAACTGTCTTCTTCTCAGACAAAAATCTGCAGAAGGGTTACAGAAATAAATGAACTATAGCCAAAACGAGAGTTCTATAGTCAGTACCACAGTACCACCTTGTGGAGAAATAAAAACGGCCTCAGTAATGACTTCCACTGAACAGTTTCAGGAAATACCCATCATATAAACATAAAATTCTAACTAAGACAAATGAAACAGACTCAGGTACCAGCAACGTATGCGCTGCATGATTTCTCCCAGTGTCAAATTACTTTTTTTGAAGAATCCATGTTCCATTCAAAATCTTTCAGAAGTCTAATGTAAAAACTTCCTGGAAGAAAAATGTCTCCTTTTACATTTGCTTGCATTCCTTTCTTGACTTCCATTTGCTGCAAATTTATTTCTCTATTAACACTGAATCAAGAGAACAATTGCAGCAGACATGTCAAATTCCACCCCCATAAAATGCTTCATAAAATTAAAGGCTATGACACAAACAAACTAATGTCAGGATCTTTGAGACAACTTTTTTTTATTGCCTTTCTGAAACTGATGTAGAGATTAGAGACAGTAATATTCCTGAGTACCTTTGAAGAAATAAGGTTATCAAATCCTCAGATGCCCAAAGGGAACTATCACCTGCTTTTCTCCATTTCTTTCACATCATGAAAGAAATTTGTATGATTAAGTAATTGCTGGCTGTCAGAAGAAGCAGTCTCCCAGTCGTCATATTTTAAGAGCTCTACTAAATGTAATTTTCACGCTTTCAAATATAACTTCTTAGAGGCATCTCTGAATTTAATGCCCCTAATAAAGCAGAGCAACTAGTTCTTTCTTTCCTAAGTGGTTTGAGTGTTGGCCAAACCAACAGGCAGGCTTCCTGCTGCATTTTACCAACGGGCAGCACTCAACATCAGCTTTTCCTGACATTTTGGGGTATTTTTTGCTGGAGACCAAAGTTGGGGCAAATTAGAACAAACTGTGCCAGAGCATGTATAAGAGTCTTTAATACAATGTTGGGGGGGGGGGGGGGGGGGGGGAGAAGTATTCTTTTGGGAGATTTTTGGTTGGTTGGGTTTTATTTTTTTCCAATATAAAAATAAAGCTTAAACCTGGTTGCATTCATGCTTTGGAAAACTTCCCATTAATGGAAAAGGCACAGGACCAAATCCACAAAACAAAATTCTATTCAGGTTTACGTTTCACACAAAGCTAGTCTGTGAATTTAGATGTCTAGAGTTTGGGGGCTGATCCACCTGCAACTATAATCTACTGAGACTAACACCAGGTTGGTGTCAGATCCCGATGGTGGGATTCCTCTCACCTCACTTGAAGTAACCAGAAAGTAGGCAATCTCTCCAGTTGCCCATAAATACCTATCTAATGTCATCTTAGATTGCCCTGGACCTTCCTCTCATGACCTATGTCACATTTGCCAGCCCCATGCACAGGTCTCAGAAATCTTTGGGGGCCTCCAAAGTCTCTAGAAGGCAATGGGTGGGAAGATGAATCAAGCCCTATGTCTAATTATCACATAGGCTCAATCTACAGTCAGTAAAGAAGGAGACATCTCCAAACAATATTTCACTACATCCTAACATATATGTCTATGACAGATGCGAAGAAATACCCTCTGAAGATGCCTATCTCTTCTTACTGATCAAAGAGGCACCTGGAAACCAGATGTCTAACTTTCAGCTGATCACATTCTGCTGAGGTGAATCCGAAACCTAATGTACAACAGATTATAGACTTACTCCCTATTTTTGCATCCTGATAATACATTCCAGGTTGCACATTGTACATATGATTTGGATAATGCGATCTGAACTAATGTACATATTGTGCCATAAGCCGCAGAGGAAGGATACAAAACAGTCGGCTCAGGTCCCATCATTAGTGGTGGCAGTGAGTGTGGCCTTAATTAGCATATAAGTCACAGCAACTATGGTCGATTGCCAGGTAGTGTTCATATGCAGGAGCAATGCCTTTGCACCCACCTGCTCTTTTAGGAACCCATGCTCTGCAGACCCACTTTCCCTGCTCTCTTCCCAACATAGGCAGCACCTCTCATCTCCAAACACACATTCTAGTTGGCAGAAGGACTTAAAACCAATGCCTGCTGTGTGTCTCCCTTCCCCTGTGCTCTCCAGGTCCACAAACCAACACCTCAAAGTCATGGCCTCTCCCCCCAGTCCCCCTGGTTCAGTCCCCAGTTTCCATCAGGGTGGACCTGTCACACATGTTGGGAGTAGATATCATTACAAAGCGCAGAGCTATGGCTGCTGCCATCACACACCACATTTACCTTGAGTGCCTGCTGTGCCACTAGCCATATATGCTCAACGGTCTGGGAGGTCAAGAGACTTTCTCAGAGAAAAAATACGCAAGTCTCAAAGCTATCACTTCAGGCTGGTTATGAATCTAGACATCAGCTAGGTTTGGAGTTTTCTCCCCCAGTTATGAGATCTACGTATGTAATTTTTTTACAAAAGTTTGCATTTCTTCCTCTTCACAAGCAGGGGCCAACTGACACAGATTTAGATTTCCAAGAGGGCACAGGCCTCCAGGTCTCACCAAGGTAAATGAATTAGACAATGAAATGTTTTTGAGAATTCGATGTCTGACCCAGAGGGAAGGCAGTGGTATCTCTTTGCATTTCAGTGCAGGCTCTTCCTAGATGCAAGAAAAGAACAGCTGCAGAGCACCATGGAGCCACAGCAGTGGGGAAAGGGCTCTGCAGCTGCGCCTCCACTCCATCACACAACACGAGGCAGTACAAGCTTCTCAACTTGACAAATTAGCCGCTGATCTGAAACATTTGTGTGCTGTGTTATTTTCAGCCTTTTAATTGCTCATCTTTAACATTCTCATTAAGGACATTTTCAAGAAAATCAAATGAAATTCTGTGCTGGACTGATAAGGTGACCCACTTAGTGCATGAGGGAAAGGCTGTGGATATTGTTTACCTGGACTTTAGTAAAGCCTTTGACATCATTTCCTACAGCATTCTCCTGGAGAAACTGGCTGCCCATAGCATGGATGGGTGTACTCTTTGCTGGGTAAAAAAATGGCTGGAAAGCCAGGCCCAAAGACTTGTGGTAAATGGAGTTAAATCCAGTTGGCAGCTGGTCATCAGTGGTGTTCTCCAGGGCCGTTCTGTTTAATATCTTTATCAATGACTTGGATGAGGGGATCAAGTGCACCCTCAGTAAGTTCGCAAATGACACCAAGTTGGGTAGGAGTGTAGACCTGCTTGAGGGTAGGAAGGCCATACAGAGGAATCTGGACAGGCTGTATGGATGGGTTGAGGCCAATGGTATGAGGTTCAACAAGGCCAAGTGCCGGGTCCTGCACTTGGGTCACAACCCCATGCAGCACTACAGGCTTGGGGAAGAATAGCTGGAAAGCTGCCTGGTGGAAAAGGACCCGGAGGTGTTGGTCAACAGTCAGCTGAATATGAGCCAGCAGTGTGCACAGGTGGCGAAGAAGGCCAACAGCATCCTGGCCTGTATCAGGAATAGTGTGGCCTGCAGGACTAGGGAAGTGATTGTCCCCTTATACTCAGCACTGGTGATGCCCCACCTCAAATATCATGTTCGGGTTTGTGCCCTTCACTACAAGAAAGATATCGAGGTGCTGAAGCATGTCCAGAGAAGGGGAACAAAGCTGGTGAGGGGTCTAGAGCATAAGTCTTACAAGGAGTGGCTGAGGGAACTGGGGTTGTTTAGTCTGGAGAAAAGGAGGCTGAGGGGAGACCTTATCACTGTGTACAACTACCTGAAAGGAGGTTGTAGAGAGGTGGGGGTCGGTCTCTTCTCCCAAGTAACAAGCGATAGGACAAGAGGAAACAGCCTCAAGTTACACCAGGGAAGGTTTAGATTGGATATTATGAAAAAATTCTTCACAGAAAGGGTTATCAAACATTGGAACAGGCTGCCCAGGGGAGTGGTGGAATCACCATCCCTGGAGGTATTCAAAAGATGGGTAGACATGGCGCTTAGGGACATGGTTTAGTGATGGTTTTGACAATGTTAGGTTAACGGTTGGGCTTGATGATCTCAAAGGTCCCTTCCAACCTAGACAATTCTATGATTCTGTAACCAATAGGAGATGGAAGATAAGCAAGTATCACTGTTATGAGCCTTTCTTATCTAATAGTTCAGTCATTATGCAACAGATCACCATTCAAATTCTTCTTCTGCCTAAGGGGATTCAACCATTCATCAAACATTCATCTCCCAAAGAGGTGATTAAATATCAATTTTAGGGCATTATGAATTGAGTATTCTTCATCTTGTCTTGTTCCACTTTGTGAAAAATACCTAAAAATCAATCGAATTAGGGAGTAACAACACATTCTTTAGGCTCCTTCCCTTGCTCCAGTAAATGGCGAATAACATGGAGTTGAAGAGCATCAAGGGGAATGACCGAGAGCACTTCCCACATAAAACATTCACTGTCTTTGGGGCTGGATTCTCCCCTAGAAGATGGCAGCTGTAGGTTAAAATTCTCTAAAATTTTAAAGAAATTGAGCCTTGTTGCAGGGAGTAAATTTATGAACTACTAGGTATAAAAGAGAATAATGATTTTACACTCAGCACCTTGACCTTCACCAAGAAGAAATTCTCTCCAGTGTCATTAACATCTAACCTACTGGTCTGATACCAATAGATAGATACATTCGTGCTCACTGAAAAATGATATGCTTAGATGCTAGAACTTGTTGAGGTTATGACAAAAAGTAGGCCTTACCAAGTTAATTGGCTCAGCACTTCTATTACATTGATCTGGCTGTTGAAGTAATGGCTTATAGTAATGGCCTGAAGAACCATTGCCTTTATGAAACACTCAATTACTGACAGTGGTCAAGTACCACCTGACTGGAAATTTCTAGGGGTGACAGGAAAAATTCTGGTGATTTGTCACTTTCAGTTTTACTGTGACTTTTGCTCCTATCTGATCTCATTTAATTGGGAACATCGTAGGTCTTGTGCTCCCAGTAAATCAGAAGACAATGTCCATATTTCATTACCAAACAAGTGGTACAGTGATATAAACTGCTTACTTCTTTCTTCTGTGATTGTATTTGCTTTATTCTTCTACTGGTGTGAACATGTTATCTTGATTACAGATGATTTTGACTGACCATTTTTTAAGATATCTTCTAGAAAGATATACCAACCTAATGATGTATGGCAAAGCACGTTAACAAGTACCTCTTTAAAAGAGCCAGGTCTTTGTGATTTTTATTGCCCATTACAAAACAGTGACTTTCAGCATATTGCTTATATAACATGTGAATCAGACATCAATTAGAAATATGACTCTTTAGTGGCATCGTTGAGTCCTCCATGTGCATACACAGGCTGTTAGCCAAACACACATCCACAATCGACCAGAAGCCAGAGCCATGCACAAGGCACTCCTGCACACGGAACCAGGCTGGAGCTGCAGGTCTGTGTTTGGCATGCACATCGTTGGCTGTTGTGAACCACACAAGAATCAGGCTGCCTTCTGCAGAGATGTTTCTAGCCTGCTAGCATACTTCCTAGAAACATACAACAGCCCAGGTTGGAAGGGACCTCGAAAGATCATCTCATCCAACCTTGTGTGGGAAAGGGAGGCTAAATGAGATTATCTAGCACCGTGTCCAGTTGCATCTTGAAAACCTCCAATGATGAGGACTCCACCACACCTCTGGGGAGGTTGTTCCAGTCAATGATTGTTCTCACTGTAAAAAATTTCTTTCTCTTATCAAGCTGAAACCTCTCCCAGTACAACTTGTACCCGTTGCCCCTTGTCTTCTCCATGTGACTCTTTATGAAGAGAGAGCCTCCATCCTCTTTGTATCTGTCCTTCAAGCACTGGAATACTGCGACAAGGTCCTCTCCTGAGCCTTCTCCAAGGAGAAAAGACCTAATCTTTCAGACTTTCTTCATAGACCAGGTTCTCCATTTGACTTACAGCTCTACATGTTCCTTGTTTCTGTCAGATCTAGTGGTGTGAAACCAGAAACTAAGCACACAGAGCATCTATTTGTGTTTCTCATGTAAACAGCAGAATAGATCTTCTAGAATGGAAAGATTTTGAAAACAAGTTTCTCATCCCCATAAGCTTCAGTGGATGTGCACTCAGGCTACATTAGTCTTTAGCCATTACATGATGAAAGCCATGAACAGTCTCCCTGCCTATTTCCAGTCCACTGCTCCAGCGCTTTGTGGTACTCCACCGCTTGTGTCTTACATAAAACATATCAGGCTATCATCTCCCTTTTCTAATATTGCTTAAAAACCATACCTGCAAGAATTCCCTCCACTGGCTCTGATTCATGAGTGTGATGCTTCTCCAAGAAATAAGAAAATAAAAATCTCCCCTCCATCCAAACTTCACCTCGTACTTCAGAACAAGGCCTTACTCATGTACTTCTGTCAATATAATTTTTAGTTCATCTTGAGAACATAACAGTTCATTTCAACATATACTCAGCTAAAGAAAGACCATGATGAAAATTAATTATATTATTTACACTTTTAATAGCACTTGCTAGGCCAACATATGATTGGAAGAGACCTCCTTAGGTAATGAATACAGTACTCTGCTCTCACAGATAGTTATAACAAATAAATGATTTCACCGATCAGGCGCTATCTAGTGAAACGACTTTTGCCCTGATGGCAAGAAACCTTTTTCAGGTTTCCAATCTACATGCATTAACAGGATTCTTTGGCCAAAAGAAGTTTTCTTTTGCTTGAAATGAACTGTTATGTTCACCTTTCCATCAGTACTGTTGACCTCCGCAATATCTTTATCTTTCCAATCTCTTTAAAAGAGGCAACATATATCCTCTCTGTTTTTGTTTTGCAGGATTAAACACGTCAAGTTGTTTTATTTTCCCTTCTGTGGTAAGCCCTCTCTTATCTTGACCATCTTTGTAGCTATTCTCTGTAACTAGTTAGGTCTCAATTCATTTTTCTTGGAAAGCAGATAACCAACACTGTAAAGTCTTTCAGATGAGGTCTGCATAACCTTGTATTGGAGATATACAGGATATATAAGCTTGCACTTTTTTCTAGGTGCATTATCTACAAGAATCATAGTCTTCCTAAAACCAGTTAAAACATGCAAGTTGTATCCTTCTTCACCTCTTCCCAATCAGTTATAGGTTAACAAGATGTTATGAGTTCTCAAATTAATTCATGAACTTGCACTCTAATATTTTAAATATTAGCCACTTTATTTCCCTTGTCCTTGGAGTCATCTAATTTTTCCCTTTTGATATTCTTTTCCTCCTCTCCATTAACTATGCTGTCTAAACTTCTGTCACCAGAATCACTGTCACTCTCCTAATTCTCTTATCAACATCATTAATGAAATTATTAACAAGGTTGTTCTCAAAATCGAATCTTAAAAAAAAAAAAATCTATTAGTAACTTCATTCCAGTACTTCCCTTTTGATAGTCCCCATTGTCTTCTGACTACTCCCCTACCCTCCTTACCCACTTTCAGTCCTTTTAATGACTCTTATCATGTCCAACTTAATTAATAAATTCCCACAAGGCAATATATCAAATACAATCAAGACAGAATAGTTCTATCCATTCCCTTTGCCTAAAAATATCACAGAATTTATCAAAACTGATCTTTTGTTAATCTGAGATAATCTACCTTTGATTAAAAAGATATGACATTTCATTCCATTTACCTCCATGCTTTTTCATTATTCTCTCCTCCACATTTTATTTTAAAGCCTACTGAGAGCAGACCAACACAAACTTAGATGCCTGGATCAGTTTTTGCACCTTTGTAAACTTTGAGAGATGTGCAAAATAAGGTTCAGAAACAGTTGTGACCATTTGAGTTCCTGTAACATTCATACAATCATAGGATGGTTGGGGTTGGAAGGAACCTCAAAGATCATCAAGTTCCAACCCCCCTGCCACAGGCGAGGGCACGTTCCACTAGACCAGGTTCCTCAAAGCCCCATCCAACCTGGCCTTGAACACTTCCAGGGGTTGGGCCTCCACAACTTCCCTGGGCAACCTATTCCAGTGTCTTACCACCCTCACAGTAAAGAATCTATTTCTCATATCTAATCTCAATCTACCCTCTTTGAGAGAACTTTTTTCTTTTTGCCAAAGTGAATACAGTTCCCTGCATACAGTTGTGTTTGGTATTTAGCAAAGCAGCACATGCATTTATTTTGCAAGGCTTTTATTATATTTTTTTAATATATGTATTTTATTACAAATGATAAGGCACACTGCAACTGAAAGAATTCATAGCGTTTTAGAAGACGTTATGTAGTGTGGAAAGTCTTCCCAGAAAGAGAAAGAATAAGAAAGCATGAAGAGTGTCAGGGCTGCTATCTCAGTGTATTTGGCAGAAGACACCCTTGTGCTGCTTTGCAAGAGCTGGCAAACCGGTAATGGAAGACAGAATTGGTGAAATCATTGAGATTCACAGTGAAATCTGACACTCAAAATATTGCAACCTGCTCTTGGGAAATCTTAACACAAGAGCCAAAGGAGCTACATGAGAAGACTGGATTAGGCAACAACTCTGCCATGCTGAGCAACAGAAAACTTACAACACCATCATGGTGATTTGTAAGACATTTTCACTCTACCTGCATTGGAACAAAAAGTGGGCTTCTCTGGGGTACCTCCTAGCTGGGACCTGAATCCGTACGGCACATATCTTTCTTGGTGTGCTCCACACTACTGGTCACCAGAGGCCTGCTCTGGCCTCACACTTGCAAGGCAGTGCACAAGACAGTTCATGTGCTAGTTCTCGTCACCTAGTCATCCAGGCTAATTCCTCTCCTTTCAATTCCTGTACGTTTCCTATGAATAGCGTACATCCAGATACTTTGCAACACACAGACTGATAACTTGAAATCAGTTCTACAACTGGTGTCAAGGACTTTAATCACACAGGGTTGCCATGAACTGAAATGTCATAGTCATAACTTCATATTTACAAGACAATATTTAACAAGAAAAATATAGAGTCACTCTTGTTAGAAACCTGAACTATTCCTGTGCTTAGAGCTAGAAGGAACCTTTCTTGTTCTAGGTATGCCAGTTGTTGAGACCATCCACCACTGCTTTCTAGTATCATTCTTCCATTGCTTAAAATATTTTAACCAAATGGAAAAAAAAAAATGCGTATACTCAAAATATGACACAATTTGAAATCTTTTGAAAGAAGAAATCACTTGGCTTTTTTTTTAATTAATGAAAAATAATGCTTGTTTACTCTTCTTAAACTCCCACAACAGTTACATGGAGTAACTTTAAGGGAGCTGGACAGAAGGTAGCAAGGATAATATGTCTGCACATTTGTCTGTACTCAAGAAAACGTGCCCAAATTCTAAGCTCTAAGATTCTGTACATGTTGGATACATTTTAGCTAAGATATCCAGATGTTCGGGCTAAGTCTCAGGTCCATTAAGCTGGCCCTGTAGACTTACTTTACATTTTGCATAAGACCTACTGCCTAATCTCTTGAAAAAAACATAGCTCTTAAACCTGCTCCATGATAGGAGCTACAAACAGCTCGGCAACAGTTACCTCAGGTTTGAGCATTTGTGGATGCTCTGGCTGTGGTATCCTGAGACTTCCGACAATTTTTAAGTGGTCACCTTCCCAGCAGAAAAACCTCTTTCCAATGTTAGAGACAGGAGACTGAGATCCAGAACGGGGGCTTCCAAGGTTCTAGGTTTTTCTTCTAAACAGAAGAGCACCTTTTCTCCAAGATAAATACAGCTTGTGGAGGGTGCAGCTTTTCTTTTCCTTCACCCTTCAAATGTGTTTGTTGGATAAATATTTAAAATACTCTGTTTTGGGGACGTACAAGTTATACTCAGTCCCCAACACAGCTAATTACAACTGTCAGTCAAGAAAAAAAGAAGTAACATCAAAATTTCCACATCCTTAAAACCCCACCTGATCTTCACAACAGTGACATTTTGATAATGATGATGACTCTGCCTTCACAAAAGGAGAACTCATTATTTTTGAGATACATATTTCTACATCAATTTCTGAAAGGAAATTAATCTTACAAGCAACTGTAATTGAAATGCTCTCCTCTATGCTCCTATTCTCATCAACAACAAAAAAAAAGAAAGGTAACAGAAAAATTTCACCACTAAAATATAAAAGACGGCAACTGTCACTCATATATATCCACAAGAGAGGTCTGTGAAACATAACAAAAAGCAAAATATTCAGTTACTTTTACTAGAGATCACCAACTGCCACCTAAAGTACCATGACCCACCTGGCCATCTTTCAACAAAGCACTGATGTAGTTCACCTTCCCCAATGCATAGCATACGTGTCCAAAAAAAAGAAAACGAGAAGTTTTAAGTTCAGAATTCTACCTGACATGACACTCAAGATTGCAACTAGGTATCAAAAACAGCAGTGATAGATTTTTGCATGTCTTTTTTTTTCTTTCACAGCTGTTCCTTGGCTTCAGTTGACTTTATGTGTTGGCTGCCTTGAACCTCAGTCTTAAAGGTGTTTAGAGAACTGAAGCAGTTCACCCAGCACTATGAATTTACCTATGAAAACCTATGAGTCTGGTTTTGATCTGATCTGCATTCTCTGAATACCTTAGAAACCCATATTCTTCATCTTTCAAAAAACAATATATTGCACACTCAGCAGCTGAGACAGTAGTGGCTGCTTATACAACAGTGATACACTTTCCTTTAAGAAGTCGCCAGGTCCAGGTACACACATGGAACTTTGTGAGTCCATGTCACAGTACGATCAAGATGTGCACTAACATAACCTTGATGAAAACAAAAATCAAATACACCTCTGAGTATAAGCTGGTGCTAGATCCAAATCATCCAGAGACTACACACCTGGAGAGCACCAGGGTCAATATGAACATCCAAACCTATATATAACCTCTGAGAAACTAGAGGCTCCAAATAATCCCATTGCTGGATGAAGGACATATTAGCCAAATTTTGTGGTACCTGGAACCTTCCCACATCTAACAGAAGTCTCTTTAGATCACAGAATGGTTTGGGTTGGGAGGGACCTTAAAGATCATCTAGTTCCAACCCCCCTGCCACGGGCAGGGACACCTCCCACTAGACCTGGTTCCTCAAAGCCCCATCCAGCCTGGCCTTGAACACTTCCAGGGATGGGGCCTCCATAATTTCCCTGGGCAATTCGTTCCAGTGCCTCACCACCTTCACAGTAAATAATTTCTTCCTAATATCTCATCTAAATCTACCCTCTTCCAATTTAAAACCCCTCATCCTATCACTACATGCCCTTGTAAAAAGTCCCTCTCCAGCTTTCTTGTAGGCCCCCTTCAGATACTGGAAAGCTGCTATAAGGTCTTCCTGGAGTCTTCTCTTCCTCAGGCTGAACAACCCCAACTCTCTCAGCCTGTCTTTTAGAAGAGGTGCTCTAACCCTCTGCTCTGATCACCTTCCTGGCCCTCCTCCGGACCCACTCCAACAGGCCCATGTCCTTCTTATGTTGGAGGCTCCAGAGCTGGATGCAGTATTCCAGGTGGGGTCTCACGAATCTTTCTAGATCCTTCTAGATCAAATCATATCAGAAAATCAAAAAGCAACAGGAACTCAACACATTCAGGATATGAGTCCGCTCCCCACACGCACACAGATCATTTGTGCAATGTAATTGCACAGACCCAACCTGTTCTGGAGACTAGTTTCATCTTGCATGCAACACAGTCAACCGGTATGGGCATCGTGACTGCTTGTCTGGGATTTCTGGATTGCTAGGCATCTGGACAAATTACTACAGCTGACAGAAAAAGGCAAGAGGGGAGCAAACAACCCAAAATGATAGTCTGTCCTTGATCTTCTCTTTCCTAGCTAATTGCTTAAGCAGCTTTCTCAGGCTAGCTCTGTAAACCGGCTCTACCTCCCATTCTCAAGACTTCACTGTGAGGTACAGACATTCACTAGCATTTTAGCAGAGGAAGATCTAGGAAAGCTTACTAGATCTACTAAAATCACATACTATTAATAGCATTGTACAATAACATAACTTTTTATATATAGCCCTGAGGCTAAACATATCAAAACGAAGCACAGCTGTTTCGGCGAAACACCGAAGCTACATCCACTCATCCCAGCACTGATTTCACACTGTCCGTTGCCCTGAAGCCTCGGCATGGGCAATTTACCATCAAAACACTGATGCGTTGCAAGTCAAATCTGTTGGAAGAGCGGGCTGAGATTCCCATTAGCTGGGGACTGGCGAGGGAGCAGTTAAGGTATACGTTCATTCCCAAATCCTATTCCCTTATTGCTACATGTTTACATCATTTGCTTAATTACCCTCCGCTCCCCAGCTGCCTTCCTACACGCGCTTCCCCCTGAGAAAGAGCTACTCAAGAGCACACGCCAACGCTGTGTGTGCTTCTGCCTTCAGTGAAAACACGTCCCAAGACACACATCCCCCATACGTACACCTCCTTCCCTGGGGAAACACATACATATATATATACACACACACACACATTAGGAAAAGGCACTTTCAGCACTCCAGGCGCGCTGCCCTGCTCTCGCACGACGCTAACGCGGCCTCCTCAGCGCCGCCGGGTCCCTCTACCCCCCGCCGGCCTCCCGAGGTGCGCCGAGCCGGGCCGAGCCCGGCAGCTGCCCGCAGCCCGGGGAGACCCGCCTGCCTCCGCCCCTCCAGCCCCGGCCGAGACAGCGGCGTCCTTCCTGCTTCGGGGGCAGCCAGCGCTGCCCGCCGCTACCGGCGCTTCTCCGGCGGCCACTACCGCCCCGCCAGCGCCGGCGGAGGCGGCAGGAAGAGGAAGCGAGGCCGAGGCCGGGGCTGGGGCGGCGGCGGCGGCTGCTCCCCCTGGCGGAGGCGGGCGGTGGGGCGGGGCGGGGCGCGGCGGGGGCGGGGTCGCCGCCGCCGCCGCCGCCGCCAGGCCGTGGCCCCGCCGCGGCCGCCTGAGTAGCAGCCGCTGCCGGCGCGTTTTCCCTTCCCGCCCCCTCCCGCGGCGCTCCCTTCCCCGCCTCCCCGGCCGGGGCAGCAGGAAGCGGCTCTGATGTCAGCGGCGGCGGTGGCCGCGGCGCGGATCTGAGCGGCTCCCCCACCACCGCCGCGGCCCCCTCGCCCCGCTGTTTGCTGGGGCCGGCGGAGGCGGCCAGCTTCGGCCCCGGGGACGCCCCCTTCTCTCCGCCGGGGACGTGCGGCCCAGGCAGCTCCTGGGCTCCGCAAAGGCCGCGGCCTAGGGCAGCCGGCGCGGCGCTCCGCGGGGGTGCGGGAGGGCGCGGGATGCGGAGCGGCGGCGCCGCCGCCGCCGGCGTGGCCTCCTCCGCCCGCCGCCACTGAGGCCCGCGGCCGCTGCGGATGCGGCCTCGCCCCGCGCGGCGGCCCAGGCGGCGCCTCGGCGGGGCCCTCCCCGACCTGCGCCCGCGCGGAGGGCAGAAGCCGCCGCCGCGCCCCGCGTAGCCCCGGCCGCGGCCCAGGCCCCCGGCTGCCCGGCGCCCAGTCCTCCGCCCCCGGCCGGCCCTGGCCTCTCCTCCCCCAGGTGAAAGAGGAGGGATGTCCGCTGCCGCCTCCGCTGAAATGATTGAAACCCCCCCGGTCCTCAACTTCGAAGAAATAGACTACAAAGAGATCGAGGTGGAAGAGGTGAGCGAGGGCCCCGCCGCCGGGCGGCCTCCCCACACGCAACCTCCCTCAATCACCCCTCCCCGGTTCCCCGGGCGCGGCCTGCGGGACGGCGGGAGGGGAGAGCCGGGCCCCCGCCGCGGCGCCCGCCCTGACGCACCCCCCGAGGGGCCCCGGGGTTGCCCTCCCCGGCGCCGTCCCCCCGCTGGCGGGAGGAGCGGCGGGGGCTTCCTGGGTGCTGGGGGCTGTCGGGACACCCCCCGAGCGCACCTGCCTGGGGGAGGGGGTGGGGGTGTCCCTTCCCCTCTGGATGCTGCAGCGGTTGGCACCAGAGAACAAAGGCGGCGTGGCTGGAAGCGGGGGTGCCAGATGACTTCTCCCAAGCCTGGTGCTGGGTGCTGTACCGTGGGGTTTTGTTGAAGCGGGATAGATCTGTTCAGGACTTTAAAAGTTTCACCGTCCATTTTGCCACCCACTTTTGTACGGGTGGCAAACACAGTTGTCAAACGCTGTCACAAGAGGGAACTGTTAGTTCTGATGTTTCTTTTGGATCTCTATTTCTGTATGCTCCTGCTTTCTCCTTCTGCCCCCTAACTGAACCATTGTGTATATAATTATCATACCAGTGTTAATTATTTGCTACATTTACAGCTCTGTTAACTGTAAGGATGTACAGATATTTTTGTGTTATTTTTTCTTAACACAGGCTAGTGATGTTGCACTCCTGGATCTGTAACATTTCACTTGTGACCTGTGCATGCTACCCAGGAAATGACATTCAGTTATCATATAACATAGTTGGAAGCAAGTATTTCTTCTTCTTCTGTAGAAAGTTTCATAGTAAAATTATTGCCTTAAATTCTTTGAGGCTGGAATGGGATGGACAAAGTACAGGATTTCATATGTACCTTTCGTCTGTCTGGATTTCCTGCGAAAGTAGGATGGGTGTGATCTAGGATAGCTTACATGCTTTACTAAAGAGCTCAGTAGTATGTATATACCACAGTGTTGTTGAAGTCTCAGAAGCACACAAAAATATTGCTGCTGTTGGATACTTTTCTTCCTCCCCTGCTAGTGTCTCTACAGGAATGAAGTTGCTTCATGCAAATCCATGCTAAATTTGATGAGGCCTACTTGTAGAATCTGGACCTACCAGACACCCAAGACTGCTGAAACAATCTTTGTGCTTTTATTTGTAGATTAACATCTTTCCCTTTCAGTAATGTTTGCCCTCTTTTTCTTAAAAAAGTTTATGTGGAAGTGAATTTAGTTTTGTGTAGTAGCTTTCACAGATATGACAACCAGCATCTCAAGTTTTTAAAGTGGTTTGCTAGATAGTGGTTTGTTTGTAATTATTATGATGGACTTGTGTTGCCTGGGAGAGTTCACAGAACATAAAATCTGCAATATTTTCATAGAACACCTGGGCACTTTTTGCTGTTTTCAAGTATTGTTGTGATAACTTTAGCTTTTACCCTAGCAGACACTGGGAATTCTCAGAAGGTAATATATTCCAAAAGATTGCATTTTACCCTTTCTATGAATATGGCAATCATGAAGATTTTTGACTTTGTAACTCTAATAGGTCCTCTTCCCTTTATGCATTTAACTGTTCTGAAGTGAGAAAACTCTATGGTGTTTGGAAAATTGAAGTATTTTTGCATTGGATAATATACTGACATTTTTGCAACACTTGCTAATGGACAGGGATCAAATCACATGCTTTGGGAGAAATAGATTTTCTCACCCAGAGAAGAAAATAAAGTTGATAGGAACTTAACCATCATAAAAAGGTGCCCTGTGATGGCTCAAGAAGTGAGTAGCACACCTGATATGTTAAACATAGCACTTTGAATGAATAAAACGCTATACAAATCTTTAATCCTCATTACACCCTTGGGAAGGCTGTTACCAAGGATTGTATTGCTATTTTACATGTAGGAAGTATGGAGCTGCATAGTGTGTAATTGGTGTATTTAGAATTTATCATTCTAAGGTTTAGTGTTAGGAGCTTGTCTGTGTCCTACATACCTGCCTAGCACCCACTGAGAGAGGATTATGTGCGCGAAAATGTATGTGGAGACGATGCTTAAGCAGTAATTTGTGCTTTATTTAGTGTGATTGTTGCATTATCCTCAAAGTAGTATCTCTGTTGGAGATGAAAAAACTCACATGGTATAAATAAGGGAGCTCTGATAAAGTGTTCTCTTCATGAGAAAATCTGATGACAGCTGGTACAGCATTTTGAGTTACACTTGGTGTACCTGTCCTACCAGAAACTCTTTTAGGCAACAGGGATACCATAGTGCTGAACGGTCTAAACATCATTGCACGGAGAAAGAAATAAGAGCTACTTTACAATAAAACAGGTGAATTAGAGACCATAGTTAGGTTGGACCTTGCTTTTTTCAACTGTGAGTGTTCACCTCTTACTCATGATGCAGTTTCAGTGCAAATAGTCAACTTTGTAGTCATAACAAAACGTACATCATTACTAAGGATTTTCTGTGCTCTCACTTCAGGCTCTGAAGTTTTCAAGGATTTTTAAATGGCTGTAAGGGCTCAAAATGGACAGATTTTAATATGCTTGGCAAACTTCAGATGTTTCAAAATGGAGTGTCAACAGATCTACACTGGAAACTCAAATGAATGCTTGTATAATCATAGCTTTGCTGTTGTATTATCAAGGCTTGTTTTGTCAGCAGATAGCAGTCCCACTCTGCCACTGGTTTATTAATAGATATTGAAGTTCTGGAATACTTGCAGGCCCTGAGTCCTTGCTAATAAATGTGGGATCTATAAGTGCGCTTTCATTTAGATTTGGCTGAACTCTACTGGATAATATCAAGAATATACCACATTTTGTTTTAGCTACCATGCGCATGACTATAATCTAAGTGTACTGTAGTGTTACTGCCCACCAGTCAAACACGTCTCCAAGCTGCCTTTTCATTATTTGAAGTGTTTAGATTGAAGTAAAATGTAGAGATTACTATTCTAAATGAGTTGGAGTCAAATCAAAATTGATGTGACATAGTGGGAGCATCTTCAAAACTAGGAGAGGATAACCAACGCAAAAATTTGGATTCAACAGAAATGTTCCCTACTTTATCATGCACATTTCTGACTCTGAGAATTCCCTCTCTTAAGTTTTCAGGTATTAGATAGACAAATCATTAGAAACTGAATAAATAAAACTACAGAATTTATCTGAAAACTTAATATAATTGAAATCAAATTAACAATAAAAAGCCTAACAGCCCTATCCTAAAGTCTCATATTTAAATCTAGCCTAAATACTGCTGTATCTTCTTCCCAGAGGAGCTTTCCCATCTAACCCATGAACAGACTTTGATTTTGAGTTGTTCTGGCAACCTGCTCCCTGCCAGTCTTTCCTGAAAATCCCCCAGCCCTTCCTCCGTCATGTAACTCGATAACAGTCCCATACATGACCAAAAGGCAGACCTCTTCATCACAGGACGTATGTATGCCTTGGATCCCACAGACAAAAGCTGTGTGTCAGGTCGTGTATGCTGTTGCCCTTCCCAGTCTCTGTCTGATGTAGCCAGATTGAAAAACATTGCCATGTTTGTGTAGTTGCAAGTTGCTTTTGAACAGTCTGAAAGCATAAATTATTTTGGAAGCTGTTGTTTAACGCTCTGCTGATATAGTGTAGTATACGCTGAAGTTTATTTTCAGCAGTCTGTTTGGGCAACAGTAGCAAATTCTAAGGGGATTTAGGGTAATATTTTCTTAAAGATGAACAGGTAAGCTTTCTAAATATTTATTTTAGAAAACCTACTTAAGGTGCCAGCAACTAAGGAGCTACAATTTATGGCATGTTCACCTACCTTAGACATTTTTGAAACCGATGAATAATTTCATTAACTGCCTGAGAAGTGTGCTAAGAAGTGCATGTGTTCCTTGCAATTATGGAGTAGAGCAGTTCAGAGACAAGAGAATGAGGAATACAACGTGACAACTGGTTTTTACTCCCTTTTATAGTAGTTAATTTTTTTAAAGTTAATGAGATGAGGTAACTGATTATGTTTGTTACACTACAAGGTAAAGCAGGTTTGTGCAAACTACTGCTGAACATGGAATTGTTACTGCCTCCGTATGTAAAACTTCATTGTTTTTACGTCCTGGGAGATTGTGTCCAGTTGTAGAATACCCATTCTAAAAAAACTGCAAAATTGGAAGGTGTTTGGATGAAAGCTGCAGGTGTGACTTGAGATCTGAAAAATATTCTTGGATGTCTGATGTGAGTACCAAAGGCTTGACTCACAGGAGCCAAGGGTGGTAGTTAGAAATCCATTTGAAGTCAGTTGCATCTACAATTTCTCAGCCTTTTTCAGAAAGTCAGCCTTCAAGGTACAAAGTTGGGCAGCCAGAAGCGAAGGCAAAAAATGACTACATAGTAAAAACATAAGCCAGAATTTCTGTGATTTTACTTTAAATACATTCCTGATTTAATTGAAATCACTATTTTAATTTCGTTTAGTTATACCAGTGGAAGATTCCCTCCATTCATCTACATAAGAAAATAGCTGAAGTGTCAGCTGGAGTGTGAATTTATAACGGAAGTTACATAACACTGATTTCATGCGGATGAAATTTAGTGTGCAATAAGTGTTAGAAAATGGCTAATAAGCTACTTAAACTGTTAATGTAAGACTTTACACTTATTCTACACATGCAAATTTATTCAATGAATCAATTTGTGTCCTGTAAAATAAACTTATATTTTACTCTTGTAAAGAATGCGCGGGAAAGAAACCTCACAGGCTCTTCTATTCCAGTGATGAAAGCAAGATGCATATTTATGAGGTAATAAGAAAGTTCCAGGTGTAATGCAGCAGCTAAGGTCACAGCTGAGTGACAGCGTAACAGCTATCAGAAATTGGGGTGTGAGGATGGGGAGGAAGGAACCCGAAACAACAGAACAAGCTTCACGTGGCTCTTACTTGTTCCACCCAGTGGATTCTAGCAGTATTTTACTGACTGTAGAATGATTATGTGTTTTTCGAAGACAGTAATGTTAGACTGTGCTAGCCCAACAAGCCCAACTCATGTTGGAGTCCTTCACCCTGAGTGCCTCGTTACCCAGCATTTTGTGTCTAAAACTAGAATCGCCTGTTTGGGCTGCGGTAACAGAACAGATTGATTTATGCTAGAACATCAGACAAATGTTTTGTTAATGTTTTTAAATTACTGGTATTTAAAATGCTTTCAGTTCTTGAGACAGATCTGTAAAAGGCTATCAGTATGTAAAAGGCTGGAATGAAAGTACAACCTGATAAACTGTTATCTTTGCTTGAGATGCACGCATTTCTTAGAAGGACTGAGCTATCGAAATGCAAAGAGGGTTTGGTTGTGTGTTTAGAGCAAAGGAAGAATTTCTGGAAACACC
Source organism: Vanellus vanellus (assembly GCF_965231255.1). Lineage (NCBI taxonomy): Eukaryota > Metazoa > Chordata > Aves > Charadriiformes > Charadriidae > Vanellus > Vanellus vanellus. Next base: position 87,204,037 of record NC_138907.1, read on the forward strand.
CATAGTTTTAGGAACATATATGATGGTACTGTGATTCTTCATAAGCCTGTGCTGAAGGAGTTGAAAAGTGAATGATTCCCTAAAACAGAACTAAATTCAGATAGCCAAGTCACTAACTAATATCTGTACAGTGTTGTGTTGCTCTAACAGATGATGCCCTAAATATGGATCAACTGTATTAGTTTGTGTCAAGCTGAAGTTACGTATATTTAATAGGAAGTTGATTTTTAATAACTGATTATTTTTTTGGTTAAGAAATCTTTTTTCTTATGGTGTTTTGCATAACTTTAAATTGAAGTTGAAACTTGGAAACTAAATCTAAACTAAATTACTTAGTTTACTTAAAATTAGTGGGATTGCTTATGCGGGTGTTTTGGGGGACGTTGAGGTTTGGGTGTTTTTCATTGCTGTATGGATCCCAGAAAGGGAAAGCAACATTTAGAATTGGGTTGAGCACTAATACAAATAAACTTAACCAGTCAAAGTGCGTAGCTGTAAGATTGGCAGATCTGAACTCCTTCCTAAAAGTGCTGCCAGGGTATTGGCCACAGTCATTTGTGGCATGGGGCTGATTTGCTTCAACCTGCTTAATAAAGCATAGCACACACAGAGAAACCAAAGTTGGAATTTGAGACTGGTTAAATGAATGATAGAAAATGTAGGCATATATTTTTTTAGGGGCTGTAAGCTGTTGTTCGTGGCTTCTCTTGGCCATTCATTTTTTAATCTATGTGCTTTCCATGTGTTGATGTGTGAAAAACTGAAAATATTAGTATGCTTTATTGGTAGTGCTGGAACTCTGGTAGATAGAAAGAATAGAAGCAAATAAATTTTAAAATGTGTTTCTGTTTTTACAAAGCATTGTAGAACTCCCCTCTCGCCCCCTGCCCCCAGCATTGTGTCTGAAGCTTGAGAGATCCAAAAGTTCAGTTTGCATCAACCTTTCATTTGCAAATACGCCAGTAACCAAAGGGACATAGATAGTAAAGATAATTTAGAGACTGCTGTCTGTTTAGAAGCACAGGTTTCCTTGGTTTTGTGTTGTTTTGTTTTTTAACTGCTTGTCTTGCTTCCCAAAATTGTAAACAAATGTGTCATGTAGACACTGCAAATTATGAAGACATTTCTCCAAGGAATACTACATCTGCTAACCAGGGAGCTATTACATTTTATTGCTGTCTTATATATCCAGCAAGGTTTTTTTAGAAGGAAAAGCACTAGATATCCAGCATGCAGAGCTAACTAACATGGAAACTTCACAGACAGAAATGAAAACTTTGTGTCTTTATATTTTTGAGCAAATAGAAAACCTGTGCAGTGAATGCAAAGATGAAATTAATTCTTCCAAAGTTTTGATGTTTGATAGGGGTATAGGGTGCATCTGAATAAACAGCGACATTTTTCTTGTTTTACTGGGGGGGACATTATTGGTCATGCCCCTTAGGACAAAATACATCCTTTAGGCCTTAACATATCTGCAGTCTCTATTTCCTGCATGATTTCTAGTCTACATACTTACCAGTCAGTATCTTTGTTTATGTACAGCATTTGATACTATTTGTACGCAGAGGCAGAGGTGATGTTTTTTCCAGGGCTCTTCTATGGTTCATATTCTTTAAATAAGACTCTAAATGCATTATCTCGAAAACATGCAAATGGCACTACCTTTAGTCATGTCACTTTGCCACACAGTAAAATGTAACTTTTTACTGGTTTGAATTTTATAAGGAGAGTAATAAGTTCATAGAAACTTTTCAATCTTTAAAGCTCTTTAAGCATTTCTGCCAGTTTAAAATGCTTCTGTGTCACTGTATTAACCGAGTGATACTTGACAAACTTAATTCTATTCTGTGGAAAAGTAGAAGCCCTGGTTTTCTATTTCTAAACATGTCCTCTGCCCTGTATTTTCCTTTTTTCTCCTAGAAGCTATTTAGACGGCCAAAATCTTTTACCAAAATAATGTGTTTATTTTTAGATCATTTTCCAAACATACACAGTGCTACAACTGCTGTTTATTGATTTGTTGTGTCAATAGTTCCATTACCTGTGCTTCATATAATTCAGAATATGCACTACTGCCCAAACATATGGTGTGGCACCAACAGCAGGGGACAAGAAGGAATGAGCGTGAAGAAACTAAAGTTCAGGCAGTGCCTCCCTCCTGTGCTATTAAGTTACTTAGTTCCAGCACACGGTGTTGAAGGAAACTACATAGTGTTTAAACCGTTCTAACAAATTCTAAGACTCAATCCTTTAATGAATAAATTCAGTGGAAACTTACAGGAAGAAAATGGAATGTAAGTGGAATCCTCCACCACAAGCTCCATTCTGTTGATTGTGAAGGATGTTTTTACAATGAGTAAGATACTTTTTCCATATTAAGTAGGAAAGGCGTACTGGGCTTTTACATACGATAAACTTCAAGTTTGTATCAGATCTGTCATTGCTTCTGAGGGTTGTTCCTTTCATATGCTGTCCAAGAGGCTGAGCTGCTGTAACAGAGGATCAGCTCTTCTCTGTTTTCCCCTGTATCCTAGGTAAATATTCAGTGCATTCGTGTCCTCTTCTCAAGTTCAACCCTCTGCCTAAGCAGGCACCAAGTCACTGGTAAATTGTTATGAAACCTTGACTGCATAGTCATTTATCAAACTCTTTTCACCAACCGTAAAATGTATATATCTGATGGTCTCTCACAGCTCTCTATTATGTAATTATTATTTAGATTGCCTGGTAAACTCTTCCTGTTGATGCCTGACACTGATTTTTTTTTTTTTTTTGTACTTTTTTTTTTTCCCCCCAGTCATCAGCAGGACTTTATAAAGTGCATCTGGTTCTTGGAATTTATTCCAGTTTTCAACTAGAGCCCAAGTATTGTGACATTTGTGGCTCAATGTAAAACATCCCATTGGGTGATACACTCATTTATCTTAGTTTCTTCATTGAATAGAAATGTTATTTAAAAATATGGCAAAATTGAAAAATAATGGTTTCTCTGCTACGTGAACTGGAAATAAATGTACCAATTGGTACTTGGTATTAAACTTGCAAATACTCATGGATTTATCTTCAGGGGAACAGGATATAATTGTATTGGCTTACGGGCTGCATTTGACCATGTAGAATCAAATGCAAGAGATACCTGGGCTTTCTTTTTTTGTTCTACATGTGATTATATTTTTATATACATGCAAAAAGTAAATATAATTTGTATTAAAAAAAGTAGTATTTATTACATAGTCATAATATTAAAACTATATTCATAACACATAATTTGTACATATGGACATACACAAGTCTTTTCAGCAAGGAAAGATATGACTAGCCAAAAAAGTAACCCTGATCCATCACAAATTGTTGTAAATGATTCAGGCTAAGTAAAAAAAAAAAAAAAAAAAAAAAAAAGTCACATTGCTTCATTAAATTTTATCAGATGTATCTGAGACCAGTCTTTTAACTGACATATATGCACTGTTTTCAAATAGCAATTTTTTTTCTGTGACTGGATTAAATGTGACAGCCGTAGTCAATAACTGTGAAAGAGTGTGATAAAAGAGGTACATTGAGAAAAGGAGCCTTCTAAAAGGAGTCTCACTCAGCCTAGCACGATAAGGCCAATTGTATCCAGCTGGGAAAAATCATTACATGCACACCTTTTCCCTAAGTGGAAGGAAGAGTTCTTCCCAGTTACCTGACCAGTTTGGGTTTCTCCACATCACAGAGGAGCAGCAGACCTTGAATTGTTGCTGCCAGCGCAGTTAGTCCTGCCCGAGTTGTTCTGTGGCAGCCCTGTCTCCTTCAGTGTCTGTCCTTAGCACTTCTCAGGTGTGAGCAGGCTGCTATCTGAGTTCCACGTGCTCAGTAAATCGGGACTCCTGTGAGATGCAGACTCATGGCACAGACTAATGAGATTTTTCATAAATTGTAGGTCTGGTCATGCACTGTGCGTGGTGGGTAGAGGGATTGTAATGGACAGCTCTCTTGTGCCAGTAGAAGAAGGTAGAGGGCCTGCTAATCCCAGGAAATAAGACAATTTTATTCAAAACGTGGTCTGAGAGAGAAGAGGAAATACCAAGCGATACTATTTGGGACTTTAGGTCTTCTGGTGACTCACTGTTTCCAGTTTGTTTATATGTACTACTTTCGTAGGCTGCTTGACTATCATTTGTATGGCTTGGTGTTTCCAATCTCAGTGTGTGGAAGAAAATATTTGGTGTGTTTTGTATGAAGGGAAGAGTCAAGGCCCTATGCTGTAGCTGGGGGAAGAGGTTACAATCAACAGGTCCCTTTTTACACGGGGCAGATTGGGGCATGTTCTATGGATCTGCTGTGGAGACCTTGTGGTGGATTCAGTCTATGAACCACTGTTGTGGAGGGTGAGAAGCCAGGAGATCCTGGAATGCTAAGTGCATGCTGCAATGTAAAAGAGAAATTTGTGTGTATTAAGGAAACCAGAAGAGGAAAATGCCATTGGTCACCATTCCTGGGCAGCCATCCCTCATATCCATATGTAACCTTACAAAAATATTGAGCGTACTTCCCCTTTTCTCATCTTTCTTCTTTTTTTTAATTTATATTTTTCCCCTTTTCAAATTTGGCCCTTGATTGCAAACTTTCTCATATTCAGCGCGAAAGTTTAGCAGGCCATATCTACCCCATTCTCGGGAAATCAATTAGCTTCGCTATTTATTTATTGGAAAAGTATCTAGCGAGAACCTAACCCAAGCGTGTTTACACACGATAGTCAGTTTGCATTGACATGGAGTCTTGACAAGTACAGTCTGGTGCTTGTACATTCCTGGTTATCGAGTTGACTTCTCTGGGTCAGCACTCTTAATTTACATTCTGGATTATTACTCTATTGGGGGCCATCTCAAAAAGGAGGTAAAATTATTAAATACTACTTCCTCAAAGGGCGAGCATTCAGGCAGCAGGCAGTTTGCATTGTTTCGGCATGGAGAACGCGTGGTTATTCACTGATCTCCCACAAATCACACTTTTCTTTTAAGAAACCATTCTGTTAAGGAGTGAATTCACTAGCGAACCTATAAGAATCGGTGTACTGTTTTTTATAATATGCATGCAATATTATGTTTCAACATTTTGTGGATCCTTTAATTATGTTGCATGTCTAGATTTTAATTTTGAATATTCCTTCCTGCCCCTCCCCCCAAGAATATTTTCCCTTTTTTATTGGAGAAACTCATAAATAACTGTGTCCTTCCAGTGAAGAGCTTTGTAATTTTGAGAAGTGTGGGTTTCCATCCAAAATAAGTTCATGTTGTGTGCATTACTCATTTAAGGAAGATAGTAAAATTAAATTCTGCCATAATAAACTGCTGTGATAATCACATTTGTAAATGCTTCCACTCCGCTCTCTCCCTACTCCGCTTCCTTTCCGTTCTCTTCTTGTTCACCTCCCCAAAAAGTGTTTATTTCATTAGAAGCATCTGCTTTGTTCTTCAGGATACATATGATACTACTTGAAATCAAGAACTAAGACTGCGAGCACAGAATGTTGTTAAAACCAACAGTGAAGAAGAGCTGCTAGGGCCAAACAGAATCCGAGACCAGCCCACCAACACCCTGGTCCATTTCTCCCTCCCCAGCCCCATCCTTCTCATCCGCCCTGCCTTGTGTTTTTTGGAGTTGGAGGAGCTCTTGTCCCTTAGCTTCTTCTGTGCTCTTGTGCACCTTCCATTTCCTCCTCCTCTCCACCTTTCTTTTTGGGCATATGTGTAACAACTTGTTTGTGCTTTCCTGTGGCAGCTAGACTCACTGTTTTGGTGACTCTCTAGTTTCAACTTCTCATTCCATATGTGTGTTTTGTTGTTATTTCTGTATGTTGCCATTTTCTCCCTGAAGAAGGCACTTAAAAGAAGCAACATTTCCATTTACCATTGTTTATAACTCACTAGTAACTGAAAGTGACCTCACAGAAAAGGGACACTTCTCTCTGTCCTGCTTTCATTTTTGTGCTTAGTTTCAAAGAACTACTCCAAATAATGGTGGTGGCTGAGCTTCTACACAGCAAATGTTAAAGGATTCTTGAATTCTATACTATGCAGGAGCTGCTACTACTGCTTCTGTGAAGTTACAGTGAAGAGTTATGACTCTTCTCTGGTTTTGTATATTTTTAGGCAATGTTAATTCCAAATAAACTAGAAATTGGACTTCAACAAAAATAGAGAAAGCATAGTTTATACAGATGCTTTGCTTTATTTGGAGGACTCTCAGGAGAATTTACTCTTCTCACACTATTGAGGCATCTGTGAGAAAATTAAGGATAACTTTGAGCACATTGAACACCTCATCCAAACTTCAGCATAGTTTAGTGCAATTGTTTGCATATGCATTTAAATTTCAGAAGTTTTATTTGAGCCTAGAGCAGGGCCATGAAGATGATGAGAGGGCTGGAACACCTCTCAGGTTGAGAGAGTTGGGGCTGTTCAGCCTGGAGAAGAGAAGGCTCCGGGGAGACCTTATAGCAGCTTTCCAGTACCTGAAGGGGGCCGACAGGAAGGATGGGGAGGGACTCTTTATCAGGGAGTGTAGTGATAGGACAAGGGGTAACAGTTTTAAACTGAGAGTAGATTTCGATTAGACATTAGGAAGTAATTCTTTGCTGTGAGGGTGGTGAGACACTGGAACAGGTTGCCCAGGGAAGCTGTGGATGCCCCATCCCTGGAGGTGTTCAAGGCCAGGCTGGAGGGAGCAACCAGGTCTAGTGCCCTGCCCATAGCAGAGGGGTTGGAACTAGATGATCTTTAAGGTCCTTTCCAACCCAAACCATTCTATGAATTCCTGTTACTAGCAAGCATAAATGAATACAGCAGATAGATAAAATCTATAAAAATAAATTTGCCATCATTCCGCTAATTTTCTTCTGCGCAAATCTTGTTTGAAATAATTAAGATCATATTTTTCTGAAATACTGTTACTGCATGTTAAGAATGAAATGTTTTGTACGTGTGTTTTCCAGTTCTTCTGCAAATGATCTCTGGAAGCTAAGCACCAGTTATGCTTTGATGGTATAATATTAAATTGCTGCAGCAAAACTCGATTCTATGTCTTCAGTTTTTGAAGTTAAATTTCTTTTATGTTTGTGAAGTCCTGCACAGCAAATTAAGCCAATTCATATTTTAACTCAAGTGTTTCATATTATCTTCTTCTAGGTTGTTGGAAGAGGAGCCTTTGGTGTGGTCTGCAAGGCAAAATGGCGAGCTAAAGATGTAGCCATTAAACAAATAGAAAGTGAATCTGAAAGAAAAGCCTTCATTGTAGAGGTACAGTAAGTTTGCTGGAAAACGTGGGATTTGGTAGAGATTGTTTTCTTCAATTTGTGGGTGTATTTAGTGTACTAAAAACTGTATTACAAGGTAAATGCAGCCTGTGGTACCCAGTACAGGCCTGAACCCCTTGTTTTGCAGAACAGGACACCTGTCAGAGCATATTGCAGCTCCTTTAGTTCCCTTCCCATAGAAACTGGAAGGCAAAGAGGGGAGAGAGGAGGGCACACAGGTCGGGGAATTCCTGGATTCTGTTGCAGTGTGGAGTCAGGGTGCAGCTCAAATAGCCACCAAAATCCTGGAGCTGATTAACACTTCCAGGGTTTGCAGCGTAGGTTCTTAATACAAGCAGGTCCATACTTGAAACTGTTTCCCAGTTTTTTCAGCAGTTCTAATAATTTCGTTATTTTTTCTTACGTATAAAGTTTTCTTTTCTTACATATAAGTTTTCTTTATATTTTCTTTCTTACATATAAAGTTTTCGATGTTATTAATCTGAGACTGATTTAATACTGAGTAGATCTGATCAGTCTCTCACCGTTTTTGTGTTCAGAAGAGATCTGAGAAGATAAGCCCAGAAATACTTCAGTAATGACAGGGATAAAGGAGACCCTACACAGTGCAAGCATCAGTTGTGATACTCCATTCTGTTTTTTTAAAACTTCTGAAGCGTACAGAAAAAATCACACTAACTCCCTAGACAATGAACAGCATAAACTGCCTGAGAAGTCTTGTGTAAAGGGGAAAAAAAATCCTTCTTCCTTCTACTACCTACTGGTAAAGAAAAATTCAGGGCAAAATAGCCTGATTGTCAAGTAGTACAAGCAGCAGCTCTTGGAATTATGTCACATTAATGTTAAATTGGCTGGCTTATTTTATAGTTTTGTGGGGTTTGGTTATGGTTTTTCTTTTTTTCTTTTTTTTTTTTTTTTAAGAACAGTATTTTTCTGTATTGTGAATAAAGCAAATATGATTCAGATTGTTTATGAAGTCAGAAAATCATGATTCCAAAATTGGAGGCTCCAGGAAGAACACCGAACCTGTAGAGGTCATACTTGCACAGTGTTTATGACTTGAGTGATTTTACTACACCATGAAAAAAATGCTTTCTTTAAATTTAAGTTCTTTAGAATTTATTTTAAATATGGTTCCAGTTAGACACAAGCCTAATTACATAAATTAAAATGCAAACAGGGTTATCAGTCTTGTAATTCCTAAAATCACCATCTAGGGTTATGCAGAACTGTAATTGCTGGTTTGGTGTATGAATTATAGATGTGAAAATAAAACATTAGCCTTTTTTTCCCATGTTTTGAAATGAACTGTGATTTGTATTGCAGCTTCGACAACTGTCACGGGTAAACCATCCCAATATTGTCAAGTTATATGGGGCCTGTCTAAACCCAGTAAGTTATAGCTTTGTCAGTATGACAAAAGATGACTAGCTTAACATATGCAAGCATCAATGCGTAAAATATGTATTTTACATTCAAAATGTATATTTCATATATATTTTATATGTTTTAGCCATAATAAGGAAATATACAGATATGTAGGTTGGTTGATATTTTCAGGTTTTTGGTTTTTACTTTCCCCTGCTATGATAAATTCTTGCAAGAAAACGCCAAATGCTGTTTCAAACACCAATTATAATTCAGTTTGTCAGCATCTGGTGTATTACATATGCAGTGTCATTCATATCTACAGTCCTATTAATTTCAAATCGGCAATATGAAAAAGAAAATACATTAGCAACACATGATTCATAGCTTGTAAATCATTTCCTATTGTCATATATGCGATTTTCAGGATTTTGTTTCTTTCTCCCACAGCTGCTAACAGTCCCAAAAATTCTTAAAGCAGAAAACCAAGGACTGTGACAGGACAGATGTATTCTTAGCTAATTCTAGTTTGAGCCATTTAATTGGTTAAAATAATGCTTCATCCCTTTTTCCCTAGTACTAATGAAATTCTTTTGGCATGGTACTTAAATTTTTTTGTAAGCCACTGAAAAAAAAAAAAAGGTAAAGGCAAATGACCAGTTTGACGACAGGATTTGCTTTTCAAGATGGGGAGGGGCAGGTCATTCTCTCCTTTCCTAACTTACAGTGGGAGCTAAGTATAAAACTGATTTCTGTTTCATATATGTAAATATGTACTGTTCAAACTGACTCTACGTCATAGATAAATTTGGAGTTCCTCTCAAAGAACTTTCCTTTCAGTTTACAAAAGCTGTTTCCTGCCGCTGCATTTAAAACATCCCTATTTTTTGTCCCCTCCTCCCCCAAAGGTGTGTCTTGTTATGGAGTATGCTGAAGGAGGTTCTCTGTACAATGGTGAGTATCTTTTCAACATAGTGTCTTCCTGGAGCTGAAGTGCTAGTGTTACGGCAAACGTGATCTAAAATAAAAATTTGTTTCATATGTATGTCTCCATCCTTGGAGATATTCAGAAGCCACCTGGACACAGTCCTGGGCAACTGGCTGTAGGTGGCCTGCATGACAAATGTGTGTCATTTAAGGTTTTCCAGTGGAATACCTGAAAAGATTCTTCCTTAACTTGTAAATTCCCTGAGCATTTGTTTAACATAGACTTTACCAGGGATAGCTGAGAACAAGCAACACCTTCCGTATTGAATTTTAATGTGAGCAAATTATGAAAAATGTATTTAAAATGGAAAATATTTTGACATTTCCATTATTTTAACAGTCTACAGAAGGACATTTTCAGTTGCAGTGATGAGACATTGATAATTACTTAGATTTTGTAGAGCTTTCTGACTGGTATGTTGTTAACTCCATTGTATCTGTTGTAATATGCAATAAAGTTCTTTTTAGTTTGTGCCTTTGTCTTGCAGTGCTGCATGGTGCTGAACCTCTGCCTCATTATACTGCTGCACATGCCATGAGTTGGTGTTTACAGTGTTCCCAAGGAGTGGCGTATCTCCACAGTATGAAACCAAAGGCTCTAATCCACAGAGACCTGAAACCACCGAAGTAGGTTTACGGCTTGTGTTTTGTATTTTCTTACAATGGGAATTTAAGATCATTTATGATCATTTCATTGCATTTGAAAGAAATACCTTTAATTGATACTAACTTTATTGGATGGACTATATTCTAAATGAAAGCTGTGCATTTGAAACTTTAGTTACAGAATGATGGTGCATGGTACAGGAAATGGCCTGTACTCAGTTACTTTCTGTTAAACTGGAAAAACATCCTGCTCCTGCCCTGCATCGTGGAAGAGGATTTTGATAGGGATAGGGCTTCTAATCAGAAGCGTTTGAAATGGCCCAGTTTTACAATGGGTTGTGGTGTTAGGTGGGAGGGGTTGTTTGCTGGGTTTTAACATCATATTTAATCTGATATATTAGAGCTCGTTCCCCACATGACCGTCCTCCTCTATCCCTTCCTTCTGCCTGTTCCACTACCCCTGCCAGAATCTCCCATCACTTCCCACTGAAACAAAAATGAATAGTTTTCTGCCCAGTCAGTTTGTTGATCTGATTAATTTTGCAGCTTCAGATCTGGCTCCACAGATTAGGTGGCAACAGAGATTTGGGGTTCAGCAAGAACACCTGCTTTTAGTGGTAGCCATATTTTTTACTACCAGATAAAATTATAATGTGAATCCAAGCTTTAAATCTTGAATTCTTTCTTGTATCCCTAGTTTTGATTTAGAGAGCTGTTAGTGTGTAACTTTGAGTGCTTTCATTTAAATAGCTATGTTGACTGACGTTAATGGGGGTCTTGATCGTTCTTCTTTGGGTAAAATTGTTACAGCGCTTGTTTTTCGGCCTCTGGCATCTGAAAGACTAATTTTATCAATGTATGATTTGTGGTTTACTTTGGTTAAATATATTTATGTAAAATCTAGCATGTAGAAATACTGATAAATTACAATATAAATGCATTTTTAAATATTTCATATGTTCAGAATAGGCACAAGTGACCTTACTTATTTCTCAAATTATAAAGCTGAAGCACTGAGAAGCAGAGCCTTAGATACTCAACTGTATTAGAATAATAGTTGTTGGCATACAAAAAAAAAAAAAAATCAGTGGTTTATTTCCAGATGATTTCGTCCTACAATTTTAATTTGTTTGTGTTTGTTTGTTTGTTTGTTTTTACAGTTTGCTCTTGGTAGCTGGGGGGACAGTTCTAAAAATCTGTGATTTTGGTACAGCTTGTGATATTCAAACACACATGACCAACAATAAGGGAAGTGCTGCTTGGATGGCACCTGAGGTTTTTGAAGGTAACAATAATTTACAGTGTCAATATTATATGTTCCTTCTAGGGATGCAACCGTGAATGAACTTGGTATAGGAAAAAGAGCATAATATAATCTTACTTTTATTTCAATCAGTGTAATAAAGTTTGAGGTAACAGCTGAAAGAGTCTTGGTGAAAGTCAAACATTCATTTAAAAATCTGTGTGGTTGCTTATGCAGAGTTTCAAAGAGCAGCACTGAATTGTCTCTATCATGTTAGTATTAGTTAATTACATGAAGATGTGGAACCTTTATTTGTGTCATTGCTGAGGTTTACATAAGAAGTACCTTTAGACAGCAGCTGTTTCTTATTTTATAAGCAAGTAAAACATAGCCAGAGGGCTATTCCCTCAGGATTGTGCCATTTCCAAGATTCTTAAGTCATTTCAAACTCTTCTGACATTTAAATACGCTGTCATTACTTTCACTCCCTATTGTGATCAGCTTTTATCTTTAGAATTTCTCTGTGTTTCTAAATTGAACATAATTGCTTTCATTTTCAGTCCCCCACTTTCTTGTAACTCCATCTTTGTCTGCTTTTTGTGTAATCTAGAAATTTGATGTGCTTCCTCTTTCCTACATACTGAGGAACTTGTTATTAACAGTTAATTTAGTTAAGTAGGAAAACAAGCTATTTCTTGGAGTGTAGCTGGGGAAGACTGATGACACTTGATAATTAGATAGGTATAATTGCTGCATCATTATCAGAAATAATCCAGTCAATATTAGATTGCAAATTGAAAACCTTTTAGCGAGTCAGTACCTTATATTGTCATTGCGATTAGCAGAGTGGTCTGGAGAAGTCCTCTTCCTGCTTTAGGAAGCAAGCGTCCTGGTTTTGATAGATTTGGCAAGTGCCTGTGTGCAGCAGTGGTTTCCCAGATTCTGGATCCGAGAGGCCTCTCTTACTGTCCTTATTCCAGAGAGAAGTAGCAAATTATATATATCCATGTACGTTTTCAGGAGCCACCTATGGAGCTTTTGTTTTGAAGGTACCTTTTCTTCTGCATATTGCTTAGAGTACTCACCCGAGGATGATCTGTTTCATTCTGGTACCTAAAAATTTTCCATTCTGTCACTTTATACTGAGGCATCTACTCTCTTTCTTTAACTCTAGCTAGGAATGCTTCTTTTCTTAACATTGGCTTACTGTTAAAATTGTAGAAATAAGAGACAATTATTTCTTTTAGAAATAATCAATTGGACAGTCTGTGTTAAAGCTGCATTTTTGAGTGAAAAATCTTAATCGAAACCAGATTCTGAAGTAAGTATATTTATAGTAGGGATATACAGTGTATAGCCTAATTCCTCTGGTGTATGAATTCAGCAAGGCAGAACAAAGAAACCTTGCATTGCAAATTTATTGTTGGACAGCAGCAAAAGCCTTCAGTTTACAGTTGGTTTTATGCACTTTTGTCTGAAAGCATTTACTGATAATGACACAAATCTTTGTACAAGTACCAAGGAAGGAAAGGAATCTAGTAGCTTCTATGATGCAGCATATCAAGTTACTCTTTGAACAGTTATTAAACTACTAAAATTATCATGTCAAATGTCAAAATTGTTAAAAATTTGTTTGCTTATGCTACTGCATCAGAATTCAACAATAGATTAAATGCTAATCTTATTTTAGTACTATTCTGGTACTAACATTTTTTAATGAAATGATACAGAACACTCACTTCTTTTGGACTCCCAGTTTTTGGAATTAGTCCAAGACTTCTCAGCCACAAAACAGAATTTCCTTGCTCAAACAGGAGAATAACACTACTTCCCTGTCATAGGCTGTGTTTCAGAGAAGTGCTGTGGCTGCATAGATAAAAGGGACTGTTTTGCTTCCCTTTGCAGTCTGCCATTGTTAACAGATACATTTTTGTCCAGCACCTTTGAAAAAAAGCTGACTGATAAAGCTGACTTTGCTATTCCCCTTCAGTAACTTTTAAACTCATTAGCCACATTCAGCTACTTTGATACAGGTGCAAAGAATCATAGAATCATTTAGATTGGAAAAGAAGTTTAAGATCAACTCCAACCGTTAGCCTAGCATTGCCAAGTCCGCCACTAAACCATGCCCCGAAGCACCGCATCCACATCTTTTAAATACCTCCAGGGATGGTGACTCAACCACTTCGAGTTTTGGAGATGCCATGTTCTTCACAAGTTTTGTAAAATCAGGAGCTGGGAAAAGTCCAGATTAGTGCCTTCACTTAGGACTCGTGGTTTGTGCTGCAGACAGTCTCTCTCTCTGCCTTGCAAACTGGCTGGTCTGCAAGAACCAGCCTGAGAACATGGTGCTTTCCTTGCACAGTTTGTCAGAGATATGGGGGCAGAGGGAGATGGCTTATAGGTAAAGCCTTTTGCCATTGGATGCTGTATGACGTGTATCCACATGAAACTAGACTTCTTTAATTCCACTGTTTATGAAATGATTTGTCTCAATTATGCTTTTTGATTATTCATTAACAAAAAAACCTCTTGGCCACTCGATGCCAATTTTGACCCTAGTTTGAAGACAGATGAGCAAATCTCTATGATTTATATTCCCACATTTGTTATGTCATTAGCCATTCACACTTCTTTTTAGTATTTGCATGAGTTGTGGTTACAGAGCATACATTCTTTGTTTGCAGTCTCTGAACATTCATTATTCTGTATCACCTACGTGTCTTCTGCACCTTTAACAGGCATCTTAGAAATATTGAACTTATGGTCAAAAAACTTTAAATAATGACATGACAAAGAGTAAGAATAATAAAGAGGGAGGAAATAAGATGGTGAGGAATTGAGGAATCTGCTGATTTGTTCATATGGTAACTAGTTCTGCTAAAGACCTGCAATTAATAAAGACCAATGGACGTGACAGAGATGTTATTGGCTGGCATATTGTGACTAACATGGAAGAAGTGAGTTGCAGAAGAATATCTAGAGGAAACAAGCATAGGCAGTTAAATCCTGAATGCAAGAGATCTTTGAAACTGAATAAATTGAGTTTTATATTATATAAGAAAACTGATGCATTTTGTCATTCCAGGATGACTCCAAGTGAAAAGGATTGATTTCCAGAGAAAGGCGATCTTAACGATCCTACTGTCAAATGGTTTCAGACTTAAGTTAGCGTGAATCAGCCAGCTTTGGAAAACTGGTTTTTCTCTGCAAAACAAATGTGAAGTGAAAGGAAGCATATAGAGCTATTTCTCAGCTAAAACTGTACTTCTTTTTAATGTGTTATATAGAAAAGAGACAAATTATATTGATGGCTTTCTTCCAGGTAGCAATTACAGTGAAAAATGTGACGTTTTCAGTTGGGGTATTATTCTCTGGGAGGTAATCACCCGTAGGAAACCTTTTGATGAGATTGGTGGTCCAGCTTTCCGCATAATGTGGGCAGTTCACAATGGTGAGTTAAAAATACTTTATTGCATTTGAAGTTGTGTATTTGACCTTTAAATTTGCTAAACACTCTTAACTGTGCAGCTTTAAATTACTACTTTTTTCCATTTTCTACTTCATTAAATATGCATTTTTGTCATAAAGACTTAAAAGTTAGACACTGCCACTTTGTGTCAGTGTTGGTTTTGTGTTACTTGGCTGGTACAGTGCTTGCATTTTCTGCTACATGTAACTACCACATGAACAAACAAGGGGAAAAAGGCATGTTCTTTTTGGTTTGACACTCCATTTTAAAAGTGATCTGAATCATGTGCTACAAAAAAAAAAACCAACCCCTCTGTCTGGAGGAATGACAATTTTGTTAGCCAAGTTGTATGTCTTTTTTTTTTTTTTTTTCTTTTTTTCTTTTCTCTAATTGGGCATCTACATTAAACGTGTGAGTTGAAGTAACTTGACCTGTCTTTAGAAATGTTAGAAACTATCAAACTCCTGCAGAAGCATTAAGACTTAAGAATGTTACTTTCGTTTTCATCTGTTTGGGGGTTTTTTGTTCTGCTGTTTGAATTGGTTTACCTTTATATCTAGGTACCTGCAGTCAAGGAGCTGAACTCTACTGTGCTAGGTATTATGCAGAACAGATTCACAGGAGCTTAGAATACAAACAGGAGACAATGGTTGGATTCAAATGGACAAAAGAAAGCAGTGGTACAACATAGGTCAGAATAATAGACTGTAGTATCTTCATGCTAGTGGTGTAACTTAATTTTAACAGTGTGTTTTTAGGTACCACCGCAAAGCACATTTTTAAGAAGAATAAAGTAATGATAGTGAAGTAGTTCAGTGAATGTCTGCAAAGAGTTTCTGCCATTTGTGAAAGACAGCATCAAAGAAAGCACAAACTTGTTTGGAAGACGTAATTAACAAACAAGCAATGAAAGCGGGTACTCGGCCTGAGTGTCATTGCTTCAGTACTAAATGATAAAAGCTTAAGGTGAGCACAGGCATCCTGTTCAATGAAGAAGAGAAAGGGGCAGACAGTGATAGGAAGGATGAGCATGATAGTCATAATAATGCACAAAGATGGACGTTTGCAAATGGCATCTTTGAAAGAAGAAAGAGATTCTCCATTTCATTTTTTCAAGGACACAAGTCATTGAGATTAGGAGTGATGAGTGCCTTGCATAAAAGCATTAACTGTAAAAGTAAGCGTTAATGTAATAGTCATAAATCAGAAAGCCTTGGTAAGGTGTGGGGGTATCCTTTAGGGGAAGACAAATTCCCTATCTGTCCCTACTTTTGCTTTATAAACTTCTCTCTTTTTTCTTTTTTTTTCCCCTCTTCTTGTCCTTTTTAGGAAGGAAGTGTTAGTGCGCTTCATGTCACTTGAAACCACTGTGAGATGGTTCATGTATTACTTGTTATGGTTGATGTGTTTTTAAATACTTTCTGCTTTCTATGCAAAATGTCACTACATCTCCTGTATGAAACACAAATGGATGTCCATTAATTGTACTCATTGTTGAAATAGTAAAAAGAGTAGAAACTTGAACCAAAACCAGCTGAATAGTTATACAACAGTTGAAGTACATACATAACTAAAAATGCATATAGGCCATGAAAAATTCACCCAAAATCGTACAGCATTAGGAATCAAAGGCTGTTACTACTTGCTTCCTAGTTTGATCTAGGGCATTATTCTTCCGAAAGTGGAAGCATATTCATTAGCCACTGTAATATGTTGTGTTTAGTCAGTGAGTGAATTTATTCAAACCACTACTGAAGGAAAAATTTAATTTTCTTTCTACTTGTTTATCTGTAATGTAACTGGTCTGTAGTGCAAAGGAACTTTTTTGGACAGTTTTTTGCTGGTAAGGGAGGAAATTAAGTACAGGCCAGTTCTTTCAAACTACAATTAACTATACATTTTCCTGTACTTATTTAGCAAAATACTGGAGATATTTCAGTTGCTGTGAGTCATCTTATAGTCTGTTTAACAAATTAAGGGTTTTTTCTAATTTCAATTGTAGGTACTCGGCCACCACTGATCAAAAACTTACCTAAACCAATTGAGAGTTTAATGACCCGTTGTTGGTCCAAGGATCCCTCACAACGACCATCCATGGAGGAAATTGTTAAAATAATGACACACTTGATGCGGGTATAGAATTTTATTTTAGTATCTTAACCATTTCTTAAGTTGGGAAATTGGATTATAAAAGGTACGCCTTTTATCACACTCTGAAGGCGGGCTTGCATGTTTTCTCTCTCCTCTCTTTATAAAAAATAATTAAATTATTACAGTAGAGAAGGGAAATAATTCCTCTCCTTATGGGAGAGGTATACTAACTCATAACAAGTTTGGGGAAATTAATAAAAATAGTCGTAGATGTATTTTAATGTGTTCTTAAAAATAGTATTTATTTATCTTCGAAATAAATTATTATAAACATTATGGTTTATACATTTATATTTATAAATATAAAATATTTTATGAGTTACTATTTAAATAATTTTAAAACAATTGTTGATTACTTTTTTAATCAAATCATTGCTGTTTTTTTCACAGTACTTTCCTGGAGCTGATGAACCTCTACAGTATCCTTGCCAGTATTCAGATGAAGGCCAAAGCAACTCTGCCACTAGTACAGGTACAGTTGTATAAATAAGAGAAAAGAACAGCAACATGAAATGGTGCAGATGGATTATAAAGCATGTTCTCGTATTGATTTTTGAACTCAAATTGGGAAAGGTAACCTTTCCAAAAATCTTAAGCATTGGCAGGAATCTACTTTTTTTCTCGAGACCTCATACCACATCACATTCAGTATTCTCAGCCAAATGGTTTTGCCTAAGTGTGCCTTTAATGGAGAACAAGTATATAATAAAGCTGTCTCCAAATGTCTAGGTTTAAGGTCTTCTCCTTTTTTCCCCATAATATTGCTAGCAATTGGCACTCTTTCACTTATATGTAATGTTTAGGAGATGGCATTTTTCAGTTTTTGACTATTCTTGAAATGTGCACCTGCTTTCAGTTATGACTCCGCAATTCAAGCGTGTAGTTGTTTTATGTTAAGATGCAGTAAATACAGTAATCTAAGTTAAGTGCAAGGAAACCACTAGAAAGGTGAATGGAGCAAAATGTGGGCTAGGGCTTCAGGTAGTCTTGCCCTCAGAGAAATCATTTTAATAATAGAAAATAAAGATCATTCAGTCTTCTCGCTTTTTAGAACACAGTTTTCCCACTTCAGTTGTTTTTAATCTTAGGTGTCTTCACTTTCCACTGCTTGGTTAGTTTGTTTTCTGTCTCCAATCAAATTGCGGTTGTTTGGGATAAAGTTTCCTTGGCTACTTTGCAACTTAGTGACCTGTATATTACAAAATCTTTTCAGCTGTAGCATTGTACTGACTTTACTAGCTGCTCTCCACCCCTTAGCTCGTGATTTTAAGATAAGATTTATCACTTTAAACTGTCAATATGTAGTCTGTTATTTTTCAGGTATTTGTGCTCCTCTATGCTTAAATGATGGACTTTGTGAATGAGGTTGCTGGTTGTGTTGTTAATGTAACATCTACCCCAACAATTTCAGGGCAACCTAAAGATTGCCTATCATCATAGTACTTACTTGTGTATTCTGTATTTTTCACTGCTTTTACTTTTTACACTAGTGGATCTTTTGCAATCTTGCAGCTTGCCTTTCATTAAAAGTTTTTTTAAGTGTTGCTTTAAAGCAAAGTTAGGCTTCTCAGAATGTTCAAGGGAGGAGATGCGCTTCAGTATTTTTGGTGGAAATTCTCAAATGTTTTTCCTTGTTATTGATTTCTAGGTTCGTTCATGGACATCACTTCTACAAACACAAGTAACAAGAGTGATGCTAACATGGAACCAAGTGACTTCCAAGGAGCTTCTACCAATGACACTATTAAACGTTTAGAGTCAAAATTGGCGCAGCAAATGAAAAATGCAGCCAAGCAGCCGGTAAGCCAATGCCTACAATTTTGAACCATAAATGGACAAAGCTGAAAAAAAGTGTTGTAACTGCTACAAAACATTAGTGTCTTCTTTCAAAATTAGTACAAATTTGAAGCAAGTTAGTTAGAGGAAAAGAACATGAAAGAGAATAGAAAAATATTGAATCATTCCAAAAAGGTAAACTGGAAGGCTCTAATAAGATCTCCAATGAATTAAAAAATTAGTTTATTTTATGTAAAGGGATTCATTAGGTTAAAAGAAATTTATATTTGAAAATTGCTGCCTTAATTTAGAACCAAAATATTAGTGTCACATGAAAGGATTAAACATTTATGTGAATTTTGAAAATACTATGTTTTATTTCAAGTAGGATTTATAAGATTCTCTTGTGACAATATTGGCCTAATTCAATTTTTTTTTATCTGCATAAAATCAGATTCTTTTGAAAGTTACAGATATCTGGTTCTTGTATGCCAATAATAGCTAAGTTATTACCATTTATTGAATTATAAATTTTAAATCTTGTCACTTTTTAAATGCACATTATAGAAATATATTTTAACCTACATATGGTGCATATCATGGAGGGGCTTCTGCAGAAGTTTTTCTTTTTCTTTTTAAAAATGTGACTGTTGAAACAGGGTGATCCTGGCCGTTTGAGTTTACCCCCATCTCGTGGGAGCAGTGTGGAGAGCTTGTCAGATGTTCGCGCACGACCACAGTCAGCCCTTGTTTCAGGAGAAGCCAAAAGGATGAGTGCTGACATGTCTGAAATTGAAGCAAGAATAGCTTCCATCACAGGTAAAATTAAAGGATGTTTGGGGGATAGGCTAAGGAATTTAAAGGAAGGAAAGGAGGAAGGAAGATGTAAAACATGCATAGTCTTACAAAAGGTTAATAGCATTAGCCATATGAAAATCCTTTAACTTTTCATGTAGTCTTTATTGTCCTTTATTAATTGTGGGGAGAAAATGGCTTCATTTGCAGTTGAGTATTTTAATTAGGTACTTTTTCAGTTGTGGAAGAGATTACTTTTGTTTAATTAGATTTTTACCTTTTTAAAAAATCATTGAGACTTGTAAGTATCAGTCCTATTCCAAATGCATAACTTTCTCCTTTGCATCTGAAATAATGTTATTCCATCTCCACTAGCATAATTATTTCTAAAATAACATTTCCTTCAAGGTTATTCCTATAATATTTTGAAATTAAGATGTGGGTTTAAAGTTCAGCATGTTCTCAAATAAGTTTTAAAATCCACTTCGACATATTTCAGAAAGAGAAACAAATTTTAATCATTGGATTAACAAAGCATTGGTATCTTTTGTTTAAGAAAAAAAAAAAATGCTGCAGGTGTTTTGCCAGGTTTGCTTCAGGTAGCTATAAATTGTTGCGTCTAAACATTGAATCCTTGAGTGAATTGGAATTTATG
The DNA here is from genome assembly GCF_965231255.1 of Vanellus vanellus. NCBI lineage: Eukaryota > Metazoa > Chordata > Aves > Charadriiformes > Charadriidae > Vanellus > Vanellus vanellus. Next base: position 87,224,390 of record NC_138907.1, read on the forward strand.
TGTAAGTATAAATACATAATTTTATCGTGAAAGCTATCTTTATTCTTCCCAGAAGAGTGAATTAATAAAAATGTCTGTACTTAGCAAACACTTTCTTGTCTCTTTTCTTCATCAAAGATATTGTTTGTTAATCCATGCAAACTTCAAGTGTTGTTTCATATGTAAAGCTTTTTTTGTTATGGTATATAACCACAGATTTAAATAATCAGACAAAATTACTTTGATTAGTCCAGGGCTATTTAGCTGTTCTAGTATTTTTCTATCAATCTGAAAATTAGGATAATCAACTAGGTGTAATTAACAAGCAAATATGCATCATATTCTGGCTTTCTTGTGCACCATGAGTATTTTATTTTCGTTTGTCTTTGTATTATGATTACTACAGGATCTTGTTTTACTAAATATTGAAGCCTTATTTCAAGATTTGTCTTTTGTATTGTCAGTCTTTGACTGGATGATTGTGTAGCACATCTCACTCTGAATATCTCTAAAGGTTTCCTAACACAGAAGGCAGCTGTGTACTTACCTGATAATAACAACATGCTGGTTTTATTTTAAAATATGTCAGGACTCACTTTGGTCACTGACACTCTGAAGTCAATGTAAGTTTTTGACATTAGTGGAGATAACCTGGCCCTCCTTTGTGTGAGTTTTTAATTTTCCTGGTTTGTCTTCCTTACGTACATTGCTCTGAATAGCAATTATTATTTCAGAATATTCCAAGATTTTTTTTCTCGTTGTTATGACTATAGGGTTTCTTTTTCTTGAAACAAAAGTATGTATTGAACATACTAGTTCTTTTGTGGGTTTGGGGTTTTTTTTAAGAAATCAGTTCAGGCAGTAGTGACCTACAAGAAATCAGGTCAAACCCATCTGACCATAACTTTTTCAAAAATAACTGAAACAGCACTGTATTGGTTTTGCTTTGTTGGGGTTTTTTTTTGATCTTGTTAACTGTGTGACAGAAATAATATGCTGTAAACCTGAAAAAAAAAATGTGTGGCTGGGTGAGAATTGGGCTGTTGTTAAGAGTAAATCAGGTCAAGAATTATTTAATTTTCTTGTTCCATCTATCGCTAGATTAAGTGTAAGAGTAAATCACATAACGCACATCACCATTACTTATTAAGTTTGAGATGGCTACGTTACAGTGTTTTACCTTTGGGAGATACATTCAGAATTTTCTTTAAATGGGAACTATTTATCTTAAACTACGCAAGTAGGAAAATAAAAATAAAAAAATTAGGATTAGATTTTATTCCAAAGTATATAATATTTCTTGAACACTGTTCAAAAATGAAACAGTTGGTAGTGATATCCAGTTTGCAAGACAAAAAATCTTCACTAATAGAACAAAAAAAAGGAAGGCAGGAATGATAATCAAATGTAGTAAGAGTAAGCATTTTTTCAGAGGCAGATGAGATTTCCTTTAAAAGGATGTGATTTAAAGAAACAGAAGTACCCAACTATTAATCTTGTTTATAAAATAATTTGTACCCAATGCTAAAGAGAAAATGTTATTCTAAGTTCAGGCAATCAAGAATTTATTCTGAATATATAGGTGATCTGAAATAGTTTAGTTTGTTCTTTGTTTGGATAATTACATTTGGTTTTCCCTTCCTTACTGCCATGCTGCTTTCTGTGTTTGACTTTTGTGTTGCTAACGATAACTAATTACACAGTGTTGTAATGACGGCTAGTTCTGCATTTTTTGCTTTTTAACAGTTGCTTTACTATGTGTAAGCATGAGTGGAAGGCAATGCAGTTTATTCTGCATGACACATTTTTGCATGAACTATAGTTTAACCAAGTTTATAAAAAATGCAATATTAGGAATTTAATAATTTTGCTATTGCCATTTTAGTGTTTTGCATGTGTATTGTATATGTGTATTTTTTCAGCCTATTCCAAGCCTAAACGAGGCCATCGTAAAACTGCTTCATTTGGCAACATTCTGGATGTCCCTGAGATCATCATACCAGGTATCGCAGACCAGGTGAACGGGTCAATTGGTTAAGATGCCGGAATAATGATCAGACTGCTAAAAATACTTCTTGCTCCAGTTGCTCTAGGACAGAACTAGAAATTATCCCCATAATGTCTCTGTGAAGAGGAGCATGATATTTTAGGACAAGCTTACTTTTATCAGTAAAGGATTCAATCTTCTAGTTCGATTTTCCTTTTATTGTTAAAGGATTTTTTCCTTTATGGTCTTGACGTTAAGAGTTGTCTTACAGAGCAAAACTGTATATGCAGTCTTTTATTACAATACCTCATTTGGTGAAAAACGGACCTAAGTTGAAAAATTCCTATCTAAGTAACTATCTTGCCCTGATCTTTGTTGTGTTTGAGCACCCATTTTTAATCTAATCAAATATCAGTACAACAAAAAAATTACATTATGTACAGAACTTCAAATCCGTGTGATACTTGTGATTAAAAACAATTAACGCGTAATCTATGTAATTCTTATATTTGACTACACTTTTCTAGACTTAAAATGTGTCTGCATGAGGTATTTCTGTTGTGTTTAAATTAATGCAAACTAAAATTATTAGGAGAGGCTTCTGACAGGAAGAAAATCAGTATAATCAGGCACCATAGCTGGTAATTTCAGTTGGGACTTCAATGGATAATTCTCATCTATCCCAAATCTATATTTAGTTAGCAGCATATCATTTTCCTTTCCCATTCCTTTTTTTGCGATCAAAGTGGATTTCTCTCTTTCATTTCATACTTAAAGCCTAAAAATAAGTATAATCAATCCCCAAACTGTGATAGGTATACCATTAGCGGTATGCAAGTTACTTCAGAATGAGTTGTCAGAGGCCGGAGATGTAAGTAACGGTATCTACTGCTAATCCAGAGATCCGTTAAAGACTGTGGACCCCCTACTCTAAATTTGTGTCATTTGAGGAAGTTTCCTTGTAAATCTTGACATTGTTTGGTTACTTTAAAATTGAATGCAAAAGATAACTGTGTACAAAAGTTTCTTTCAAATAACTTTATTGAGGTTTACATATAAAAATACAGGCTGTCAAAAAGTAGATTCCAAAGAACAATAGCACTACCCATGAAAAGAAAACCTATTTGGCATTGAGGCTAACAAATCAGCAAGGAAGTTTACTAGTGTAGCTTTCCACTGTGATTTTTCGAATGGTCCTGGCCTGCCATGATGTAAATGAAACCCTGAGAGAGCAAGGAAAGAGAAGGTGAAGAGATCTGTCAAGTTTTGCAGCGTCAGCATGTGATGAGAGCCTGGTAAATAAGATCTAGAAGCTAACTGAGTGTCTGTGCACACTGTCTGCATGTAACAGCACTGAGGCTTCCAAGAATCCAAGAATGAAGTTTTTAGAGAATAATTTAAAAGTCAGTGAAATAGAATGCCATGTCGTTTGCACCAAATAGATTGTACAGGTCTATTACTTTTACTTATTTAGGCAGAGGAAGTCAATTAGATATTTTTCACCTGGACTATTTTAATTGAACTTGACAGCGTGGGAACTCCAAGGTGAATTTGGAATAGATATGAGAGAAATAGCAACCTGTAGAAATGAAAGAAAGTATAAGATTGGAGTAAGCACATTAAAGAATTTTCTGAAAATTTACTCTTAAGGTATTTAGGTCATAAATAAGGGATAATGAAATTCACTGTTAATACTTTATCAGAAGTGACTATTCGTAAAGAGGAGGATTAGAGTATCCCATAGGGTGAATTTTGTGACTCCGGAAAAAAAAATTAGAAATAGGGTAAAATCCAGGGTCATGCACTGTTGGTCATAAACTAGCAACAATTTCTTTTAATAAGATGACAAAGGACCAGAGTAGATACATGCAGATTAATCCCAGGGAGTATAAGCCACAAATGTAATGCAGTTGTGAAAAGCTATGTGAAATCTTAGGGTTCATTTTCAGGAAAGATAAGGAAGCACTAACAGTATTTTACTGGCCCTTGCCGAGGTTTAATCGTGAATTCAACATACTATTCCAGGCAGCCATATAAAAGCAACATACGTGCACTCTGAAATAATAGCAGGAAGAGCTACGAGGATGCTATGGAGAGTATAAAGAAGAATCTGAAATCATGGCTTTCTTAGCCTGTAAAATAAAAGCTGAGAAATTAATAATTATTTTCTATAGAACGAATCTACAGCCAAAGACTAGGATGAGAGAACTACTTAAGCTAAAAGACAGTATTGGCATGCAGGGAAAGAGATACAAATTGTCTACAAATAAAAGTTTTGTATATTAAAAGTTTTCTAGTTGTCAGAATAGTTTTCCTGTAAGGATCACAAAGCCAGAAAAAGGTACATTAATCGTTACATGATAAGGATGTGACCATCTGCCCAGTAAAATTATATCCCTCTGTATACTAAAGCAGTTATTCAAAAGTACCTTGCTCAAGTTACTCTTTTAAAGACAATGTAACGGGACCTATTTCTTACCTTTTTCCTTTCCTTACTCTCTCAACAGAAGGCTTTCAGTTCTGGCCTCTTACCACTCTTTTCCTCTTCTTAGTTACACTTCCAAGACCCCCCAAAGTGGCACCTCCGTCTCGATCCCACGCCATTACATTCCTTAGCACTTCTGCCCCGTACCCAGCTCCTCCGAACTTCCCTGGGCACGTCCGTCGGTGGGGCGAGCAGCCCGTCTCCGTCCTCGGGGCAGCGCGGGTGCTGACCTGCTCTGCGCGGCTGCCTGAAGTTCTGCTGAGCACATGGTAAAGCAGCTGCTTCCCGGAGAGGGGAGGCACCACGCAGGCACGTTACCATGAGTCAGCTGCTTTGGGGCAGGGCTATTTTTGAATTATGAGTACTACAGCTGCTATCATTGGGGGTTTTCGTAATGTCTTGCCTCTGCTGCTTTTCATCCACGAACTGATTATGCTACCGAGGTGGTAAAATACAAATTTTTATCAGTTGAAGGCAAAATGCTGGCAGAAGTGGAAGCTCTTAATATATATCTGCTCTTATTTCTACATAAGTTTAAATAAGGGTGAATAGAACTTTTTCATGTAAGGTGCTATTTTGTGTTACTAGCTTACAAAAACTTAGAAACTGAAAAGTGGATGAACTGATTCCTTTTTTGTGTAACAACTTGGCAAATGAGTTTTCTGTGGTGGTATCCTGCAACCAGATAGTCAAGTGAAGTATCAATTTTTTTTTTTTTCCATTTATACTATATATAACATATAGTACAGATAATAAGCACCGACATTTTATTTATGTTTATGTATGAAAACAAAAACCCTAGTAAGTACAAAAAGCTTAAGTAGCTATATGTTTAAAGAAACAAACAAAAAAAAAATCTAAGTATAGTTTTTAATGTGATCAAGAAAAATAATCAGAACACCCTTTCAATACAAACCAGCATCTAGCAAATAAACCTTCAAGTACAGCCTTTTCTTCACTGGCAACGTTAGACATCTCATGCATATAGCGTAAGTGCATTTGGCTTTGTAATTTTGTAATCTGAAACTGTGCTACAGCGTTAAGATTTTTGTAGCATTGACACTGCATACATGATTACTCAGGATAGACACATTTGGTTGAGTGTCTTTAGAAAGTGGATAGGAATTATAGATGCTTTAGGTCTGTAATTTTTCCATCTACTTTTAAAACCAATATAAGCCAGAAATCCCACCCTTGTCACCCCGCATCACTTCATTCTTCTGGAGTACAGACCAATGTTTTAACGTCTTTAAAATGTCTTCTAGCACTGTGATGCTCACTGATCAGCCTGCACTGTGAGAGAGGTCTGGGTCTAGTAAGTGTGTAAGGAAGAGAGACTGCTGTATGCAAGTAAGAAAGTGTAAAAGGAGACGCAAGTATGTGCTAAAGGGCAGGGAGAAGAGTTCATAGCTGGTCTGGATATTTGAGGGGGCGGGGGTGGTGGTGATCAAAAGCCTTAATAAGATGTAGAACTTGTTTTTGCTGAAGTATGTGTGGCAGCACATGACGAAAGTTTCCTGTTCCTTTAATATGTCATTTTAGAAAATAAACAACAGTATGTGAAACTTTTTTTTTTTTAAGGTCAGGAAGTATGTTTGTGAGGTTTGATTATTTTTTTTAAATCCTAGAATCCTGTAAACCACTGAAATCCTGATGTAGTGCATCAAGTTCCTGTATATTAACTTCTGTGCATTTACAAATCTCTTAGTTTTTATAATGAGAAAAAAATAGTTTTAAATGGATGTAGAGGTAAGAACAAGATCAAAACTGTAAGAGGAAAGCATAGAGAAATAGCAGTGATCATTTCAAAAAGAGATTATATGCCGTATACTATATTTTTCTATTGAAATTTGTCTTGAATCTGGAGCAATAAGTATTTGTTGATTTGTAGTCTGTTTCTGCTTTGTCTAAGCTACTTGCCAGATGTCTGCAGTAGTTACACTAATTAAAATGGCATTGCCTGGTAGAGCTTGCTCTTCCCTCATGCTACTAACTTGAAGATATTTCATTTAAAGGTGTTCACTTATTACAACACAGTAGTTTTGGCCCCTCTTTCTCCCCCAAAGGCGTTTTCTTTTCTTTCTTGCACCCCACCCTGATTATTTTAACATTTTGGCAGCCATGTTCTAATATTTCAGCAACACATGTGCCGGGTTCTTTAAATTCACAAATGTTGCTAATCTGAAATGAGAATTTCAGATATTTTTGCAAGCCTATTTCAGCTGAGCTAATTTTACAACAGTGCTGTTGAATGAAATGTGCACATAATTTTGTATCGGTCGTGGGTGGATCACCCATATCTTGAATATTGAGATGAGCTGTGTCAGCCAGATGAAGTATCCACAGCACAGAATTCTATGAAATGTATAATCGGGTTTGTTAAATGATTAGGTAGTGAAAAAGTTCACTGCAAATGAACAAGTTCAGAAATTTTGATGAAGATTTGTCATTCACACGGTCTCTAATATTGAAGTATTAAGTATAATGTAGCCATTGTTGCTTAGGTATGTATATACTTTCCCTGAATTTCAGAAGCAAAAGATCAAGACCACAGAAAAGTTGCAATTCAAATTCGTTTGTAGTCAGAGCAAAGAATATGTTCCCATTCTAGAATCCTTCTTGATTTTCTTATACGCTTTTTTTCTCATAGTACTTTTTATAAATTTTAGACTACAAAATGTCATGACAAAGTGGTAAAGTGACATTGACAAGTTTGTATTGCTGTATTGTGATAGTGTGTTCCTACATGTCATAGTACCTACATTTAAAAATTTGAAGACTGATAGCATTAAATGTATTGATTACTATTAAATAGTCTTACAGTTTTGTAGTAACTGTTGCAAATCAAACCACCTGTCAAGACAGGCTGTGGAGTCATATGGAAATGACACCGAAAGAGAAGTATCTAAAAGGTTAAAAATGTGACGGCTGCCTGTTGCAGGGCTCTGAGCGCGCTGGGCTGGCTGTTGGGCGCAGGGCCGGTGGGCGAGGGGCTGCGGCGGCTGCGGGACGTGTTTCGGATGCTCCCCTCCAGTCGAAAAGTTGCGTAACGCGGAGCGAAGAGCAAGAATTTTGAGCATTGTCAGCTGTTACGCGGGACGTTTTGGTGTTTCCTTTTGGACAGCTGACCTGCTCTCCAGAGACAATATAAACAATCGCCGTAATAAAAATCAAAGTAGGCAGGGAGATTCCGTTGCATAATCTCCTTTTATTTTTAAGGAGACTTCGTTTCCTGGAAATGCCTTTGATTGCGTGTCAGTGTTAAAATTTAAACTGTTTTATGTAGCTGTCACTGGTGGATAATTGCTAACAGGTGGAAGGAGAAGAGGAAAAGATTACAGCATTGTGCTCAGTAGGTTGATGGGGAGATGCGATTTAGCTGAACCGTCCCCTTTTCACACTTCTCAGAGCATGAGAATAGGACATAGTTTCGGTCATCTGAAGGAGACAAAGGCTAGAAGAAGCGCTCTCGCTTCTTAATTTTTGCGAGGGGAGCGGCAGGCGGGCAGAAGTCCTTGCTGTGTTCCTTGAGGACGCCAAAGAGCAACAGGTTAAAGCTGGCAGCCTGTTATCTTCGCGGTCTAGCTTTTAGAAATCCCCATAACGTAACGCACTTGAAATAGATGTCGTCATCAGCTCCTGCCCCGAGTACTAAGCCTGATCAAATACATGTGACAGAAGATGGTGGAGTAGAGTGCAGCAGCTATTCATGTGGTAGGAGTGGTTATTGTATTAGGGTATACTTTTTGTTGACAGGCCAGCATGTTTTGAGTTAAAATTCTGCAGCTGTCTCTCTCTCCCCCTCTCTCACTTTCTCTCTGTGGATTTGTACAAATTCCAAGCTCCTCTGCAACAGTTGCACCCTTCTTATTTTGTTCTGAATAGATTTCACTCCTTTGTTTTTGTTTTGTTTTTTTCCCAGCAGGAAACGGACAGCAGAGGCGCAGATCCATTCAAGATCTTAGTGTTGCTGGGACAGAGTCCAGTCAGGTAACGTCTTTCTCGTCTCATCTTTGTGTTTCAGTAAAGTCAACACCGAATCGGTACAGGGAAACTGGTCTGGAAATCTTCACCTTTGATGCTTTCGTAGAAGTGATGTGGAAGCTTGTGTCGTTTGTATCGCATTTAAATGAGATTCCATGAGGGTAATCTATGAATGAGCTCTAGATGAGAAGTGTTTTCTGTATAGCTCATGCAGCATTTATCGTTCTTATGTACACATAGTTTTTGTGTACCACTTAATTTGGCCGAGGGAAGATGTTATGCAGGAAAGCCTTTTCACCTCTCTATATGTAGAAAACAATAGTAATTACTACTTGTGATTGTCTGAAGCAATTATACATGCATTAGGCTCACTTTTTGCATAAAAATAAAAAACGTGCATCAGTATTATAAGTGTATTTAGTATCAGTCTCTGAACCCTGAATAGTAACTTACAGTAGTATCTCTCCATTTCTTGTGAAAGGTTTACAGGAGGGTGCTGTCACAAAGAATTGTTTCAAAAATACTATTTCAATAAAATATTTTATAACATAACTTCTTATCTGGTATTGTAAGTGCCATGGTAACAGACACAGTGATATGCTACATAAAATTGAAATTAAACTAAGAATCTGTTAGATGTGACAAGTACGGCAAATGCTTCATTCCGACGTGTGTGTTCGTATTTTTAATTGCATCGTTGTCTGTTTCAGTAATTCACAGAGGTTATTTGATTATTAGTGTGAATTGGCAATTTTGAGATCCCTGCTATTATTTAGATGTAGGAAACTGGAGGCTAGCATATTTCTCAGGTTAATCAGGTTTCCATATTAAACAACCTACTGCAGTAATCTAAAATAGGTGGTAATTTTGGGAGTGTGTAGTTATCAGGGAGGTCAATATTTGGTCCTTCTTTAATTCCATGGTGTGTGATAGCCACAGAAACCTCATCAATCCCCCAGGTATTATTAGTAGAATTTACTATGTACATCTATCAGAAAATAACAAATTAATCTTAAAGACATTTTACTGTCTCCAGATAACACAAGTCTGTTAGGAAGAAACGAATCTGCAAAATTTAGTGAAGAAATAGATTAGCCTATTCAGTTAATTGTAGGGCTAAAATTATGCAAGACTTGGGGAAAAAAAGTTAAGGGCCCGTACATCAGTTACACCAAATTGCACTGACTGATGTATGAATATATTTAATTATAGCTTTTTTTATTTAAAATTTTTCATTCTCTTCATTTTAATGAATGGTCAATATTTAAAAGTATAACATTTCAGCATTTACTTCATATCTTAATAACTATTATAATAATCTTTCTTTGAAAGCTGTTCAACTGCTTGTATGGGTGTTCTAGCTAAACCATCCTTGTGACCAGGAGGATACAGAAGTCTTTTTTGTTTACCTCACCAGTTTCTGATGACTGTCTGTAGAAGTACCAGAATCACATTTTACTTTCTTGCTTATTGGAAATCTAAGTGGAAGAATTATAATTCTCTGCTGCTATCTTGCACTTTTTGGAAACGTTATGATAAAATCTGGAAAACATAGTATTTTAACAGGCATGAAAAATGCACTGTGGAAGAAATTTTTGCACTGTCCATATAAATGAATAATGAATTTTCTTCCCGTTTTTGATGTGAGAAGCGATTGAAAGGTCTGCTGAAACTAATGGTAACTTTTGACACACATATGTTTGTATATTTAAAAAAAAAAACTCAGAAAGCGATGAAGAAAGCAATCACAATGTAATTATGGCAAAAGACTTAAGATTACTCTTTATGGGTTTCTGTAGCTCTGGACCTCACTGTCTTGAATTTTTATTAAAAATTTTGAGCTGTTATCCGTACAAGCAATCTGCCTGCCAAAGCAGAAAAAAAACATCTGTAACTAGCATAGCTCTGGTCAGTTTATGATACCTCCCCTTATGCACTATACCATATATAGGTTATCCTTTCTAATGTGAAAATCCCCTTCCCCCGCCTCTCTTCATTGCAAACATCCTTCTTCCCCACATTCCATTCTCTCTTACACCCACCCTGCGGCGCAGCCTTCTTCACCGAGCCGCCACGGCACTGCGTGCCTCCACTCCCACACCCAGCCCTTGTAAGTCCTTATCCCACTCAAAATTGAAGGATTGCCACGGTGCTGCCTTTTTTTTTTTTTTTTTTAAGTGTTTGACTGGCACACTAAAACTGATCAGAAATCTTTTTATTAAACATGTTTTTCTTGAAAATTGCCGCCATGTCAACAGAAAACGATTGTTATGACTTTTTTTAATCATGTTTTTCCAATTCAGAATGGCATTTTTGTTAGGGTGGAGAAAAGCACTGGACTTGATGATAATAATAAATACCCCAAAGTTTGAGATGCCTACCTGAAAGGGTAGACAAGACTCTCTTCTCCCTGCTTAACTGCTGGTCTGTTTTAGTTGGACCTTCTTGTATTTTTTATGATTGTATATTTTATTTCTGTGTACTGTTAGAAGAGTTTTTTTGTGCGGTTTGTATGGCCGATAATTACTATTTTTGTGTTGTGAAGACACTTAAGGCATTTTCCAGTATCGCTCTTGCTGATGTTATCAACAGCAGACAATAATAGTGCTGTGCAGATGATTTTACTACTCTACTGACCCTTTTACATCAGCAGTTTAGATAGGAGAATATGCTAAGCCAAAAGTTTTCCGTCATTGGATCAGTTGTTGGAGTGGTTTGGTGTTGAGAACATGTGTTTAGTCCAATTTTTCAGATTTCTCTAGTGCCTGGTGACCTTAGACTGGACCATACTCCGAGTGACATGAGCAGCACTGATGCAACCCTCTTTCTACGGCCAAATGCGGCATTTTCATTTGTTTCCATCCATATACTGTGATGCTCTATTCATTTTTCCACATGCATTTTTTTTTTTTTGCACCGAGTTGTTTCTTCTGCCTTTCCATTTCCCTGTACATGCATTTTAAAATATGTATTGTGCCATCTGTCCAGCACTACTGCTCTTGCCTAAACACCTTTGTACCACAAAAACAGATGTGCAGGCTCTGATCTGCAGCTGTAAAAACTTTCAGGGGCTTGAAGGAACACAGGGAACCTGCTACTTACACTGGATAGAGTCTTTACAGAATTTGGTATTTTAAACAGATACTGAGAAACATGTTTGGCATAATCATTCAAGAACTGCAGGTTGTTATCAGTTGCCTAATAAGGTATCCATGTCCTTGCCTGTGTGTCTTTTATTGCGTTGGTTGTTTTGGTACATCATCTTTCACAGTGCTAATGTAATATCAAAACTACCTCTTTTAAACCTTTTTTTTTTTTTTTTTTTTTTAAATAACTGTTGCTGGGCCTTCGTAGCTCTTGAAGTTTACTTTGAAGTGGAAAAAAATTAATATATTAAAGAAAACCATTTGCTGTATTGAGCAGTCGGGGAGCAAGGTCAGAATGTACGTGCCCACACGCATGCAAGCTAAGTGTGATAATTTGAGGGATCTGATATTACACAGTTGAATCATTCTGTCCATGAGATTGTGAAATTTGTCACAGATACACATTATTTTTTTTCTCCCATTTCACAGTGAGATAAAATCCACAGATGAGGAAACAGGGCTAGTAATGATGACTTCTTTAAATTGGGTTGACCATTTAAATCAGACTTGAGGGGGACATTATTCCTTGGAGCATGCCAGCTTTTCAAGACTGCAAGTCTTTGAGACACGGAAGCTAAGAAGCTAACAATGCCGTGTGGGTTTGGCCACCTGGCAAAGATGATTTGAGAGTAACCTGATAACAAGTCTGTTGCATGTACTGAGCTACCTGGAGGAACCAAGGATGAAAGGATACCTGTGAGAGGGTAGCAGAAATTGATGGCTGAAGAACAGTCACTGGCTTACCTCTCAGAGGGGCTGGTGTCCAGGAGGCCTAAAGCATCTCACTCAATACTCAAACGCTGTAATCTAACAGGTGTTCAGTTTTGGGAACTTCCCTTGGGCTTTGCAACGCCTTTTAGACATGCTTCAGATAAGAATCCCTCATTTCTAACTCTAGCAATTTTTTCTAAAGAATGTTATCAAGGAAATGCGGGTTTTTCCTGTTTTCCTGATAGATCAAAACAATCTGGTACAGCAAGCAACCTAGTACAGCATTGAGAAGTTGCTGTAGCTAGAGTACTTCTCAGGTGCCCTTTGCTGTCAGCTGTAGATGCTCAACAAATCTCTCTTTGTTTAAAGGACTTACACGCTGTGAAAAGTGCTTGCTCCGTCTTCTGACCTTTCACAGCAGCAAAGTGTATTTATCATTCATGTCTGAGGACGCTGGCAGTACGCAGTACACTGGGCAACTTAACGTTGCTTAATGTCAACAAAGATTCCAACACAAAAGCTTGTTCAAAGTGTCTGGTGCCATCATCCTGAGAATACCATCCATTGGATTATTTCTACAATAGTTTATTGCCATGTTTCTGGCTACTAACACAAAACACTAAATGGTTAATAAAAAATACAGGAAATACAGGAGAAATGTAGTGCAGTTGAAATGATGGATATTTCAGTGTATAGAATCTTGTTACTCTTTGTATTGTTACTTGACTGAAATCTTGACTTTTAAAAATTTAATTAAGGTAGGATATTTGGAAATTAGAGTCATAAAGAAATACAGCTTCCAGGTAATGTATATTTAACTGCTTCTTTTGAAAAATAGGGACATTTAATTAGTCATTTCATGATGAATACATCATATTGAAAATAGTTGTATTTTAATAACATCTTTTCTTTTTACTTCATTTTCTTCCTGTGAAACTCGCTGAGGTTTAGTCTTAAGTCCTTTACTGAGTTAATTTTATGTCAGTGAGGGGGTATATGAAATACAACCATATCTATTGTACATAATAATTCTGAAAAAGAAGCTCAGTAGAATACTGAAGTCTGTATTATGTTTGTGTGCTTTGGTAAACAAAAGGATTGGAGAAGTCAAGCTGTATATAAAGAAACTTCCTACAGAATTTTGTTTAAGTTCTTAATTTGCTTTGTGAGAGAGAATGTACTCATTTTCTAATTGCTTTGCTTTGATTGATTGATCCTTTTTGATTAAACACTTTTTTCATGTTTTCTGAAGATGAATCACATAACCTCTGAGTTAACATAAGAACCATAAGAAAATTGTAGATTAATACACCACAGTCTAGTGCAGTTACTAAGATGCGTTCCTTTAGCTGAATGTGGTTCCACTCAGTGATTAAACATTGGAAGCAAACTTTACTTCTTCCTTATGTTATGGAGCTGCTAGATTTCACTGAATGGTGATGTGAAAATTACTAGACATAGTGTTGCGCTTTTATATAAAAGATCTTGAACGCATTGTTCAGCACTGCTTTTTATTATGCTGAATAGCCAAATTACATACATTTCTCTTTATACGGTAAGGATGGAGTAGAAATGGAGATGAAATTATCCCTGCAATGCATGTAAAGTTTATCAAACTATCTGGAGGGCTTTCAGGGCAAAAGCTTGAGGAGGAGAGTATTTGGGAGGATTATAAGTTCAGATTGCTTCACGTTTATTTTCCTTTTTAATAATGTTTTTTTAAATGAACCTTCAGAAAATCTTCTGTAAACTTTTCTTGTCATTTTATTTTGTTTTCTTTTATAATTTCAGGAGAGTAGAAACAGCAGTAGATCATCTAGTCCTAGTGTGAGAATGATCACTACCTCGGGACCAACCTCTGAAAAGCCAACTCGGAATCCATGGACACCTGATGATGCAGGTAATCCTTTGTTCATTAGTTTACTTTTTGCCTGTAAAACATGTAAAATATTTATTTGCTTAAGGTGTGGGGTGTGTGCCTAGACGTTAAAAAAATTAGGCAGTGAAAGTCACAGTCTGTTTTAGTTCTGCTTAAATTAAATCGTTACATTACTGCGTTGTTTTGCACACTGGCTTTAAGAACTTTTTTATAAAGACTATATTAAGTTACATAAACTTGTAAACGTTTTGCTTGTAAGAAAGTACCGCGCATATGCAGTGATAGTAGTATTTCATACAGATCTTTTAGCACCAGTTTTTGACTGTAGTGTGGTTTGGGGGAATTAGGGGAATAGACACTTTAGAGCATTTTAGTCTTGTGCATTTGTATTATAATGCACAGTTTAAAGCTTTCATTGCTCTGACTTCTGGAATGAAATGCTTGTAGGTGAGTATCCGCTGGAATATGTTAATTCTATTTTTTAGCCGTGTTGTAATTTTGCTTACGCAGAATGTACCCGTGCACAAAATCTTACTGTTTTAAAATGAACTAACGTAAGTGTATCTGCAGAAGTGTTGTAAATACTTGTACTGTAACATCACTGTTCTTTTGTTATGAAATAGGATTAAGAATGAACATAATTTAATAGTTTAATTCAATTTTAAAAGTCATAATGCACTCCATTATGAAAAGAACCAGTACTGGACTGTGTGAAAACAAGGAATCCCCACAAATTCCTTTTTAGAATATAAACAAGAATTACATTTTTGTTACCAAAATGTACGTGTTGAATCTTAAACTTAGTCTCAAGCTGGTACCTCATAGTGCCTCAAATTCTTAAACCTTTTTCTTGTGATCTGTTTCATCTTTGGCTGATCAGAATCTTTCATTCTTCTTGTAACCAACTGCAAAGTGGAAACTCACATGTGGACTGACTCTTGCACAAACATACATATATGCACACTTGTATTTTACCCAATATAAGGTGATTATGTAGGATGTGTACTTTTTTTTTTTTCCCCCCTGTTTTAGTGGGAGGGCAACATACTCTTAATATTTTGCTTCTGTGCTTTTTTTTCGTTCTGTCCATTGTCACTTTGCCTGATGACAGTCTGCACCTTGTCACTCATAATTTCCCAAAGCCTTTGCCCACTGCCACAGCCCACCCTGTGCCCTCTTTTGTGTGGTGTGGGTCCTGAGTTGCTTTAGGCAGCGGGCACTTACAGGAATTGCCACCTCACACAGAAGCAAGCTCTTACCCAATCAGTAGTTCATTGGGAACTGAAAGTTGCTGGTTATATACCAGTGCAAAGGCAGTTTGTCCTAAGTCTCTGGCCTTGAATGCAGCGCAGCACTAAAGCTAAAAATCTGGCCCGCAGAAATCCCTCACCTTATACTCAGGTAAATACAGAATATACCACATGTATGTTTTTTCTTCTTAGGTTTATGCAGTTCATGAACAAAAATTGTTTTAATTTCTAAAGATAAATAATTTCAGTTTCCTGTAAAAGAGGGTATGTTTTTAAGGTAATGAGGAAAAATGATAAAATGAGGACACAGATGAATCTGGTCAATCACAGGAGAAGTTACAGTTCTGTGACACAGTGATGAAATGCTCAGGAATGTAATCTGAAGTGTTTTGCATGTATTGTTGTATTTGAAACATTGCAATAATTCCTTTGCTTTAGCAGTATTCCATATATGGCAATAGTCTAATGTAGGAAAGGACTTTTTATATTGTTCTCATTTATACTGTGGTGATTAAGTCTCTGGTTTTAGGGTTGTCTTCTTTTTCTTTTTTTTTTTTTTTTTTTTTTTTACCACCTTCCAGTTTCCTTACAAGCATACACTTAACCACTTTTTCTCCATTCCCACTCTCTTATTTCTGTTTCCTTTTGAAGCTGCTCTTGGAGATAGCATAGTCTTTGAGGGCAACACCTTAGTTTCTCTACCACGACTACTCTGTGGCAGGTGCTTTTGGGGTATGGGTAAGCAGCCCCTTTTTTTTCCCACCTACCCTCCTCCATATAATCCTCTAGTAGCAATAATGCAGCTATAAAATCAGTAGTTTCTCCATGTGTCTTTACTCCTATGTCTCTTAAAGCTTAACAGTTACCTTGTGATCCCCAGATTGTGGGCTACCAAAAGATAGGATCCATAAGCATTCAGAAACATGTTAATCTGGAATGAAAGCACTAGAGAAATCCAGAGTAACTGCAGTTGTAAGAAGAGAGCAGCCAGGCCCAGGAGACAGATTGGTTATTGGGTTCCTTGCAAAGTATCTCTGCAGAGCAAAGAAGATTCCCTAGAGCATGTTGTGAGGAAGATACTTACAGACCTCACTGGGAGTAGGTTTCAAAACTGAGCAGGAGGCTGTGCTTATTTTATTTTGGCCCAGCTGGTTTGCACAGCTTCTAATTTTAAAATCATTAGATGCATGGGCTGGCTGATCCTTCATAAACAAGAATGAAATGGCAATTTTTTTATAAACAGAGAACATAACTGCAAACTGTATAAAAAGAGTACTTTTTAAATCTGTATGCTGTTACATGGCTTCTAGAAGTGTAGGATGATAACCTTAATCTTTATTTCTTCTTGGTGTGATAGACCATACTTTTGAAGTTCTTAACTTTATCAGAAAAACAAAATGATTCATCTGCCTTGGGATTGGAACGCTGCTATTTCCATTTGCCTTTCCACATTCAGATTGTGTATTGTGAAATTATTTAGTATTCTTGTTTTTGTCCTATAAGACTAGAATTAACTCTGAAAATACATTAGAATTTTCTTGGTGTTGTTACAGAGACCAATGGGTCAGATAACTCCATCCCAATGGCATATCTTACATTAGATCATCAGTTACAGGTAATAAATATAAGCTTTATTGGATACTTTATCATGCATTTCGTTCTAATGTGTTAATTTGGGGCTGCAAAATATAGTGCCGCATATCTACCTGCGTTTGTATTCTGTCTAACTTTTGACCAAGGCTAAAAAAATATGTTATGTAATCCGAGATTGGTTGACTGAGATTTGATCAAGCTATTAAAAACAGGCCCTGGGAAACATGATCCTTAAAACCAAATGTAAGCTGAGTTTGACTGTCAAAATAAGACATTATTTGCTTGAGTGTTACTGAATTAAATTGTTGTATTCACTTTATTTGTTGGGGTTGGGGGTTAAACACTACCCTGATTTTTGTTCCTTGTCACAAAGACAGTATCAGATTAATAGCTGCAGATTTGAGGTTTGAGTCAACTTTGACATCAGTGCAGTAACATTTTCCAGGGCATGGTTTAACGCTTATTTTTAAAACCTTACTGGTTTTTAAAAGACGTTATAAATACTGCAGAGACATTCTAACACACTGTATAATAAGATATCAGTTCATTAGTTTTTAACATGTCTGATTTATTTTCAGCCTCTCGCACCATGCCCAAACTCCAAAGAATCTATGGCTGTGTTTGAACAGCACTGCAAAATGGCACAAGAATATATGAAAGTTCAGACAGAAATTGCATTGCTGTTGCAGAGGAAGTAAGTGAAACATGTTTAACCTTTTCTGTTCTTCTGTACGCTTCTTTTACCCTAGGTCTATTGTCTGTGACTGTTATTTCTGCCTTTATGAAGTAACATTTTATGAGGCATAATTATTTTCCAGACTTAATCTCAAAAACACTGAACTGCTCAATATAGGTGAGAGATTCGGAGCAGGTTATTGAAAGTTTTAATCGATCTCAAGACTCTTCTTCTGGACAAGTCCCACTTTAAAGTGTGTAGCACACCTGTGTATGTAGCGTAGTTGTAATGTTTGTTTGTATCATCTCAAATGAAAGACCTGGACTTTTGAGGAACCTTGGAATTTTATTTCACACGCTGTCCACTAAAAGGTTTCAAATTGTAATATGTAGTTAATCATTTTTATAATGCATTATAGAATTTTGAGTATATATCACTTATTCATTTTGCAGTTAGTTTTTATCTTACATATCTGACTTTGTCATTCATCGCATTGTCTTAACCGTCTTACCAACACACATCTTGTATTTTTCTACCAGGGGTTTAGGACCTGATACTTAAAAGCCATTATGTACCTTCTTATCCTTGTGCACTAGAAGTAATCTCTTTCCTCTTATATCGTGTACAAATATAAGGGAAGCAACTGTATGTATTGTTGGATTAGGGCCAAAGTTATTGCTGATTCAGAACTTTGGTTTGCAGTACGTTCTGTTGTGTTCTGCTTCTCCTCATTGCTGTTTCCTGACACTGGGGAGCACTTCTGAGAGGTCATTATATACTCCCATGCTAGACCAAGGAACCAGCTTGTTACCCGCCACTGTCTGAGCCACTGCAGGCAAGCGGTTGTTAATGAGGAGTTTGCCTTGTTGTTTGGGGAATAGCTAATGAGAAAAATGTGTGTATAAACCTCTTGCACGTTAGAAATAGCATACAAAGCGAGGGAAAAAGCTACTGCAAGATCAACTTTCTATCATCTATTCGCTTTCGGCTTAGCATCCTGAGAACATTTTTTATTTTTTTTTTTCCAAATGCAACTAGTTATTTGAGACTTTGTGAGGAGATACTGAAGCTAGCATGAAGGTCTTCATTTTGGTTTTATTTCTGTTGTCCCAAAGGGTCAATAAATTATATAAAAATGTCTTTCTGATTTACAACTGTTAATTCTGTACCTTTAGATTCCTAATTTATTTTTTTTTCTGGAAGGTCTGCATATACATTTCTCCCAAACTGTTTTTTCTTAGACAGAACAACAAATAGTATTGTGATTATTTAATGCTGGGTAAGGTAGTTATTAGTTCAACCTTTACAGAATAATTAAGTTTTCTTTAACTGTAATTATAAACCATATGGCAACAATTAATTAACATGAACGGTCTCCTCTACTATTTTGTTGCTAAAATATTACTGGCAGCTTGCCTTCTTGTCACCTCATAAACAAATAATAAAACAAACTGCTACATCAGTTTTGCAGGATAACTAATAGCAAGTTTATCAGTGTGTTTGTTCCTCTAAAATTGTTGCTAAAAAACATATTGAACACTTATGGCGTAAATTAAGTGAAATGACAGTTACAAAAACAATTTGCTTGATTCTGCTTTTCCACTGCTTAAGAAGTCAAAATCCAAATAGAAAACAGCGCTTCGCTAAAAAGTTAACAAAATTATTGCAATTTTGCTTTTGAAGTTGCATTTTTGAATTTTTAAGTGTACATATTGTTAAGCAAAATTAGAGTTGAATATATTTCTGAAATTCTGTGTGGATCCTTAGATGTTTTTCTGTGACCTGTAGAATTACGCCTGAAAGTCATTATATAAAGGACAATTTGGGGGATTGAGGCTATGGCTTGCGACTATTTTAAAGTTTAAATGTGGATTTGATTTGGAAGAGATTTTTTTCCCAGGCTACAGTAAAGAATGTGATTTTATTTTTTTTCTTTTGGTCAACATTTTTCTTTTTTTTTCCCCCACAAAATATCACCAGCCATCAGTTCAGACAAATAATCAAATGCTGATTTGAAATATGTGAAGTCATCTACACACAAATAGAAGTAGATTATAAATGACAATTACTTTCTTTTTTTTATTTTAGACAAGAACTAATAGCAGAACTGGACCAGGATGAAAAAGACCAGCAAAACACATCCCGTCTGGTACAAGAACATAAAAAGCTGTTGGATGAAAACAAAAGTCTCTCAACTTACTATCAGCAATGCAAAAAACAATTAGAGGTCATCAGAAATCAGCAACAGAAACGGCCAGGCACATCATGATTTCCTGGGACCTTTCAAATGAAAAATATGCACAGAAAAGACTGGGGTTTTTTTATTATTATTATTATTATTATCCCTTATTATGACAACTCATGAGTGTTAGCTTCTTGGTGTGATCTGTATTTGTCTGCTACACTTAAGATCATTTATTTTTCTTTTTCCTATGGTGGACATCCATCCAGTTCAACAGGTTAATCGAATAAGGTGAGAAAACAGTGACTTGAATTAACCAACAGCCCTCAGTTTAAAGCAAGAACAGTGGCTGTATGCATGCTCCTTGTGTGAAGGCTAGCCTAACAAGTGTTAAAGTGGCTGCTCAATTGTAAGATCTTGGGTTTAGTTTTTGGTGTTACCTCGATAAGAGCAAAACAAAATCTTTCCTGTTTAAGAATGGTTTTGTTCCAGTGTCTCATCTCAAACTATTAATATGACAATTTTTTTCAGGACTTAAACATGTACCAAGCTGCAGAGGTGATGCTGGCTGACCAGAGTAATTCATGATGCGTTAGTGATGCCTCTTACCTGTAGACATAGTGTATTTTTTCCACATGCAGAATGGTAGGCAAACTGATGCCAGCATCTTTGGTTCAGTGCTTTGATAGCCCTGCATTTTGACTAATACGTTTCTTGTAATCTTGCATTCATAAAATATTTGAAGTAAAAGGCTGTATTTTCTTTACTTTCTTGGGGGGAATGACATGCAGTTTCATCTAGTTACTGGGCAAAAGTTATGCAGGTGATTCGCTGGGCAAAGCAGGTCCCTTGTATAAAAGAAGGAAAGAATCAAAAATGTGCGAAAGTGTGTTTTAAACCTTTAAAGCTTTTGTCCCTGTAGCATCTTTGGAAGGAAATTCAGAAAGCAAATTAATACAGAATTTCAAATACTTACCCCCATCGTACCCCTTCTTGGATTACTTTTTTTTTTTTCTTACAACTTATTTGCTAAGAAGCATTTACCATAAATGTAAATAAGTTTGTTTTGGATAGGGAGAGAAGGGTTTGGGGAAATGAATTTATTTAAAATAGCAAATTATGAAATGGAGTTGAGTATGCAAATAGCGGAAGCTATTAAGAAAATGAGAGAAATGGCTTAGATCTCCATCAGGAATCTCAGTTATTCCACTCATTCGAACATAGTTCAAAGGAAGTCCATCACAGAATGCCTGCTGCCTTTGCGACTGAAGAATTGCATTTAATGAACTCAAGCAGAATATGTAATGATCAGTGTCATTATTTACCATTATTACATGGGAGAAAATGACTACTTGTTTACATTGCAGATTGATTATTTGGATTATGAATTATCTTTTAACTGGTACAAAAATGAGGCGCTTCTAGATATAATGAGAAATTATTCCTCGCATAAGCTCTTGGCATACTCAGTTGTGGGCAGGGTTTTAAGAACACCCTTTTGCAAAAGGAAACTAGAAAATTGAAGTTCAGCTGCTGAGCCCTCAAAATATAAGAGAATTAATCTGAAATTTGACTTATGCCTATTTCAAATGAATAATTATTCATAAAAGACCATGAGCAGAACTTGGAAAAACATTAAGGGTAAAAACCTCACGGTAGCTTCTGTCTCCCTTCCTGCCTACCTGGTAACAGACACTAATACTATTGTACTTATCTGTGAACAACAAAGGTGACGAACAGTTTGCTGAACAGTGTCATCCTGTCCTCAAACTCAATCTATTGTTGGCAAACCTTTGGGAGTTAGAAACCCTTCCCTCATTTTATTTAAATAAAGGAAGGGTTATCATTCCCAAAACCTTAGCAGATAATTTGATTAGTTAGCTGAAACTGATATTGGGATCAACTTAAGGGCACACATATTTATAGCAAAATGTAATTGGCAGAGAAAATAACTGTAGTATTAGGAATAGCACAAGTTATCCAGAGCATTGCTGTTCGCATACATCTGTCCATCTACCAAAATGGACACACTGGGTCATCAGCAGCTTGATTAACGTTGCTGAAGCCCGAAGTAGAGCAGCATAAATACAAATGCTCAACTTCAGATGCATGGTTGATTATTACATACACAAAATCATTTCCCAGGAGACTTTTTACAGTTTGCCTCATCATAAAAGACACATGCTTAAGGTAAATCAATATTGTACGTGAAAAGTCACTTTATGGCAAAGTCTGAATCATGAAAGTGAACGCAATGCTAACTTAATGGTACATAATACAAAAGTCTGTTATAACGGTCGCTTATGACTTTTCAGGGTTTACATTAAAAAGGGTCTCAGATGGTACAATAAGTACTATGCTTCCCTGCACTGTTGAACTCTGCTCCATTCAATAGTTAGGTTATATTGCTCTTGTAACTTAAAAAGGGAATTTGGAGTTTGACCTTTTGCCTTCAAATTGCCCCTTTCTTAATTCCACCAAAAATTTAAAAAGTATTTGCCCAGATTTCTCAGTGAAGTGTTCTGTGTGGCAAAATCTGTGTGTCATAAAAAAAAAACTGTAAGGGTAGGATATAGCAGTTTGGGCTAAGATGAGTTTAACAGCTTAAATTTCAGTGACTTTTGTTATTTTCATAAGGCTCTTGTTTTAACGTTGTTTACAAATGTACTTTTATTTTTCTGTTAAACTATCTGGAGTGTTCAGGAGTTTTTTCATGTACTCTTTTGTCCAGTTAAAGCTGTTCCTCTGATAACGGAGGTGAAACATCTAGTTTTGTCTGGGCACTGCCTTCTCAGAAAAGGTAACAGGCTCTGCTTTTTGTTACAGTATGTGTTCTGTAAGATATTGTGTAATTGAAAGTATACTTCTGTACACTGTGCAGTTCTGCCAAAAATGCTTTTTTTAGGCTTTTTGGTTTTTTTTCTGATGAGAAGTTGAAGATTGTAATTCAAAACTTGTACATAAAATGGTGAATGATTTCATATGATTCAGGAATGAGCAGTGTGGCTTTCTGCTACAGGGTTTTCTTGCGTTGTCAGGAATCTAATTAATAAAAGCTGAGAGACTTCCACAAACATGTAGTAATGCCCCAACGCGTGCCAGGGCATCCTTGATCTCCAATGGAATCCCACGCGGGGTGGGGGATAATCATCATGCAGTTGTTCCCACCGCCAAAAGAAAATTCTTCTGCTATTAGCTCTTCCCTTCCTGTGTGCAGAAGCAGAGGGCAGGATGAATAGTCCTGCTCATAACTGAGTATCAAGATATTTTGAGAATGCCACGACTTTCAGACGGATGTTCCACGAAAAGATGAGCGCTCATCTTTCGTTGTTCCGTTCGGACAAATTCCATTCCTGGGAACTTCTCTATTTTGTTCATAATGGATTTTACTACTTGAAAGTTTCCATTGCCGTACCACAGACAGAGACAACCCCTTAACTGTCTCCTTGCCTGTGAGGAACACAAAATCGTGCTTCAGATTGGTTCTGAGCTGCTTTGAACAACTCAGCCGTTTCAGGTGCCCTGCTCAAACCTGGAGGAAAGTTTGAAAGGATAAGGGTGAAAAAAACGTGAGGCATAGTCGACCCCTCAAAATACGGATTTCCCTGTGGTGAACTAGTTGAAGAGGAGGATCTTAAAAAAGTAAGCCTTGTGTACGTGTACACGCAGATGTATACACGTTGTTGTGTACATATGTGTATAGGTGTAGAGAGCCGCATATATCAAATTAGAATTGGTAGATGTCTTTATTTCCAAAATCTGAGCTTTCTGCAGTTAGCTCTTACTTACTTTAAAGATGTCACTAGAGGAGTGGTGCTCTAAGCCTGTGAGGATCGAGTTCTTTAGAGACGGATAAGTACAGGTGTGCGCATGTGTGTGTGCATCGGTTATTTTCTGTGCCCGTGTAACCCTTTTCTGCTTCTTGCAGGGACAGTTCAGCTCTCCCACCGCACTTGGAGAGATTTGCTGCAAATGTTTTGACTTTGAACCTACATCCTGACTCTGGTTGTGGAGGGGTACTTCATGAATGAGCAAAACTGAGTTTAGACCAAATACTTTAATTTTTTTAATTATTAATAAAATGCAGTCTTAAAATACTTGCAGAGCACTGGTCGTCCTAGGGCTTTAACCTAAACAAGCGTTAATGACAAAAAAAGGGTTTTATTCATAGCTGTGTGCTTTACACTAAGTAGCTAAAAATTTGAGGTAACTCCAAAGGAGAAAGTAGGCTTGTGTTCACATAATTGCACACGCTTTGTCAGTACACCCCTTCTACCTTGGATAAAAGCAGCCCAGCTACTCTTGTGCTTGGGAACCGTTGCCTTTTATGGATGGAAAGAGAGGCGCAGATCGTGGCATTACAAGAAGTTAAAAGCATATCCAACCTTGTGAAGCAAAAGGCAGCGGGAGAGGGGAGACCTGGCAGCGGGTGGAACAGAGCTCCTGCCTCCTTGGTAGGGAGACCACAGCTCTTTGCCGGTGCTGGGGGATGTAGGGGGGTGACACTGTGCACCCCGACTGTGGCTCCCTAGCGGCACGCAGACTGCAGCTGTGAGTTTCAGCTTCCCTCGGACCTCTGTCCCTGTCCTTGAGCAGTGGGTCCTCCCTGTGTAAATATGGATCCGCTAGCGCTGACCTGCAGACTGGTGGAAATGCAATGGTCTTCCCTTTTTCCCTGCCACGCTTTTCCCTCCCCCTGGTGTTGAAGGGGAGAGGCTGTGGAGCAGCTGCATGTAGGCTGCTCTTCTGTGGTATTTGGGCAGAGGACCAAGGAGTGACTTGCATTCATATAACCTGTGGGCTCAGCACGTGGGATGGGACAAGATTTTTAGCTTATAGCAGAAAATTAAAAAAAAAAAAAAAATTCCTAGTTGTGGGAGACTTGAAGACCATATGATGAGGTGGATATGTCTAAGAGCTCCATCTGGGTGTGCTCCTCTGCTTTCTCATGAGGAGCAGCAAGGTGGACTTCGCCTGCTGGGCCTCCGTTGAGCAACGTGCAAGGCCACTGTGGCTGTCCTGGTAGTTTCTGTAGTGTGAAAAGAGGGGTGACCAAAAAGCTGCTTAAGAAAAGGAGGAGAGGTGTTTGCACTCAGCCTTTTAAGCAGCATTGGTGGTGTCAACACAGCATATGTTTAAGGCTACTCAGACTCCTTCCCAAAAACGGGCAAAGTTACAAAGATTAGGCTAAGAGAGAGAACAAATTGTCCTATCATCTGAGCATGTCCATATTTGCCAAGCTGCTGCTGCAGAAGTGTTCCTGTGAACGTCTTTGTTCTCGAAGGCCCCAGAAGAGCCTGCCTTTGCCCCACACCAGAGGGCTCCTCAGCCGTCTCCAAAAAGTTAAACCTGGTATGTGCAAATCAGACTCTTATTAAAGTTTCTTACATCATCGTTAGCAACGCGGCTAGAGCATAGCCGGGAATTGTTCGTGAGGTAGGAGGTGAAGCTAATTTAGCTTGTCCTCTGAGGACTGCCGGGCACAAACTGCTTCTGTCAGTAAAGTGCTCGGGTAGGACCGAAGGGGCAGGAGCGGCACAGGGGGCCGTTTTGGTCAGTGCAGCTGTGGTTTACATCAGAGCCCAGTGCAGTGGCTGACTGGTGGCAGTCCTGCTGGTGACAGCCGTGCTGCTGGTTCTCATTAGAGGTCTTCAGCCACTGCTCCAGGTGTCCTTGAGTGCTGGCAGACACCGCAGCTGTAGCCAAGTGTGAGGTTCAGGGTGATCTTACGCTCATTAAAAACACTAGGTACCAGGGGATGGCTGAGGAAGGATTTATTTGGTTTGGGGAAAAAAAAAAAACAACAACAAAAAAATTGTGAGTGAGGGTCATTGAGCACATTGTATCCTATGTCTCTGGATCGTGGAAACACACTGGTAGCTTTGGCACAAGCCCTCCTCTGAGGGCACTACCAAAGGAACCACGTGGTGAAACAAGTGGCGTGGTGGCTTTCATGGTTGCCTTCCTGAGTGCTCTGACTTGAAAGCGCAGACCCTGAAAGGAAAAAAGAGGAAAGAGCCCTACCGACACAGCTGGGGGTCTGAGTTGGGCTGGCTTATTGTTTACGTTGCATATTATGGCTTGTCCCCCAAAAAAGTGCTGTAGGTCAAACTGAGTTTTCAATCTCAGCTGCTTCAATTCTATGATTTTAGGACCACGTAACCTGCACCTCCTGGGTAAATCCTCAGCCTTCACTGGCTTTGAGCAGGTACAGCTGAAAGGGCTGTTCCTTTCCAAGAGTGGCAGGAGCCAGTGTACCCATTGTGAGGGCCACCAGCACCAGCAACTTCTTTTCTCCAAGTCAGTGACTTGAGCGAGATAGAGGGGCAGATAAATTTTCCCCTCTATAATGCATAACTTTTTATCTCACTATTTGTGGAGCGGGACCTCAGGTTAAGAACTTGATCTCTTTCTAATATAATCCTATTGTGATAAGTCATGAAAGGGATGAACATTAAGAGTCTAAATTGGTTTTAATGGTCTGAGAGCTTTGATTTAGGGGATTTTTTTCCTTCCCTGGCACCCAGTCTCTAACAGGCGCTAGAAGAGGAGCTAGCTGATATGACCAGTTGCACACAGCTTTTCTGTATTCTATTCAGCTCCTACAAATTTAGTCTCTGCCAACGGGGCTCATGTACAGAGATTAGAGAGACAGAGATGATTCTTGCTAAAGAAAGTCATAAAATCTAATTACAAAGAAGATGGCTCTAGAGAAGTTTAGCCTTTACTTGATTTATTTGGGAGCAGATTTTGTAACGGTGAAGTGAGTCATTTTCATAATATCTTTAGTAGAGAGAACATCAGTCTAATGGCAGGTGTTGATGTTACAAGTTTTTAAGCAGCCCTGTGTCTTCATTTGCCCGAGTGGTTACTTGTAGTCTGGGTATTGAAGTTGCTGGGGGAAGGCAGAGCTTTGGGTTCAGAGAAAGTGAACCTGTAAAGTCCCTTCCTGAAATCAAACAAAATACTGACATCCCAAAAATTTGCAAGAAAAACGAGGGAGAATGCCAGTGAGGAGAATGAATTTGCAGTCAATTTGGCATGTTAATCCTGATGTCTGAAACTGTCTGGTCAGGGAAGGGGGCATGGTGTTCCTAAAAATTTGAGTTTTCCAACTCTCAGTCTGAGAGATTGTTACTCTTCCAGCAAACCGTGCCTGCCTGAGACCCTTTTGCTGTCACGACTACAGACGGTATCATGCAACTACCCGCTCGTTGCAAGGCTCTTTAGCAAATACTGGACTCCCAAGACAGTACAGTCCTTGATCGGTAACAGCGCGCGCAGGGGTAGGAAGAAGGTATGTTCTTCCACATTTCCCAGGAAAGTCTCACTATTATCACAGCAGCAGCAGCTGCAATGGCAGAGCTTCTTACAAAGGGTTTATAGCGACAAGCAACTTGCTGCTTAACGCTTCTTCATTTAAATTGGCTTCTTGCACCAAAAGACAGCATTTATTGTAATTACTTATCCCCCCCCCAAAGAAAACATATTAGAATCAATTAAAAGGTAATCTATAAATTAATATTTAAGACATCTGAAGTTTAGATTACTCATTAAAACAAAAGAGCCATCCATGCTGGCAGTGTAATATAAAATTATCTCCAGTAGCTGTCTGTCAGCTGGTGCTGCCAGGTCCCAAGAGCCCTTTTTGCTTTCAGGATGAATGAGCTGAATGTTTTAAAAAGTGCTTAAAAGAAGCTTAAAAATGCTGACTGATTATGTTCTGGTTCAGTGTCTCTCCTGCTGCGTAATGGACAAGTGTGCAGTAGCTCCGAAATACGCTTTAAATACAGAAGCGTTCAGGCGAGGCATTTGTTCATCTGCATTCAAACCACCCCAGCAGCACTCTGCGCTGTGATTTTTGCAGGATCATCACAACAGATTTCTCAAGTCTCAATGCTATCAACTCCATCGTCTGCGCTTGCAGTCCAGCCTGAGCGTGTCAAGAGAAGGAAAGTGGGCACCTCCACGAGCCAGTCAAAAACTGAACGCAACGCCAGTGTTACTGCAGTCGGTTGCATAAAAATTTTGCTGTACAGTACGGCAATGAATCACAGGCTGTGCGGTTCACTTATTAACTTGGCATAAATACAAATCCCTTAAGAATCAGATGATGAACACTAAGCACTTTGAGCTCTCCTGAACCTTTATGATCCGGCGTCTGGTATTTATTTGGACTAATGTTCCCCATGGTATCTGCTCAGACCTAATCGTTGCTGTGTGAGTGATGATAATGCACTAATGTCGGTTCCCCTTTCTTTCGGGCACAGCAGAGTTCAAAAAGTTTCAACGTGATTATAAGTAAGCCCTGACTCTGGGGATCTTTCCTGTTTTGTTCTGAAGAGAGGAGGAAGAGAAAACTACAGGGTTTTCTTTATTTTCAAGAGCTGAGTGTGCTTGTCAGGGTTTGGAAAGCCTCCCCAGTGTATCGGCTAGGGCAGCAGCGAATGGAAGAAGTTGCTGTTGCTGTGAGCTTGAGGATACACAGCCTTCTCTGTAACAAGGGTCAGGGTTATAGAGGGATGATGCTGTCTCTACTCAGCATATTCTTCCCATACTGACCATTTTCTCAGAGCTCGGCCTCGGAGCAGGTAACTGGAAGGGTAGCAGAAGTATTCACAAAGACGCTTTCTCCCACTTGCTTTGCAACCAAGAGAGGTGTGTTCCTCCACAGTAAGTCGAGCTGTGAGCTTGAATTTAGGCTCCTGAAGTGGTTGATGCAGAACATATATTTCTGCCTCACGAGTCAGCGTCCCCATAGGCTACATAGGTGTATCTGGGAGAGATTACTCTCAGATGCCTGAAGTTTAGCACTTGCGAATACCTCAGTAACTCCCCATTTGTCAGCATCTGCCAACGAGGAAAACCAGAGATGATACCTACGCCCATTTTGAGCCATCTGTTGGGTTTGTGCTGTTGAAAAGCCAAGGATATATTTGACCTGCAGTTTTCAGTGTAAGAGTGCGTAGCATAACTTGCCCTGTTATTTGGACCAAGGCTAATGCTTGACATTATAATAATCAGGTTTATCCAATTATCCCCGGAATTAGTAGTACCAAGAGCAGCACCGGCCATGTGTGTGTCTGCAGACAGGCTGCAGGAGGA
This sequence comes from Vanellus vanellus, assembly GCF_965231255.1. Taxonomy (NCBI): domain Eukaryota; kingdom Metazoa; phylum Chordata; class Aves; order Charadriiformes; family Charadriidae; genus Vanellus; species Vanellus vanellus. The sequence goes on from NC_138907.1 coordinate 87,253,367, forward strand.
CCTGGGATACAAAGAGAAGTCTTGTAGCCACCACAACTTTTCACCTCAAAGAGCAGCAGGGGTGTTAAGTTATGGCAGTAGTTTTGCAAGGTGAACGGCTATAATCCAGGCTAACGTCGCCCATTCGCTCTCTGTTTGCCACCCAGCAGGAAAATTAATGGCATGAGTCATTGTCAACTCCTACTAAATAAACCAGTGACCTAGAGATGAAAGGCTCTGTATCCAAATTGTTTTCATTAATTGCACTGTGGGGCAAGGATAGATTTAATTTCAAGGACAGGAATATTAACCTCAATTCCTTTCCTTAATTGAGTGTGGAGAAACAAGCGGCATAAGCAAGGGAAGCAAAGAACAAGGACATGGGTCATTAGCACTGTCATCTGGTCTCACAGGCAGCAGCGTCTTGTAAAAAATGTCATTGCAGCAACCAGGAGGCAAAAGCTTATTTGGCAACGTACAGAGTAATAAGAAAATTTACAGCAGTGATTGGATTTTCACCGGTATTTAGATGCATATGTCTCAGCACAGGCTTATAATGGTAAACCAGTAACTGGAGCCCATATTGCAACAATTCACAGGGTAAAAACGCCAGTGAAATCCTGCAGAACGGTCTCCTCCGTGGACGGTGCTTGCCCCATGGGAAGCCTGTGTGGGAAAAAGATGTAGTCATTTGGCCTACTTTTATTACTGACATAAAACACTTGCAGAGTATTTCTTATCCAAAGGCTTCAAATCACTTTCCAAAAGCATGATTACAGCGAAACAGAGGCCCGAGGTAGTGTAGCTGACCTTCCAGAAGGTCCATACCTGATTTGGATATAAAGTTCGAGTTTCCTGCCGGTCCATCCAGTAACACATCTGGTGGGCTCCAATGATTCTGTCCCTGAATCAGCTGAGCAGCAACAATTCAGGAAAGGTTTCCGTGTATCTAGCTTGGCTAGAAAGAGTCCATCCTTTTTGTTAGCAAGTTTTTTCATTTTTTTTACTGCTGTTTGCAGCTAAGTTGATCAGACTGATACAAGTGGAAGTAAACCAACTACAAACCAGGTCAGCTGTCGTTGCGAAAGTGGGATAGCAATGAATGAATGGGTGCATCTCTTGGATACGCATAACAGGGTGATGAAATTACATCTTAATATGAGATAATGTGTCTCCTATGCATAAAAGGCTTTAATAAAAGACCATGAGTTTTAGGCTTGCTACAAACTAGCTGACTGCTTAATCTTGCTCAGGGTCGTAACTATGAATGCAATAAAACAATCCCGGAGACAACTTTATGGTAAGGCTCTAAAAAACTGTATATTTCAGAGAGACAGTAAAATATTCCAAAACAAACACATCGTTACTTGTTAAAAATTCTGTAAAAGCATTTAAAAATTATGGTATCTTTTTTTGTTGTTGTTGAATTAAGTGGTTGACAGAGATCTGTTTATGTTACACACTTCAAGATCTTCCTTACAAGTGACTGTGCTTAATTATATTAAAATGCTGTGGGGTTAGGAAAGAATGTGCCTAAAGCTGTATCTCCACATGCAGTGCTCATAAGAAGCAAGAATTTCTCACCAAGCTCAGATTCTTTCTTTTTTACTATTTAGAGCACAGGAAATGCAAGATCATCCTCCTTTTACAAATCCAGCAGTGACTGCAAAGCCGTAAATAAAAATACATTACTTTGTTGTGACATCAGTGAAAGGGCAAACAAAACTTAAATAATGCACGTTTCACTTATATCTGGAGAAAACCTTTAAGGCTCTACAAAATAATACATTTTGCCAGTCTCTTGACTTAGCACAGTTACTCGTGGCTCCCTGGAGGCCCATCATTTTGAGAGAACTGTGGCCTACTTGGCTTGCGAAACCAGGCCAAACCCTCTTTGCTGTAAAAAAAAAAAAAAAAAAAAAAAAAAAAAAAAAAATTAACGCCAGAATTTCTTGCAACGATCCAGAAAATACGGCTGAATTCAGGAGGGTACAGCCAAAACCCAGCACGCCACCGAATGGCACTGCGATCCGTGTCTGCCCTCGGTGTACCATTGCTGCGTTAGTGAGGATCTGACCTGTCGCCTCTTGCTGGGAGAGTCGCCTTTTGGGGTTTTGCAGACATTTCTCTACATGCTTAGCTTGGGGTGCTGTTACCCCCCCTGGGGACTCTCGCCCAGCCCCAGCCAGGGAGCCAGACAAGGCCAACACCAGTCCAGCAGAGCGTGCCCGAGTTCTGTGCCACCAATACCCTAAATCATGATTAAAATGATCAGTCAATTTTTTTTGATCAATGGCCTCTTCATGCCCAGCCCAGTTTGGGCTTTTTTCCCCATATTCTTCTTCACTGAAGTTTAGGCTGGTACAGAGGTCTTACACTGTCATCCTCTACTGTTTTAAGACTGGACGTGTGCACAGATGGGTTTTAAAGTACCGAATTATCAACCTTATTTGCCATTATATAGAAATAAATATAAAGAAATAAATACATGATAGACGCAAATTAGCCTCTAAATTGAAGCAAAGCGAAAAAGAAAAATGTGTTATTCCTCTCTTTATTGTGCATACTAGTAGACAAAAGCAATATATTTTCACTATGCAGGTGGTAATAAATACATGTAGTTTTTCAGCAGAATTTCTCGGTGTCAGTGTTGCAGTAGCCAAGGCACTACATTTAACGCTGGCTCTGCAAGAAATCACAATAAATTTGAAAAAGTTAATTAAGCAATACTGAGACTGCCAGCAGGGGCTAAATCACGTCATGCTATAACCTGGGTTTCCTGGAGGTGAGAGAGACTTCTGCTGAAAGAGGGCTGAGCAGCAGGAGAAAGCTTTATTTTTTTTGAGCTATATTTCTCACAAAGCCCTTCAAACCGTGATGCTATGCTCCATAACTGCGACGAGACCCTGAATAAAGACGTGGCAACAGAAAAATGGTGCCAAACAGCCCTCATAATCCCTTTTGTGGAAGGCAGTTTTTCCCTTGCATTACCATGTCAGAGCACAGAGGACTTCATACTTACTAAGACGTTTTGTTTTGCAATTTCCCACAGAGCAGTGAATTTTGTACTACTGAAAGCTGTGATTATGCAAAAAATATGGTGTTTTGGTTGTTTTTTTTTTTCCCCTTGCCCCTTGAGGAATATCACTGCTTTTGAAGAAGTGGCTCTGCTCTGCAGAGAGAACTCGGCAGGCCTGCTAACTTAAAAATTTGATTGCCAATGAGCGAGTCTTCAGTCGAGCGCACATTTCATTTCAATGCGGTGGCCTGGGAACGTTCCCGAGCTAATTAAAATGCACTAAGTAGTCAGCTGGTGGTGCTGAAAGCTGCTTTACAGCTTGGAAATGGGAATTGCAGTGGTTTCCTCCTTCTGGTCTGGAATTGTTGGCAAGGAACGTCACATGGAGCCTGTTCAACGCACAAAGCCTCTCCAACGGGCGCAAAATGGTTTTGTGTCTGAAATTAGACACTGTTAATAATTTAAGAGCGAAGAAAATGTGTGCTTGGGTAGAGGATGGGCTTTGCAGCTACTACAAAGGGTCTACTTAAAACTCACGCTGACCTCGATAACAGCTGGACAGGCTCGGACACAAAAAAGAAGTTGGACTATAGCAATTAAGAAGAAGTGACCTTAGAAATACCTGAAATTAGCCTTTTTTTATTTTTAATAAACACCTTGGGTGTTACTTTTGCTTTAGGATTTTCCACGTTAAAAACAAACAAACAAAAAAACCAACACAGTACCGAAGTCCCCCAGGTTAATTACTAGAGTAGCTTTTGAAATGACTCAAGCGGCCAAAGGATGCTTGCAGCATTTGCGGCTGCCACCAAAGAGCAGAAGGACAAGTGCGGGGCTCTGCTGCTCCGGGTGGCGACTGCCGCGGGTGAGCCCTGGCGTAAGCCTCGTACCCTTAGCGGCTTCTTATCTTTAACCCCGAAAGGATTCAAAAAGTGCTTGTTGGAGTCCAACTTCTTCTCCAGCAGCAGGCAGACCTCTTTTGAAGGTAGAAGTGTGGCGCTTGCACCGCTCTCATCCTCCTACCCGGCGTAAAAGATGCAGACAAATCACTTAGAGATGAGGCATCTCTGCGTTTAACTACATGCTCCCTCTGACTATGTATTTTTTGCAGCAGCGCAACTTTTCTAAACATACCGGTGATTTACCTGAGCGTGACGGAAAGGAAAAACAAGGTGTGTTTTTGCATTTCCTTCTGCCAAATGACCATGCAGTCTCACAGTCCCCTACGGAAACTGGAGGGGTGGAAAAGCGAATTTTCCTCTTCACATTGCAGTTTAAAGTATACGGAAACTATTTTGGTGGGTCTGCAGTCTGTATCTTATTTAAAATTAAAATTGTCCATTGAGTAGCTTTCCACTTACTCTAGCAGAGCTCTGGTGATTTACATCAGTTAAGAGTCAGCTCATCATTTCCTTTAAAGCTACTTATATCATTCTGTGGTTATGAGCACTCTACAGAGCACTGAAGCTGCATTTTTAAAGAGAAGAAACCCTCAACAAGCTCTCTGTTGCAAACACAAGTTTGAAGCGATATTTCATGGTGAAAACATGGTTAATTTTCTTCTTCCACAGATTTTAGTGAGGCTCAGCGCTATTTTAGATATAATAATCTGTTTAATAAAACGGAAATATTTCATCCTGTTGGTCTCTGTGTCAATATTTGTACTTTCTATTACGGTTCACAAAAAATCATTATCACAAGCCGTTTTATTTAAACTCAGCATGTAAAACATGGCTTTCCTGAAGCTCTGATGTACTATCAATTTTTTAATAAGCATGAAGTTTACAACTTAGCTAAAGGTTATCATCCATAATATATACATCTGCTTGTGTTTTCCCGAAAGCCATGCATTTTGACCTTTTTACTATACAAAAGACTACACTGTTTCTGTGTCTGTACAAACTACGATGAGACTGTGGTTTTCCTCTTGATTCTGCACTGCTCGCTTTACATGATCTTGAATAAAAAAAAAAATAAAATGTTAAGTTGCAGCAGGTTTACGCCGGAAAATAAATACAAACACCACCGCACTCTCTTGAACACCATCATTATAATGTGAAACTTTCTATTAAACCCAATTCTGGGCACTGTCAGACTGTAACACAGAATAAACTCCTGAGGACAATGGTCCTTTTGGGAATGATTCGATTTTTCTTGCAAATGAGGCCATTTCTAATGACATAACACTTTCTCAAAAGAGCCAGATGATTTGGGTATGTGAGCTGCACGCTCAGAAGGGTGTTTGGCACCTTGAAACCTGGGTTTCCACTGAAGTCAATGGGACTCAGCTTCCAAAAAGATTGAGCTGCTTTTGAAGATGAGCACTAGTTGGCCAAATCATTTTGATCCGGCATAACAGCCCTGTAAAAAAACATCAGCTCCTTTGGCACATATCAACAAGGCCAAGGCCACATTATTTTTAGTCCTTCTGTAGTCACTGGCACCCCTGAAACTGAAGCCCCTGGACTTGGGGTGACACAAGCCACAGAAATTTGGCACCTATCCTTCCAGATACAAAAATGGGCTTTGCTAGAGAGTGGTCCAGCAATCCCACAGCCAGGCACTGGGGAATGGGGCCCATTCACCATCAGTGGCTGAAGGAATGACTCTTCCAAATGCATACATTTTTTTTAGTGGGACAAAGGCTCTTAAATCATTGGGTATAGGTAAAAATTTTAGCCTTCTCCTACCAGAATTACAATTTCAAAGACACACAGAGGAGTTTTGTGTTTGTAGTGAAACCCCAGAGCTGTTGCATTTTAGTATTTGGGGGTATTTTTGCCCCCCCCCCCTTCCTGCCCCATCCCTATTATTCGTGACATGAGGAGGAACCTCCCCCATTGGGAAGGAAATTTTCTGGATTGATGTTCAGTGCTGTGACACCTTGGAGTTAGGTTTTGGATGTGGTCAGCTGAGATGGTGTTTCTCTGGTTTACTCCTAAAGACGTAGCTGAGGCTTTGTGGGAGAACCCTTTCTGTTCCTTCCATGAACCTGTACTGAAGCAGCTAGGAAACATTAAGCAATCCATTATTTTAAAAGAAAGGTTGTTTAAACCAGAATGCCTGGAAGCACCTTAACTCTAGACAACTGGAAATCATTTTCTAAAACCTCTTATTCAGTAAGAATCATTTAATTCTTTGAAATGTAGGCCATTTTCAAGTCATTTTCTACAACAAATGGGACCAGCTCAATCTGTTCTTCACATTTTAGTAATTTAAAAGGACATAACTGAATTTTATTTTAATGGTAATTGCAAACTCATGCAGAAAATGTAAATGCACACTTCCCGATTAGCTTGCAGCATAAACCATGGCTTCTATTAATGTATTCCAATTTGTAATTCTTTGCACAGTATGAGATTTGAAAGCTGTGATTAAAATTAATTAGGTTAAGTAAAGTTTATCCCCCCTGAGCACTGCTATTTGAAGAAAGAAATAGTAAAACACTAGCTACATCTGGCACCGCAGGAGGCTAAAGCATCACAAGGAGTAGCAGCATTGCTTTTTAAGGAGAGTCGCATGCTGCTTTTTTGGCATACCTTAAGCACCACGTATTCTTTTCTACAAGCTAATTGGGAGCTGTTAAGTTACTCTTTGTCTCTTGTAAATGCTCTGGAGCTACAACATCTGTATGAGCATCTGATGAACCAATCTTTGTAATACAGGGGATGTCACCAATTTGCCAGTGGCATCATGGGTCTCCATGCGTCTCCCAAGTTCAAAAGGCGACAGAAGTGTTGTCGTGAGGGAGTTCTTGGAGTTTTTGCTTGCTAGTTTACTTGGTTGTGTTTGGGCCAAATTATTTTTAAAGGATTTTTTTCCAAAGAGGGAGTATTTGGATAAAAAGAAGTATAAGTGTTGGGAACATTGAGCTTGCTGGGATGGAAAGGCCTTTTTGAAAGAAAAGGCAGTCATGCTCTGACCTCCCCTCTCTGAGCCAGACACCAGGACACTAGCTGGAAACACTGTGTGACATGCCTGTGTGCTGCATTTTACACTCTGCGATTTCTGTCACTCCAGAGGTTGCAGCCAATACCGCAAAACCTGGTCTTTTGCCATTCTCTGTTCCTTCAGAGCAACTAATTGGCTAATTGAGCAATTCTTTATCAGGTGAAGCCTTTTGCAATCAGCATCTGCCACAGCCAAACTCTTGTGTTAGTTACTGGGTATTGAATACGCTCAACCCAATAACCAGGTTTGTACTGGAAGCAGGAAGGTATTTTTGGAGGCTGATGCCATTTGGTGACCCAAGACAAAGCCTTCATGCCTCTCTGATGAAGACAGGCTGTTCCCATCAGGGGAGGGTAAGGGCACTGTGCCAGATGATAGTTCTTGAAATTGTTTTGCCTTGCTGGTGAGTGCTCTGTTTGCCTTCTCTTCCAGATGGATATCACCATGAGCTGCCCCCAGCGGAGCCCTCCCCGCTCCCATGGGCCGTGCTTCCGTGCCTGGAGCCCCTCTGTCCTTGTGGAGTTATTGGGATGCACCTCAGAAATTCAGTCAGATGGGAGAGTGAGGAATGATAGGAGATGCGGTCTGGGCAGGAAGAACGAAGCATCCTGGCAGGGAATGAAGCACGATGGGCTTTGCCCGCAGCACTCACCAGACACCCCCGCAGATTGCAGAGGGGCACATCACATCATAGGGATGGCCTCCAAGTTAAGCCAGTTCAAAACTGGATGAAACTTTTAGAGGAATTCAAAAACTGAAATCTAAGGCCCACTCCAGGTCAGCAGTGAAGTCTGAGAGGGAGTTTTCACATAACTCTTTCTGACACTGTCATGGCGTCTGATTAGGAGAGAAACAGAAATTAGTTTTGGTGGTGTTACCCTTGCTCTAGTCCAATATTAACAAGCACAGCAATACATAGGTTGCAGTGCCTTTCTCACCTGAACAGCTGCACTCTCTCACCTCACATTTCGTTGCCTGAAGTCAGGCTCTGCACACAAAGCTCGGTCTCGGCGGAAGCGTGAGGCCGAGCTGCCACGCATGGCAGAGGAACCCCCCACAGGCTGGCCCCCATGGCAAAACTGCTTGTTTCTATTTCTTTGTCACGAGAGTTGAAAAAGAAGGAATGGGAAATCCTATTAAAGTGAAAATGTGTTACACTGCCTCCCTGATAGTAATTTCTGAACAAGAATTTCTTACTCTCTATGGTATTTCTGGATTAGAAGGAAAGACTGAAGAATGTACAGTCATATGATCCTTTCGCTGTGCGGCTGCCCGAGCCAGTAAAAGCACTGCCATTGGGGTGGTAAACAAAAGGGACTGAAAAAAAATAAGAAGACTTTGCAGTACTGTGCAAATCCGCGGGCTTCACAAGGTGATTCATGTTTTCTCAGGCTCAGGAGGAAGATCTGCAATCCCTGGGTCTATTATCCTTTTAACTCAGGCCAGGGAGTTACACCCAGTAATTTCTGTTGCAGGCTTGTGATTTACCTGAGCTATGGCCGTGTGCTTTAGCAAAACGTCAGGGAGAACAGAGGGAGTATCGTTAGACTTGATACGACAGTAAATCACAGAATCATAGAATAATAAGGGTTGGAAGGGACCTCTGGAGATCATCTAGTCCAACCCCCCCGCCGGAGCAGGGTCACCTACAGCAGGTTGCACAGGATGGCGTCCAGGCAGTTTTTGAGTGTCTCCAGAGTCAGAAACTCCACAGCCTCTCTGGGCAGTCTGTTCCAGTGTTCTGCCACCCTCAAAGTAAAGAAGTTCCTCCTCATGTTTGGATGGAACTTCCTATGTTCAAGTTTGCGCCCATTACCTCTTACCTCTTGTCCTATCACTGGGAACCACTGAAAAAAGACTGGTCCCATCCTCCTGGCACCCTTCCTTTAAGTATTTATAAGCATTGATAAGATCCTCCCTCAGTCTTCTCTTCTCCAGACTAAAAAAAAACAAGTCCCTCAGCCTTTCCTCATACGAAAGATGTTCCAGTCCCCTGATCATCTTCGTAGCCCTTTGCTGGACCCTCTCCAGCAGTTCCCTGTCCTTCTTGAACCGGGGAGCCCAGAACTGGACACACAAATCCTTGCTGAGATAACAGCAGGAAGCTCCAGAGCCCAAGGGACACGGTGCTTCCGAGCTGGGTGTGCCAGGAGGGCTGGTGAGGCAGCAGCAGGAGACTGCAGCTGGCGGGGGTCTGCCATGCCTGGTTTGAAGGACATCCATCCCACCAGGCATTGAAGGTCTCATTGCACCATCCTTTCCTTGGGGCCGCCATCGGGACCAGAGCAGGTCTGAATCTTGCATTCAGTCAACAGCAAGGAAAAGACCCTGCATAAACCAGAAGCCGCTTACCTTGCTAGGTACAAAGTTCTTCTCATATTTTTAAATCTCACAGTCAATCCCCCTCCTTCCAGCTGCCCCTTTTCCTCCCTCCCCTCTCTCCTCGGCACAGCACTGACATCACGACTGCTCTCCTCTTCCTGCCCTTCTGTGCTCCTCACCCCCCCTGCGGCGTACACAAGCCGAGCAGCACGGGTTTGCTTGTTTGTTGAAGGAGTCTGAGAGCAGTGGGAGGAAAAGACATGATAATTAAGGAAAAAGTAGACAAATAGGACACGCTGGCTGGCAGTACTGGCAGCGGGTAGGTGAGTGGGAGTGGGAGCAGTGTTTGATGAAGGATAATGGTGGGAAAAGGAGAAGCGGCACATTTACTTGGGGCTTCAGCAGCTGTGAAACATTCACAGGTGAGCAAAAAGTGAAGGCCACAGCATGGGACTTTGGTAAGAGGGGGTGTCCACTCCCCAACATTCGTTCACCCATTCATAGCCCGTTTTAGGGAGCAACGGCCAGTCTGAGCCATTACAAACGTTTCCCAGCCCTTCCAGCCTGTCTTTGATGAATGCTTAGAGAAACAGGGCATAGATGCTGAGATCTTTCTGCTGGCAAAGTGTCCTGGGCTTGGGTGAGCAGCTGGGGTTTCCCTTGAGCTGGAAGTTGCAACATAAATCATCATGTTTCATGAACCATCATAGGTACTGAAGTGCAAAATGAAACCAACTGCGAAGCATCTTGAAAAATGAGATCTTCCTATACCACACTTACCCTAGAGGGCTCCCTTTTGCCATGTACCTTAGGGAGACAGCGTGTCATCGAGAATTAGGTAGAAAGGGCTTGTGAGATTAATTTTCTCCATAGTGTAATATTGTTGCAACAATTATACCTCTTCATAGGTTTGCCCAACCTGTTTCAACTAAGCTTCCTCTCTTTCCCTACAGAGGTGACAACAACCTAGTGGACCACTCTGCAATCAGTATTTATCAAGCTAGGAGTCGTTAGGACAAGTCTGGCCGCTTGCCCTCTGAGTATGGGACAACCAGCCCATTCTCCCCACAGCTCACGCAAAGGCGCTTGGCATGAACTGATCGGGCTCCTGGAAAGTCGTTTTGCTGAGTACTGAAGTGGAAAACAGGCAGTGATGGAACCGGCACGGAATTACCATCAAAAGTACACAGAAAATTGTGAGAGGAGCTGTGCCTCACAGATTCTGGTGGGAGATTGTTGTAAGTGACAGGTTTCCAACTTGGAGGGCCCATTCATGCACTGCCAGGGCAGAGCCGGTGTTACAGAGCTGCTTCACGAGTCGCTGAGATGGCCACTGACCTGCTGCCTCATCCAGGGCTCTTACATGGGTTTTCACTGCGAGCACTTTAAAATTAGTTTAGTTTTTTTGTTGTTGTTGTTCCTTTATGCCTGCATGCCCTATTTGGGGGGAAAGATGATCATCCAAATAATAGACCTGAAGAAAGGACGCGATCAGCTGCCATACGGTAGCAGTATAACCTCTCACTGACCTGCATGGTGGCACGGTCCCAAAGCACTGGATTAGTGAGGTTACTCTGCACGTGGGGCTTTGCATACGGAGAGGCTAATATGTTTCTGCTGGCCTGGCAAAAATTCGTAACAAATCTGCAATGCTGCTTCAAAGATCCCCATAAACAATTCAGTGCTCTCGTTAGTGTCTACACCCTGCAAATGTTTAAACCACAAGAAACCACAAACCACAAGAAACCTGCGAACTGAATAAACAGCTGCTGCTCCAAACTCAAAATCAAATTTACAAGATTCTGCTAATAGACGGGCATTTGCATTGCAAAAGCAGATTTCATATTACCAATATCTATGTCACAATTAGACTATAGCTAAGCTTTTAGGTGTTTAAATGAATTCATGATAATATACTCAAGAAAATTATCGCTTCCATAAAAAAAAAAGAAAGTTCTAAAATGTCAAAAGATAAAGTGGTACAGGATGTGGATGTATTAACATCTCGGGTAAATGGGACTCATTAGCTACAATATTTCATACATTACAGTGTAAGGTATGCACATAAGTAAAAACTCCCTTGGGTTTTTGTAGCGCGTGAGCTCTCCAGGTCTTCCCCCTTGTTGTTGCCTGAATTGTTTTAACGCAGCAATTCAGTACATAAATCTAGCTGTCCTCGTGCTGAAGAAAACACCACCCTTAGAGCTCTGGCCCTTGAACTTGCTTTTGTTACTGCGTACAGTGCAAGCAGAGAGGATCAGCCACCGAGGGCACATCCAGCCCGTCCCTGAGAGCGGCTGGTGGGGGATGCTTATGCCATGTCATAAGCAGAGTAGGTATGAGGTGATGCTCCTCTCCCAGTTGCTCCTCTCACCTCGCAGTTACCTAGGGCTTGGGGATCTGCGAAGATAGCATGAAGGGTCTGAAGCTCCTTGATGGGTCTTCCTGCCATGAGTTTATCTCGGTGCTTCCCCAAATCTGTTACAACTTTCCGATAGGCATGGCAAGGATGGGCAGGTCTCACGGGAGGTGTACGGTGATGCCGGTTCAGCTGCTGGGGCCCATCCCTCTCTTGCTGAGAGGGAAGGACCAGAGTACTGTTCAGTGAGGACTTCTTGCCGATGAGTCGTTTATCATAACAGTTTTGATCACGCTGATTACAGCTACCTTAGTAAATAAAATGGGCCTGAGACTGTTTTTTAGCTCTGACACCCACCTGGTCACACCATCCGGGTAACCCCATCCAGCTGCTGTGGCGTGTTAAGAGTAGTCCAAAGCTATGTCTTGGCGTTGATGAGGAAGTGCTAGTGTGCCAGGACCTTGTTAATTAACTGTACGGACAACAACCTGTCACTGCTCAGGCCCTTTCCCTTGGCCTGTTTGTAGCAGAAGCACGGCTGTTGTGTCTGAACTTCACAGAAGAAGAGGCCATAGTCCCCAGAATAACGTTAGTCAAAGCTGTGCTTGTGACTAAAGGAAAGAGTGGGTCAAACGGAAGAGTTAGGTCACAGCAGAGCTCACTGTTTTTCTCAGCAAAACCTGCTGGCCTCTGCAGGAAGGAATGTGGTGGAGGAAGAGATAGGCAAAGGCCAAAACGGGTGAAAAGGAGCTGAAATTCCTAGCGTAGGACTCAACGAAGGTGGAGAGACCAGCTAGTGCAATGGCAGATGAAAAGAGAGGAGCGATCTGCACTGGAAAAACTCAGCATCACACTAAGATTTCCATCGGTAGTGTCCACAGCACGGGAAGGAGAGATACATAGCTCGGGAGCGAGGAGCAAAGATGCTAGAATCTGCAAGCAGTGAGAAAATGGGCTGGAGGATCTCATGAGGAGCCAGCGGCGTGTAGACATGGATGGGCTGGAGGTCGGAGGACAGGTGGCGCGATTGAAGCAGGAGGAGCTGGGGTCACTGGTGAAGCCATGAGAAGAGGACGGGAAAGCTTCTAGGGGAGGCAAGGCCAGCAGACAGCCAAGAGGAGCAATGGGAACGTTTCTCCTCCATGTCAGGTGGCTGTGGGTGAAGGAAAGGAATAGGAGTCAGGCAGCAGGGATGCGCTTTCTCTGGCACAGCCTTGCAGCTGCCACCAGCACTGTCCTCCCTCTTTTTTCTTGCTGTCTTGTGGGAAAGTGCTCTCCTGCCAGTTCAGTCTCTCGAGGGGAAGAGCGTTTACTGGGTCATTTTATCAGCAACCTGGCTGTCAATGTGCCCCTTTGGGGTACTCACTGGCAGAAGAAGGCATGTCCCATCTCTCAGCAAATGCCCTGATGCTGTCCCACCAGGTGAGCACCAGCCAGCACGAAGTGAGGCACGGCCAGGGGCCGGCTCGCTTGCCCTTTGGTAAACCTGCACGTGTGCATTGTACTTTTGCTGAACTATTAAGAGTTCACATGAAATGGGAATTTGGATCCAAGCTGCCTCCAGATTTGTCAATCTGAACCACCCTAAATTTTTGCCTTTTCAAATTCATTTTTCTATAATTCTGAAATAAAATGAAGACCTGAGTCCAGAACTTCACCTATTTATAAGATGCTCTAACCCCATATTCACCCTAAAGTCTGGGACTCCCCAAACTTCGATGTTGAACTTTGCGTTGATGCATTAGACAATACGCTAAGAAAAACAAAATAATAAAAAAAAAGGGTATGCACAGGAAAAATGTTACTGGAAAGTCAATTTTGGACAAAAATGATGAACAACTGGTGTTGCAAGTGTCTCCTGGTCATACGCTCGCAGCCGTGTTGGGGAGGAGAGCTCCATAAACACAATAGCCACTAGGTGCCACTATAAGCACAGCCTTATATTTAGAATTAAGATTTTTTTAATTAAAAAAAACCAACACAGTGAATGGTCAAGGTTCGCTAATTTTAAAACAGCCCTTTCCGTTATAGTCTATTTTCCTTGTACAGGCAAGTCATGTTTTAGAATTGTGTTTTTCCTCAGCAAACTTTGTGTTACCTGTCTCCATGTATGATCACCATCCTCGCACACGACATATAAAAATGTACTTGTGTGTAAATGTGAGTATACCTTTGTGTTTTGCCTTTGCTGGGCCATCCTCCTCACAAGCAGCAAAAGTAGAAATTGGCGTTCTCTCATATGTCTTTCAGAAGCACTTTTCTCGCCTCCGTCAGGGAGACATTCATGTGTCACCTCGGGCAGAGGAGTGTATTGCAGTATCAGCAATGTACTTTGCTGTGTAGCATCGTCAGCCACGCGCTCCTGTGCACACTGACCCCATTTCCTACGTGGCAGGAAAGGACCATGGCTTAATCTGCTTTCACCCTGCAGCCCAAACCAGCTCTGCCCATTGCAAAATTGGGAACGGCCCAGGACCCTGAAGGAGCCTTTACAGCATGAAGAGTCGCTGAGCTGCGGAGAGAAGTGGGACAGGGCAGCGCACAGGCACTACACCAAGACCCCATCACATCCCAGCCGTTCCTCAGTGCCCCCAGCACTCTGCAGGGCTGTAGGAGAGGAGCAACCCCATCCCAGGGCTCTGCTGTGCCTCTCTCCACAAGAAGGGGACTATTCTGCACCCCAGGGGCCTCAGGCTACCAAGGCACCATCCAGGTGCCCTCTCCAGGCTTCGGCAGCGTCTCACCCACAGAGGAGGCTGGACGCCCGCCCTCGACCCCAGCGTGCCGAGCAGTTGCATCCAATGCTTGCGGCACGCAGGCTGTTTGATTAACCTTCCTCCCCCCACCTTGCCCAGGCAGCCAGTGAAAATAACACGGGTTGTGAAGGAGAAAGCCTTACCCCACCCACACATGACTCAACCCAAAACCCTCTAAGCCTGCAGCAGCGGTCAGTGTGCTAATCTTCAGTGTGGCTCAGCCGGCTTGGCGCGTGCGTATGTGGGTCACGACCATTGTAGGCCAAGCTACCACTGGAAGTGACCGTGAGGAAAGTAAGTTTTTCTTACTAGCTGCCGGGGTCGCAAAGTGGGGCCTGAAAATTGAGCAACTGTTTCTCAGCTTTCCGTTAGCCATCTAATAGACATCTCAGACACATCTATTTTAAGATAAGACTTCCACATCGTCACAGATGTGGAGGTTTCCACCATAATTACCCATGCATGGACAAATGAATGTAGGTCTTGGGCAAAATGCTTCATTTTTTGAATTCCAGCACAGTTTCAGATGTTGACTGAGAAGCCCAGTGGAAACTGCTGCTACTCCCTGATCACCCACATCATGTTCTAGAGCTGGTTTTGAAAAGTACAGAGGGTATCTACACTATTTGGTTAAGAACCAGTTATAAATACTGAAGATTTTGGTGGTTTCCACATTCAATAACAATTTCAGTTGAATGCAGTGGGTGGCAGTTTGAGTTAGACTAATGAAATGTACCATCGTTACTGGTGTTGTACCTCCAGTTTGTTACCACGTCAGAGCTAACACAAAAAGCATGTTTTTCTCCTCATCATCTTCCAGTTATTTTTAAAATGGAAAGCAATGTCTTAAAAATGAGACAGTTAAAACTTTTCTATTTTTACCTGCACAACTGAATACTCTAAATTCAGAGCTCTTTCCCAAAGGGCATTAATAAAAATTGATAAATTCACAAGTAGATGGGGAGAACACTTGTTGGGCAGACATACAAAAAAAATGGGAAAAAGTATCAATTCTCATGTGAGTCCTTCCCCTTGGGTTGGTGCAGAGACGGATGATCCTCATCTCATTCGCACTAGGGTTGGTGGCCTGCTTTACCGTCTAGAGATGTGCTAGCAAGTAGTCCCAAACCTTCCCAAGCCATTTGCAAATGCTTCTAAGTGGAGCAGCTATCTCTATTAAAGCAAGGAAAACAAAGTGTCTTTCCCATACACTCCTGGGATGCTCTCTATTTTGGCCCGTATTCAGGAAGGCAATTAAATATGTGCTAACTCTATGCTCATGAATAGTCACATTGAAATTTAAGGAATTACACATGCCTAAGTGCTTTCTTGAATGAAGCCCAAAGTTTGTATCCCAAAGAGAGCTAGAAACACTGTGGCTGAAAGCCACACACCGCTCTGAGGGCCACGTCAAGGGAGCTACAATTCAGCACAATCTCCCAGGAGGGTGAGGGGACTAAGGGAAGAGAGTCTGGATTTGTGCATGTTGCAAAAGAAAACCCACCTTTTTCCATTTGTAGGCACTGCCCTACCCCTCTAGGGAAAGTATGTAGTGGGGTTTTTTTCATTCCCTGTTTCCCCTTCCCAAACCTGGTAGAATTGAAATAATCCCTGGTGCTCACTGTTTTGCAAAGTTCACCTATAGGATCCATCCAGTCCCCAGCCTCGATGCTGTGGAGTATGCGTGAGGACGATACAAAGAGACCCAGGGGATGTCTGCAAACAAGGGGCAGGAATTTGGTTGGAGTACTACCTACCCCCATGGTCTCCGCAAAGGCAGGTAACTCCCCGTCTCATTTTCCCCACCTAATGAGAGTAACTGCCCAGGAGTAGTTCATGGTAAAACTCCCTTAAAGGTATTTACTTGGAGTCTGTGCTTACACCAAGATTCATTGTGTCCCCTCTTGGTAGCAAAGCTTCTGTCAAAACAGAGAATCTTTCTTAATTGGCTACAACAAGATACAGTAATTTAGAGTATCTTCTGCCAAATGAGTGCCACCATGAAGACTAAGTTGTCTACCACGTTAAGCTCCAATCTTGCACACGTTGATGCAGTCCGGCAGCTTGTGTGTGCCTGGTTTGGGCTGAATTAGTCAATAATCTGAGAGGAATGGGTTTGGCTAGGTCTCAAATGTAGCCTGATGGTAATATTAGGTGACTTCCAGTTGCTTCACTTTTTGTTAGATGTTCTGATACCTCCTGCATTGTGCAAAATACGGCAGAATGTCATTTAGCACAAAAGATCGGTTTTTCCCTGCCGAGTCATTTGTGGACATGCTCTACCAGGAGTTGATGAATGATAATGTCACTGTGAAGGGACACTTGGGTGACAGTTGATAATCCACATATCATTCCCTTGGCAGCTGTTCGGGGAAGAGGCATGGAAATCAGCACACACCCTCCACAGGCGCCGGCGGCTGGTTCACCTACCTGCCGCAGATGTTTTGTGTCGCCTCGGACAACGCACCCAGCCTCCCAGCACCTCACGAACCTTTCTTTTTCTCCATTCTTGGTCCTTTTTATTCTTTCCATCTGCACTCTCCACTACATCTTGTACATAAGGAGAAGGCCTAGTACCATCAGGCTCCACTTTTGGGTGGAGACCAGCCACTCTGCCCAGCAGAAGAGGTCACACAGAGAAGTAAGAGGCTTCAGACAAACCTTTCTCTTCAGCTCCAGCAATTGCTGCCCTTAATTTGCCAGTTTGATAACGGTGACTTTCAAGTTAAGCTGCAAAGTTACAGGAAAAAAAGAGGAAATTGTCTTAACTCTTAAGATTGGTTTAAAACATTATGTATTGCATTATCAATATTCTTTTTGTTGGGTATGTGTCCTTTTTAAAAGCAAAGACTTTTGGTTTCTGTTATGCAGAAAAGCGTTTCATGTAGTGTCTTTCAGTTTCAGTTTAGCTGATGAGTGTGAAAGGAGCACTTTCTACATTTGGACCCGTTCATTCACAGTTAAGAAAGCAGTTGGGAGTGGAAGAAGCAGCAAAGCTCATTTCCTCTTCCAGCCTGTGACTAGAAACAGGAGGGCAAGGTCAAGACACACTGATGAAGGATGTGGGTGAGATTTTCCAAACTTCAACTCAAGCAGGTAGCGTTCCCACTTCGTACAACCGTCACTGATTTCCAGTGAAACACCACAGAGCGCTCATCTGTATCTTTAAGAATTTATGTGTCTTTGAATACCTACTTTACAGTGACCAGAAACAGCCTGTCTGATCATTAACTGCAGTTGCTACTTCCCTTATTTAATACGTCCGTTATATTTAAGTACAAGACTTGTTTTGATGCCTCGTCTATTCAACCTTCCCCACAAAACACCAAGCGCATTTAAAGCAGTTGGGGTTTTTATTAATAGCAAATGATGGTAAAAGATGTCATTTGTGTACTTTTAATTGACTTTCCACTTCCACCCATCAACTGATTGACACAAATCATGGAAAAATTAGTTCTCACACAGTGAGTAAGAAATGTTGTGATTTACTGTTCCCTGATACAACACTTGTGTGTCTATACAAACAGCCTTGCTCATGAACAGAGAAGACAGAAGATGTTTTCCCTCCTCAATCAACTGGTCCTGTGCCCGAGGATCAGAAAGGGGCTCCTGGCTACCTGCCACCAACTGCAGCATCCCCTTTATGACCTGTCTCTCCAACACAGACCACCCACCTTCCAAAGTTGTTTTGTCAGATCACCAGCAAGAATAAAAATCATTTCCTGGGCCCCTCTGCAAAAGCCCCAAGTGGGGTTTCGCTACCAAATCAAAAGCATCGCTGTAAATGTTGTCTGGAGACTTTGCCGAGCTATGATTTGTCCTTTGCAGAAGTTCCCAAGTTATGACCTGATCTGTAACCTAAAACTGGTTTCCATGAGAAATATTTTCAGTTTGTTTGCTCATCGAGGTCAGAAGAAAGTGGTCTGGCACAAACATCTTGTACATTTTACCAACCTCAATTTTTATGTATAGCAAGCACTCCTGTGAAATTGATTGATTACAGTTGGCCGATGAGCGGTATTTCTACCAAACAGTGAGATCACCTTGCTAGCGTGGAGACTGTTTTGGAGGAGGCTGCTGTTTTAAGTTTGCTTGAGGTGTGCCCACAAGTCTGTTTATTCTCATGTATCTTATGTGGTCAGGGTGGTGGTGCTGGAGTTTTTCATTGCTGAGCAATTTCTTCTAGTTTATTAAATGAATTTAGTTTCAAATGGAGTACTGGGTTTTCGTTTGTGGTGCTGCTTTTCCTGTTACTGTTGTTGTGGTTTACCGTCCACATTGGGGTGTTCAAAAACTGCTCTTCAAACTTCACCGAGCTTGTTTTGTGATTTGTGTTTTTACAGTTCTGAGCGTTTCTTAATCTCAGGGTGCTGAGCGTGGGCTGGGACTCCCTCCAAGAGGGATTATGGTATATACTGTGCTGGGGCAGCACTGGAGCCTTGTGACTTCAGCCGGGCGCATTTCGAGTCCTCATTGGGCCAGGAGCTGAGAGGATGTAGGCTGCCATCCAGGCAGGGTTTACGACAGCAGTAAGGCCTTCTTTAACGTACAGATACTGGTAAGGAGTTGTATTTCCAGATTGGCTTCTTCCCTCTATCTAGCAGTGCATTTTAATCACTAGAGCAACTCACTGGGGGGGGGGGGGGGGGGGGGGGAAGGGGGAAAGAGCAATAGCATATTATTTTCCAGGCTCAAGCAATGATTTAGAGGATGATGTTGAGCAAGATTTGGTACTGGTTTTCCTATTTGTGAGACAGAGATATTAAGATTAATCACAGTGGGCTAGTCCCTCAAGGATGTCATGAAGGTTAACTCCTATTCAAAAGTAGCTCTGAGCTAATCAAAGAAAAGGTGCTACCCACACGCACGTAGTGGGAGGCCTGGCATTTCTCTACCCAGCTAATGCGACAACATTTGAGATCGTGACTCTGGTTCCCAAACATGAGCAATAAGGGATTTTGGTTGGGGCGGTAGGAGTGACACAACCCGAGGATGCATCCTTGGGCTCTTGGGAAAGGGATAACCGAGGGCACCATCTGCACAGCCCCTCAATGGCCAGCAGATCAGGATCTTCCCATTTTTGTGTGCATATTTACATCAGCGCACATTTCTTTGGGCTTCAGACGGGTACAGTTTAAACAGCACAAGAAGCACAGGAAACAGAAAGATGCCCCCCTTCCCTTTGTCAGCAGCTCTGCATCACTTGTTGTCTGGAAAGGGCAATATATCTGCCTATATAGGGCTGCTTAGTAGGTATCTGCAGTCATAAAATGGTCTGCTCAAGTGCTGTCACCTCAAGACTGGGTCTGAGCCTCCCTCGGAGGTGTACAGCACCTTTTGTTGAGGGTTTCCCAAGTGAGGTGTAGCACCGTGGGGTCACCACAGCTGTGGAAGAAGGCAGAAGGAAAAGCTGCTGCAAGCCAGCAGCAAACGCCTCCGGTTGTGTCCTCCACCTTACTATCATCTCACGTCATTCACATTGGTCCTCTATGCTTCCAGCCCTGTGTGATGCCAGTAATCCCATGGCCACCCATATGTCTTTAGTTCCCCTTCATCGCCACTCATCCCAAAACCCAATTGTTTCTTGCTTGCTTTAGGACTGATTCATCACAGCTGTCTGCAGTGACTCCTTTTGCCCGGCCTCCCAACCTCTACCACCGTATCAGCTGCTGCTCACCCCAATCACGTCCCAGACAGCTTTCCAGCATCCTCCCACTCTTAAAGACCATTACGAAAAGTGGCTGACTCCCAAGCTGACTTCTCATTTGTTTTTAATAGAGCTGGTGCATTCCCCGTGCGATGTCTTTTGTGTGTGTCATCATCATCACCATCATTATTTCCAATATTCAAAAGCCTTTAAGGCTCTTTGTTTTAAGACAAAACAATTTTGCCATTTAACAATGGGAGGCAGAACCCTGCCGGTTTTCTCAGGTTGAGTTTTGGTGCAAAATAAAGATTGGAAACCACCAGCCTAACCAGTTCTTAATCCTATGGTAATCTGCAATATGTTCCAGTCCTCAGTGGTCCTTATCATTAGAAAATGTTTCTAATAGCTAACATAAATCTTCTTTGCTGCAAGTTAAGCTTGTTACTTGTTATGCTATTGCCAGCAGATATGGACAACCCTTTATTATATCTCCTTTGCAGCTACCTTTTACATATTTGAAGGCTGTTGTCTTGTCTTCTCTTTCGCAAACTAGACACAGTCTCATCTTTCAATTTTTCCCCTGAGCCCACATTTTCTAGACCTCTGCTCACTCTCGTTGCTTTTGTCTGAGCTTTCTCCAGCACATTATTAGGGCAGCTAAATATATCACTGCTCTTCTTTGAGATTCAAATCGGCCTTTATGCTATGAATTATCCCGAGAGCTCCCATAGGCTTGGTTACCAGCCTATTCACCTAAATCCTCTGCTAAACCACCACTTTCTAGAATAAAGCCCCCATTCCTGTAGGTAAGCTGCCTTTATCTATCCCTAG
The DNA here is from genome assembly GCF_965231255.1 of Vanellus vanellus. Classification (NCBI taxonomy): domain Eukaryota; kingdom Metazoa; phylum Chordata; class Aves; order Charadriiformes; family Charadriidae; genus Vanellus; species Vanellus vanellus. The sequence goes on from NC_138907.1 coordinate 87,274,231, forward strand.
CTTCATGGTCTTTCATTTGGCTGTCAAAATGTACGCTGTTTAACTGACCTTCCTTTAACAAGTAATCCAGATCAATTTTTCTAGCTGACCTATCCCTAATGCTTCTTCACCAGTTTTTTTGTTATCTCTAGATCTTCCACCAGGACCAGAAAGGAAACCTGTGGGACCCTGAGAGGAACATCCCCCCAGGATGACAAGTTCTCATTTACAGGCAACATTTCATCCATTCATTATGGACTCTTTTAAGTTTGCACTACTCATTAATTTTCACAGCATCATGCGTAGTGAAGTCACATATCTTACAAACTCCTAAATGTGTTGTGTCATCACATGTACCCTTACCAAATCTGAGATCTGCTCAGGAAGCAAGAGCAAATTTGCGATCTGGAAGGAACGCCCAGCTTTTGTAGGGAGTGATGGAGAGTTCAAGAAACCGAAGGTGGTGTGTTGCTTGGAAAAGAAAGAAAAAAATAGAGGCAGGAAATCTGTTAGACATGAGGAGTGTATCTGTGCTTATTTCATAAAGATATGAATTAAGGACTGGAACCAACTATTACTCTAAATTGATTGCATCTGGTAAGCATTAACTGAGTACACATTTCTGAACTGTTTGCTGCTTTTTTGATCCCACTGGGTAGTCAGCTTCTGATATTTCCACTGAACCGTGTTTAATCATGTTTAGCAATATTTTAGTGATAAGAGTTGGTGGTATTATAGCTCCACTTCCAGTCTTTGATGCATATGATTATATTACCTCCTTCTTCAGCGAATGCAAAAATCTGGTAACTTGTACTGTTGACGTCTGAGGAAGTCAAGGCTGTTATTGTTTCAGTGTTCAGCATGCTGCCGCTGCATCGCTTTGATCCATGGCCTTACGTGGCTTTTTAAAGCGGAGGAGGGTGGAGGGAGAAGGGTTACTGGGCTTGTAAACATTTCTATTACATCAGATTAGTTTCCCTGCCATGTACAATCTGCTGGTGTGACTCAGACTTTCACATTTTATAAAGTCAGCTATGTCTACAGGGACTACAACCATTCTGAGAAATTCTAGATAAATGTGAATTAGTTTTATTCTTATCTTATTACACAATGTACAATTGTACAAAAAAATGCCCTTTTGTTGACTTTCAGTGCAGATGTGCAACCACTGGCAGATAACGAGAACAACATGTTCCCTGCCTCACCACCTCCTCTATTCTTTGGCTGTGAGTCTTAACCCAGGTTTAGGATCAACCGATGCTCATTCATGGTGTTCTCAGCTGCTCTCCACCCACCTCTCCATTTATTTATTTTTTTTATTGAGGCTGCACCACAGTGATCTGAGATGGCTGCCACTAAATAGTTGGGCTCATGTTTCTTAGAGCAGATCATTCAACCATTTTTACCCTGGGGAATAGGGCATGCTTTTTCACAGTCATAAGAGCTGGGCAAGACAATTTATTTTTGCCCTTGTGTTGGTTTAGGGCACCGTCAGTAGCACGGAAAAAAGGATAGTCACTACCAGCAAAAATGTTGATGTCTCATATGAAATAATCTGGGGGACCACAGATAACATTTTCCCTTCAGGATTTTCTGGGCAGGATTTTCAAACACTCCGCTTCATGGCAGCCAAAGGTTGCAATTGCTTTGTTATCATCTCCCAAATGTTTTCTTGCCAAATGTTTCCACAGTTGTCTGCTATTCAAATAATGTCTTACCAATGCAGTGGTCATTTTGAACGTGCTGGGGAACGAGCATGGTTCATGGGCTATTTTCAGAGATCTTAAGCAATAGCTGTGATTTCTTCAGCACTGGGACACACCAAAGAGTGTTTTTCTTTTTGGATGTCCTACCTCACATGGGCACATCACCATTTCTCGCATTCCTGGCAATGCTAAATAGGACCCACTCGCTAGCCCCAGTCAGAGGGAGTAACTGCCAGATCCTTGAAGAAAATATGATGGTGATTCTGTGGGAGGCCCCAGGTACTCCCCCAGGGCCCTGCAATGCATCGGTCCTGCTCCACAGCATGGACTCAAAGTCAAAACCAATGTTTTTGAAAAGTGCAAGGTAGGACTCATGGACAAATAAAGGCAGTGAGTGAAAAAAAAAAATAATCAGGAGATGGGCAACGATCCTTACAAGCCCCTCGCATAGTGGACTCTGTGTCATTCTGTAATTGCCAGTCCAGCCACTAAAAATCCCGCGCAGACAAGAAACTATTCAAGGCATTCACTAGATCGGCCATCACAGTGGGCTGGAGCCCAAAGATTTCTGCGAGTGTCATTGCCACACACGTCAGGGTTGAGGCTGGTCTCCTGTGGGAATGGGATACAGGACTAGAGTACAAATCGAGCAAGAAACTGCGTGGTTCAAGGGTAGTGAGGATCTAGTCTCCTTCCATTGCCTGACCTTCGTCAGAGAGCTTTTAGGTCTGTCTTTCTTCACCATCACGCACTTGGGGCCAGTTTTGAACGCGGAAGCCTTTTGCAGCACAACCCAGTCCACAGCCTCCCCTTTCTTCAGGCAAAGGTGGACCTCGGCAGCTGGTCGGAGGTGAGCTGAGCGCTGCTCGTCCTTCAGCCAGTGAAGCCCTCTCACCAGGGTGCAGTGAGCCGGTGGACTGTGGGAGAGGTCAGGATGCTTTTGTCACTCAGAGTCGTCTGTCAGTGCAGGATGTGAGCCTAAATATCCCCTATTTGTGGAAAAGCATTTTTCTTATTAACCAACCTGTATTTGACAGGGTTTTTACTGAAACAACAGCCTCCCCCAGGGCAGGTAAATGTGACTGTGGCAGCAGTTAGCGTTCCCCGGGGCCTTCCTGCATCTAGGATGCAATTAGATACATTTGTCTGCAAATGCTTTAAATATTTCAGCTGGTATGCCATTAAGGAATAAGAAAAGGTTTTATGTTAAGAGAGACTCAGAGCGCTGCAAGGCAGCCAATATCACAGACAAGGCATAAGAATGATTTGGGATAGATAATGGTTGTGAGTAATGTTATAAATGATCTCATAGACTTCTTTTTTTCCTGTGAAGTAAATGACCTTCCTTCTTCCACTTAGGGAGCCATGTGGCCATTACAGTGTGAAAAATGTCTCTCTCTCAGCCAGGACTGCTCAGTACATTTTTACTGAGGTCCACTGGATAATTTTAATTACATTTGTGCATTTTCACTCGGCTCTTTAATATGGTCTTACCAGGTCCTCCTCCCCTCCAAGACATGGGGAGGACAGCAAGGGACAAGGGTTCTCTGGCAGGGATGCAGGAGGCTTCATACATCTAGGTCCTTTCTGATGTGTGAAACATCAGTTACACAGCCCACATCTCACCATTACCTTTTTGACGCCGGATTCAGCGCTAGCGCTCTCATTGACAGCAGCAGGAAGATTTACTCATATTGCAGCTGGGTTTGTAAGCACTAATGAGAACCACGGCATAACATGATGAGACATTACACCTCTGTAACAGAAAAAAAAAATAATAAAAATCCCTATTTCAAAGATCTGATGGGCAATAAGACGTGCATACAACATGCATGGGAGGATGCAGGCGGTGGCATTCTTTTGTGAGCGGGAGGCCCCGAGCAAGAATGAGAGACTCGGAGCACTGACGTGATGCTACCAAGTGGGTTATTGGTGGGCATTGCACAGCATCAGCAGTTGGCTCAGGCTTCCTCCACACCTCTCCAGGGTGAGTTTTTGCAGGTGCCACGTCTTCCACCCCTGCTGCTGCAGACATAGCCGCGAAGCTGTAATGTGGCAGTTCTAATTTGAGATGTGCCTAGAGGCAGGGCTGCCCCAAGATCCCACCTTTGCTCTCTTTTTCTGTGTTAATGCAGTGACAAATAAGCTCCATTTGGAAAAGAAACCCACTTGGGACCCACTTAAAAGCTTTCCTTTCCTCCTTATTTGGTAAAATTTTCCTCCTTTCCATCTCTGTGGCATGTGCAAGTGATGTGAAGAGAAAATAATAGTACCTTCATTATGCCTTTGTTTTCATAAGATTTTTGCACAGGAGATCTTATGAAAGGAGGCCTTATGCCCTGATCAGCTTTTATTATTCTGGATGTCTAGTAATGGGTGAATAGCATGAGAAAGTATTACATACTTGTTATAAGTCTAAGCATTTGTAATCGTGTATTCAAAATTGTTAGACATTGTATCTAAAAGTCCAACCGAGACATCTGTAGGAAGCGCAAAACCCCCACAAAAATATTTCAGTGATATAAATTATTCAAATCATTATTAATCTCACCCACTCTACTAGTCAAAGTCTATCTGAAGGATTCCTGCATGGGATAAGATTCATCACACAAGGCAACAATTCCGCAACTTCTTTTGAATCCCAAATTGTTATATTTACCACAAAAACTTTTTTTCAGAGTCTTCTCTGTGAGATGTGCTTCAACCTAAAATGTCAGTTAAAACACTCCATCAAGACCTGATGCCCCGCCTCCTTTTCCATTCAGGATTTATTCTGGCAAAGCTCCCCTCAACTCAAGTAGAGACACCACCACTCTGAACAAAAGCTTCACAGTTTGACTCAATAAACTTGTCATCTTCGCATAAAGAAATGGGTAAAAATGCAAACAAGCCATTGTCCCCACGTGTCACGTAGCTTATAGGAAGGACGCCTCACTCAGCCTTTAAGTGAGCTGCCGGACCAGCGCTGGCAGTGATCGGTGCTGCTAAGTTTAAACCTTTAGTCATGGCAGTCCTACAGTGACCCTCGGTTCACTCTGCTTTGACCATCTGTGGTGGCCACACAGGGGAAATGACAACCCAGCTCAAGCTTGCAAGTCCTGATGCATTTCTGGCGCTCACACCGACGCTCTGGTCTCCCACCCTGCCCCATCTCGTGGCGTGGTGGGAGCCTACATAGGTACGTCCACCCTGAGTGCTGGAAACCTGCCAGCAGCTATCCCACAAGCCCCCGTCACTGTTTTCTGGCCTTTCTGCCAGAACATAACAATTTACTTTCCACCACTTCCTCTCCTTTCCATTGATAAGGTCTGACAGCGCTAGAAAATGGGCTGCTTACTGACGCATGGTGAGGGTGGCTCTGGTGCCAGACTATAAGATGTAATTAAGATATGGGCAGGTGACTCCCATATGGTGCGGGCTGACCGGTTATGTGGAGAGACCTTATGCTAGACTAGTAAATTGTCACGTCATATTTCCAGGGAGACTGGATGGTGCATTCATGCCATATCAGTGTACACTCTGTGCTGCATTTGGCAGAATATTTCTTTCAAGTTTATCGCTGTTTTTCAGAACCTGTAGACCAAAATACCTAACATAACTCATCTACACTCTTCTCAACATCGTCAAATATTAGTGCCTAAAATTCATGGGCATTCAGGGTGAAAGATCGCCTGGATTTGAGGCAGATGTTATTGTGCAATAAAATGTTCATGTTCAGACTTGAAAAAGACAATGATTTAGTGTAGTATTGATTTTTTAAGGAGAGGGAGAATTGCGATTGGTGATTGGAGTTAGTCCAGCTTAGAGATGAGGCAAAGCAAATGAGAAGATTCATCTACTTATGTTAGGTACTTAGTTTCCCTTACTTAGATAATTACTCATCTGCCATTGTAGAAAACCTCTACAAACACAAATGCAATGTCTCTGTAAGGTAGGGAAGCATTGTTACCTCCCATTATGCTCACAGCAGAGGCCCCAGGAGGTTGAGGCGGTGCCCACACAGTTTAGTGAGATCACTGCTGAAGGCCACCACCACAGTACAAGCCCTGAGGACGCTCCAGCTGCCATCAGACCAGGGGTATGGTTGACCAAACGACCTGCCTCAAAGGGTCATTTTCACTCTCGCCCCATAACTGATATGCCCACGCTTCTTACACCCTCTGATCCCAACCCCTGGAGGTGCAGACATGTCAGGTGTCCAACCCCCTGCAGCCTTCACCTTCTCACCGAGCCTGGTGCTGTGGTAGGCTCCACTCATGTTGCTATCGAACACAGAGGGCCACAGCCAGGCTGCTCTTCTCTGTACCAGGAGCTCCGAAAATCTCTAGAGGCTGCTTCCACCAAGCTCAGACCGATTAAATTCAGGGCAGCTACCATGAATCTAAGTTGCTTTTTGCACAGATGAGATGTAAGACAGTGAGTGAACTAAGAGTTTGCCCAATCAAAATAACAAGCAGATGTTGTAAAGGGCAAAAAAAAATTTGCAATTGTCAAATGCAAAAACTTCTGTTCTTAAATGCAAGAAAATTGTAATGGTTTCCTGCAGACAGGCTACTGGCAAGGACTAAACCTCAAAAGTAGCCCACATTTAACAGCTTTGTGCCATTAGCGACTAAAAATGAAATAAAACTTTTACAAAAGTTCCAGACTTCCTCACTGGGGAATCCACAGATATAGAGGTATTTCCATATCGCTTTTTTATTTGGACCAGCTCAGATTAAGCATAGACCACACACTGAAAGACTGGTCACTCTCTATTACAACAGTCATCTGGAATCCCATCAGATTAAATGTGCCCAGACCACAGCTGGTTTATGGCTGGAATACTGCAGAAAAAAAGAAAGCATAAAAATGTAATGTGGTCAAAACCTTAAAAATACATAAGAAACATAGTCTGCCTTTTTAGCACTTACTTGGGGTCTGCAGAAGTGCAACAAATAAAAAATTAGAGCCACTAGCCCTTTCTGACTTACTGTGTCAGGCCTCAAATCCAGATTATGAGCTATCCATCCATCTTCTTGGTAAAGTGGATCTGTTACTATCATCTATAAAAGAACAGAGTGAGGACATTTTTCCCTACTGAAAGAAAATCAAAGGGCTGGAAAATCCAGAAAATAACCTGATGGTCTTCCCTTGGGTCCTGTTCTTATTTTGCATGCTGTCCTTTACCAACCTGGCAAACCACTGCCAGCTCACTTGCCTGGCTCTGAGGTCAATGTCCCACAGACAGGGCTACCTAGACAGAGCCCTCAGGCTCACAGTGGTGAGACCAGCCTGGATAACTCCTCTCTGATGCACTGAAGAGGTGTGGTGGGCAACTGTGACTATGCATTCATGGCCCCACACAAAGAGGTGGAGAGCTAAGATCTGGCAGTTCTTGCTGCCAGGTGTCCACAGGATTGCCTGGGTTGCTACTCCTCAGGATCTTCCTGAGCGCATTAACGGTCCAGGTGCAGCCCACTGCTTAAGTATTTGACTTTCAGGAGACCTCCGCCAAATGAAACTCCGTCCTGGCCTTCTCAACAACAACCACAATGTCATTTACTCTGTCCAGTCTGCCTGAGATTTGCAAGACAGTCAGAAGCCATCTCGATCCTGACAAGCAGGTCACCAAGCCAAGGCATAAGCTTGGCTCCAGCTGTTGGAGGTCTCTGCTGGGGTATTGGTGTGGCTGTGTCAGAAGGCTACAGATGTGCCAGCTGGGCCACTCACCCCTCCCAGGTCTATCCGCAGGGTGCTGTGTGGAGCACCTCACATCTGTAGCAGAATTGCCTCCCCACATCATTACTTCATTCCTGGGGCTGTTCCCATCCCTAACCTGGTAGTAGGCTTTCCTCAGTTCTTCCCTTTTTCTGTGGCACTGGTTTAGCATGAATTTACCCATAACCTCAGTTGCTGTCAGCAGCAATCTCCATGCAGTGGTGGCTGTTGCAGGTGGCTTTTCCAAAGCAGGAATCCTATACTTTCTCTTTCAGAATGGAAAGGAGGATACAGGACTCCAGCCAGGCCATATACCAGGATACATCTTCTGTCTGTGCCTTGGTGGTTCTGTGGTGGCAAACTGCAAGAAGCTGCATGAGGATCTGATCAATCTTGTCACACAGTTTTCTCATGGCTTCATGGCTGTGCGCAGGAGGACTCAGAGCAAACTCCAGAGAGGGTGTTGTGGAGCACTATCCATCTTCCCAAGAGTGCATTCTGTGGAGGGCAACATAAGGCCAAGTTTCTTATAGGTTTCAGCCCTAGATGCTAGTGCACGCTGCTTTGACAGCTGGGCACCTGGGCAATGGAGAAAACTGGCCTTGGATGTTCCAGCAGGGGCACTGTTTGTTAGATACTGTTTTACCTAAAGACCATGTTGAAGATAGCTCAGGCAACAAGCAGCAGAGCAGGGTGTTGGAATTCAGGTCTCCAAATGCAGCTATCGACCTCCTCATCTGGCCGTCTTCATCACTGCTGTATCCCCTTACGCAGACGCCCATGCACAAAACAACCCCTATTTAAAACAGAGCAAAGCAACATTTTTCTTATCACCTACCAGGCTTTGTAACATACCATATTATTTTCCTTCCAAGCGTAACAAAACTCTGTGGCCAGATTTATCGGCACACCAATAACACTCTTTATTCAGTGCAGGTGAGAGAACAAAGTGGTGCCCCCCTGCCTGCCCTCGAGGACCTTACGCGGTGCCTACACAAACATTAGCAATATGTGTAGCCGTTGCACTGTGCGCTTACAGGGTGGAAGTGTCAATCTGATCTCCTGAAAGGGTATTTTTCATGATGCCTCATGACATAATAGTCTCGTAGCATCTTTAATTTAAAACAAAAGCTCCTGCTGAGGACTGCTCTTACAGTCTTAGCGACCTGAAGAAATCAAGCGGGGAGACGGCATGCAGACAGCAATGCCTTAGAGGATGCCGCTCACGGCTCTTTCATGGCTTGTTTGATGGAAATGCAAAAAAGGACGCAATCAAGATCAGCATCGGTTGTGCTGTGTGTCGCCCAAATACACCAAGAGATACATTGCAGGCCTGAAAATCTGTAGGCATATTTAACTAGCTGCTTTTGATCTGTGTAGCATCTTGAGGTAACAGCAACTCTGACTTGACAGGTAGAGCAGAAGCTGAAGAAGCCAGAGGCCAGGTCTGCACAGTGTTATCCGTGCACACGTGCACTACTGACACTATTAAAACAAGGTATTGTCAAAGAAAAACTTGATCTGATTCACCAAATCGTAGCTCTGTCCATGCACTGCACCCATTCTGGGCGTACTTTTAGCTGGAGTTTGGCTGTTTTCCTGAGCTGATACTCAAAATCCTCAGTCCACTCTTTGCACATATGTACATATAAGGAGTCAGGTACATGGTCACCACAACCATTTATGTTGCGGAGGCATCTGAGCCACCAGCCAGCTACCGAGAAATATTCAGGAGAGCTGTACATCTTGAAGCCCGTTTCCCTCCGGAGCCCGGGTGCTTTGCACCTCTCGTGCAGGAATGGACTTGGGCTATGGTGCAGCTATGCAGAGGCTTCAGTAGCAATATGGGGACAAGGCAACCCTACCCCATCTCCCACCCTCACACCACAGCAAGCCCTTTCCTCATCTGTGTCAACCCAACTGTTCGTAGATGCTGTCTGCTTCTAGACCTAGGACCCCCCAAAACACGTATTTGCTCCATTCTTTCAAACAGAAGAGGTGCTGATCTACTTTACAGGGTGGACCCCCAAGCAGCTCTGTCAGCACAGCTGAGGGGAAGGAGCCCTGCAGGGGGAAAAAAACGGCTGAAGGTGAGGTGGAGGTTCCTGAAGTTGGCATTGACACCAGCACTGGGATATCTGAAAAGCTCAGCCTCAAGAGCAACAGGTAGCGGCACCGCTACCTGCTCTAATTCTCCTTCTCTCCACCCTGGTGCTATTGCAGGCCAGCAAGAGTACCAGGGTGGAGAGAAGGAGAATTAGAGCATACCAAGAGAGAAAAGAGACCATTAGCTGCCCAAGAATGCTGGTTTTAGGTAGTAACTGCCATTGCTTTTCCTCTCTTTATTCTATTTCTCTGAAATGAATAATTTAGAAAATTAATAGATTAAAAATTAATATATGCCATTGCAGAATGTGCATGAAGACACATTGCTAGAGATTATCCTTTCCCCATTCATACCGCGGGCCCAAAGCTGACCCTACCCCGCTAGACTCAAATGTTTTTATTTTTCCTTTGTGCGTTTTGGATCCAATAGCTCAAGGGGAACTGAACAAAGCTGGGAAATGAAATTACCAGCATGCAAACAAGACAGATCATGACTGTGACATTTTTACAGTAAAAAAATGAAAAATAAAAGCACAGAGAAAAGAAGGACTGACTGAAAGGGTATGTGACGAATTTCCCCTTGAGAACCTGTTTCTGTGTCTTTGGGGATTAATTTAGTCAAGGAGGGGACTCTCGATATATTATAAACGCCTGCTGTTTCAACTGCAAGGTACTCTAAGCAACACAAAACCTTAAAAATACACAAAACCTTAAAAATACACAAAGCACAGGCATAAGCCCAAGAGAGATGGCCAGGAAGTAGTATGTCCCATGTTCAACATCCAGTATCTGGTAGAAAAGTTTCTATTCAGTTTACAGCAGTTAAAAAAAAATGTACTTTTATTAGAAAAAGGGAAAATAAAATATTTCATGGTAAGCCACAAGTTAATGACCATTTGCAAGGAAGAGCTGTACAGTCGCCAGGGAGGCAAGTTTTGTGATCCAGCCTTCGGGTTTGAGACAAGTTCAAAGTTTAGTAGAATCAATGCAACACTTAATTTTTCCAAGGTAAACCAAATGAATACCCATCAGTGCTTTATCTATTTTTACACTCTTAGGATTCACATCATGGTATTTTCTGAGCTGCTACTGTGTGTGAACTTTTATAGGAACTTTCATTATTATCTGCCTGATACGGATGTGAAATGTTTTGGTCAGGAGAGGCTAAAGTCTGATACAATACACTCAAAATTTTCCATGGTGCAGGCTGGCTTTTCTCTAGGTTGGTCAGCTCTTTTTGTTTCAAATCTGTGTAAATTGCTTGTGATTTCTTCACCTTGGGTTCACTCTCTGCTTTTCTCCTCACCCGTTTCTCCTCTATTCTCATTCCTTACCTCCTCCTTCCACTTGTCTTTTATTTCCACTTGGATTGTGCCTTCCCAACTGGACATACAACCTTACAAAAGAACCCCCCCAAAACCAAAACACAAATCACACAAACAGCGTGCAATTAGTCTTGTATTTGCTGCCATCACATTATTTGCTGTGCTCGAACATTACATCCTATTTCTGCCCGGGTCCAGAGCTAGCCAAAGACATTCTGGCAGCTGGGGCCACCCTACTCCCTTTTTTTTAAACATTGCTTTGCGTCCCCTCTCCTCCCCTGCCACAAGCAACAAGCATCCAGGCTGGAGAGACACAGGGCAATGGGGCCCTCCGCGGGCTGGGGAGCAGGTCCTCTCCTCCCTACGGCCCTCAGGCATCACAACTGCCCCAATGAGTTTCTTCCCCCAGACGGAGAAATGCAGCAGCAGCAGCTAAATCAGGGAAGGAGAAGGCTCTGTAAAGATGGGGAAGGTCACTGTCCCACAGCAGGGGACAGCCTCTGCCTGCATTTCCCTGTCACAGGTCTTCCCCTGGTACCTTTTGAGGGGCTTGGACCTCTCCAGCACAGAGAGGCTGGGGCTCTGCAGCAGTGCTGCACCAGGAGAGAAACTGGGGCTTTTCCCCTCCTCAGCTCTTTCTGAAAAAACAGGATGCTGGGAACATGCGCTTGCACCCAGGGCTCATCCCAGGACATTTGATCCCCTCATCCTCAACCCCAGGGAGGCTATGGTCCCACAGGAGACCTCACAGGCACTACCACCCAGGCAACATCAGGAGCCAGAAGGGCCACAGCATATTCACCTCCTCCTGGCATCCTTCTTCTTAGTGGCATCCAGGGCAAGGTCTCCAGCCTACCCCTTGCTGCGGCCTAGCTTTGCCTGTCTGTCTGTTTGTCCAGCAGGAACCAGCTGCTAGTTTTCCAGTGTTTGGCACACCCAGGTTCTGGTTCTGCTGGCCCTTTAATGGCTGCTCTAACAAATCTTTTTATTAATAATTATTACGGTTGACTTACATTGTCCCCCTCCACAAGCTGGCCTTGCAGAGCAGTCGCTTGCACGCCTCGTCCCCTGACACAGCTGCATTTTCCATGGTGTGCCTGATGTGCGTGTAATTCATGGCTCAGCTGGGATTTCTGTGGCATAAATAGCATTACACCATTATAAAATGACAACAGATGCCAGAGCTGTTATCCATCGAAGTGGAGCCCGAGAGTGCAACTTCTACCAGACTAGCAACAATTAGGTTTGCAAGTGTAACCAGATCCTATTGTTCATCCCAGCTCTGTTTGGGCATCTGTAACAACTGGTTATGTTGTAAGACCACGATGGCTTCCAAGTAAGAAATCACAGTGTTCTCATTATGTGCTGAGTGTTCATCACATCAGATCCATTTCTCAGCATTTAATGTTAATTACTAGCTTGGTTTTATATTAGCTGAGAGCTAAATGATGTAGTACTGCAGAAAACTATTAAGATCTGCGTCACATAGGCAAACATAACCATCCACTTCCAGAATGTGAAATGGATAATGAGTGGGTATAAAGGAGTTCTCAGAAACCCCAGCTGAACGCATTCAAGAGCAGTGCTTCCTCTTTAATGGGCTCTCTGCCAGAATGACACATCACTCTGCCTCACTGAAGTCATTTATAAACTGTCCTTCACAACACTCTTTTTCTCTCCTGCGTGTGCTGCTTCTCCTCTTGGGGATAGTCGCAGAGGGAGGATGCACCTGATGGTAAAACGCTGCACTGTTCAGAATAGTAAAGCTCTCGGAGAAAGCCAGGACCTGACTCTCCTCAGGACTAAGCCTAGAGGAAAAGGGAGGGCAGGGCGATGCAAAAAGCAGAGCTGCACAGAAGGAGTTGGCCACCCACCAAATTCCCAGTTCTTTGAGGCTGACTTGGGTTTTCCACTCGAAAGCGCTGCCTTGGTTTCAGACTGTAATGCAATATCTGAAAGCATCCTGTGTAGTTCCCCGCATTCCTGGAGAAAGCCAGGCCGGAGCTGGAGGTTGAAGTAAAGGTCTGCGAGGTTTACACAGCACTCCCCCGGAGGGACGGTGCTGAGGTGTATCAAAGAGAGTGTTTCAAGGGAGGGAAAGGAGCTTCTTAAAATCTCTGTGTACCTTCCCCTCCCTTCCTCTCCTTCTGCCCAAGCACGCTCCCATACAATGAGTCACTGGTGGTTGTCACAGACTTGGGATCCCCCCCGTACTATTCAGCACACAAGAACACAGTCCTTGCTTACAACACAAACAGGAAAAAATAGACCCAGAGACAGAGACACAAGAAAGCCCAGGACAATTTTAGCCGTCCTGTGGGTCCAACAAACTACTGACAAGATTTGGGACTGCAGTGTTCAAAGGAGAGTCTTTCTGAAAACAGGGGCTGGAAGAAAGGGAGAGAGCGTTGCACATTTTTAATGAGGAGTTCCTCCCAAGCCCGAGGAGAAAATAGCAGAGGTGCTTGCTTGTGGCTGACGAAGGTGGAAGTCAGCCTCCTGACAGTGAACGAAGTTTTATGGGCAGGGTGGGGATAGGCTCTAACAGAGCTTGCAAGTGAAGAGAAATTATTTCTGCCTGGTATCACAAAGAGACGGGAGCCAGCACAGGGATGTGATCATCACAGAGAGAAAGGAGCCAGCAAAGAAAAAAAGCGATGATGGAGCAGTCCAAGTGATGGGCTAAGGAAATGACCACTGCAGCAAAGCTCCTGCCGCAATAAAAACGTTAAGATGCTGGATGCTAAGAAGCTACGCAGACAGCCAGGAAAGGTTATTTGTAGATGGAGTATGAACAAGAAATCTGCAAGGCATAAACTTGGCAGGTTTATTTAAAGAGAAAATACTAATTACTTAGGTCATCAGAAAAAAAACCAAAGTGCTTCCACGAATATCTGAAAATCCTTATGCCAGAAGGACTGTTATGCCGTTCCTCAGGAAAGAGGAGTCAGCTTTTCTTTTTGGGTAACTTGCCCCGCAATTACCTGATTCACCAAAGCAATTGCTTTGTCCACTGTCAGCTATTTATGCAACTACTTATACATGGACCTACATATGTTCTGTACTTACAGTCTAGATGTGAAACTGCAGACTCGCATTGAAAGCACAGGCAGGACTGTAGCACGCCAAAATATTCCTAAGCAGACAATTTCTAGGTAAAATCCTTTAGCAGAATTTTAAACAATTTCCCTGCCTTTAACCAGTTCCTTGCTATGAGATACAGCACCGAATATTGAATTTACGCTACAGCAGATCTGGCAGCAGAGTTTAAAGTGCTGGGAGTTACAAGGGAAGCATAGCTGCTCAGCGGCCGGCTTTATAGAGAAACCGTGCGTTTATTCTTTCTTGCTCCAGTTTCTTGGGCTTTAGGGGGGCTTCCCTTTTGTCCCTTTGAACATCCAGTGCTTCTGCTTAGATGCACTAGAGCCCCTCTTACTTCAAAACCATTGTTGGGAATTTCTACAATTGCAGCCTTCTCCTACAGTTGGAGGAAAGGACGGCTTCTGACAATGAACTTCACATACGTGTGGACAAAAAATGCATTGTGTGGCTTGCCACTTGCCTTTGTTTCCCTGTTTTGCAGAATTTGCTTCTCTCATCAACCTGCCGAGGGCTGCCAGGGACTAATATTGCCCGCGTGGTGTTGAATTCATCAGTCAAATGCTGAGCTTAGGACAGAGAACGTTTTCCTTTACAATTAAAATGAGCTGCTAACCGGGGAAAGCTAAGGCTGTCAGCCCCAAGGAAATTTAACTTGTCCAGTAATCTCCCCCCTGTTTCAAGATGTTGTGATCTCTGCAAAAAGACACTACAAATTTTGTTGCTATAGCCCTTTCGGTGATTCATCTAAATCCTATTGAATTACTTGAGTTATTTCATTTTCATCTTTAGCAGCAGACGTAGGCCTGAACACTCTTGTAAACTGAAAACAAATGTAGGTTAAATACCCAGCAGGGATTTCTCTACTACCCTAAAAGCTACTTAACGCTTACTCTCCTCCTAGAAGCACCAACAGACTCCTCCTTGTTAGGAAAAAAAAAAATCACTAGGACCACAGATGAACTTGCAAGGATTACTATGGGGTAAAAAAAAAAATACAACAGCAGTGGAGGATAAAGAGGAAAGCATACAGAGAAAGAAAACTTAAGTCACAGGTTCATAAAAATATCTGCTGTTCAGGCACGCTATTTTTTTTGCAAACTTGTGCTAACACTAAGAGCTCTCACATAAGCATCCAGTTGCAGCAACCCACGGGACCAACCAGATTTGCTAACAGCAAAAGTAAAATTGCCTGGAACTACTGTCATGCTTTGAGGTGGAGGTGGCAGCCACTGCAGAGGTTTGGTGTCGCTCTCAGGTACCACCGAGTCTAAAGGAAGCAGGTTTTTTTGCAGCCCTCCATCCCCACTAAAAAGTGCCACCTCCTTTGTGCAGCGCAACTGTTTCGCAAGCATTGCTTCGCCCATCTCACGACCATGTTTTGTCTTTAAAAGATTGGCAAATTACAGGGCAGGAGGAAATTTCACTCAAGTACTGAAGTGCCAGGGTTGAAAGAAAGAAAATTTTTATTTTTTTTTAATAAATTATGTACATCTTGTGAATATGTGTTGAATATAGATTTGGGCCACCATTTGGGGCAGGCAGACATACTCTATGGGGTATCCCGCCAAGCATGCTCTCACAGGACATGGTATCATAGGTGAACCCATTGCAGCTTTCTCCTCCTGATTTAACACTGGAAAATTCATGTTGTTGGAGACTTCTTCCATGCATCTCCAGGGCCAGATGAAGTAATTTTGCCAAAAACTGGGAGGAATCAGCTGGGTGTGGGGGAGCTGGGGGTGGGGGCTGTTCCAGTGGTGCATCACTTGCAATAGGAGTTTTAGAAAGAGCAGTGAAAGGGCTGACTAGGGGCACGCAGTTCCTTGTGGCATAGGGGTCTCTTTCGGGCCACCGCAGTACCTCCATGTGCCCCCTGGCAGGGGCTGTCAGGGCTGCAGGGAGGTCTCTGGCCAGGGCAGAGCAGAAGAACTGCCCGGCTGTTGAAACAGTCCATGACGCTGAGCTGCTACGCGCACTCCTCATTTCTCACATAGGTTGACGCTTCTTAAGAAGAAAAATTATTACAGTGAGAGGAGTCAAGTAAACTTAAGGAAACCTAATTTTCTCATGGGTTACCTCGGTTTAGATGTACCTGAACCCCTTGCAACATCCACACAGAAATCAAAATGTAACGTAGTTAGTGAATTGCAATCTGCTCTTCACAAAACCACTGGAAAGTGCAGATGCCTGATTGCGCTGTGTGCTCAGCGTGATGTGGGGCTATCATGGAAAGACATTACCCATACTTTATTTGCAAGGGACCATTATTTTCATTATCGCTGTATCACATGCTAGTGTTGTTACCATTAAATGTCTATTAGCGACAATGTCTGTTATTAACTTCTGGTTTTAGAAGTTTATAGCTTGGCAACCATGGCAGTATTTGCAAGGGTGTTAAGGTTGACTTATAAAACTCTCAGCCTGGAAGCGTACTGATTTCCTAAATTCTGTGTTTTAGCATTGCCAACATTGTACTTTGAAAAATATTATAAAGTGGCTTAATTTAAGCAAAGATGGTTTTTACCTTTTAGGATTTCTGTTCCATCCTTTCATCACCGTCGATGGCTTCAAGGTTTCAAGATACCTGGATGACATGGGAAGGGAAGGTATTCACAAATGCCAGTTTTGCCTCCTCCCTGGGCTGACTTCAGAGGCTAGTTTCCCTAGGGCCTGTCTGCAGTCAGTGGAGAAAGAAAGGCAACTCCAGAAGGCAATTCGGGGGACCTTAACAGACTTCAGATCTGGAGTGTCTTCTGGAGCTCTTGCACTCCCACAGCTGGAGCCAAGGGACACGGGATTTCTAACTGAGGCATCTTTAATGGTATCACCCTCCCTCTTGGTATGGTAAAGCCTGGGAGAGAAGCAGAGGGAGAAAATGTGCTCTTCTTTCTGGTCTGAGGGAAAGAGTAGCTCTGCCCACTGGGCTGGATGATTTATTTCCACAGGCTGTACCCCTCACGGTGCCTCCTGTGGCAACATAACCGGACACAAACTTGAACCTAGAAGAAACAGGCTCCTGAGGAACAGCATCTTTCTTGTGAAAAAGGGTTGGTTTCTCTCACATAAGTGAGGTCCTCAGATTTCATGGCACGGGACACATCGTGCAAAAGCGGCTCTGCTCTCCGCTGAGCGATGCTCCTGGAGAGCTGGTGGGAGGCCAAGCAGCGGCTGAGCCAACAGGCTCAAATCTTTCAGGGTCGTCCTGGACGCTGTGGGTCAGCTCAGTTTGCTGGGTTGCAAGTGAAAAGGAGCATAACCCAAGTATACATCTCCTCAGCTGCCGGGGCAGTGAAGCAGCCCCTCATAGCTGAAATTAATATATGGGGCAGAGTTTGTGCTGGAAAATGAAAGAGAAAGGGAGAGAAAGGAAAAGCCACTCCAGCGGAGAGAAAGTTGATAATGGAGTTCATAATTAGGAGAAAGGATGTCAAACCTCTCAAGGCTCTTTGACTGTAAGTCACTAACCTGGAACACCTTAAAGAAGAGTGAGTGGGGGTGTTCAGCAGAGACAGATGCCCCCAATTACTAATTATCCATGCTTAAAAGAAAACGGCTTAAAATTTGCTGCCTTACAGATTTCACTGGTAGGGTTACTTGTCAAAGGAAGTACATATGCATAGTACTAATGTTAGCAATGAGTGGGATTTACAAATGACATTTATCTCCAACATTCAAAGAATAATAGCTGAGGGAGTGAAGGGCTAAGGAGTGCTTGTTTGGCTATTTCATTACTCCGGTATTGCCAGAAACTGGCGTACTTTATCTATGGCTTTTGCATTCTGAACTGTGACAAATTAGTCAAAAGACAAAAATTTAGAGAGAGAGAGAAAGCGTGCTATATATAAATACGTGTGTGTGTATGTGTTCTAGCAAAAACTGAAAGCATTTTCCCCAATTCCCCCTGAATCATCACAGTGATCTCTTTTAGTCTGGCTAAAAATATGAACATGGTATCATCAACTATGACCAAAAGGTAGCAGTATCAAAGATGCTGCGTTCTCTCAAGCAGCCATAAAAAACCCCAACAGGATTATAACAGCATTTGGATGGGAAGAAGTGCTGGACGGTGAGCTGAGGTATTAGCAGACTGCTAAAATATTCCTGGACGTGCCTGGCCCCCTGAGGAGCTTCTTTTGGGGTTCACGCTTTATTAGAGAGCAGAAACTCCAGCCCCTGGTCACGGTGCCACAGAGAAGCAACCTCCCTCAGTTCTGCTCCTCTGACCTACTTAGTTGGGTTTCGGTTGCTATTTTCATGCGAAGTATTTGAAATCAGCCTCATCATTACAGCAAAGAGCATTATCTCTCGCTGTTTTCCATCTAGCCCCAAGAATAACTCTGATGTCAGCGGGGAGCTCTCTCTCTGGCAGCCGTCTCCTCGCTGCCAGCTTGTCAGATAAAAGGTCAGCTGGCTCTGCCGGCTCCTTAGACAGACCTAGCGTATGTGTGGTCCTCTGCTCACACCCAACCACCCTGAGCAAAGCAGCCCCAGGAGAAGCCAGCTCCGGCTCCCCGCTTCCAAGATCCCGTTCAGTTGCGAACCTGCCCTCAATTATACCAGCCAGCTGCATCCTTCAAAAAGACATATTGCAGCTGAGGTGGTGCCAGTGCCTCACGGTGCAGCCGTTCCTCCTCCGCAGCAAACGTCCCAAACTGGGGCTATAGGAAGGGGTGGCGCATCCCCCATCCTCATGCCAGGGTTTTCCCAGCAAGCAGCTTGCGGGTGGCTTCCACGTCCGTCCTGCTGCAGGACTGACGGGCAGGGAGGGGAATAAGGCAAAAAGCTGGGACCCAAAGTGCTGACTGCTGGCCTTTGGGCATGTAGAGGGAGCACAGGCTCTTGTTGGCCTCACCAGTAAAAGCTGGGATATTTTGTCAGTCCCAAGCAATTTGTCCTCCAGCTGCAATACAGCCTCGAGCTCCTTACATTAAATCACTACTCTAGCAAGAATAGAAAAAAATCACAGGGTGATCAAGCGTAGCCCCCCCAGGAATTCAGCCCTGAAACACACAGTCCCTAAGCAAACCTCATTCATATCGTTAACCACAATGGCCATTTTGCCTGAGGAAAGACAGAGTTAGGACTTCAGAGTTTGGCCCAAATCCTAGACTATATAAATAGATTTCTATGAATCAAAGCTCCATTATGTAAGACATAAAAATAAGAGAACAAATGAGAGGAAAAATAAGCTGAACTTCAGAGTCTGCAGTGAAGCATCAGCTTAAGAGTTTGGGCACTGAGTCAAGACACAGATCTTTTTTCTTTTCTTCTTTTTTTTTTCCCCCAGTTTGCCTGCTTTGCTTTAAAAATGACTCATCCACTCGCTCCCCCTTTCACCAGCGCTTTCCATGTTGTTTCAGACATGTCTGTACATTTTAAAGCTCAACGGGACCATCAAAACTGCCTGTTTACCGACTGCGCATCTACATTTGCACATCCAAATTAGAGGGAGGGGAAAGGGATGCGTACAAACAAAAAATGCCTCAAACACATCGCCAAGGTTAAAAGAACCGTGGTGCGAGGCACGCTGCAGTTTACAATGAATTGAAATGTGACTAAAGGCAGCATGTGACAGCCGTCTATATTTAGCGGTGGCTTTTGCTTTTACACTCTTTGAGATACCCTGTCAGAAAAGCAACTATGTTTGTGCATCTCAGCAGAAGAATGAGCCCCTGAAGGTGTAGGAAATCTCCGACAATGGTTTGTATACATTCCAGTGGTCGCTGGGGCATTTGTTTATACACGTCGCAGGCTCGCCTCTCTCCCCACCTCTGGCACATTCTCAGCCGCTCTTTGCTTTGACCAGGGAGTATTTTTAGCTGATGTAGCACGGTCTTTTCACCATCGGATCTCCTTGTCACACCTTTTCCACCAGCCATTAAAAGAGAAGGCTTGAGAGCAAACCACAGTGCCCCTCGTAGAAGTGGTGTGGTTATCATCCTCGTAAGAGATCAGATACATACTGCTTTTGCTTTTTTTTCTTTTCTGAATTTATGGTTTTTTGCATAGTCAAATGAGTGAGGAGCGTATGTTTTGTACAAGGTAAGTTCATGTTGAGCATAAATTGGTCGGAAGTGTTTTCTTTGGTTCAGAGAGATTCCGTTAGTCATACCTGTACCTTTCCAGCAGCAAAAAAAAAAAAAAAAAAAGGAACTATATATTTTTGAAAAAAAAAAAATCACCTTGAAATGTTGTTCTTTTGGGGGAGGGAGATTCTTTTTTTCCTTCTTTTACTGCAGCTTTTCTCTACTGTTTGGTAAATAAAAGCATTTCTTATATGCACTTGTGCTATATGCATCCTTTTAGGTTTATAAATAGTTACGGAAAATGATACTTTCTTTCACAGTCCCCTTTCTAGTCTGTTTAAAGCCTTGCCTGACTGCTTTTAAAGAGGGCTTAGAGACATTTAGATAACATGGTGATGCATGCATATAAGAACTTGAACAGCACTAATAGTCTAGCTGGGATAAGCATTAGAGCATTCCCAGTATTCCAGATTTCCATAAAGAACATAAATTAACCTCCCAGCTATTTATATGCAGTACCGGCTACAATGGCCTTTTATTTCATTCCTTTTTTCTTTCTCCCCATTTGCTAAATCAATATTCAGCCGACATTCTGGGGATGGCATCCATTTTTTTTGCAACAGGCTGCACAAGCACAATGGATGTTGCATAAGTTTACTGGGAAACAGTCACCCAAACGTCTCACTGCAGCCCATTGCTGCTCCGTACGGGCCTCTCCACTGGGAGATTTGCAAAACAAAAGTAAGTCTTGTTTTACAAGAAGCTCTACATATTGTCATCCCCAACTAGGATGACAATATATCTGCCATTGAACCCGTGTCAGCCCTGAGACTACACAACAGTAATTGTAGAAAGATTTCTTTGCATAGGCCAGGAAGGGGATAAAACCCTCATCCTCCAGACCTTGAAGAGATTCTTGGTCCACAGCCCAGCTCTAGACCTATACTCTGTGTTTCCAGGTTTTGGACAGTATTTTGTGTGCTACCATAGTAACTGATGCTCACATATCTGCTAGCAGATGGCCGTTCCAGGAAGGAGGCCTGAAAATGTCTGTGTAACAATCTTTGCATCCCTTGGACCTTTCAGAAAAACTCTACCTTCCAGCCTTCTCTTCCTGATGTTTCAGACATCGCTGGTTGGCTTGTGGCTTCATGAAGTTAAAGACAGGGCAAGCAGGGAGCTGCCCTATCAGTAAGACCGACAGCTGTACCAGAAAAATCAACAGCAACTTTTTAAAAAGCCTAGAACATGCAAACACATGGAAAAATACAATGTCATGGAGAAGAGTCATAATGGTTGTTGTGCAGGGAAGCCGTATCTCACAGATCTACTGGAGTTTTCTAAAGGAGGTAATGAGCATGTAGGTGTAGCTCATTTGGTTGATAAACTGGGAGTGGATTTTCAACAAAATTTTACAATATCCCTTACCAAGGGCTCTTAAAGATACTAAACTTCTCTCACGGATTAGAGTTAAAGGAAACAAAGAGGAGGAATAAACTTTGAGGTCCTGTGGAGATCTGTTCTGCTTCTGTGTTGTTAAGCATATTTGCTAACAACCTAGAAAAGGCAACAGAGAGTGAGCTGATGAGGTTTATTGATGATACTGAGCCACTGAACTTGTAAAAATGAATGATGACTGCGCAAAATCTCAGTTCGGTGCCAAGGTACAAAGCAACAGGGCCACAAGACATCAGACGAAGTTAGGTGTCTATGAACACAACATCTATGCATACAGGGAAAAGCAACCCTAACTTCAGAGACAAAGTGGTGGGTTTCGAGCTAGCTGTTACCCCTCAGAAAAGTAATCCTGCCATTACAACGGCCTTTTCTATGAACACGTTAGCTCGGGCTTTAGCAGCACCAAAAGAGCAAATGGCATCTCAGGAACTATTAGGAAAGGAACAGACACCAAAAGTCCTTGTTACTCCCATACCTTGAACCCTCTGTGGAGTTCCAGTCCTTCCATCCACCTTTAAAAAAAAGTGATACACTTACAAAAAGGACAGCCAGGCAACACAAGTGACTAAAACTATGGGAAAAAAAAAAGATTCAAGAAGCAAGCAAACAACCTGGGACTCTTTCACCCAGAGAGAGATACTGAGCAGGGAGATGATAGGCATCTAGGAAACCTGGAATGGCATGGAAGAGTTGGGTAAGGAATAATTATTCACTCTTCCCATACGATGGGAAGTACACAGCATCGAATTTTGAACCAGCCAGGTGGTAGTTTCAAAGCGAAGGTGGCACTTTTTCACAAAACAAAGGTTATACTGAGGAATTAATTAATTACAGCCACAGAATGCTGTAAATCCCGAAAGTTTGCATGGGTTCCAAAAAGCAATGAGATGAAATCATAGGAAAAGACCATCCTGAGCTATATTATGCACAAAGTTGCCACCTCCGGCTCAGGAAGTTTCTAGGTGAGGGATTGTTAGAAGCTGGGAATATACCTGTATCACCATCACCCCAAAACCATTTTCCTATCCACTGTCAGTCACTGTTAGAGACTGGGTGCTGAGCTAGTTGAGGCTTCAGTCTGGGTAGTCAAAGTCCTCTGATACTGCATCATTTGAGGCACTGATCTCAGGCAGTGCTAAATGTGAAGTAACTCAGTGTTTTTCACCGTAACCTAATCCTCATCAGCTGCTTCAGATTTACCATAAATTTGTAAGAGCCCACACACGGTTATGGTACCACTCCATCCCGCCTTGGCATTGTGTGCCCTTTTACTTTGAACTTAAAAGGGCAATTCACAGAACACATAAAGGGAAGCAAAATACTGAGTCTTAGGCTTTTGCAAACCCTTTGTACCTTATTCTTTTTTCCATGTTGTTTTCTTCTTCCTTATTCTACCTGAAATGTTAGCAGTGATGTTTGCTTTATAGAGAAAATGAAGATAGGCTGATCCGATAACCTCCCCCATCCATCAGCTGTCTTTAGCAGGAAATGACCGCCATTTGGTTTGAGCTTTTCTAGTGGAATAAGGAAGGGTCAGACTCTGAAAATTGGATTCACCCTACGTTGTACCTCACTTAAATACTAGTCACATTGCAATCACTGTCGCTGCTTAGAGGATTAAAAATTATAAGGCTAATGAGAATAAGAATCTGCCCCTAATGTACCGAGTCCCTCTTTAAGAGTCCTATTTGGTTCATCTTACTCCAGCTGCTGCCCCATTAAAGCCTTAAAGAGAACTCATAAATATAAAAATACCCAAGAGCATGGCAGAGAATCCTGCCCTGAATAATTGTACTGAAATGTTCTAAAAGGAACTTAATTTCCTTCTCGATAGCCTCAGTAATACTTTGAAAAGAGAAGAATGAAGGTGAGGACATGCATTACATTCTATAGAGGTACAGAAAGAAACCTTTTTGCAGTGAATACGTCAGGGGAATATGTCTAAAAGGGCTTATATCTGTGAAAATATGACCTCTGATTTTGCCAAGGTCAGTAAAACCTACTGTGATTTGCTTTGTAAGTGTCGGTCACACAAGTTAAAGCTGCCTTAAGGCAACTTTAATTTCTCTACCCAAATGCAACAAGACGTGTTGTTTCTGAAAGGTTTGCAAAATCCTCCTCTTTGTGGAGGAGCAAGATTATCTGGTCCAACATTTGTTTATGATTATTTATGGATCCAAAACAGGTCAGTTCTTTACTATAAATTCATACAGCATGGCAGATCAAAAAGCCATTAAAGCTGTTAATCTAAGATGAAATAGGCTTCTTAATTTCAGTTTCCTGGCTCACGCTGTTCACGGGTGGGTGCTGTTCTTCTCCTAGCCTCTATGGCGATATGTGCCAGGAGATCCTCATATCACACCGGCCTGTGGTGCCATTTGTTGAGAGAATCTGTTATAATTCTGGGTTACGTGATTTGCTGAATATTTCTTGGGTAAAAGCTGAGAAGAGGGGATGGGTCTTGCACTCTGCCCTGAATGCCTTTATATGGCCACTCAGAGGCTGTCACTGCACCCCATAATAGCCATTTTTGGAGACAGAGATGGGCATATGGGGTCACACCATTACCCATTCCTTCAAACATTCCTGGTCCTTAGTGAGAGAAAAATGAGCTCCCAACATCCACTGTACTCGTGTTCACATGGGATTTCTTTATTGTGTTAGGAATAGGAGGATTTCCATAGAAGGTTAAAGCATTTTGTGTCCTGCCTGAGACTGGCCAATTCTAGATGTTTCTGAGAAAGGTGCCAGGATCTTATTAAGTAGTTGTGGAGTAGCGAGATCTCCAAAACAGTTTCCAATTTACCTGCACCGGGAAAAGAAAGTGGCTTATCACCTGCAATGTGAGTATTTACCTCCTCAGATTTTCCAGTTATCCTACACAAAATAACAATAAATATTCTAATTAACTTTTCACTTTGAGGGTGGTAAGGCACTGGAACAGGTTGCCCAGATAAGTTGTTGAGGCCCCATCCCTGGAGGTGTTCAAGGCCAGGCTGGACATGGCCTTGGGCAACCTGGTCTAGTGGGAGGTGTTCAAGCCCACGGCAGGGGGGTTGGAACTCAGTGATCTTCATGGTCCCTTCCAACCTGAACCATTCTATGATTCTATGATTCTTTTATTGACATAAATGCCTAAATGCCTAATAGTGCCTTTACTTTCTTCATATCTTGTGGCAATGAACTTGACAGATTGTTGAAAAAGTATTTGCTATTTACTGGAAATGGTTACCTTTCAGTTTCACTTCATTTTTAATTCAGACCCTGCTATATGCATTGCTTGTTGCCATAGGATGCTCCTCTCTGTCCCCTTTTATTGACCTCCTGTCTAACTGAGCAAGCCCAGGCTTTTTGTCAACTTTCCATTGAGAAGTCTCCCATCACTTCAGTTGTTTTATCACCAGGTTTCTCTATCCTCTCTAGAAAGACTGGCCTACCACTAAAGCGAGCATACCTTGCATCACAGGCCTTATAATGCCTTGGCAGGTGTAAACGGTATCCTCTCGCTCATTTTTTAATTGTCCAAAGCATCTTGCTGTTTTTCCTAATAGCTATGGCATATTGTGTGGTGCCTTGATGTTGCTGTTTACAAAGATAGTCACAAATCCTTCTGGTTCTTTTGGAAAATCCCAGTTTGGGCTAGAGCTGTACAGCACTCGGTGACCTGAGCACCCAACCCAGCTCTCCCCCAGTGATGGGCCATGGAGGTGGCTGAGCTGCAGTCAGGTAGGGTCACTGCTGCCAGGAGGTGATGATCTGCTTCATCCTCCCAACACCTCTACATCCCAGTCATGCAGTTGCACTGATTCCCGTCCTGCAGCACTGGTGCTTTTTGGAACTCACACTGAGCTGAAGCAGCTCATGAAACCAGAGAAAAAACAACCTCAGAAGCAAAGGACATTTTCTGATGGATCGAGTAGCTGGATCAGCTCCGTAGTCAGACTGACAAGCAATGCAATGGGTGTCAGAGAGAGGGTGAGAGTCCTGGACATCAGTAGCAGCAAATGAAGGAGGAAGGAGAGGGGAGAAGAGGAAGAAATGGCATCTGTCAGCAGCACCAAGCTGATAGAGGACTTCCAGGGAGGAGACAGGAAAAGGGTTGTGATGGGGCATTTGTTTCAAAATACAGGTATCTGAGCATTGGCAAAAGTGCATGCCTACAGCTCCAAAGCCAGAAATACTATATAAACTACCTGACCCCTAAAAACTAAGGACGTAGAGAAGGGAAGTTCACCTCTCCATACAGCTG
Organism: Vanellus vanellus; assembly: GCF_965231255.1. Taxonomy (NCBI): domain Eukaryota; kingdom Metazoa; phylum Chordata; class Aves; order Charadriiformes; family Charadriidae; genus Vanellus; species Vanellus vanellus. The sequence goes on from NC_138907.1 coordinate 87,299,882, forward strand.
CCAAGCAAGCACCCCAGCAGACCCAAGTCTCCAGAAGTGTTACACCACCGTTGCCAGCAGCACTGTTTCCCTCCCGCCATCTCACTCCACCTTGTTAAATCTCTTTGTTGCTCTTCACAGCCCTCTCTTGAGTCATGGACCAGTGACGGGTTGTGTACAGCTTTGTGGCCGCAGTGGTTTCCCCTCCTTTCCAGACTGACATATTTCAAACACTTGCTCTAGATAAGGTGTTTAGAGCTTCTCCTTGTTAGCACTTAGCCACACTGAGAATTGCCAGCCTACTTCTGCCCTGTGCTTCTCAGACATCAAAAACGACTCCCTTCTTCCTGTGACTGTTTGCTCTATTAACTTTTTGTTAGGGACTTTGTCAAAGGCTTCCTGAAAGCACAGGTACTCACGCTCACTCTAGAACAACCTTGGCCATGCCTCTAAGATCTTTGTGGAGCTGTAATGTCTTCTTTTTGCTTTAAACTCCGGCTTTCTCCTGTGAGTTTCCTTTATATTCAGATGAAGAAGCGATGCAAAATATCACAGGAGGGAAAAGGTGCACAGCAGAAAGAGATGAGATATGGAGTATGATTATGCAGGAATCCTGTGCAACTAGAATTGTAGGAAAGTCATCTCATCTCCTGCGAAGGAATGTCTCCTGCTGATGGGTGCAACCCTTTCCCAGTGACTGTGAAAATCTTGATAAGGAAAGTGATGAGACACTCGGCGCAGCTAGAGCTCTAAGACTTGGGTTTGCCCTCCCACGCATTTTGGGTGGGCAGGCAAACCACAGACTGTCATCTGTGAAGTCAGAAAGCATCGGGTACATTTAATTACTACATTAGCGCTTGCTAACACTTTCAATGCCAAGAACTGGTTATGGAGGGTTTGGGGTTGTTGTTGTTTGCGCTTTGTTTTTACCACGACATAACTATTGGGGTTGGAGCTCACACATCTGAGAGCTCGAGTCAGCGCATTAATAGGCACTTACTGCAATAAACAGGTCAGGAAATAGTTGTGGCCAAGCAAAGAGCTGAATGGCTTTGGCTTATTCTCATATTTTTCTTCTCATTGTTTCTTATTCTGTTTTTCCCCCCTCACAAGGTTTTCTCTTTGGCAGTTTTCTGTTTCCAACTATCTTATTTGTTCTGAAGAAGAAGAAAATAATGTAAATAAAGGATCTTTTCAGTAAAAAAAGGTCTTTCAGCCCTTGAGAGTTAGGTACCACAAAAATCCCCTCTGAGAATCCGTGCCCGACAGATCATTTTAACAGGACCTGTGGGCTGCTCACTGCACAGCCCATTCATCAGCAGTGCCCAGATGTCTGGCCACAGCCTCATCATCCATCCCATGGCCTAATCACCCAAAGGAGCAGGATAAATCCAGTGGTGACAACAGCAGCCAACTTCTGACACCGCCACCCCTTTCCCATGGGTGCACAGCCCTGGCACGGCCGCAGGGTATCACTTCACGGCAGGAGAGCGGGAAGGGGTTCCAACATCCCAGGGAGACAAGGCAGCTTCTTGCCACCCCAAATTATCTTACTCACCCCACTGCCTGGTTGCTCATCCGGGGAAGCAACCGGTCCAGGTCCAGCTGTATGAGCTGCTCTGGGAGCCACTGGCTCCTGAAGCCCTTCCCCTGGGACACACATGGTCTGAGTGGGATGTGCAGAGCATGCTCAGCACCTCCAGGAGTTCGCCAGGGCAGACCAGAGGCATCACGCCTGCCGTGACAATAAGCCATGTGTCCTAGCTACCTAAAAAGTTTGAGCGCTGCTGCTTCACACAAGAAAGGGAAATTATAATTGCATTTGGCAGTTTCCCTGAGAATGCAAACTGAGGCATCCAGAAGGGGTACACAGCTGTTCCGATGTGATCTGGTTAAATATTTGGGTAGGCAAATACCTGAATCAAAACGAGCTTTGTGACAGATTTGGGATCTTGCAGTTATTTTTCCATACTTGGGATATCCTAAATGAGTCAGTCCATGCAAAGTCACTGTTGTTTAATGCTAGGGGACCGGTGACAAAAAAAAACCCAGTTGAGAGCTCTTCTGTTAGTCAGCATTTCCTTCCTGATCCCATGACAGGAACCGAGGTACGTGTGTACCAGAGCTGTTCTTCACCCTCCCCGTGCACACTTGTCTCCTGCTTACCAGGGGAGACGAGAGCCTTCATGCCACACGTAAATGTGCTGCAACCCTGCCGTCTGCCCCGGGGCCATGGAAATGTCCTGACACTATACATCTTCTCAAAATGTGCACAGGCTTGCAGAATCCATTTTGTCTTTTCTACCTCCGCTCTAAACTTAGTGTTGAATCAGAGGCTGAAGGATTGCAGTGTTCGGTGTTCAAAGCAAGATTAAAACAGTACATGGGTCAAAATGAGAAGATTATTTTCTTTTCCTTTTCCCTTCCCCCCCTCCCAGTGATCCCCCTTTACCAAACTAATAACTTTGGTTTAGGGCCTTTTTTGTTCTCTTTTATTTAACCATCAACTTCTGCCATCCGTGTCCTTGTCAAGCACAAATTGACTGAACTCATGCATCAGAGCACCATGGGTTTGCTCCATAGGGAGTTACTATGCCTGATGTAATCACACTGTTGTTTTCATTCAGCTTATACCTGAGATATTAAGCAGGTTTTGGTCAGTGTGAACACATCTGCTCACTGAACCTCGAGTAGCTTTTGGTACACGGGTATCCTTTATAGGACTTAAGCTTCTACACATACAGCAAGATAAATGAGTATAACCACATCCTAAATCAATCCAGAGAGATTTGCACTGATAAAATTAAACTAGTGGAGGTGTGGGTGTGGACAAACTCCCCAACTTCTAGCAACCGCCTTTCTGCAGGGTTAAGATCCTTATTCATACGTACCATTTTCTAGAAAGAAGGAGAGTGGTTGCTCCAGGGAGCACTTTGTGGGCACCATTGGGTTACGCTTCACCGAGTTTGGCCGTCTCACCAGCTCTTCTGAGCTCTTAGCCACAAGCACGTAGCAACAGCGACCAACAGGACCAAGGACCATGTAGACTCTGACCGAGGAGATCGTGCTACAGGGTAGGGAAAGTGTGCAAGGGCCAGGGTGCATCAGCAGCTGCAGACTGGTTCGCCCACCACATGGTGCTGTCAGCTGGGCTAACTGTGTCACCTCCGCACTCCTGTCGTGCTTGACTCACTCACCCCACTTCAGTACGTCATCTTCTAGTACATTATCACAGTAGGAGCTCTTTTCTACACAGCATCACAGAGCAAAAAATGAAGAGAAACACGAAAATACAGAAAGCCCATGCTTTTTCAACATTGACCTCATCAAAAAGACCATTCATAAAAACTCCCGTCCCAAATAGCAGTGCGACTCTTCAATAACTTTCTGTTCTGTGCAAATTCTCAAGCACCGTCAGGCTCCAAAAATGCCTTGGTCCTAACCTGGCCCGACCTCCTGGGGCGCTGTCTAGGACAGTATCTGGAAGTGCCAGAAAGTGACCTGCAATGGGGACCACTAAACGACAGAGGCATCAAACACACAACCCTTTGGAGTAAGTGGGTCGAAAACCAGGAGGGAGAGACCTGACGCCACCAACGAGGTGTTCTCACTCCTGCTGATTGGAGTGAAGTTACTTGGGGCTCCACGTGCCAGGCATGTCACCCACGTTGCTGAGAGAAAATAGTAGATAATAAAACCTAAAATCTGTGAAACACACACAGCAGATGTTTTTCCTTGCAAATCACACTGGAGCATTCAGGAAGGCAGGTGAGTGCCTGCTTATCATCTAATATTTATACGCATTTTATTCTTATTCTTATCTTCCTCGCAGGGTATCAAGCTCTCAGAAGGATTTTGGTTAAATCATTTCATGAATGGGAATAATCAAACTGGTCTTTTTCTTTGCTGAAGCTTTTCCCAGCTCACTATAAGCTAGGTTCAGTACTGAACTGCTACCTCTTCCTTTTACATTTAACCTCGCTGTCACTCCAGTTTTACCATTGTGGGTCTCAAATTCACTCACATAGAAGCCAACTGCGGACCGGTTGTTGTGTAATGTACCTTGATTTTATTATTTAATCTTCTTTTCATCTTGCTCATGTACAATATATATGGCTACATATATTCACAGCGGTTATGAAATATCAGATCCCTCCCTCTGCTCCCCAGGAAGGGAAAGAGAACAGAAAGGGGAGATTTCATCTCTATCCCCTGGTATCGTGCTCTGAATGTTATTCACTGTGCTAATAACTGTATCAGCATGTTTATAAGCTGATGTGCTTTTAATTGTTTCACTCACTCTCTCATACACATGAAGTAAGCACTCTAATGGGTTCTGTACCTTACATCCTCTATTTTATTGCTAATGGTATCTCCAGTAATATAAAATGACGGATGAGTGCAGTCCGAGAAAAGCGGAAAAATCAATGCGCGTCCAGACTCCGTATGAGAGCGGGCGAGGAGCTGGGGCTGCCAGGCGCTGCAGTCTCTCCAGGGCCGGACGATGAGAGCCAGGAGGTGAGCGAGGAAGGGCACATTGGGAAAAAAACCTTCGGTGCGTGCGGGCAGCAGGGAGCATGGCGGGGAGGCAGCAGCCCGGGCGCCTCTGCCCCACCAGCCCACCTCCTGTTTGTAAAGAAGGTGGCTCCAGCCACGCTCGATGGACAGAGGCGCACGCAGGGCGGCTGCCAAACGCGTGGGCATCGGGTGTTCCCTTCCAGCTGCGAGCACGGTGCTCACACCACAGCTGGGGTCACCCACAATTCGGGCAGCACACGGGTGGAGTTACCAAAGCAACTGGGAGAGCTGGGTGATCTTCTTCCCGGGTTCTCCCTGGCATGAGATCCAAGGGGCCCTGAGCAACAAGAGAAGCAATGGCAAGCTCTTCCCTTGATCCAGAAAGAGAGGTGTCAGGGTGGGCAGGGGCAGACCCGCATGTGCTTGCACAACTGTGCCCCCAAACATGTGACGGTGTCAGAGGGTGTCAAGCGCAACAGCAGAGCAGCTCTCCGTGTCTTGTGAGGAACACCTGACAGCCCTCCGCGTGGCTAGAGGAGCGTCACACATTCCCCGGGAACACAACATCCCCGTGTCTCATACAGCCATCAGCCAGCGACGGTGTTAATAATGCACAGGGGCAGCCACTTGCCATTTCCAATTCTCTAGACATCTCTGTTTTCCCTACAGGAAAATACAGCTTGATCTTTGGCCATGAAAAAAAAAAAAAAAAAAACCAAAAAAAACCCCAAACCAACCCTGTATAAAAATCAAGAAGATTTATACTCCTTTTTTTTAAAGCAACAGGAACACAGAAGTCTAATAGATACCAATAAATTATAATGCATTTAGGGAAAGGAACCCAAAGGTAAGGAGAAGTATTGTTTGTTTTAAAACAAGACCCTTCACGTCAAGGCTGTAGCCTGGAGTGGGTGTCATACTGCCAAGTTATAGGAGCCTGTAATGGAAATGCTGACAGACCTTCAGCACCACCGCAGTCAGTCGCTCTATAAATAACCTTTGCAAACGCTTGGCATGTGAGAAGTGCTCAAGTAGCCACTTGACAGAATCTGGCAATTCGACCAAGCATTATTTCAGAAAACAATCATGGATAAGATCTGTTTGTCTGTGTACTCACTCCTGCAGGTGCTTTGGGTGCTTATCCCACCTATTCTCTGGTGCCAGATAGGATGCATTAAGGATGCTGTTCTGGCAGGTACAATGCTGCTTCCCAAACAAAGCTGTAATATGACCTACTTTGCTCAGTCTAGTACTATTCAATAATAAGTGGCCTCTATTGGGTTTCTACATGTAGACAACATCAAACACGTTTCACTGAAGCATTTAGATATTGATTTTACTCAGCCTGGGAACTTCAAAGTGGGTTCCTTCCATGTCATCTTGAAAACGCATCCTCTTGCTCCCATGCCATAGATTCTCTGTTAGTGCATGTGCGTGCAGGCTCCCCCAGCTGCTGGTCATCCCTCTGCTATTTGTTTCTAAATTAAGGTCAACTGCGGTCCCTTTAAAGGTCCCTTTATTCCCCTAATGGCAATAACTACTGTGTATAGCAATGTAGGAGCTGTCTCCGCTGCTTGGCTTCCCTACTGTCACCCACCCGTGCCTCAAAATGTGTTTTTTTAACCAGATTGCAAAATAAAGCACTGGTCCCAAACAGGAGCACTGGCGACACTGGAAGAAAGTTTAAAATTTGTGAGCCTGTTTCTATAGCTTCAGGGAGGGTTTCGAATTTTCATCATGTGTTTGTTCATCCCATCCTGTGTTTTGGGGCTTTGTCTCTGGCTAACAGCTTCATGGAGATTTTTGCTGTTCTCTACTTATAGGGGTCACGTTGTTGGTTTCTTTTTCCCTCTGTTTTCTTGGGTTTGGGAGAAGATGTCTGCCAATGAGGTAGAGAACCACATGCAACAGACATTTTGTTAAGAGCTAACCAGAATTTGAGAAAGGGACATGAGATGCACTTTCAGTAGGGAGGTTAAATGCTGTGCCTGAGCCAGGCTTCCAAGGACTTCTTTTTCCTAGAGTTCTCCCAGTAATTCCAGGTGTGGAGAAAGTGTCCTCTTCCTGTCCCAATTTGTTGCATTATCTTTCTGCACATCGTTACATTGCTGGCACAGTTCAATCCAAAGCCAGTTGCACCCTGAGTCAGCCTCACGCAGAAAGTGGCTCAGGGCCTTTGGCCTTGGCATGCGGATGTTTAAGCAGGCTGTCCTGAACCTTGCTTAATCCTGCAGCCGGAGAGGCCACTGACATCAGAGAGATCCACGAAATGGAGCCCTACCCAGGTGTGGGCCATGTTCTTGCCATGCATTTGGGCCAAAAAAAATGTCGTTGCCCACCCAGAGTCAAGAGGCGTTGGTGTCCTCTGCACTCTGCCAGAGGACCACAGACAGGCGTCCCCCCTCCTGATCTACAGGCCAATGCAGGTGCTCATTTGAAACTTCCATATGTCTCATCCACAGATCCACCCTTCAAAGTTGAGTGTGTGGTACATGATCAGAAAAATGAGCAAGTAAATGTTCTTTTTTAGGGTCTCTTTTGATAGAGATTCTTCATGTAATATATTATCGTGGTGCCCTGGACATGATGTTGTTATTATTCTGCCTAGACTAGCATCACTAGGTCAAACAAAAGTTATTTTCTTGTAGAAAATAATGAGTTCAGAGTGCCACGGCAAATGAAAATCAAGAAGCACCTGAAGCAAAGGAGCAGCAACACTCTGCTGCAGGAGGTCAGCTCTCTTTCCAACACGACTCTTTTGCTTCTTCATTGGCACAAATGAGTGTTCTTGACTTAGTGCCGTTCCTGATTGTTCAGTAATCTTTCCTTCTAAAAATTTAGGGCAGATCATTTATATTCACAACAATTATTTCCTGTGAATATTCTTTATTGAAACACAGAAGCTGGTGTGATACCCCGGTAATACTCGAGGATGTTTGAACCCAAGCAAGACTAATCACGTGGGGCACCCCATGAGGAAAGCGTTTCATCTGGGAAGCACAGTGAAGGCAAACAGTGGCGGTGCCCGTCACCTTTGCAGCACCTGGAGTTCCGGGCACTTGCCTCGGCTTTCTGGGAAAAAGCTGCCTGGGGCTCCGGTCTTTGCACAGACACTGCTTTGGGTATTTCCATGCTTTGGTATTGCCCAACGCCACCCGCTCAGTCAGCACTGCAGAGCACACATGTCTTCACCAGGACTTTGATGACAGCAGATGGTTAATCAGCAAATAGTGCCAAAGGCAGAAAGGATGGGGTTGTTGTTTTAAGTCTGTATCCTTACAGTGATGGGGGATGTTAGAGCACTTTCTACATATATTACCAAAAAAAAATAAATGAGACCACAGGTCAATCAAGACAATTTGATTCTGCCCAAGTCAAAAGCTTCGGCTATTACATTTCTTTATGCATCACATCTGCTGATTAAGAATTGCACGTTTCTTTCAAAGGAGCACATGCGATCCACTGTGGTTTAAAGAAAGAAGGTGGAGGAAACCCTGACAGAGAATAAAGATGAGATACAAAACCTGTAGTAAAGGAATGCCTCAGTGGAGATCGCTTTTCTGCATCCTTCCTGCTTTCCCTGGAGCTAAGCACGGTGCTGCACTTAACTCGGGACCAGATCCTGCTCATTTTTTCAAGGCCCGTCATCTTCAGTTTCACTCTTTGCATACAGCAATTGGGATTCTGTCCTACACGTTAAAATAAGGATATTAGCAAGCAGAGAGATTCCCTTCCCAAGCCGTGAGATAAAGTGATGGAGTCGGTGCGCTTTATGAATGCTTAAAAGAGAACGTGCAGTGTCTGGAAAACACTAAACTGACCTGTGGGGTTTGAGATCTGCCTATAAAGTTCCCATTTAGACGAGATGCTGCCAGAGTGGGTAAGCCAAAATACACCCTTCCTAAGTGTCTGCTAATAACCTTAATGCAGTGCAAAGGCATGGAGAGGCACCAAAAGGGATTTAAAAGTAGAGAGAGCAGGAAGGGCAGGAACGTCGCTCCACATATAAAATCCCCCACTCTGAATCACGCAGAGGTGCTGAGGTAGGTAGGGACCTTTGGACGTCATCTTGTCCAAATCTCAAAATGAAACACTCAAATTTGCATGTTCACATGTATTCAAGATGGCACTTATGGACGCAGACGTCACATCACTATCATTAGACCAAAAACCTCTGGAGAAGCAAAAGCACTGTCAGGAAAAGAGGAGGCTGGAGTCATAGGATGAGATCTGCAAACATGCCTGAGGGTGGCGGCGCACCCGGGGCGAAATCTCCTCGTGACTCAGTGCTGCGTGACTTAGCGGTACAGATCAGTAGGAAACGTAGCCCCAAGGCAGAAACCCGCTTTCCCCACAGGCTGCACACAGAGGATGAAAAGCCTGACAGTGGCGAGGCAAAGGACCCTGAAGACAGCTACATCCTTTGCTCCCTTTGGGATTCTCGCCTGGAGCGGGCTGCCTAAACTTGCCCAGGCGTTTCTTACAGGAGTCAAAGAGTTCTCCTGCTCTGTCCCAGCTCTGTGCACCCATTAGCCCACAGACAGAGCAGTGGCTGGGGAGAGCAGCTGTGCTCGCAGCTCCACACATCTGATGGGAGTAGATTATGAGTCCAGGACACCCACCATGTTCACAGGCCGCCCTCGCTGCCAAGCTATGACCACTTCGGATGAGTCAACCTCCTCCATTAAGGACAATCCAGTTGTTATGGCCCATACGCTGTTGTGGGAGGTGGTGTTCCATGGGATGCAAGCACTCAAAGCGGTTTCCCCAAATGAGCAGTACAAGAGTGAAGCTCGGGCTTTGCGTGTTCTGGGCAAATATTCTAAATGCTCAGGTGAGATATGAACTTACAAGCAGTATTGCTCTGAGGGTTTCATCTGTACTGTTTACAAAAGCCATCAAGGCAGCAGCTTCTTTTGCCAGGGCTGGTGGGAATTTGGTACTGTTCTCCCTCAGGGGGGTTGAGAAATCCCACCCAGAAAAACAGAACGCGCCCAAACGTCCTGCTGAAGCCAAGAGATGACAGCGGAGGGGGAGACATGAACAAGGATCTTCCCAAGGACTTGGAGCGCCCTAATTGCCACCATTATCTACTCAGGGTGTCTCAGTAGCAGTCGGGGTGGGAGGGGAGCAGCAAAAAAGTGCATTTGGCTGGGCTAGCCCCTTTCCTCCAGGCAGCACAGCCAAGCTTTGAAAAGACAGAGAACAAAAGGCTGACTGGCAAGCAGGGGAAGAAAGTGCTGGAAAGGAATTTGTTTCTACAGGAAGCTCAATGGCTTGTTGTAAAACAGACTGCAGTTCTGTTGTTTCCATGTTAAACCCTAGAAAGGGGCACCTCCAGCAAGCCGCGGATTTTCTGGTGCAAAAACAGTGGAGGTTCGAAAAGGACGAAAGGCAACCTGAGCTTCCCAGCTGGATCGGTAGTAAAAAATAATAACCGAGAGCAAGGTTTTTTTCCCCTCCCCCCTTCCAGAAATTCTCTGGTTTCATCTTTTTGAGTCTTAAACATTCATTTAATCCCAGGCTTGCCTTTAAGAAAAAAAAAATATGTGTAGAAGGCCTTCTACACCCCAAATCTATAGCAACACTTCCAATTTTCATTACCAGAAATAGCAAAAGGAAATGAAAAGCAGGTGTGGGAAGGCTTTTCTGAATGATGCCAGGGCTGTGCTTTAACCTTTACTGGAGGGAAATACACATGTGTGCATGCCAGGCTGTTGCCTTATTGCATAGTTCCCTTACAGCCACAAAAAAATGACAAAAGCAACCAAATACTCTCAAGTTCTTCTAAGCATGTTTGCTGACAGCCTGTGCCACCGAAATATTTTACTGACCTTTGACAAAGACAGTAAATATGGTTTGCTAGGCTGTAGGGAGGAAAAAAATCAGGGCATTGGGGATCTCAGAATTAAACAAAATGGTAACATGAAAACAACTTTGGAGACCAGTGGGAAGAAAAATAGGCCTCTCATCTCTCTCTCAATCACGCCACGTCCTTCCTGCTTTTTGCATACATTAGTGGTACTTTCTCTGAGTTACTTGAGACGGCTTTGGTTTGATCCTGCCAGATGCTGAGCGACAAGCCACTGCCAGGCTCAGCAGCTTGCAGCGATCGAGCTGAGATTAGTCCCAGATTACCCCGGTGCAGCCTGCGAAAGCCAGTCATTCTGTTTTTCATTTCTGTGGCAAAACTGCGAGATCCTGGAATTTGTTCTTTCTCCTCCTCTATACCATTCAACGAGGCAGGAATGAATGCCCCGGAGCGAGCTGTACACTGCCAACTCAAGCCTTTAAAATGAACACAAAAATCACAGCCCAGCCCGAACAGGGAAATGTAAGCCTGAACCCGGCCTCAGCGACAGCGGCTGCGGGAAAGGCCCCCTGAGGCGACTCCAGCGCTGTAATAACCTACGTAAACAGGGACGGTGTATTTTTTTTATCCTCCGCCTTGCTTCAGTGGAAAGGGGCGGAAAAATAATTCACTTGCGTACACAGTCATTTAGGCCCAGTCATGATTCCTTTAGAGCCCGTGCCAATGGATTTTAGTCATTCTCTGGCAAAGATTTCTCTTTTAACCACAAACACTGAATAGTTACTGGGTGAGTCACCACCTTGAGTAATCTAATTCCTTGACCAGTACATGCTTGCTTCCTGCACTGCAGAGTGTCTTTCTTCACTCAGATATTTCAACGTGTGCCTTTCCTGCAGGATTTTTCTTTCCTGCAGTGCAGCAGAGCTGGGAGTCCAGAGGAGACCAGAGGAGACCAGAAGAGTCCAGAGGAGGCCAGCTCCTGGGGCAACTCCCGCTACCGTTCCCTGGCCACCTCAAGGCTGGCAAAAGCACCATAGCCCATTGGCCTCCTCAAATCCAACACGTGCTGTCCTTGGGGGAGCAGCAAGCTCAGGGTTAGGAGGTCATTTTTCAGACAGCGAGCCTTTGCTCAGCAAGTCTGGTCATATCTGGAGGCACAATGTTGGCTATGCAGCTTCACCAGCAAATTGTAAAACAGCCAAACCTGCAACACTAGCCTTGCACCAGTCTCCCGGTCAGCCCTTTGGACAAGAGCAGTCAGTGCCCACGGGCTGCTCGGACTGACTTTAGGAAAGGAACGCTAATAACAACCGCAAGCAGCATGGGACGATGTCAGAGCAAACCACCCCAAGCCCCAACCGTACCTGCTTTTGCAAGGGGGGTGGGCTGCTTTCCCTGTCTCGCGTACTGGCATTGCGAGAATATCTACTGCTAAAAAAACCACGGAGTTTAGAAATGCTAGAGAAGAAAGATATTTTTTTTCCCCTTCAGAAGATGTAATGTTTCAGGAGCACTTAAACGCTCGAGGATTAAATTGTGGTGAGTGTTCACAAGACACCTTTTGAAGAATGTTATTAAAATCTTTCAGAGCCCCTTCTTTCATGATTGCAGCTTTCTGTTTCATTTCCTATTTATGGGGGACTGTGCTTTCCTCGGGGCATCTTCTGGCCACTACTTACTGCAAGCTCCTTCTCTTCAGGGGAGGAACAGAAAAGAGAGGCAGCGAGGGGGGAGGATTAAATTATACACTGATATTTTCAAGCCAAGAAAAGCAGACTATAATAAAAGTACTCTAATATAAATTTATGATCCCGGTAGAAAAATGTCTCAGAGTAAGGTGTCTTTGTGCATTTATGTATACATGAGTACTGCTGAAAAACATAGCAGATCTAACTGGGGCTATATCTGATAGCCTATATGTCTGCTAGGAACATTAGGTCCTCTCCTGACCTAATCTATATGCATACCTATACTCAAAACACATGCACAACCCTTGAACAGGGGAAGAAAAAGTGTTTTACACAAATTATCCAAAGAGATGATCAAACCTGAACTTGGTGGCTGAGCAAAAAGATTGTTATTCTTAACACCTGTATTAATGCTTTTTTAAATAGTTGTACCACATTCCTTGTATGTATTAATCTGAGTTTTTAATATTTCTCTTTTCTTTTTTAAAACTTGGTATCAATTATCTGGCCACCTCAGCACTAGAGAACATCATCTGTAAAACACAGGTCATTTGTATAACAAACTGTTTAACAGTTATTTTAATTTAGAAAAGGTATTTTTTCATTACATATAGAATACAAACATCATCAAAACACAGAAATAATAGAAGAAAGCAGAGCTGTTCAGAAACAGCCCTGAGGAACCCAGTTAGCTGAGCCAGCTCTGTCCACAACACACTGGTCAACGATGCAAATGGTATTTGGTACCAATTCCAACAGTTGGGGCTAAACATTTCCATATTTGATGTGACACTGTCATAACTTGTCCTTGCCTCTGCTCTCATGGTCCTTCTGTTGCCTGATTTTTTCCTTTACAACCACAGAAGCATGCCAAGTCAGACTGGAAAGGACAGGAAGACATCACCTGCTCCAGTTGTTCTCAACCTTTCTTGATCTGTGGGCCTGGAAAATCTTCCCTGTGACAGAAGGGTCCACTTCTGAGGTTAAGTAGGTGTCATGGGTGAACTTGGGTTGCTTTTGAGCATAACCTGACCTCACACATAAGTCAAACCGTTCACCAAAATGAGTGGTCCTCCACCTCATCATCATCTCTATGAGTTACTCATGTCCTCTTTCATATGGGGCCAAGGTCCTCCAGTACAGGAGCTGAACCAGAAGGCAGCAAGTCACCTTGTCTTCTGGGGTTAGTTTCCCGCTGGCTCTCTGCCCCAGACAGGTCACTGCAGGGACAGGTCAGCAAACCACTCTTGGCAGTGGTGTGGGGATCCATGGGACCACAAAGCCAGGGGCAGAGGTAGCGGGACATTTTAAAGGTATTGGCTGCATTAGCTTAGTTGTACCATAAAACTGAGCCTTGGCTGGGTGGCATGGATGGCCCCCAGGCCAGTCTGTGAAAACCACTGTGCCCCCTGGTCTGAATCAGGCAGGTCCGTGCTTTGCCAGTGGTTGTCAAACCTTCTTTTTTTTTTTTTTTTTTAAACTTCTTCCCAGAAAGTTTATCATCACTTAGCAGCTATCTTGGTTTAGCTCCTTAAAATTCCTTATAATACAAATAATTTTGTCCCATATATAAATCTCATGTAGCCTAAATAATCTGAGAAAGATAAGGCCAAAAAACTTAAATTAAAACTCAGGACTCTCAGCCACAGGCCCAATACAGGAGAAATACTGATTTCCCCCAATGCCTGTGGCCACCACTGTAGAAACGAAGCAATCAGGGGGGTAATGCCCACATGTGCCCAGCAGCAAACCTCTGCCCCTGCCGCACAGCCCCAAGTTATGGACCTGGCTCTCAACCCTTCGTCCCACCCGAGAGCCTGGTCCCTCCTCGCCCTGCCTCCATCACAGCTACGCTCAGTCTCAGGCGTGGGGCTCAGCCTCCTCCTTTCCAAAGCCAGAAACGGTCGTATCGCCATACACTTTCTGACAGTAATGGGATAAAGACACATCATTCAGAAAGGCAACTGATCTCATCCTAAAGACACGAAGCAATGTCAAGCCCACCACCATTATGGTAAGCTATTTCAATATTCATTTACCACCACAGCTAGGAAACTGGTTTTATTTCAAGGTTGAATTCATTTAACTTCAGCTTACAGATATTGGATCTTGTTACACTTTTATACATGACATTAAAACATTGCCCTGGATCTCTTTTCTCTGTGTAAATATCTATAAACACAGATCAAGTCACCTCTCAGCCCCCATAAGCCTTATTTTTGGGATTTGCCTTCCAGCCGTTGGGTCATTTTTGTAGCTCTCCTTTGAATTCTCTGCAGTATTTCACATCTTTCTTGAAGCATGAAAATGAGAAGTGGACAAAGTATTGTAATAGCAGTCATTAATTCAAAATCACTTTCCTTCTTTTACTTCATATTCCCTTATTATACATCTGTGGGTTGCATTGGCCAATTTCTCCCACGGCATTGCGTTAAGTGCTTGTGGTTGGGTAATTATTTGCTATGACCCCTGTGTCCTTCTGCTCAGTACGGCTTTCCAAGAAAGTGCTCCTCATTCTGCGCAAGTTTTTCAATCAAAAGATAATGCGGTATTAAGTCAAATGGCTTTGAGAAGTATAAGCGTATATGTCGATGCAGATCTGCGGGCCAGTAATCCTCTCAAAAAAGGGCAACAGGTTTGTGTGATGAGACATGCCATCCCTGAAACCATATTGACGTCTGCTATAATTTCAGATGTGACTAGAGCTTAGTTCATTGTTTGTAGAGTCCTGAATTCACTGTTCTATTATTTTGACCAAGATCTTAATCAAGGTCTTACACTTCCCTGAATCACACTGCTCACTCCTTGCCTAAGCATCTGAGCTTTTTCAGGCTCTGCACACCCTGACTCACTCCTTTCAGCCTCTTGGCTATGCATAATCTGAACAGGCTGATTTGAAAATTGTCATCTTTAGCAGATACTGCTTCATGCACTTTTTTTCTGTACATGAGAGGTTTCCACTTATGGCCATATCTTCATCTGAGCTGGGCGTATCCTCCCGCTCCACCCCACCTACAGCACAAAAATCTCTTCGAAAATGTCCGCCTTCTCGAGATCCTATTTACGCATCCACCAATTGCAAGCAGCAGTGGACCCTTACCTGACCTATGAATTTTTTATTCATAATACCTTCTTATTGCCTTTAGCCATTTAATCCCAAGCTATGTGAGTGATTCCTTTAGCTCTCTACATCACTGTGCATTATTTACAGTTGTTAGCTTCACTGTCCTTCCTTTCTTTCAGCCTGGAAATATTTCCAGCAGCACAACTTCCCCGTGTGACTGCAGGACCAAGGCTGAGGGACGCCAGTAGGATTGCATGGAACAATGCTCAGTTTGAGGTAATGCTTCCCCCATTACAAATCTGGAAAAGGTTTGAGTTTTTGGAAAACTTTCCCTTTTGAAGTTCCAAATATACGTGAGGGATGTTGCTACTTTCTTTACAAGGTCAATGAAACCAGGCTGCTTTCACTGGCGCAGGGGCAGCTGCCAATTTTTAGGTCAGTGATGATCTCATCTTCGTCAAGCAGAATGAGAAAGGGTATGCGGAGTTGTCATGCGTTCTACTGATACCCGCGTGGCTACTGCAGCATGGAGGTCAATACTAATTTAATCTGCTTTTGTGACTGCAGTGAAGCCAAGGCACTTCTGCATTAAGAAATCATTCGTCATTTCTGGAAACTCAGGAAATGTTGCTACTGGCCAGAGGAGTCTAGCCGGTGAGTCCCGGGAGAAAGGTGCACATGATAATGCACTTTTACTGCACATTATATAGAAAGATTAAGAGCACATAAGATTAGATGCACTTTAATAAATGCTCACCAACACCTCTTTAATTCACCACTTGAAAGTGGAAGCTATAACCTTTCAGAGAGCCTGGTCATGATCTGTCATGGTCTAAAAAGTAGCAATGTCCTTAATGGACAGTGCCTTAGGTGAAACTAATGTCACCAGTGTAGATCACCACCAAACAGACCAGTCTGGGATGCCCCACGTGAGTGTCCTTTATTATTGTGATGATGCCCTTCACATCTGGAAAGTAGAAAACTGATGCGGAATCTACCTGTGTCTCCAAGAGCCACATGCACCACCAGTCCCTCTGGGCTGGCATCGCAGAGACGACCGTCTGCATCATCTGTCTTGAGTGGGACCAGCCGATAAGTCCTTACGGGCTTTTCTGAGGTTTGGCCCATTAGAAACCAGCAGCATTTCTCGGTTTCCTACTCCACCACCCTGCGTGTCCTCTCTTCCAGTTGGTTCTTGCAGGTTCTTCGTTCAGATGTCTGATTCAGCACCTGGTGGTGATTCGATACTTCCAGACGTGATGATAACATTCTGGTTCTTCTGCTTCTGGTGATGACAACTTGCCAGCCTCTTGCTTTGTTTCTCATGTTCCCTGGGCAACTTAACTCCACTGCCAAAGCTTGGAAGATTTGCCATAATACCGGCCAGATCGAGGAAACTTGTCAGAAACGCTTTCTTATTTCTGGCCTTTCAGAAGATGGTCAGCTTTTTCTTAGGGCGTTTAACTTCCTTCTGCAGAAGGCCTGGTAGCTTCCACTTCAAGGGAACCACAGGTAAGAAGCAAATATGATATGTGGTAGAGGTCAAAAGAACAGTTAATGCTCTTCCCATCCTGATCACTGCATTTGTAGAAAAAAGCTCTTAAAGTCCCAGAGAAAAAAACTCCTGTATGAGGTGTCTGTTCAAACTTTACCTTTTTCAAGAGTTACTGGTTCAAATAAACACTTCTACTTTTCTAGTAGAAGTGCTTCCACTGCTAAAAGTGGAAGTTATAAAAGTTATACAAAAAGTCTTAGTGGTGTTTGACGATATAGAGCAAGAAATTGATACTATTAAAAAAAAAAAAAGTTTTAAAAAGGATTAAAAAATAATTATAATAAGGATTAAGAAAAGAAATAGCAGAATATTTTTTCTTTCTTTTTTCATTCAATGATTAATTCTCCAGAAAAAAAAAAAAATCAGACAAAAGATATTTATACTGCCTATAAGCTTAGCTATGAAAAATATGTCTGCCTTATTTTTATGGTATTTCAGCTTTTGTTCTGTGGCTTTTAGTTTATTTTTTTAACTACAAATACAAGCTTTCTATTGTTGTTTTGTTCCTTGTGGGTGAATAAGGGAACTTTAAATGTACTTATGTCATTACAATCCACACACCAAAATAATATTAGAGAACTGACAAAGTTGCGTCTTCGACTGTACAATAACTGGAAACCGCTGTGCATCAGTGCAGTAATAGGGCCCGGTTCCGCTACGATTCAAGTCGACGGGATTTTCGCTATTGACTTTTATGAGAGTGGGGTCAGATTATATATTGCAGGGAATTAAACACCCGACAGGTTTTGTTTTTTCTTTAAGGGCTAATTCTTCACACCAGATTGCTGGGAGCTGCCATGGAAATGGAGAATGAGCTGCTTCAACATTTCCTGGCAGTGCCGTGGTTTTGATCTGGATTACAAAGGATCGCTGAACATGATCAGACCTGGTGGCTTTGCAAACCAGCCCCAGAGTGGCTGTGAGCATATTTTGCCCCACATCCCACCCACTTTCGGTCCACGCAGCTGCCTCGCAAATAGCTTGCCCTTGGCCTGTTTGGATGCACCTGGGAGCATCCTAACCCACGGAGCAAGCTGGGGCAAGCGTGGTCCCTGCAGCTGCTGCAGAAAGCACACCTTGAACCCAGGCAGGGGCTGCACTTACAGACTTGCCGTGTGGAAAACAGTCAAGTCTGCTCTCGGGGCTGGTGTTGGTGTAGTCAATATTCTCTCTAGAGATTTCTGGGGACCTCTCAATGCTCTCCGTGACCCAGTTCGGTCCCTGTTGCACCACTGTTTGCCCGTAGCGTTACCCTGGTGTAGGTGGAAAGAAAAACACGTCGCCTGCCAGGTACAGCTGTGGGAAAGGGATAGGTCCTCCCTGCTCTGAGAGGAGCATGCCCGCATACTCTTAGGAGAAGCTGTAAGGAGGAGAACAGAGCTGGGGTATGCAGAAATTAAGGGCTAAAGCTGCAGCTAGCACAGATCAGCCACGCTCTAGGGATGTTAGTGATGCTATCCTCGCTTGTGCCAGCCGAGGATCTGGCTTCCAGCATCCTTCTTGGCCATCAGAAAGGCACAAAACGCAATGTAGCCATGAGCAAAAGAAGAATAACAAAGCACTTTGCTGGCAGCAAGGGTTAGAGAGCTGCACTTTGCTAGCAGCAAGGGTTAGAGAGCTGTATCGGTTCCTTCAATCACTGCCGGAGTCCCTGCTGCTGGCCTCATCACCTGCCTGTTTCAGGCAATCCCTTCTCTAGGCTGCCTTAGCCATCTGGTAAGATTACAAACAGAACAAAGCAGCAGCAGCAGAGGAGGAGAAGGAGTTGGGGTGGGGGGAATCGTTCACCCCGCCTCCCCCCTACGCCTCCTTTTCATCCTCTGAATGTGTAAATCCTGGCTGTGGCCTGGCTCCTAACAAACTGTGTGTGCAGAGGTAGCCAAGGCCATTTGATTCAGCTCTATTGGAAATCTGATTTCTCGTTGGTCTTACACAAAGGTCTATTAATTAGGGCTGATAGAGCTTAGTAAAAAATCTGCTTGGCTAGCAAGGGCACTCTCTCGCTCGCTCGCGCTTTTCTTAGATCTTGCCAAGATCTCAAAAATAGAGGGAGCTTAATTACAGTCAGTGGATTAATCTCCAAGGGAAAGAAATTGTAATTAGCTCTTTGAAATGTGCCACTTTTTCTTCTGGGCTTTCACAGTTTGTCAGTGTGTCTGTCTGTCCTTCTGTAGGACTGGAACAAAGGTAATTCTACACAGCTTTTATGCTCATTTTTCATCCCAAGCCAGAGGTGCAAATGGCATCCCAACTTCATAAACATTTCCAGTTATCTTGAAGAGACTGTTGTTTCCTTGGTTTCTCTCTTAAATCCTGCTCGATGCTTCCCGCGGGGATATTCTCTTCAGCTGCAGTCACTAGTGGTCCTGCGGCCAAGGCTGTGGAAGTCTTCTGGTCTCTCTTTGAACTTGTACCATTTCAGTTCTCCACTTCATCAGAGTAACAAGGAAAACTTGGATTTCGACTCCCATTTTGAGCTGTTCATGTAATGGCATGAGCCCATCAGTGATCAATGGGAAGTGCCTTGTAGTCTGTCATTTATGTTCATGTTCAAGTAGGTTTGAAGGTGAACGGGAGTGTTGGGGAGAAAATCTAAAGCCAGAACAAGGCATTGCAAGAGATTGCAGTGAATTCCCATTTCTCACACACGGGAATTAGGCACAGGTTTAAAAATCACCTTGATAAATGAGAATGTGTCCAGCAAAGACACACCAAGCACTCTGATTTATAACAGTCATTGAATGCAGTCGTGTCCCTGATACACAGCGCCTTTGCTGTTGAGTTTGCATATATGCAAGCTAATTTTCCAGAGATGTACATTGGGGTACATCCCATATTGGCAGGCAAAATCAAGCTCTTTATGTGTATACACTGGCAGCGTATCAAGGAGAAGAATAAAAAGAGGAAATGAAATACTGTCCTATGGGGGAGCGAGTATGGAGGGAGCCTTCAAGATGTATATCCCTTAATCCTTCTGCCTAGTACATCATCATTCCTCAGCAGTGCAGTAAAGCTATCCCTTCATTAAGACGCTCAGTCCTAGGGAAGGTGACCCAAACTCCCCTTCCATCCATTTGAATCTTGCTCTGACAGCCAGTGACTTGTTAATTATTAATATGAAATATTTGATGGTACATAGAGCAGCTGAACCTGGTTTAATGTATGCTCAGGGCGACTCTCTGAAGCTGAAATCAACCATTCTGATGCTTTGGATTTTTCTACTGAAGTTTTGCCTTTTGCTTCCTCTTTTACTTCTCTGTCTTTCTTTCTTGTGCCTTTGTGCCTTCATGCTGAGTGTCTTCTTTCATCTCAGCAATGAACTTACAGGTCTGCATGTCAATTCTATTCCTTTACTTACTGATCAGGCTTAATGGAAAAATATGAAACAGGATACAAGCCCTGGTTTTGCCCAATCCCCAGAAACTCTATTTCTTTCTTCCATCTGAAATGGTTAGTCTGTCCAGTGGTACGCACTTTGAAACACTGCTCGTGTCTGCGTACCCCTGGAGTTTGAGCTGCAGTATTAGCTTCAACTGTAAGTGAAATCACATCACCCAGAGTTAAACATGTGCTACATGTGGTAAATACAGGCTTTGGAAGACTTATCTTCTGGCTTAGGGCACGCTTTTAGGATGCAAATCTCCTCTTTAGAATTATTTGCTTGCCATGAGATTATGATTTGCTACCTGCGTGCTTTATCGACACATACATTACGGAGGTCAGAACCACCCGCCCGCCTTGGGTGTAGCCACGGTTACTTACAGAATCTGTTGCTTTATCAAAAATAGAGGGATATCATCTGTTTGGCTCCCATGCAAGCTCTTTAGCACTGATTTTTCAAAAGCATTTTCCCATCTTGGCTCAGGCACCCCCTTCACCCTTTTGTTCATGCAGCATCTCCTGTGTTAACCAAGAGAGTCCACTTTAGTTAACCCCACCCCCATTTGCAGCTTCCTATTTTTGTTCACCTTCTTGCGTTTTGCCCTTTTGAGAGCCATGAGCCGTGATAATACTTGAGGGCTGTGCCAATGCGGTCCAAAATCCAAGCTTAGCCCTTGAGAAAATCCCCCTCCTGACTGGCAGGAGCGAGCCCCAAAGCACCCCTGTTGTTATAGCTCTCTGAACATGAGAGTCAGCTCAGTTAAAGCCTCTTTGGAAACCTGGCCAGGAGGCCATTCAGCCAAACGTAAACACCACGGCTATTTCCAGACAGTCCTAATACCAAGCACGGCAAAGACATTGGAATTTGGTAACGTCTGATCATCTGCTCTTTCTTGTTTACGGTACCGCTTGTACTCATTTTATGATCACCAGCATATACACGTTAGCTGTATGCTTATTATCTATGTCCATCCCTCTCTAGGGATAGATGTGAGCACGTATTTAACCGATATACCATTGTATGCTGTAATTCTAACTCATGTTAGGGACCCAGCAAAAGCAACAAGCCCCAGTCCTTGTTGCTCCTCTGCCCATCCAGCAGTCACACTGAACGATGAACGTTGTTTTTCCTGAGGAATCTCTTTAAGCAGCATCACAAACCAGCAGCATTTGCACGGCAGAGGCCACCTTTGTCCTACTTCGCACAAAGTAAGACTCAGCATCTGCGTGCAAATGCAGAAGGGGAGGTGATTTGGAAAGTATTTTGGAAGAGTTTAGAAAGCAGGATTGAGATTTTATTATTATTATTATTGGAAATCTGAACATTTTCTATCACATTAACTGACTTTACAGCAATTTATTTTGCTGCTATCATAAAGGGAGGTAATGAACCATGAAGTTTCTTCAGGAAATTGTCAGCATCTGCCTGCAAATAATTTTCAACCACATGTGAGCCACGAAGGAAGAACACAGTGATTCAAAGAAAACTGCTTGTCCTCATCCTAAAGGAAAACCAGCCAGTGTCACTGGTGTTTGACACATTTGGGAGAAGGGTCTGTTTTAAAGACATGTCACTGGTATGTAACAATGGAAAATGTAGATGCACGTTAGTCATCTCACAGATAAGATTAACTCCTTTGAAAGCATATGTTTCCGCAGATGGATAATCGTAGTGAAAGAATAATCAATAAAACAAGAAGAAATTCAACAACCTGCTTTTTATTCTCTTAGGGATCTCACTTTTTAAAACAATTATCTCTCCGTTATCTGTGACACATCCTTTGTTCCTCACAGTAGGTGCCTAACACTAAATCAAAACCGAAACCCATATCTAATCAAAGATAATAGGAAATTTGAAAGATTTCCTTATCAGTTCCAAACACATACAGCATCACGTAGTAGTTATCTAGGATTAGGAAGCTTTCTGGGCGTGATTCACTGATAGCATTTACTTCATATCTCTGTAGCTTTGGTGACAAACATGGTATTGAAGAATAAAGCAACATCCTCAGGTTGTGATACACTGGAAATCTATGGGAAATGGATTCTCCATGCCTTGTGCCTTGTGTGGTCATTTATGCAAGTGCAAGGGGAATATAAAATGCAACCAGCTATACGTGAAGTGCTTTATTCTCGCTATTCGTGGATGTAATTGACTGTGCAAAGTACCCGGCAGTGAAAAGTCAAGCTCATGTATGTTTTAATCTATAAAAGTTTCCCAGTGATAGAAAAGTTGTACGTTTCCTCTATTCAAGCTTTTATTTTATGCTGTTAGGACATCTATCGTTCCCTCTCTTGGGTCTTTTCTCCATTGAAGTAATAAGAAAAAAGGGGGGTTAATCTTTCTTTTTTTTTTTTCCTTTACTGACATTATATCATTAAAAGTATCTCAGACCTTGTTACGACTTCACACAAAACACTGGTCATTGACGTTTCTCTGACTATGAGAAAGCCAGTGTTTGTCTTCATACCGGGTTCACTGGCCAGAGGAATGACTCGCTAAACTCATCACAAGCAGTGAGTTAGAATTCATTGATTTCCTCATTTTCCCCTGTGCTCATCCCTTTAACGGCTGAGCGTTTCATAACTTCTGAATGGATTTATCTCTGAAGTAGATCAGTAAGGTAAAGAAATTTTATTTACTTCCATTTTACTGGCGAAGAACTGAGGCAATGGGAGATTAAGTGACTTGTCACAGGTCACAACGGAATCCAATAATGCATCCAGGAACAAAAGCCAGACCTCTTTAGTATCAGACCAGTGCCTTAGTCACAAGAACATCTTTCTTCTCCTTCTCCCTTAATAACCTCTAACTCATTTCTTCCACAGATTCCGTATCTTGCAGCAGTCTGTGTCTCTCTTCACAGCTTGCTTGCTTTTACCGTAATCCCATCAAACTCTCCATCTTTACGGTGCCTTCAAAACCATTTCATATTTATTTCTGATATCAATACAAACAAACGATCACAGTACTCTCAACGTAGCGTTATAGCCAACCCGGCATGAAACAGATGGAAGAAATAAGATGAGGTGATGATATGCCACTCTAACAATACTGAGAAGACAATATATTGCTAACAACACTCCCAGTCTGCTGCTTCTCTACTGTGCGTGAAAAAAAGCTTTGTTAACAGAAATCATAGCTAGTTATTTACCAGTATGATGGTTAAGGTTTGCTTTTACTTGGTTTTCAGCTGGGAGAAGGACATGTAGCAATTACTCCTGGAGTACGTATCTGTAGCATAAAAATAGCAGCAATACCTGCCTTCAGTTGTGCGCTGTAGCAGTGCTTCCTTCGCTGGGAAGGAGAAGGAGAGCTTGTGGCGCTTAAGTCAGACAAAGAGGAGAAACACAGTATTTTGGATATGGCTTTACAGATGCTTATCCCATCTTCTACTCTCACTGCAAAACCTAATAAAGCATAGCAGCCAACAGGGTAAACAGATGGTGTCCATCGGGATATCTGGGGTCAGCAACAGTCTCCGTTACAGTCACATAACACCTCCTGAAGTCAATGGGACAGGGTCTCCAGTGGGCTGCAAAGTAATTTCTCTGGTGTGTGGCTGGTACAAATCATTCCCATTTCAGACGTCTTACGACCACTTTGCACCGGTATCAGTGAGTAAGCAATACAAAAAGCCATGAAGGCTCACTGCACAGGCAAAGTTTCACTAAGTTTCAAATCAACTGAGGATAACTTTGTGTGCTGATGTTCTAGCCTGCACCTGTAACTTGTCCCTCAATGGAAAATATTTCAGTGTTTGACCCCTAAAAAGCATCAAAGATAGTTTTATTCAGCTCCCTCAGCCCTACTCATGTACTTCCAGTGGGGCAAGGAGTGGAGTAAGAAAATCTCTAGGACTTGCAGAAGTGATGTATAGGCCAACTCCATCAGCCACTTTCATCCAGACCTGGCACCCAGCAGGAATCAACTCAGGGTGTGGGACAGAAAGACAAACTGCTGGAACTACTGAACCTTCAGCTTTTTGCAGCTGGCAGGAGGATTCTCGGGGACCACCACATACCAGAGCAAACTCATTTTCTCCAACCTTTTTCAAAGTCTGGCTTGACAGAAAACCAGCCCAGAATCAGCAGTGGCAGCCTCAGTGTGGATGAGCGTCCATGCAGCTCTGCAGCCACAGCTGCATCCCGTGGCAGCGGAGGGCCCTTTGCACGGTGCCACTGAAGGAGCGGCTGCTGCTATGTCACTGCTCGTGGACGCTATGTCAAAATCCATTGGAGAAAACCTCGGTCTTTGACTCTGAAGAAGGTATTTCTGGAGAATATGACTATTCTCGTTTATTAATCAGAGTGAGGAAAGATGGATGTGTTATCCAACTAGTCTGGTAACATCTATAACACGCTGTTTTCAGGAAGTGCCTTAGGGTTTTAGCAGAAAAGTCTAGAAACCATAAGAAAAAAAATTCCCAGATAATTAGAAACACCAGCATCGGGAGTGATGGCTTTCTCTCGTTATGCTATAAAACAGAGAAACTCGCCTTTACATGAATTTCCAGTAACCTCTGTTTTTCTTAGTCTTTTATACACGCTGTCCTCATAATATTTTTATAGGATGCGACAAAGAAACTATTTCAATAAAGCTTTTCTTTCTTCATGTACTGAGGAACTATAACTTTTCATTTAGCCTTTTAAGATATGACACATCTTTTGACACTTTCTGACTCCCGGTACAAGGCAAAGGCAACTTCTGAGCTTGTGTTTTGGTTTTCCTTGTCTTTTTGATCTGTTTAGCTGAGCCCTTGTCTGTTGAGAAAGAATTTTTAACTCATACGTTTCTGGATGCTGTAAAAATTTGCTTCTCAGTAACACCCTAACTGCTGCAGTTAAGAGCTGTAGCAGAGCTCTCTTTTCCACTACACAGGACTGGACTCTGTTTATCCTGTAGTCCTTCCTTGATTTGTCTATAATGCCCCACTTATCAAAGTTTTCCTATGATAAGCTCCCTTTAATAACTTTCTTATTTATTACTCTTTATGATCCTGGCTATTGGCTTTTATCAATAACACAATCCCATCTGCTCTAAAGATATCACTAATTCCACAGATAAAGATAAGCTTACTGGTCTTGCCCTTCCTTGGTCCTTACGCATTTTCTCATCTACTTTAGAGCAAAACCCATAAATACCCAACTCACTAATATATTATTTTTCCTTTTCTCTGCTAACATTTATATTGGCCATTTTGGATCTTTAAGACTGAAATACCAAAATTACATTGTCATAATTTTTCATATGAATATGCCCCTACAAAGGCTAATAAGGAGTAGGCTAATTTGCATACTCAGTTAAGAAAATAAACACCCAAGTATCCTTACATGAATAGACAATAACACACATAACACTTTTTGCAGCTGAATCTGGGTTTGATAGGTTCATTTTTCCTTTGGATTAACATCAAGACAACATTTTGCCCAGTCACACCCATATTCATTTACAGAATTTAGCCCTAAGCCAATTCAGATGTAATTATTATTATTTCCTCCTACTTCCCTTTAAAGTACTGTAGGCATAGTTTGCTTTGAAATGAGCTGGCCAATTTTTTCCCATGAAGTACATAAAATAATCCACTACTTACAGCACTCACTTCTTTTCTCTCTCTACTTTACACAGCACATGGGGTTCTTATGACGAGAGAAAAGAGGAGATTATTTCTCTCTCCTTTTTAATTAATCCGTT
Source organism: Vanellus vanellus (assembly GCF_965231255.1). NCBI lineage: Eukaryota > Metazoa > Chordata > Aves > Charadriiformes > Charadriidae > Vanellus > Vanellus vanellus. The sequence goes on from NC_138907.1 coordinate 87,325,574, forward strand.
TTGTACCAAAGCCATAGAAAGAAGGCAAAGATAACCTAGTCAAAAGGTTTTTTTCTCTCATGACCTTCTCAGTGACGAGTTAACATGAAAATTGCTTGGAATCAGGGGCTGGGTAAGGTAGTGAGCTAGCCATGCATCTTTATGGGTTTGGCTCAATGCTAGTTCCCACCAGACACACAAATTAAGTTTGCGGTCTTGTCCTGAGCCTCGTTTGTACAAATCACAAGCTCCAAGAGGGCACGCTGTAAGCCACCCACGTGGGCAGCCGAGAGAGGCTGCTGGGTGCCGGTGCTTAATTTCAGCTGTGGGCCTTGGGTCAGGCAGTCTCAGTATTCCCCACCAGCTCCTCAGTCAGCCCCACTCTCGCCTCCTCCCTCACCTCCCAGCCCATCTCCCTTCCAAAAATCCCCGCTCCTCTTCCTAGAAAAACCCGCTTTTAACAGATGAGCTTGACACGAAGTATCGAAGAAACCATGGTTAAAATGGGGCAGTTTATGAGCAGCTGACAGGAAGAAAGTATCTGAAAACCCTAAGTTAAAGTTGCTCTCCTGGCTAATATCGTTAATGATAATAATACTTAAAAAAATCAAATGCCTCGCTGAATTATCACATCACGCTGCATTGTCCCACTGAACCGAGGTGAGCAAAACCTTTATAAAAAATTCCAGAGCCTTAAAGGCTGTTTCAAGGCAGGAGTCGCTGTACTCGAAGAAGTGCACGGTGCTGTGAACTTCAGAGATGTAGCCTCCAGGACAACACCGGGGGAGCTTCACACAGACGTGTTAGAAATTCTGCCCAAACTAGCTCAGCACAAGTCACAAGTAAACTGTAAATAGATAGTAATTCAGAGGGAGGAGAGTGAGCAAATAGCCAAAGATATTAAGATAAACAATGCATAATTATTCAAATAGACTAAACATAAATAAAGCTGCATGTGCGTCTCTGTAGGCCCTCCAGGTCACTAAGGAATTAAAGACGCAATTAACAAGGATTAAGACATTTTCAAGAAGCTCAATTTATTATTTGCATGTCTTCACTGTAGTGGGGGATTTGGAAATTTATGGAAATGATGAGTGCGATAGTATGGAGATAAACTTTTCTGAAGAAGACGTACTGGATCAAGTTGAGAAAACCAAGTTGATGAAGTTAAAAGAATCCAGAAGTGTTCAGAAGCAGCTAAACTTCAGAACAGAGTGACTGGCAAGAGCCTGCAATGCGACTTTGAAAAACAAGGGTGTTTCCCGAGACTAAAGAATTTCCCTGTTCCAAAAGATGAGTCAGAAATGGATGTAGGTAATGCCGACCCCAGGGCTGAGGATGCCCACTCTCTGCAACCATGGATGAGGTTAATTTGGGCGCACAGGATCAGGCCAGCTGGGCTGCAGCTCTCCTCCTCTCAAAGCTACAAAAAGTCCCAGCGAATTAAGGAAGTGGGAAGTGTCAGCGGGTTTTCAAAAATGCTTTTGCCAAAGCTCCTCATAGCACAGCGCTGGGTCAAATAACAAATTGTGGATTAGTATGATGCACCATAAATGGATTAAGTGATAGGAAACAAATAATCTCGGTACAGTCCTGCATGACAACGGTAAATGCTAAACCCCTGGTGACTTAAAGGTTAACCCTCACGTCCTCCCATTTCCATTACATCTATTTGCTCATCGTGAGGTTTTATGAAGTGGCTGCCTGAAGAAAAAGGGGAACATTTGCCTTCAGGAAAACTGGATTTTCCTTGACTCCACCACCCCCAGGACGACACTACTAGGTTGAACAGCCATGCCAAGATTCGTACTAACACATTATCCATTCTAATTTCTTACTATCGGGGATGTTATTTCACACCTTGCTGGCTGTGATTTTTCTTCTGCTGTGTCACCCTGCCACCTCAGAGCCCGGCCTGGAAAGCAGAGCAGACGAATCGCAGAATGCCCTGGGTCCAGTGCCGTTCCTCGGATGATTTTTCACAATGATTTAGAGAGGAGTGACAAAGCGTCGCTGAAGTTTATGCACGCTGCTAAGACTGAAGGGCAGCATAAATTATGGAAGACAGCGAGTGATTTCAGTAGATCACATGTATACACCCCAGGCATGTAAAATGTAGTCTGAAGAAGACAACATAACACGCGCGTAGGTGATATAACTGTTTCTTGACATGAAATGGAACTCTCTTCGCTTGGCGGTTTCAAGGAAAATTCAGTATAGCTCACAGAAGACATCCCTCCCACCTCTCCCTGGACGCAGGTAACGACACTTAAGCAATAAAATAGCATGAGCCACACGAGATAAACAGACCAACACACCGCAGGCAGTTTCAGACCTCTGTATTCAGCAGGCTGTATCCCCTGTGTGGACATCATTGCTAAACAAGGACTATGATTTGGGTTTTGTCCTGTTGTTTGACATAGCTGGAGTGACAGCTGAAGAGACCCTGGGAAAGCTGATGGAAACGGAGGCATGGGTGACATTAGGTACGACGAAAGCATGAAGGGAAATGGGCCTTATCCAGCAAAACCTGCACGTGTCCACCCTCACTGCTCATACAGGCTGCTGGCGCCCAGCCCTCGCAGCGGTCCCAACGCGCCCACCGCCTCTGCCTCGCACCAAAGGGGCTCATGGGGCTCGAGAGCTTCCCAGCTCTCAGCCTGCAACAAGCCACCAGACTCATCACTTTTCCTTTGCAGTCTGAGCCTGCTGCCGGATCCCCTTGTCCCCCTGCTCCTCCTTTCCCACCCCACCGCCCTGCCGCTCCTCCTGGGACTTACAGCGCTGCCCCTTGCTAAAACGCAGAGGTGCTGCCGGCTCTGCCCCACAGCAGATGCTGGTGTGCCTCCACGCTGGGAAGGTGCACCTCGAGCGGGCAGAGCACCTCCTCGCAGGGTGCCGGGCTGGGGCAGAGGTGCCTCACTGCTGGACTCCTGAGGCTGCAGGTCCCCACAAATCCAGGGTGTCCTGCCCTGTCCTCAGCCTCCCATTCCCGCTCCTCCCTTTGCACCAGCCCCGATCTCGTCTGATCTCCCGGTCAGCTGGTTCAGGAAGTTAAGCTGGCAGAAAACTAATCCTGCAAAGAAATGTGCGGCTACTTTAGCTCCCAAACCAGCTTACTACAAGGTCAAACAAGTACCAGTGTCTGCCCGAGGGACAAATGGAGGGAAAGAGATGGGAAAACACAGCCAGAGGTAAGGACAGGATGGCAGCAGTGCCCATGAGGGCTGTTTGGAGCTGTCTTGGAAGCACACCCTTAGGCAGCAGCCTGCTGGCCACCATGAAAACTAAGGCTTGTCTGCACCTAATAGCAATGACAGCCTCAAGTCACGAAGGCTAGCTTTGAGATGAAAACCTACAGAGTTTGGGCACCTCTTTGTTTAGGAGGCACCTCTCTGTTTTGGAGGCACCTCTCCATTTTGGGGCTCAGGATCACACCTTTAGGCTTCAGCACTTACGCCCCTTAGGAAGTAGTTAAGCTTTTTTTTGGATCCCCTTTACCTTCTGGCATTGCAGTTACCGTCTGTGTGCTGGATTTAAGTAACCGTGTTGAGATGCACATAGAAGAAACCCACAGTCAATAGGGAGAGCGCAGAGAGGATTATTGCCCTGCTGTAATGGAGCCAAGACCACTTGGCGATGATGCTCCAGGTCATTCAAGGTCATCCAAGGATGATGTGAAAAACATTGCTTGCATTCTTGCCCAGGAGAGCAGAAAATCTGGAGTAGGCTGGAAAGGAAAGGGAGTCTCACAGGCACTGTACGTTTCCACAGAGTAGCCTGAGAAGAGTTCCTGCTGCTTCAGGAGGAAATGCTGGAGGAGCAGAAAGGAGCTGGCATCACTGCTGCCTCCCGTGAGCTTCTCCTCTGCCCGCCACTGCCCTCTCCTTTGCAACAGTGGGAGGCTGCACGGCCAGGCAGCATCCCCCGCCTGCAGGCAGACCTCTCATACTGAGGTGAGACGCGCAGAGGAACCTGTCCAAACCTCCTAGAAGGATAGAAAGCGGGAGCCACTGCCCTGTGCCAGCGAAAGAAATCTACCCAAAGCAAGAGTTTTGCAAGCGGGGGGTGGGAAAGAATTAACTGCTTCAGTTAGGGAGGACTCAAGGGGAAGGGAGTGGTAGCTTGGGTATTTTTCATCTAGACAATTAGGTCTGATCCTCCGGGCAGTGGGTGTTAGGCCAAGGCTGGAAAACTTCCCCTAAACCAGCAAAGCACAAAGCTTCCACGCGGTGTATGCTCAGCCCCGAGAACTTCCTGGTAACTCAGGTTATTGAGGCAGATTGTTGATTAGGATCCAAGAGAGGATTAGAAACTCTTTTAAGCATAAATAGTATTTGCAACTGTGTGAGTTAAGCAAACGGATACAAGGGAAATCAAACCTCACGCTTCAGGGCATAAACTGCTCTCTTGTGAGTCAGGATCAACCTTTTTTTCCTCTATGCATAGCATCTCATAATTAGGGAGGGCTTGCTGTGGTTTTGATTTGCTCTGAAGCATCAGTTACTGGCCGCTGCCAGAGGCGGGATGCTGGACTAGATAGACCCGTGATGTGTTTCTGTAGGGCAGCTCTTTTGTTCCTATATTGGCAAAGCTTTGTGGGAAAGCTTTGGTAATTCATGTCTTCAGCAGCTCCTGGTCTCACCGAACATCGGCCTCTCATTTCCATAAGCACCAAAGTCACTCTGAATTGCTACAGAAATAAAAAAGGCAAAGTTGCATGAAGGATTATTTATCTACGCGGTGCAGACAGCATTTATTTACTAAATGCAAAGATGCTTTTTAGGACCTGCATGGGTCACTTTTGCTAGCAAGAAATTAATTATTTTCTGTATTCTATTTCAGCTGCAAAGAAGTCACGCAACTTCCTGAAGGTTTTGTGTTTTGGAAAATATATATTTCTGTGTGCGTGTGCGTACGCACATACATGTATGCATGTATATATATAAATATAAGTTGGTCCAATAAAAGAGTTTGAATTACTAGCATTTCCTTACAAATTAAAGGCAGGCAAGGACCAGCAATGCAGGTGACAGAGCATGCACTAACAAAGTCTGCCTCTCCACGCTGCCTCTTTGATGTACCTCATCTTTGCCCTGAAGGAATTTCATTATCCTATGGTGAGCCAGTAATGAAATCTGTACTCAGAATCAAGCCTTCATAGAAAACGATATCCTGACTCTTTGTTCTGTACAGACTGGCTGTGTGTGGTAGGAATATGTTTCTATTTGTGTGTGATCTGAGTGTACTTTGAATACTGATCTCCAGATAAAAAGGATAGAGATCTAATTTGACAAAATATTAAATTCCTCTATCTTGCTTTATCTAACAAAATTCTGATGCTTATTATCGTGATGAACATTTGGGGCAATACTTGTAGTGTTCAGCATGTGTGAGAAAAATCTCTCCGTGGAGAATCGAATGGAGTGTCAAAGACCCTGATTTATAAAGAGTGCAGAGGGCTCTTAAGTACTATTTTTAGAACAATGCCGCAACAGATTTACACACAGAGAAAAAGCCCTCCTCTACAGTCACTTAGGAGCAAAGTAGCATTTCACTGCATAATAATGAGGAATTAATTGCTCTTTGTCATCACTTTTTATGCAAATTGCCATAGAACATTTGCCCAATGTGCATTTTACCTTTTAACAAAGAAAGTAGTCATGACAAACTAGACCAAATTTCATAAGCTAAAGACAAAAGTAGGCTGTACCATACATAAATTGCAGCTAGCAAGTCTATTCCTTTGAGGAACTCTATCAACTTCCCATGAAAGTCCATTAAAAAAAAAAAAAAAGAAAGGGTTTTCCTGGCCTACGCATCTAGTTAAATTAAATTAAGTTCAATTATTAGACAATTGAAATTTCTTCTCATGGAATTTGCTTGTCACTCTTTGCAGCCTTTGTTTATTTTTTTCTTTCCACTTGGGATAATCACCAAATATCACCATTTTTTTGTTTCCTTACTGACCGCTTTCAAGCTTTTACTGGTATCATTATGTGAATTTCAGACATTGCAGGTTGCCAGCTGTTAAAAAATGTTTTGTTGGACTTCTATTTAAAAGTAAAAAAAAAAATATTATCAACCTTGCATTTAATATATATATCTTTTCACAACATTTACATTTAGAGTAAACTGACAATTCTTCAAAGAACACCAGAACTGCAACAGCAGTGGAATAACATTTCCTTTCAGCATAAGAAGGAGAAATACATAATAAATCATCTTTGTTCTACATGAAGCTTTAATTTTTTAGTCATTCTGCAACTGACACCGCAAATTTGATGCAAAAATTACCTAGATGGCAGACCAGGTCAAAATGTAGACATCCTAATGGATTGCGTAGTGTCAAAGCATTTTCTCCAGAAACATCTCAACATGTTTTCTTTTCCCTGAGAAATGTAGGAAGGATATCACTGTGCAAGGAGTTTCTATCTTGCATGCGCAATGAATTCATCCGGTGAACTAGTGGGTCTTTTCAATCTCCAGTTTCTACCAACTTCAAACATAATAGCGAGTTCCAGCAGAGTCCCTTTTTTATTCATATGCTATTCACAGCAGACCTTTGTAGTTCACAACTTCAAGTTAACGTAGCAAAGAGCAGTTTTAAATCACTCCAGTAATCAGGGGTCACAATTATTTGCTGCAGCTACAAAATAAAAAAAAATAGAAGTCGCACACACGCTGCAAGCCAATGCACTCTGCTTTCACCTCTAAGACAGAAAAATAACAGAGACTTGACCTCTGCCTTAAGTGCTAACACTTCAGCAACACTATCTATTAATCAAAAAATATATGAATGCAGCTTATAAATCCCTCTGCATAGAAAGAGCCGTCTTCACCCTCACAGAAATTTATTTTCTGTCCTGGTCCTTGCTTAAAGTGCAAGAACATCCCACAGCTTTTTAAAAAAGCAAAAGCAATTGATGTGAGAAGTAAATGAATTGAACAGTTATTAGTTATTTGAGTAGAAACCCACAGATTTGTTGAGGTCCATAGCTCTTTGGTTAGTGTTAGAGCTAAAAGCAAAATAAACTGCCCCTGCAAAAGCCAAAGCCTTCGGTATAGTACTGAAGCACTCCAATCCCCACCTCAGAACTCCACGGTGTCAGGGATTTAGCCTGGAATTACAACTCCAAAATACTCCAACATCTACTCCAAGGCCATCAGAGGCAGCGGGAGCCACCACACCGCTACGGCCGCTGTGTGACTGCTGAGTGTCAGTACATCTGCATCCCCCGTGTTCCCATCTGCCCTCCTGATGGTCCTTCTCAGGCTTCTGTTCAGCCAGCGGGCACCCCCGACCTCCACGAGCCTTCTTATGCTCCAGTCATGTTTCAGCTACACGAAGCCCACATTACTATTAAACTACACGACGCTCAGACATGTCTCAAATTTTACATTCGCGTGTGTTGCTGTGTGTCACTTCCCACCCCTCCCTCTGAAGGCACACTGATGGGCACCTTGGCCATGCCCCGTAACACAGCAGCGTCTACCACCGCCAGGCTCTGCTGAAGGTGGTAGATTTGAATTCTGCTTCCTCCTCCCTTTCATCTCCATTACCCATCTCCAGTGCCCCACTCTCTCCTCCTAGTCCTACCAGCACAGCATTGGTTTCACGGCTTTGTGTTTCCCGCCATCTGCTACACCCTGAATGACTCTTCGCCATACCTCCTCAGGCTGAAGCAGCAGCATGCTCAGCAAAGTATGTCTCCTCTTGCAGAGGCCAAGGGAGTGCACAGCAGCCACGATGGCAGCCCAGTGCTGAGGACCAAGGGAGAGGTCACCAGAGACACAAGTGGCAGCTGGACATCCAGTCAGACGTCCCACCACCACTGCCAGTTCTGAAGAAAGTCCTCATGACTTGCTTGCGACGACAGAAAGATGTCCTGGACTGTGGCTGCACAGTCCAGCCTGGAAGGGAAGAATTTTCTGTGCAGCAAATGTCTGTTGCAGTTATCCACTGAAAGCAGAATCACAGGCACTAGAAAGTCAGAGATGTTACCAACCCAGGACCTTTGTTGGTGAGTTATAATTACCTCAAGGCTTTTACTCTAATTAATGGATTTGGATCTAGTCATCCACTGGTGCATGTGCATAGGTTCTCATTGATGTTAAAGACTATGTGCAGTAGAAGACTCCTCAGAAAAAGCAGTTTCTCCCCAGGTAATAGTGTTTTTTTCTTACCCATTTTCTGTTCCTTCCCAAAATCATGACTTTGAACTAAATTCTGCTAGACTACTGGTGTCCTGAGACATGTCAGAACTGAGATAAGAGGTAATGGGCACAAACTTGAACATAGGAAGTTCCATTTAAACATGAGAAGGAACTTCTTTGCTTTGAGGGTGGCAGAGCACTGGCACAGGCTGCCCAGAGAGGTTGTGGAGTCTCCCACACTGGAGACATTCAAAACCCGCCTGGATGCCATCCTGTGCAACCTGCTGTAGGTGACCCTGCTCTGGCTGGGGAGTTGGACTAGATGATCTCCAGAGGTCCCTTCCGACCCCTACCATCCCGTGATTCTGTGATTCTGTGAGACCTAGATTGTTTAGAAATATCTCTGTGCTCTTGAATGGAAAAGTCTCATAACTGATATTTACTGCCTGGAGCACAAACACCACTCCGTCACATCTGGATTAACTACTGTGTGCCCTTCTTGTTCTCCACTCCCAGACATTCTCCCTCCCTCAGCAGCGCTCAAGAGAGAGAAGCTTTTTTCCAAACCTGTTCTCCATGTCTTCATTTGCAAGACCACCTCATCAAGGCAGATGCTTTGTCTGTACTCTCACAGTTTGCTGCAGATATTTTCAATTTTCTGGGTAACTGTAAAGACAGAGGCTGTTGAAAAAATGGATTACAAGGTTTTTGAGCAAGCTGAGCTAAAACAAGTTTGAGCTTTGTCCACAATTGCCCTCAAACGACTTTGGGAGCTGATTTGCCTGTGCTGATTCTTAGTGATAGGGGAATATGAATGGAGGTTTAAATATGTCATTACAGATGTCCTTGCTTTTGGAAGCAGACTCTGGGATCATCCACACCTGCAGAATCAGGGAATTTGCCAGATTTGACCTCTGGAACACACACACACACAAAAAAAAAGTTACATATTATATTTTAAAACACAAGTTTAAATGCAAATTCTAAAATGTTACTCACTAATTGTAAATAAGAATGAACATACCATGTAAAAAAAAATAAAATCTCAGGAGGCAGCACTGATTTAAAGACAAAATGAGCAAGGACAAAACTTTAACTTTGCTGGCTATCTCCAGGACTTGCTGTGGGCTGTATTCGGACTGCCTCTCACGGCGCTGAACTTCAAGACACCGGAAGGCTGTTAGGATTGTGTTTGCTCTGGAGCTGACAAATTCTGTTCTTCTTTAGGACCAATGGAAAGAATAATCTTTAGGCCATTCATCCTATTTGTCTAGCATAGGTGTTGCAATTACTTTTCCCAAATTACTATATGTCAAACCAAAGTCTGGCAAGCCCTGCAAGCAGGCGATCTGAACAGTTTACTTCTCTTTTTTTGAAAAAGATAACCACCACAGAAGACCCTACCGTTTGAGTCAGTGACCACAGAACATGTTTTTGACGTATCGTGTAAACCTTAATGATTCCCGACCCTCAATTTCTTGACATACGACGTCAACAGCTTCTTAAATTCTCTTTCTATTATGTTATCTGCATCTATTTTTTTAAAGGTCAGCGCCTGCCATTTTTTCCTGCCTTGCTTCCTGACACTATAATTTTAGTCCCAGTAACAACGCCCTGTTAAGCCTTCACTATATTTCAAATATTGTATCTCACCAGCACCTCAAAATATCATGCCGGAGATCTGATGCTCTGTGCATGGCAAATGTTCCTTTGTGGAGCTTTTGATGTGATGTCAAGCCACGCTGCGGATACGCTACGTTGTGGATCTTTGATATCACGCACCACGACAACGTCTCCTTCGTAGCCGTCACAGCCACCGACTCAGGGCGTGCTGCTCCTACTGACAGTGCTCCTGGAAACGCAACGTACCTGGGGTGTGTGAGAATCTGGTTGCGAAAAGCCATATGGTGCCTGGAGTATAATCAGTAATCAACTGTGAATTTCTTAATCACTCCAAAGAAAATGATGCAATTTCATGAATTCTACCTGCACAACCCAGGAGAATACGTGCATAATTATTAATAATGACTTAGAGCTGTGCATAGGACCAGGGCTTATCCAGGAAAGCTTGTCTTTTTCACTCAGATGCTGGAGGGTAAAAGGTACTACAGAAGGAAATGACAATTTCCTCAATTGAAAACCACAAAATTTGTCCCTATTTTTCCTTTTTCACTCCTTCATTACCATTGTAAAGATCAAGTTGCGTAAGATCCACTAACATATTGCTCATGTATAGAGGCTTCGAGTCAGCATGGTTGAAGCCGACACCGCAACAGAAGGTGTTGTGTGTGGTACTTTCATCTCCTCCTGAAGCATTTTAAATCACGAATTACCTATCACCAGGAAGAAGCAATTTGTTTTTATAAATACGTGATTGAAATACCTTGCAATACACAGAGCTCTCCAACAAGTGGCACTATTAAGACTATTCAAGTTACGAGATTGATATGCAAATGAGATCTCAGAAAGGGATGTTGGGACATGTTTTACAATATTGGATTCCATTTAAAGTCTTTTAAATTTACATATGAAGTATGATTGAAATAGATATTCATAATTCAAACATTCTGGAAAGTTTTGTGTTATCCATAAAAAAAACACTGAAAAGTAGGTCAAGTGCCATGAGCTCAACCAGGCAGTCCTCTCTAAAGGGATAAAGTCATGGCAGTGTGAGGAAACAACCTAATTAAGACATTAGTAAAGGTAATGTGTAAGCAGGAAATTTGTCCATAGTGTCGAGCTAAAACCAGTTGCTGAATGTGTGGATGTAGCCTTTTCTCGAGGACAGTATTGAAGCATTCGCAGCGACTTATCCCTCAAATATTCACGGGGTAACTTCTAAATTGTACCTCTTCACATTTATTCTTACCTCATTTTGTTGTCGTTGCTTGACAAACTGTGGATCATTTTGAGAGACCGTACATGACATCTCCTCAAATAATTCATATTTGCCTGGAGTATATGTTTGGCTGTACTTCAAGAAAAATGGTCCAGAAATAGTTACATTTACAAAAATTGAGGCATGAAGATAGTTGATTGCAATGGAAAAAGGATCAAGACTGGATTTGTTGATGGAATATAAGCAGTTTGGGAATGAATTTGGAACCCAATGTATTAAAATGTAATATACATGATATAAAGCCAGCATTTTTAAACAGTAGGTTTCATTCAGTCAGTGTAATATTCCTTCCGTCCTTTAAAATCAACTCTGTTTTCTTTCCAGTTTTCTAGTGTTATAGAGAGATATAACGGACCATAATAAAATCAGGACTTGAATGATATACAGGAATCTGAACTCTATCTTCCATCATGAGTTGACCACCTTGATTACAAAATAATTAATAGTATTTGGGTACCAAAAGCTGCATAGAGGTGTTTGGTGAGGTTTCAAAAAGCCAACATGCACAATCCCTGCTTGGCTCTAGCTTCTTTCACTCTGTGCCAATCTCCGTCCTGCACAAGCGCAATGTGGGTCACACTGAAGTCACTGGAAATTTTATCACAGAGTAAACAGAATTATAAAAACTAAAACGGACGTTTTCACATTACGCTTCCTTTAAGCCAAACAGTAACATTAATTTTTAAATGTTGGCCAGTAAGATAAATAGTAATTATCGTGCCTTTCAGAAATGTGCACTATGGGCAGAGGTTTCCACAGAGTGCTTTGTTGAGTTTTCTATTTGGCCAGCTTTGACTACCTGGAGACGTATCTCCTGTAGTGTGTTGTAAACAACAGAATATGTGCACTTTGAATGCAGTGGCATAATGGGCACGTAGCGTGCTAACTAAAGCATTACAAATGCTGCATGGCTTATTTTTATCTCTCAGTCCTTCTCAATATAGTATTTTTATCTCTCATGGCAATACAAAATTATTTTTGTGTCTCTAGAAAAAACAAGGCAACAAGGAGACTCAGTCCTGCTAGCGTTTAAACACATCACAAGTTCCCTTACACACTGTGGGACTTTTCATGTGCTTAACACTATATGTCTGCAGAACCAGAACCTAAATGACACTTGTGAGCAAGGCTTTATATTAAAATTACTTGGAAAGGGAAAGTGAAGTTTATGAGTCAGATTCTCCAGTGGGGTGCTATTCTGCAGCCACATGTAGCTATGAGAAGTAGAGGTAAAACGCTACTAAGCTAAAATGCTTTTCACTTTACACAAGCGGACAACTGTGCAAAATGCAAGCCACAGGAGAACTATGCTTTTGAAAAGTGACAATATATTTGTCGTTACATACAGAGTTGATTTTGTCTTGGCACACAGTATTTGCATAGTTTTCTGTAGTGTAGTAGACTTGGAAAACACAGGTAGCCTGACCAGCTGCTGCAATTTCAGGAAAAAACATCAGTGAAATAACTTCACAGAAATTGCTCCTCTCTAAAAGATGTGGAAAACACTATATATAATCTGTCTGTAGTGCAAGGGGGAAACAGAGGATGAAAATGTACAATAAAAACTGACATAAACACAGAAAAAATAACAAACATGCACATGTTAATTACTGAACGTGCTTTTGTTAGCAGTAGGTCACCATCATTCTTTATTGACATTACTGCAACTGCAATTTCTTTTTCAAGACCACTGACCCAGGAAAATGTAACCCTCTAGTTATCCAACGCCCTTTAATTAGAGATGTCTCCAGAGATAATCTCACTCATGGCCCCTATTGTGAATCATTTATTTTCTAACTTTCCTTTTTATCAGCCATCTTTCATCTTTATGTTTTTCTGCCCTAGCCTGGCTGAATAACTCGGCCTTGTAGAACGCAGTTTATTCATTTAGTGGTTCTCCCAATTGCATTTCACGTCTCATGGCATTTGGGGGTCTCCCTCTGAAGCTCTGGCTGCTGGCACCAGGATAATTTGCGGGAATCACAGCTTTCCATTGGGCAGAAGGAAGCACGGCGCCAAGCCTCGGGGTGGGAAGGTGCTCGAAAACGGGGACCTCGCACCCGCTGAGACGAGGCAAAGAACAAACAGCCCTCTCGAGCTGGGACGACGCGGTGGGGCTTTGTTTTTGTTTTTAGTCTCGGGAGCACTAATCTATTCTTGCGATGTTCGGCAGGGCTGACTCATGACTGTTGGGCGCTTGCGGTCGGCAATATAAGTAGGATGAGGTTTCTCCGGGGGCGGAGCGCATAAAATACCTCCTGGATCAACACCGAGGCTCGGCCGGCAGCGAGGGGTGACCGGGTGGGTATTTTTTGCCCTGCCCACCACAACTCTGCCCACAGCCGCTCGCCCACCACACGGTCAGGCCTGACAGCAGTGGCGGGCGGCGGCCTCCCCCCACGCGTGCCGCCGGGAGCTCGGCGGACACCACACCTCGCCCATCGCCAGCGCGGCGGGGAGACGGGGACCGCGCCGGTGGGCCTGCACGGCCGCGGCCGCCGCCAAGGCCGCCGCCGCCACCCCTTGCCGCCATGGCGGCCCCAACGGGCCCTCGTGGCGAACTACGGCTCCCAGAACCACCCGCGGCCGCCGGCGCGAGACCCCGCGCGGGGTCCGGCGCCCGCACACACGCGCGCGCACACACACAAACACACACACACACACACACACACAGAGGGGCAGGGGCACGCACACGCACAGGGAGGGAGGGAGCGAGCCCGCTCTGCGCATGCGCCGCCCGCTCGCGGCCGGAGGGGCGGGGCGGGGGCGGGTGGAATGTCAGCGGCGTCGCCGCTATTCGCGGAGCGGCCGTACGCCGCTTTCTGCGCGTAGGGGCCGGGGCAGGCGCTGCGCCGTTGGCGTAGCGTTATTGTGAATGGAAGCTGGGGCCGGCGGGGCGGGGCAGGATGATGTCAGCCTGCGAATGTCAACAATGTAGCGATTGAGGGGCGGGGGCGGCGCTGGGCCGGGGCGCGCGAGGCGGCGGGCGGGCGGCAGAGCCGGGCAGTAGCAGCGGCAGCAGCGCAGCGCCGCCTTCCCTCCTCCTCCTCCTCCTCCTCCTCCTCCTCCTCCTCCTCCTCCTCCTCCTCCTCCTCCTCCTCCGCCGCCGCCGCCGCCTCCTCCTCCTCCGCCGCCGGGCTGCCACAGCCGCCGGCCCCCGGGTGCCGCTCCGGCAGCCACACAGCCGCCGCCGTGCCGCTCCCCGCCCGCCCCCCTCCCCCCCCCCACTCCCTTCCCTCCCTCCCTCCCACCCTCCCTCCGCTGCGGCTTTCTCTCCTCCTCCGGCCCCCCTGCCAGCCCCCTCCCTCTCTCCTTCCCTCCCTCTCTCTCCCTCCCTCCCTTCCCCCTTTATTTTTCTCCGCAAGACTTTGGCTCTGGAAGCAGCTGGTTCAAAGCAATCGCCATGTGATGAGCGTCTGGGTCGGGGTTTTCTTTTTCCTTTGGGGGGGGGAGGGTGCAGGTTTCTGACCGCAGAGAAAATACTAATAAGAATTTCCGAAACAACAGCAGCAGCAACAACAAGAGCAAACCTCCCCCCCCCCCTCCCCAAACCTCAGCCGTAACAGCCTTCCCCCCCCCCGCCCCGGGCCCCCTCCACCCCGCCACACGGCCTCCTACCCCCACCCCACCACCCCCCCTCCAGGCTGCAGCGAGAGGGGCGACCCCCGAAAGTTGCGCGGAGGCGAGGTGAGTGCGCCTGTTCCCGCGGCTTGGCAGCCCCGACGGGGAAGGGGGGGAGGGGGCGAAGTTTGGGGGGGAGGCTGGACGGGAGGTGTTTGAAGGGGGGGGGGGGAGAGGCAGAGTGTTTTTTTCCCTCCTCGTCGCCGAGCAGCTGTTGCGTGGGGTCGGGGGGGGGGGGGAGGAGGGGGGGGCTGCGCGTCCGCCACCTCCCCCCGGGGCGGCCGCGGGGCTTTGCGGGAGCGCTCATTCCTTATTCCTGAAAGTGGGAAACACGCGCGTTGCGTAACGGGGAGTGCGCGGCGGGAGCCCGTGTGCGCGGCTCTGCGCGCCCCCCCTTCGCCCCCCACACACACGCCCCCCGCGCACCGCTCCGCGCACCGCCGGGCGAGCCGGAGCCCCGGGGCAGCCCCCTCCCGCCTTCCCTCCGCCGAGGGCCGTCCCGCCGCCTTCCCTCCCCCGGCCCCGCCGCCGCGGCCACCTGCAGCCGCTCGGGGCAAGCGGGCACCGCGCCCTCCCCTCGGTGTCGCCGTGTGTGTGTATATGTCGTGTCCGTCGTTCCCCCCCCCCTTCCCGATTTTTGTAGGTTTGGGGAAGAGATGTGAACTCCGGGACACAGGTTTTTTTGGGGTTTGTTTTTTTTTTTCTTTTTTTTTTTTTTCCTTCTTGGCTCGTGGAAGCAGGGAGCGTGGTAGGCAAAGGCAGCGCGGCGCGGAGACGGTGGCTGTCATGAAAAGAGGCGAAGTGTGAAATCATGCCTCTCCTTTTGTGGAGCAGGCTATTTTTGTAATGCAGCGGGTGTCTTGCTTCAAACGCTTTCAGTTATCGTGAGATCATCGTGCCCTTCTTGACGGAGCCCCCCTCCCCTTCCCGCGGCCCCCCCCCCCCCCCCGACAGCTCCGGAGTAAAGCGCGTTTTTCACTCTTTTAACAATAAAGGGGCGTCGGGGATGACACCTTTATTAGAATCCCTCGTTAGGGTGTTGGAAAGATTGGGAAATTACAGCGTTGCTGTTTGCTCTGGTTGAAGCCGTGTCGGTGTTTTGGTGATGAAAGCCTGTTTTCGAAGACTTCGGAACTGTCGTGAAACTTGTGCATATTTTAATTTGGTATCCTGGGGCTCGAGCTAGAAACAAGGCGGGTTGTTTTTTTTTTTTTTTTTTTTTTTTTTTTACAGGCTGGGAATTGTCTGAGATTCTGCTGTAGATGGTGGAATGCTCTGCAGTTTGAAGAGGGGTGGTGGTGCTTGGGTAAATTGACTTCTTCAGGTATGTAAATACTGAAATTTGAGATAATTGTGTTTGATGAGATGGATAGAATAAAACGATAAGGCTGTGCGTTAAGCTGTTGTCTACGGGGCTGTTGTAGCAACAGCCCGAAAGCCGTGTGGTAGGAGCCTTTACATCTGTCGGCTAGAAATAAAATTCCACTTCAGATGTGGGCTTGTTCCTTTAAAAGCCTGTGTTGCCTTTTGTATCCACCCGTCACCGGGATCGGGGCACTTGTGCGGCAAAATGGATCGGTGTTGTACTTCCCTGCGGTGTATCGAACCTGTGCTTTCAGCATCGTTTCTCACATTTGACCCTCCAGCTTCAAAGGCTGTTCTGAAGGTGCTCCGCAAGAAATGGAAGGAAGCCGTGACTAATTGGAAAAGGAGAGGATTGAAAAATCAGGATCATAGGTCTCGTTTCCCTGTTAAGTTTGCTCTGTAACGCTGGAGGAGCCATTCAAACAGATGCGCGCCGGTCCGCTGAGCTGTCAAGTGGGCAAGAAAGGTCCCCAGTGATTTTTGCAGGTAGGGCGGTTGTCAAGATGCATAGAGATCTTTTGCAGTAATGCACCACAGAAGCAGAGCACGCATTTCTGGGCGACTCTGCTTGGGTTATTTGTGCTTAAGTGACTAAATTTTTGGAAAACTTGTACAATTGTGAGGATTGGATGGGAAAGGCGCACACAGAAGGTGCACAACTGATGCAGGTGTGACAGATCTCAACTGGTTAAACATCAACAATTGTTTATGCCCAGGTATCTCGCTCTGGGAAACAGTGCTAGGACAGGTATTCCTCGTCGTTTTCTGACCTGGGGGCACATATCAAACACGCGTTGGTATTAATTTCACGCACACGGGCAGGATGTGCCAGTGATGCAGGTGGGACACCCTCCTCTCCTTCCCTCTTTGCTTTCTGTCGTTCATTTTGCAGCAAGAAAACATGGGCTGTTTGCTCTTCTATGCTGGGCACGAAGGAAAGTTGGAGATAGCACCTGAGTTGTCAGCTGAGAATAATGGTCCAAATCCCAATAAATAGGCATTGACATGGAGCTCCTAATATGAGATTCTGGTAAATCTGTGGCATCATAGAAGGCCTCAGACGCTCATTGAAATTAATGAGTTTAATAAAATCCCCATACTGTATAGCAGTCTTGCGTATAGCTTTCTCTGTGTGTGTAATTAATGACTGCAAATAAAACCCTGTATAGATGATGTGTAGTGTGGAATATGTGACAGAAGTTCCTTGCCTTTGCCTATTTTAAAACTTTTGTTGCTTGATTTTCTGTTCTGAAGTGCAGTAGCTATTTTTCTTAACGAGGCTGCAGTGTGATTGCCAATTAGTTATTTTCCTTAAGGTTTTCTCTAAAATTATCACCAGCCATGAAAAAAAGTAATCGGTGATAGCCCTTTATTTTTTTTTTTAATATCCAAGAAGTATAAAAGGACATGTTTTCTCATTGTGTGCCTGTGGTACTCTTTTTGGTTAGGACTTCACATATGCACAAATAAAAAGGAGACCTCTTAGAGTGTAGCAAAGAGATATTTATGGCACTAAGATGAGAAATGAGATGTGTACCATCAATATATGCAAAGTAATAATTTAGGTAGTAGTGACATTTTTATGTAATAAGCTGTTGGTGTAAATTGAATAGCATTTTTTGTGTGACGTGAACAGAGTCTCTTGTGATTTTAATTTCGGTAGTATGAGCATGGTTTATATATTCATATCAAAATGTACGCACCTTTTTACTGGAAGGAATGCTCTCTGAATGGCTTCTCAGTTTACAAGTTGCATGAACATACCTGTAGTGTTTAGCAGATCCGACTTGTGTTTGAAGGCGTGCGCGCTTCCGTCTTTCACCTCTGGGTCTGAATTTCCAGCTCAGCTCATTTTGGGTGCGATGGTCGTATATTAGCGGTTTCTGGGTTGAACTGTGTTAGGGGAAATATACCAGTCATTACATTAATGCGTTGAAGAAAATTTGGGTTTAAACTTAAAGCTTTCTCTAAGTCTGAGTTAGTCCTGCTGCTTTCAGTGTTCCTCCTGACTACAAATGCTTTAAGAGAATGTGGAAGTCTTTCTGATACCGCAGTTCTTTACTGATATTTGAGGAGGTGCCTATATGATTTTGTTGTAGTAGTTGAATGGGCAGTAGATTTCTACCCCCAGTAACTCCCTAAGGTTTTCCAGAATAGTGCTCAAAATGCTTATTCGGCTTTTTACAAAAAACGGTCATCATTCCTTTAAATTCAGCCAAAAGGCATTAACCTTGGCAGCTGCCTGAATGTTACGCATTCATTTGAAGCTCGCATCAAGAAGAAGTAAAATGTATGAATATAGCCAGCTGAGTTGCAATGTGTTAGTTTTGCTTTTTTGTTAGGCAGAAACATCTTTGTAGTGGATTGAAAAGAGCACTACTTACTGTGCTACTCTTGGACTGTGAATTATAATTTTAAAGCAGGCAAGCAGTGGAATGCATACAAATGCCTTTGTGGCCAGTGATGGACTCGAAGCACCTGAGTTACTGGAACTAATGATATTGATCAAAGAGCAACCAGGTGTTCAGAACAAGTAAATAAAAAGGAACAAGGAAATAAGTTTGGGAAAAACCTTCGTGCTGAAAGTTTACATGTACGGCAGAACTTTGATCTGTCAAAAATTGGTCTCAGAAGACTCCTCTGCTTGCTTGTATTGATCTTCATGCAGAAAGAGCCACAGCAACAACCTGAAGAACACCAGCTGCGTTGCACTGGTGTCTCAGCACACTGATAGACATGTCCCCGTTTGGCTTGAGACAGGTTGACTGCAGAAACCACCTGATGCGGTGGGGGCTGAACTGCAGCTCCCGCTCGGTGCGTAACCCCTCATCCCTCCCCGATCTCCTCTGCCTCTGCTCCCCCTTTGTCGTTTACACCTGCGTGGTGCAAACCTGCCCTCGGAGCAAGCTGGGACACTTGAGGTTCAGCGCCTCGAAGGAGGAGGAGAAAGTGGTGGTGGTGGTGGCTGCAGGGGCAAGAAGCACCGGGACCTGAGGTATTCTGTTTTCTTCTTCTTTTTAGTGTGAAAGGTGACCTAAAAGGGTCAGATCCTCCCAGACTTATTCACAAGACCTGTAATTTGCATACCGCTTGACCAATAACTTTCTCTGCTATTGTACCATCAGAACAGGTGCTTGAAAAGCTGTTAGGAAGGAAAAATCTGGGAATTTCCACTTTACCCCTAGTAGGAGTCGAAATGGAAGCTGGAAGCTTATTTTTTTGCTTCTGAGCTTTGAAAACACTGAGCCGGGCTGTGATGGGTAGATGGGGTTTTGGTGCATAGGTTCAAAAGGAGTCTCCCCTCTCAGAAAAACAGGAACTGTTTACTGCCTGTCACCGTGCAGGGCTTCTGGGCTGTGGAGCAGCGATTTTGGTTTTTTGAAAAGGGGAAAAGCGGTTACGTCTGTTTAAATAAACAAAACGACCCTTGAGACTTAATCGCAGCTACTTATTATAGCTGACATCCACTGTGGTGGTGTTTTTTTGTTCTTGTGTTTGGTTTTGGATTTTTTTTTTGTTTTGTTTTTGTTTTTTCTTTATTAGTGATCGCTTTAAAATTTAAACCTGAGCTAGGAAAACAGGAACTGTAGGTGTGGAGGTGTTCCTTTGCCCTGATTTGCATGCAGCCTGTTTTTGTTTGTTTTTGTTTTGTTTTGTTTTCTTTTTTTTTTTTTATTTAGCGGGTAGGTGTGTTCCGTGTATGTGAGAGCAATTGAACATGTCAGCAGTTTCCTACGAGCTGCTCTTGCTGACTCACGTGTCTGGTGCGGCTCGGAGCTACCCTCGCTATAAACTATCCGCAACAGGAGGCGCAGGCAGAGAGAGCCGTCGGTGCCGAGCCGTTGTTCAAAGGTTGTTTTCGGTTCTCTGGTCACTGCTTTGCTGCGGTTTTCTTGCCCGGTAAAGTCAAGATGCACTGTCATTTTGCCAAGGCTGCCGCTCCGCGAGGTGCGTGGTGTAAAGCCGAAATTCATTGCGCTGATGCGGAGGTTGTGCTGGAGCGCATCTCAATGCTACGGATGTTCGGCAGGGCTGAAGCTCTGGGGTTTATTTTGTTTCTCTCTCTCTTTTTTTTTTTTTTTTTCTCTGTGAATGGGATGTTACCAAAAAAAAAAAAATAAATCCCCCCGAGCATTGTTCCTCATTTGGATATGGGAAGTCCAGCAGATGAATTGTATTTTCCCTTACCAATTGCAAGCTGTACAGTCTCCTACCCTCCACCCCTTTTTATGGCAGAAATCTTCTTTAAAGCCAGCAAGGAATTCTGATTAAACTTTAAAAACCTGGGTTTAGCTATCTTTAATTTTCAGAATTTTGCTATTTCTTAGTCTGGTTTTTTTTTTTTTCTCTCCTGTGTGGCAATAACATTGGCCGTTAGAGCGAAAGGATTCCTTCATTTGCATGAAGATGAAAACTTACACTCTTGTACAACTGCTTCTTTATATACAGACTCTATTCTGATTACTCATAAGGATCCTAAAGCGATAGCTTCTGCTGACTGATGATTTTTAACTGATCTTGTTGTGGTTTTTTTTTTTCTTCCCTCCTTTCCTTTTCCTTTCTTAGTTGGTCACAAAAACCTTTGTAGAAGCGGAGTGAATTATCCATCTGCAGTTCTGGATTTACTGTCACGGAGTTTAGATTCGTAGTGGTCTTTTGTGTGTGTGGAATCGGGCAAAAAATAAGCAATCTCTAAAAAGTGTGATAAACAAAATCAGCTGGTATAAACCAGGGTTTAATAACAGTAAGGTGAGTTCTTGTCACTTGTTTTGGTTTTAGTCAGCTACTTCGACCAGTAAGGAATAGAAAACCACATTGAGAGCTTTGTAACACATGAAGAAAATGGGTGTTCTTGGTTTCCGCCAATACAAATGACTCATCGGTATCAGTAGGGCTTCTACTTCTAATAATAAAACTGTGGAAGACCTTTAAAATGTGTGGTTTTGGCCCCTACTCTTAGTGAAAGGTTGGAAAATATTACTTTGAGCTTTTTTTTTTTTTTTTTTTTTTTTTTTTTGAATTTATGGAAGCTTTAGTGATTTGCTGGGCAACAGTGAAAGATCTTGTACCCTCCAAAAAAACCCTAATGGTACCACTTCTTGCGGTGCTAAAATCTTCCCCTCTCCCATCTCCTCAGTGTTTCGCATTTCACCGCAGTGAGTATTGCCGACGCTTAGTCTCGATGTCAGAGATGCGCATCTGGAAAATATAATCTATTTATGTCGAGTGGGGGAAGACTTGGCGCGCTACCCCATCTCGCCGAGCTGCTGTTCTCCACCTCTCTTCCACTTGGTAAAGAGAGGATGGTAAGGTTGCTGAGTGACCTGTGTTGCTGTTTGAGCTGAGGTCAGAGGATCCGGAGAGGAAAGTAAACAGAAAACAGGAGTTGAAGAATAAATGACAACTGCAGGATGCGTCTGTCATTACCTGGGAGGAAACGCACGTCTTCCAGTACTGAAAGTGATACTGAAAAAAGGGCAAATCAGAAAGTGATCTATTAAATTCTTCTCTTTTCTCTCTCTCTCTCTCTCTCTTTTTTTTTTTTCTTTAAGTAATAGTTTTCAAATGTGCTGGCATCCTTTTAGCTTTTTACCTATAAGGCTGAAATCTTTCTGTAAAGACTCTGCCCTGTGTTCAGTGCAACGAAGCAACCCCTAGCGCGTACTGCATTTTTCTTTGAGACCGTACCTTGTAGAACACAAGGTTACTATGTTTTTATATAAGCAGGGCATGCCCTCCCTGCTGTTATAGTATATAAAATTTTAATTCTTTTATGTGAAGTATTCCAACTTTTAATGGTAGTCCAGTCAGTGTCTCCTGATCTGCCACATTAATATATAGTGTTGCTGTCTGTTTTCAAGCTGCCTATGTTGTTTTAAGATTTAAAGACTATAAATGAGGCAGAGCTAGTCTTTTTTTCCTTGTTAGAGTAGAATTTCCAACATCTATGAAACCTCCATGTTTACTTTCTCTGTTGTTGCAGTATTTGTACTAGTAAGTTATTCCTTATAAGGATGTGATGGTTCTTTGTTTCTTATTATTCTATTTTAAAAGCAGAGTGTGCTTTTTACAAAATCCATTCTGGGGCAGATCGTCTGTAAATCTAGTCCTCTCCCAGCTCCCTCAGTGTCAGCAGGCATCTTTTGTCACTAAATATTTAAATATGTTTATGTAGTTAATTTGGATTGTGCTGAAATACCTTAGATGTGTTTGTTAGTTTCTTGTATAACCAGACTGTGATGGAGAATCTTTGTCTTGTAGCTTCTTACTGGGAGAGGCGCACTAAAAATAGAGGCGCAGAAGCCTGTGGAGATACAACTTTGAAACATGTGAAAATCCAGTTGTTTGTTACATGGCAACAATAAGAGAGATTTTACTGTTTTCAGATCGGTGTGGCGGAAGAGGCCAACTTCCAACTTACGGGGTTTATTTGTGGACAGTTCTTATTGAAGTTCAGAGAAGAATACTCAGTAAGGACTGCAAAATAATGGTGTCAGTGGTTATTCAGAGTTCAAGGGGGCATCGGTTCAGCGCTCTGATTTCAGCCTGCCCTTAGAAAATCTTGCCATCAGAAGTGTCATGAGGACTGGGTCACAATGAATGAATAATGCGTCTAAATCTCGTCCATGTTTTGAGCTCTGCTGACTCGGAAATGGGACTTGTGTCCGAAATCAGTGAGGGCTGGACCTGTGAAGGGCAACAGACACTGTGGCTGCTGAATTTTGAGACACAGATTCTGCTCTGCGTCATCTCCTCTCCTTTCCTTGCGCTTGCCCTGGCACCTGTCACCCCACAGCGGGCCAGCCCAGAGAGCTAAACCGGCAGAAGGTTATTCATTGTACGTGTCCAGGGTTAGCTTTCTGCTGGTTGAGTTTATTGCAGGGTCTGGCAAGGACCTGGGTTAGGGATCAAATTAAACCAAAATTTGTTACAATACCTAGAGCTGACCATGGGATACCTGACCCCCAAAGCGCAGTGACCGGCACAGCATCGTGCCCCATCTCCTGAAGGTCGCTCTTGTCTCGCTTTTGCGATGGGGTGGCACTGCAGAAAACCATGAGCAGCCTGTGCCCAGCCTAACCTTGGCTTGGCAGTGAGAGCTTGCAGCTGGGGCAGGAGGGGTTTGGGCCACTGAGTTTTGGCTTGTGTTTGCAAGAGACAATTGAAAGAAACGTTAGAGGAAGACAGAACTCAATCAAGCAAGTCTTCTACGCTAACAAGATGCAAAAGTACTATATTTTGCAAATATTCAAATAACTGTTGTTATTCCCACCTGATTCTGGTTGCTCCTGGCCTGATGTGACCTGGTCGTGTCACCCATCTCCCAGTTGTGATGAGCTCTCGTGAATTTAGGTTTGAAACCAAAGTTATAGATGAGCACATGAATGGACCTGGTGACTGAGGAGTGTTTTGAACCAAGTGGTTTCAATCCTTGACCCTCAGGTCTTCCTTGCAACCTTTGATCACTTTGGGGATGATTGCCAAGCGTGGGCACTCAGAGATGTTTAGTAACAGGTTCAGCAGATGATCAGAGCAGCTTGAATTTGCTCAGGTGAAGGAGGGAGTTGAACCTCATCCTTCTTAACGAGAGGGTGAAGTTAGGAGCTGGTAACCCCTCGTGCTGCTGGGTGAAAACAAGAGGTCCTGCTTGGCCCTGTGCTCACTGGACTTCACTGAGCTGATCCAGCTTTCCAACCTAGCACATGTCAATTTACCATTTCCTTAGCCCTGGCTAATTTTCTAGATGTTCTGATGAGTAAGACCACAGGTCCAAAAAGCAGCAGAGCTAAAGCAGGGGAGATGGGGGGAGCAGTGGGGCGCAGGGCCGTTGCCAAGTGGGAAACCTGGGTCACCTCGAGCCCTGCATGGCTGCTGGAGCTGGTCGCTGGTGTTGGGGAGGGGGACGGTGCTGCTACCGCTCTCCTGTGTTCCTGAGCAGCACCTCTGTGGTCATCTTCTGCAAAGCTGAATGCTGGCCATGTGTGCTAGGAAAACTTCTGGCCACAACTTGACTAGCAAAAATCAAAGTGTCAGCAGACTTTTTGGTTAGGTCCTGCTCTTCAGCTGGGAAACCTAAATTCTGCTTGGGGTCAGCTTCAGGTATCTGCTGTGCCTGAGGTGCTTGTGCGTGTTGAACCTGTAACCTGCCAAATGCTTCTGACCCTGCTCGGCGATTTAACTTTGTTTCCAATCCCTTCGTTTATGCCTGTAGCTGTTAGTAAATGTGAATTCTTTTTGCAGAAACCCAAATCATTTGGTGGTGTGAAGTAATCGTGAGGCACGTCAGTGAGCTCACCTCAATGTACAATTCATGGTAAACTATAAAATTGTTTGTTGTAGCTGGAAGTTCACGGCCAGTGCAAATATAAGCGCTGGGCAAGGAAATTTTTTGTTTGTCTTTTTCCCCTTCTTGTTCCTCTTGGTTTGTCTTATTATTAGACTAAAAGTAGAGTCAGTGATTCATTCAGTAATCTGTTTCTTGGACAGTTAGTCATCTGCCAATTTGTGTTAACTTTCCACTTTGTTCAGAAAGTGAGTAATGCTTAATGCGCTAACCACCAAATTCCAAGCTTAAAAAGCTGTGAACATCATTCAGATCATCTCCCAACTTTCTCTGCAAAATTTTTTTTACCCTTCCGTAAGATCAAAGCGGGTCAGGTCTGGCAGGCAGTGTGTTCCAGCTCAAGTCCGATTGTTTAGTCTATTCGCAGTTACTAAAGCAAAACACAAGGTTGCAAATGTAACACACCAGTTCTGTTGTACACCAACCCCTGTATTACTTCATCAGTGTAATGCTGCTTGGTTTTCTTCACAACTCCTACTTTCAAGGGATAAATATTGCCTCCTTATTTCCCTCCCTCCTTCCCCAGATTGCCACGACTTTGTTAATTTGCGTTGTTCCCTACCGTAACAAGTTGTGATGCTATCAAGACTAATTTCCTGCAAATAGCTTGTGAGGAAAGCTGGAATTGGTGTTAGCTGCCTGCTGCAAATATTTCTGGTGCTTTTCGTGATTCTTTTTGGTGGGAAAAAAAAAATTATTGTGCGGTTGAAGTGGTATCTGTATAGAACTTGAAGCTATAAAGCCTTCCTATAGCGATTGGGTAGATATTTTGATCTCAAGGTGATGCCAGCCATTTCTGAAGATGAACGCGGTACTTGTTTGAATCACTTGAGAATTTTTTTAACTACTTTTTTCTTTTTTATGGAAACTGGAGTAGCGTAAAGAGTAACAAGGTCAGTAATGTCACGGGCAAACTTTATAGGACTGAAGTCTTTACAGTCTGCTCTAGAATAACATGAAAGGGCCGACTGCCGTGCTCAGCAGCAAAGGAATTCAAAGTGCAGGAGAGACTTGAGTGCTACAGGGAGGGTGTGCGTGCTGGGGGGGGAGGAAGGTGTAGGGTGAGGTGGGGGTGATAAACATGGGTACCAAAAGTGGTTGGCTTGGCCCAACACTTCCCTTGTGCCTTCCACAGGCACTTGTCGTCCTCCCCTGCAACTTCAGTCCATTTCTTGGGGCCAAGTCGTCCTCTCTGTGTGTGGTTATCCTGTGGTGCAGATGGTTTTAGGGCATCCCCGGTGCCACAGTTCTGTAAACGGGCAATGCAAAAGCCAGTGGGTGGGAAGGAATAGACTTTAGTTGCAGGGTCTGTGGGCAGCCCATGGTCACCTCCTGCTGCAGTAACGGGGTCAGAGCAGAAGTCTGTCATGGTCTGCTATTGTCAGAATAAGAAAAAAAAATATTATTTGGCCTTGAGGAAAAGGTAGGGGAAGATCCATTTCCCCATTCCTAGAATCCAGTTCCAGTCTGTGTAAATACCCAAAACGTCCTGGTAGCCATGGTCCACTGTGAAGAATTATGGCTTCTGAAAGGTTTTCCCTTGCAGTCTGACTGCACGCCAGCGAGTTGGAATAGTTTGGTTAAGCTTTGGACAAATGGTCATACTGGGGATGCTTATTTGAAAGCCAGCCTTTGAGGTTTGCCCATCCTGGTTACCTGCAGGTTTTGCAAGAGCAGCAGCGTTAGTGAATGCACTTGCCTCTTTAGACTGATTGCGACTACTATATATTTCAAAAATTACTTGTCCCTGGTTTGGTCTTCGTTTCAGCTGTTGAGCTTTTACTTTTCAAGAGTGATGCTAGATCGGAATTGGAAAATTTCCGCACAGTTGGCTCAAGTGTGAGCGGAGCTTTCACCTGTTTTTTGGTTGAAAGGCGTCCAGGAGCCAACCTGCGCAAGTGCTGCTCCCCTGCCTGATTCCAACAACAAAAAAATTAAACCGCGTAGGGGTCCATATGGAGGGACCCAAATGCTGTACCAGAATAGCCCGAGAAACTCTCTCTGTAAGATTAGCATATTACGATATTGCTCCCTTGTTTTCCAGAAATCAAAATTTCACTTTACTGGGAGGTGTGGAACCATTGGGGGGTGGCTGTGCTCGCCCGCTGCAGCCCTGTGCCACTGCTGGTGCCGGTGGCTCTCCTGTGCCCCAGGGAAAGGGAGATGCCCATGGGTGCCTGGTCAGTGGAGCTGTGGGCTGCCGAACCCCCTCCGCTCTCCTGCACCCCACATAGGTTGTTGGTGCCCACACCGGCATTGCTGTTGGGTTTCCGATGTAAACCTTCAGAGCATTGTGAAGAAGCTTGTCTCCTTGCTAGTTTTGGGAGGGAGAGAAGAGCAGAGGTCGGCGGTGCAGCTGTCAGTGGGGTTTGGTGCACTCTGTGCCCGTGTGACTCGAGCAATGGCTGATTCACCGCCTGAGGTTGGTTTTGGTTCGGGTTTGGGTTGGGTTTTTGGTTGGTTGTTTGGTTTTTTTTTTTTTGTATGAGGAAGTAATCCGCCCAAAGGTGAGACTTGGTGCCATTCCATTGAATTATGAATAAACCAAAACTGCGAGGAAAGCCTTTGCTGCCAGCCTTTCGCTCCTGACCTCCGGCAGTCAACGTCGGATGACAGAGCTTGAGTGCTGAGCTGATGCCGGAGGAGATGGGCGCCTCCTTGTCACAGGGGGATGCAGCGTCCGGGGGATCGTTTAGTCGCCGGGTTTGGCATTTTGGGGTTCAGGTCGCCTGGACGTGGAAGAGGAGGCTGCAGGATTTACAGCCATTCTTGGTCTAACAGCTGGCACAGCTGCTTTCTTTGACTGAAGGGTGGAGGAGAGAGATGACCAAGCGCCTGAGCCCTTGTAGCTGTTGAAACGCAGATGGGGCAGTGTTGACTGGTGCAAAGCTGAAATAATATTTAGGGTATGGTTATCTGAGGAAATTTTTTTCTCCACCCCCCCTCCCTTCCCCCCCCCCCCATTGGTTTCCTGACTGTAAAGTTTAGGACATTACCATGAAAATGGGCACACCGGTGTCATCCTCCTTCGCAGAGAAGTGCCCGAGGAGACGCAGCCGTGTGTGGGTTCTCCCTGGTATTTATAGCGGGGGGTCTCCCCCCGCGACTCACTCTGCAGGTGCGCTGCTCAGGCGGTTAAAGAAACCCCGAGTCGAAGCCATCCCTGGGGTGAAACAGTTTACAAATAGCTTTTCAGTGTTTGTTTTTATTTTTAACGCCTTCCCCAACCGTGGGCTCCTCCCCCGGCGTATTGGTGAGGCTGAAACGGCTCAAGGAGAGGAAAATCGTCGTTGCAGAATATGCAAAGCGCCCCAAGAGTTTCCAGGGGACCCTCGGAAAGCGAGCTGCTTTCCTAACAGCAGAGATCCCCCACCTCTTCCTTCCCTGAGGTCCGCTTGTTCCCTTCTGCCCCTTTCTTATTTGGGGTCTATGGGGGTAAAACTTCTTTTTCTGTGGCTGTGGGAGTCTTTGGGGGTGGGATTACATGTGGTTACTTTGTTTTTGGTTTGGGTTTTTTTTTTATTTGTTTTTTAAAGGACTGGCAACTGATGAAAAGGTCCCCATAGCAGTGCATTTGAAGCCGGTGGAGGCAGGTGCCCTTCTGGTGCCCGCGAGGATTGCCCCCGAGCCAGGTCCTGCTTCCCGGGCACCGGCTCCCGGTGTCCCCAGCAGCGTGGTCCCCGTGGCCGGGCACCTTCTTGCAGGCACCCGACGTGCTCTTTTTGCCCTAATTTTAGCTTATCGCAGAGAAGTGGTCTCAAGCATACTGCCATGTCTGAGCATAAAAGGAAATTTATACATTTCTCTCTTTTCCTTTTTTTTTTTTTTTTTTTTTTTTTAATTTTCCAAACCCGTGTTCAATCGCTTATGGAAAATTCTGGTTAAAAGGGTGATTTTTTTTTTTTTTTTTATTTTTTAATTTTTTTGCTGGGTGTTAAATCTCAAAACCACAGCTCCCGATACCCAGGGCGCAGTAGCGGGTAATGCCCTGCTTACAGCCTTTTTCCAGCACTGCGTAGGTGTGGGGAGGTGTGCACGGGGGGGTGAAGAAAGGGAAAGGGCACGAATGGGATGGAGGGGTCTCTCTTACCACTTGGGCTGCTTTTCTGGGTTTTGTGGGTTTTTTAATTATTTTTTTAATTTAATTTAATAATTTTTTTTTTATTATTAAAAAAAAAAAAGAGAGAAAAAGTCCGCCTGCAAAGTAGGTTAATCATTGCAGAAATCCTTGACGCTGGCACTCTGCGTGTGCATTTTCGCACGCGTGCCGATGGCTGCGCGCGTACTTTGCGGCTGGCGCAGGGTGGCTGGAAAGTATGTGGGAGCGCGTCTGCTTCCTGCGGGGCTGCGACGGGGGGTCAGGGGAGGGTGGTGGGGGGCGGAGGAGGAGATGTTCGGGGCGAGGTTCGACACCCACTTCCTCTGGCGTGCCTTGTCGTGCGCTCCAACCCGCTGCCGCGCCGACAGCCGGGCGGACGCAGGTCGCGCCTGCGGTGCTCCGTCTTTGCTCTTACTGATTTGCTGCTGTAGGTTTATGACTAAGGTTGTGGTTTAATATGCCCTTTTTAGGTATGCGAAGTGTTTAAAATTATCTAGTGTTGCATTTCTTCTTTTTTCTTTTTTTTTTTTTTTTTTTTTTTTTTTTGGCACGGCCTTTTCTACCTTTAGAAGTTTCCACAACTTTTAGAAGGCAAGAAGCGTAACTTTATTTTAAAAGAAAAAGTTTTCCCTGATTGTTACCCGTCGGCTACGAGTATGCATTTTTTGGCCTTTCAAAGACTGGTTTTTGAGATTAAATAATTTCATAGCCTTTAAGGTTTAGATATCTAATAGAAACTGAGCCTTAAAACTAAAGAAAAGGCAAGCTTAAATACCTGGAATTTGCGAGGGGACTGTCTCTTTAGATGAGATGCCTTTCTCTTGCAGCCATACCCCAAGAAGCTCGGTGTTAACCTTTGCAAGTACAGATGCGTTTCCTTGTAATTTTGAAATCTTTACTTGAAGGCCTGTGATTTTCCTTAACTGTTCAGGTGCCACTTAATGCCTTGGATATTTGCTGAGTGTATTGCATGTATGCTCATATTCCCTTACGTTTCAGGTGAAACGCTATAGCCGAGCAGGCTACACTGCGGTTGTGCTAACGGTGAAGAAAAAAATTGCACGTGCTGGCTTAGGGAGGAGGTGGGAATGGAAGGGAGATGACTTATACGCGTGTCTGATTAACATAACACCCTTCTTTCTTAGCAGATTGTACAGCTTTAGTGTCTACTCATTACCTTTTTTTTTCAGTTCACGTCCTGTTCTGCTATGGAGTGGGATAGAGTTTACCTACTCCTCTTCTTACTGAAGAAAAGGGTGTTTTCCCCATGGAGGTACCTGGAATATCTGGCATCAGCTCGTAGTTGCCATGAGCTCCAAGTGCTCTTCTCCAGGGGAGCTTGAGAGAGTTGAGCTGTCAAATGTAGCTGTTAGATATCAAGCAGAGGAGTAGAGCAGTCTTTCTGATGTTTGTGCCATCTCGTATCTCGTTAATCGTCACTGCAACTACAGGACC
Organism: Vanellus vanellus; assembly: GCF_965231255.1. Classification (NCBI taxonomy): domain Eukaryota; kingdom Metazoa; phylum Chordata; class Aves; order Charadriiformes; family Charadriidae; genus Vanellus; species Vanellus vanellus. The sequence continues at coordinate 87,355,493 of NC_138907.1, forward strand.
CAACAGTGGGTCTAGACTGGGAGTTTGAAAACAGTGGTATGCAACCTTTGGGGAAATGTTAAAATGGTTTGAAAAGTAGTAATGCAGGGAAATGTAACACCCTACAAAGATACAGCGAGATATGTGAATCGTTAGCAAAGTCATACAGAATTAGATTGATTTAATTTAGGAAACAGTGTTGGAGGTCTCATAGCACTTTGGCTCAAGTTTATCTCCTGCGGAAAGACTGCATAGCTGTAGTTTCTTGTGTGTTATTTGCTTTGGACTTGAGGTGGCCGCTCAGTGTAACCTCGCAGTCTGCTTGCCCAAATCCTCGTACGGATCAGGTCTCCCGGGCATCCCTCCTTGAGCGCTGCAGGAGCTCCGGGAGCAGCTCAAGTAGAAGGTGCCAGTCCTTCTCCGGAGGATTTGCTGCTCAGCGCTGCCTTGCTGGTGATCTTGGGGGCTCGGGAGCTCCTGTGGGCTTTCCACATCTCAACGCCGGCAGGGTGATGGCCGGTCCCTGCACCAACGCCTCTCGGGTGACGTAGTCCATAGCAATGGCCCCTGAATTGCCTGAGAAGCAAAGGCCACCCTGGTTTAGGGGCTGTTTGCAAAGAGGAGCAAGATGAGGGAGGTTGAGTTGAAATAGCTATAAACGCTGTGTGCAGCTGCCAGGCTGGAATCGTTGGATTAGAAAATGAGAGACGAGGTGGTGCAAAGCCAAGAAGCAGCTGAAAAAAAAATAAATCAGAAATTGCACAAAGAGTGAAAAATGGGAAGACGATCAAAGCTCTGTCCTCTGTCACATTGGAAAGGGGAACATATAATTAAAACTCCCGTGTCAGAGTAGGTGATGTAGGAATTAAAACACATACCTGTTCCAAGTTGCTGCTTTCTGTGCAAACTCGCTTCAAAATTAACTCTACCCCAAAAAAGAGCTGCTTGCATACAGGAAACCATGTTTTTTGACTAAAAGATACAGTGAAAAGACAGGGTGGGGCATACATGTGCTTTATTGTATGAAAGCAAAAGGAGAGGGTATGCTGCAGAGCATCGTAAGTGAATCCGTGTTACTTCTCTCCCTTTTTCAAAATGAGTTCAGAAAGTATTGTACATTCAAGATACGACATGGAGGTGTGACCAGTTGGTGTGAGAGTTACAGCATGCCATTTAAACTCTGCCATTTTACCATCCATTTGGTGAAAAAGGGACCCAACAGTTGCAGGAAGTTTTAAACCATTTGAATCCCCAAAACAACGCAAGTATTTAGTTCAGCACACGGAACTTGCATTCCAATTAAAATACAATTCTAATTTATTTTCAATTTTTTTAGAGGTCCTACTGGTAGGTATAAAAGAAGCAGATCGAGATCTCACTGTTGTTGCAAGCTGCAGCAGAAAAATCAGCACCACACTTTCCAGTGGAAGCAGAACAAAAAATGTAAAGTCTGCCAATTAAATTGGAAACAGCTCTTAATTTCCCCTCTCCCCCTCCTCCCCCAAAGGATGAATGGCTTACTCTTCTGGATGGAACTTTGTGTAATGACTCATAGTTTTATATGGATTAGTGTGAATATGTAGGTGAGGGAAACGCTGGTATCTGAGGAACTATATATAGTGTATAGGAGAAGTGTCCTGGAACACAGAATAAATGAGCGATTGATCTATTTCTCTTGCTGATTTAACGGAAACATAAATGCAGAATATCTTCCTCCCTTTACTCCCTCCCATCCAGCTGTGCTAGGCAGATGTAGAGGAGGCTTATGATGCACAGAGAACGTGCCTGTATCGATAACTAAACTAGTCACTGAAATAGGAGTGTCCCCTTTGCCCTGTCTGAAATACACATGGACAGGCCACCAGGAGCCAGAAGTGTGACAGTGCAGACATCAGCGGTGAGCATGCAGAGCTTCTGTGGTACCCTTTGTGAGGCGGTTACTGTTCCGGTAGGTTTCCGGCAGGGAAAGAAAGGCCCTTCCACCTCTTTGCTCTGGGCCTCTTTGGTCAGATGATGCTGGTCCATGCCTTACTACGGACAGCAGCCAGACATAGAGCATCACACACCTGGTAAGAGAAAACTGTTCTTACATCCTTGTATGACAGACGTACCTTAAAATTAGGCTTTATGTAAGGAACTGCCCTCTTTTAGCAGTTGTCCAAGAATCTGACGTAGTTAGGTCCTCCTTTTTGGATTGTTCACCATAGCTTACGTTAGCATTTAATTCTAGGGACCTTATATGTACGTCTCAGACTTTCAGGCTTGTATTGTGCGAGCGTAGCAGTTGTTGTTAGGTAGGAAGACTGAAAATCCTGAGCTCAGTCTGAGCTCTTGGCCTCTGCTTCCCCCTGGGAGCGTGTTGCTGGTCTTCTCTGGGAGGACCCTGGCTGTGGAGTCTTCTCAGTTCTTTTGAGGAAGAACCTTTGGTTTTATCTTCAAGCAAGTATGCCACTGCAAGGCTTACTCTCAGGGTGCCGTGATACCCTGGGAGCATTTTCTGGAGAAAGGGAAATGCATTTGCATTAAAAATACAAAACCAACAACAACAAAAAGAATCGGATGCTTCTCACATAATTTTGGTGGGGGAAATCTCACAGTGTCTTCATAGAAGCAGACTTATGTGGTCGTGTACAGTGTCTCAGACCTCCCACCATCAGATATCAAGGAGGTCTGACTTCCATTTTAAAACTAGTACCTGGTGTGGAATAGAGTTGTACTAAAGTCTTATTGCCTAGAAACCCAAACATGGAGAAATGAAGAATTCCTGTCATTTGGTGCAATTTCTTGAAAAGAGATTAAAACTCCAATGTTTATCTTGGATCCCCAGCGCAAGGAGCGGGAGGGAGCGATGAGGGCATTTTATGATTAATGAGCCTTTCTGCATATGTTTCTCGTGCCTCTTGGCATTTAGTAGTCTCAGTGACCTAGCTTTTTATTTCATTTTTCTCTTGTTGGCATTCTCATTAATAGTCTTCTGAGGTGCAAGAATCCACCCTCAACCAGTGGGTCTCTTCTTGGCTCTGATGATGTGGGCCAGTTTGCTGTCCTTGAACTCCCCTGGTCAAGTCGGTTAGCGTTTCTGTTCCATTCCTACCGTTGCTTCTTTTGTTCTCTGCTTCAGCACAGACCAGTTCCTACAACACATAAAGCCATCACCCTCACCTTGACAACAGGATCCAGTTAAGATGGGGAGCAGTGTTGCACTGAAATTGACGGCATAACCAAGAACAGGTTAATTTGGGCTCAATTTGGGTACTGTAGGAGTCTAGCTACAGTACCTACAGTTCAGGAGGAGTTGGGGTTGCAGCCCAGCACTCCGGTGGTCCTGGCTGCCGTGACAGCAGTGTAGACCTGGTCCAGGCCAAAACAAAGGCCTTGGGAAGAAGCACTCTACAGCTGCCTTTCTCCATCCTCAGAAGAGGAGAGACCCAGTGTAACGACACATGGTTCCTGGCACTTAGGCATGGAAGGCAGCAAGGGGGGAAAAGTGTCGTATGGACGAAGCAGCATGGTCTGCTGCAATCACAGTTTTTTTCCTTTATGGATCTCTGTGATTTTTATGGATAGGGAGGGATTTGGCTTAGGACGTGGGACTGATCCTTCATCTAGGACAGCGCGAAGAACATCTGATACTGAAGATAAGCAATTTATCCTTTCAGATGGGAGCGTGCTCAACTGGTGGCGGGCCATGTATGGCACATCAATAGCTCTGCCTCCCCCGGGGTTTCTCCCTGCAGCTGCAGCCCATGTGCTTGTGTATGTGTGTGTGTGCGTGCGTGCTCAGCGAGGAGGTGGGGGGGAGTATTTAACCAGCTGCAAATCAGTGAATTGGTGTAGGGGAAATGATTTCCCTCGGGCAGAGGAACGCTGTGCTAGAGCGGAGGCTGAGTTTGGCAAGCCCTCCAATGGTTCAGGGGTGGTGGGAACCCGTGCCACCACTCTGCTGTGGCTCACCTTGGGCTGGAGAAGGGACTTCCAGTTGCTGGGTCCCACTGAAGGAGTCCTAGGTGCTTTATGACTGCTACACAACCATTTGTGTTGTGCCCTCTGCCACTTCAACCAAAGTGTGGAGAGGCTGGACAAGGAACGTCGGGACAGGGGGCTGGAGCATGAACTGGTGTCTCTGTAGGACAAGATCGAGGAAATGAAGGACTACTGAAAAATAATGGTGTGCTGCAGGTCAGACGGCAGCTCTCCAGGGACTGGAGCATGAGAAGAGCATGCTGCTGCTCTTCTGGCAGTAGGGCCTCTTTACTTGGAGAGTAGTCAAAAGGGGAGTCGTCCAATCAACCTGCCAAGGGCCTTTCTTCTTGCATCTGCCCAGCTGAAGAGGCAGCCATAAAAGTTTACACATTCACTCCTAACTCTTCTTTCTTGGCTGTTGATGCCCAAGTAAGTTCAGTCTATACGGGTCTGTTTGCCTCACATACAGGCAAGCTGTCTATGTAGTAAATTATTTTTTGTCTTCTTCTAACCCCTGGGCACAACACACCTGTTTTCTATAGCAATGCGTGCCATTTAACTAATTGTGCTTAAATGGAGGAAGTCAGGGAGTAGATGGAGGGTTTTAATTTCACTGAAGCTGTTCAGGAAAAGCAGCTGGATTTCTGTTCTGCACACGTCCTTATTCCACCTCATGCTTGACTAGTTTGGGAAGTGCTGTGGTGAGCACCCAACACGGTGAGTTTTGTCACGTGCGTGAGTGGTTGGATGCTCATCACAGAGGCTGCAGACTGAAGCGTGCCTAAATGTTCGGGGTAGAGAAAGTGGCTCAGCTTTGTTTTTATGGACGAAGCCTTAGAGGTTTGCACGAGCCTTTTCTGCACCCTGGTGAGTAACCCAAAAGAGTGAGGCTTTCGTTGGCAGCCTTGTGCTTTGGGGCATAAGCATTCTCCCAAGAGCTTGATTTCCAGCAGGGTAAGGGCAACAGAAGAGGCAGGAGGGGGTAGATTTGCCTCTAATTGGCCAGTGTTAGTTTTCCTGAGCCTTGCCCTGAAGCTTCTGTAGCTCTGCTGCCTGAAGCTGATGGTGGGGTGAACCACGAGTGTGATATGAGAAGGTATTTTCTTCTGTACAGTATAAACTACTGTCATACAGTTACTATTAAACATTGCCGGTATTTTCCCTGAATGATACGTTCGGGAGTCTTACAAAAAAGCGTGTAAATAAAAAGTACCACTGTGTGGGGAATAGTGAGCTTCTACAGAAATGAAAATTAGCAAAACTAAATGCAGTGTATTAGTACTGTCAGGGCACTAGGCTGTGTCCAGTGAAATAGGTAAGGGGCTTGCCATTGATGGAGAAGGTCACAGGTACACCACATTGACCTGTGCACACTTAGGGCCCCATCTCCAAATGGAGGAGAAGAGCTACGGTGAACATGAGCACAAAAGCTGAAATTCCTGTAGGGACAGCTAACTCCACGCTTTCAAGCTCTGACCCGAGTAATGAAACAATTTTCAATGTGGCTTTTTGGTGATTATTTTCTTTGTTTGGGAACGGCATTGTTTGCAAATCAGCTGCTTATAAATATGTAATGCAGCCTTGGTGGTCTGGACAGTATTACACTGCTCTGAAAAACTTACGACAAAGCTGTTCCAGTATGTTTCCTCTTGAATCCTGAGTATGAGGAATACCACAGAGGTAGGATGGTACATCAGATATAGTGAAAAGAGGAGGACAATTGGCCTAGCAGTGTTGATGTAAAAAAATCACCCCTTCGGTGTGATGCTTTTGAGAGGTCAAAGGGACAGCAGAGAGTTTGGGGCAGGTCCTGACACGGAAGTAGGGCATGGAGGTGACCATTAATGGTTAAGTCCAGCAAGGAAGGTACACTGTTTTGTTCATATTGCATTTATTGTACTTTTCATTTCTCACAAAACAACCACATGTACCCATTTTAATGTACTGGACCTTTGCTTAGTCACACATCATCTTTCTGGGAAAACCTCTACGTAATAGCATTGTTTTAGTGGGCACAAATCCTTGCTTGGGCTACAAGCACATGTTTTAGCCAGGATGTGTTTTAGGCACCGCGTGTGGAATTTTATATAGCGATTGTCCTCTTTGCTTTTGTGGGTAAATTTTCTAGCGCTAAAATATCCAGCTACAACACTGCGCTTCATTGTTAGACTCGCTGACCTTTGCCTTTAGTTGGAAAGGGGGCAGGAAATCTGTGTTTCCTAAAAGCTGCCTGAAGTCACAGAAGAAAGCAGTATCCCTTCTGCTAGCAGCGTAGAGAATGACCTCTCGGTGCAGACAGAAATAACTGTGGCCACATGAAAGCTGTGTGGAGGTTTGGCTGTGGGAAGTCGGGGATGATGGGAAGCAAATAAACAACAGGGAACTGGGTGTTAATGTTGGTTGTGTCAGATATGCAAACTTGTGTAGGTTGCAATAGTTTTCCTTATCAGGATCTGCAACCCATCTCTTATCAGAGCAAGCGTGAGCCTATGGAGCAGATGTATACGTGCTGCTTCAGAGGCAAGCTCCAGTTGTGGGCAAAAGAAAGGTGATCTTACAGGGAAGCGAAATCAAAGTTGTTGCCTCTTCCCTGACTCTCGGACTGTGTCAGAAAACAAAAAGCAATCCAGAATGGTGAAGATGAAACTTCTCAGCCTCTCTTGCCAGTTGGAGAACTGCTAATCATGTTTATAGTCTTGAAAAAAAATTAAAAAAAGGCAACGACACAAGTTACTTAAAAGAATCCATCATTCTGACAAAAATAGAGCTTTCAGCTTTTTTTTTTTGTTTGTTTGAGCCTGTGTTTCTCCAGCCAATCAATCCTGTTACTGAATAAAACTCTGGAAATTAACTTAACAAGATTAATGTCTGTAAATATTTGTAAAACCTATGTGTTATACAGTTTCTTTAAATGAGATTATGTCATGTTTATAATACTTACTCATATTTTGTACCCAGTCTGGTCTAAAATTGAATAGTTTTCATTAATTTTTCTTGCTTGTTTAATTTCATGCTTAAACCAATAAGTTACAAATCCGCATGACTGCCCACTTATTGTTACACTCGAAATAATTGCACTGAGTCACTGTGCATGGACTCGGATTGCCATAGGGTGTTAATACTTCATATTTAAGCAAGCATGTTTATCTGAAAGCTGGCTCGTCAGTCTGTGGAATGCAATGTTTACTACGTGACGTTCAGCCTAGAATCATTTGCAGTTAGGAGATGTAGTCTGTGATCATTAATAATGCCTAGAATTAATGTTCGTCTTTTCAAGAGTGTTAGGGAAATTATCGACTACATGTGGGGAAATAAATGCAGGGAAAATAAGTGTTAAGCTTTGAGAAAATGGGTTTTGCATGCATTTAATACAGTCTTAAAAGATTCTTTTTCTTGCCTATGCTTTTTTCTTGTCCCAGTAGGTATCTGGTTTTTGTCTATGCTCTGTTTTGAATGTCTTGTTTAACCAGGGGAGAATTTGGGATTATGCAAGCTAATAATCAATTCCCTTCATAAACTGAAAGATTTGGTTTTGCCTGTCCAAGCTTATTTCCAAGGTTTAGTCCAAGTGTTTAGTTCCAAACACCGATATAGAGGGTTTTTTTCCTAGTGAATTTTTCCTCTGTGGCAGAAAGAACCCCAGGGAAACTGACATTTGAAATGCTGTTTCACCTTTGTTTATTTTGCTAGTGTGTTTGCAGGTAGTTAAAAGGCTGAGAAATTTAGCAGCAGCATCACCTGCTCAGAGTGTGTTTTAGAGAAGACAAATAAATAACAAAGGGGGGTAATGGCTGTTAGTTTACTTGTGCCTTCTGCTGAGGGGCGGTCCACCGGTCCTGAAGGAGACAACCGATGCTCTGCACACCCTTGGCAGGTGGGTGAGAGCAGAGAACCCTTCCCCTCGCAGATTCCCTCCACCGGCAGGCGAGAGGGGATGCTCAGCCACTCCACGGGGTGCGTGATGGGTACAGCCTGCAGAGCTTTTCCTTCCTCAAGCGAGGTGGATGATTTCCTGTAGGACTCAGTCAGAACTGGTTACTCGGTTTTTTTTGCAGGAGAGCATAATTTTTTTTTTTTTTTAAATCGCAAAGGATCCGCAGTTCTTGATTTTGGGGATTACTAGCAAAGTGTCAGCAGCAGGCTGGATTTCATTTTTCATGGGAGAAGCGTCTGTGCGCTTCTGCAGACTGAGATAAAGCAAACTTTAGATTGGAAATCAGATGAGTTTGTCAGTCAGAATAACGGTATTGTAGAGCCACAGGTGAGGAGTCAGATAGCACTTCATTCTTTGCAAAAAGCAGAGGGGAGATTTTCATGATGTAGCGCTCTTTCACACCAGTATTATTTATTGCTTTTAAGCACAGTTGCTCCTGACCAAGGGGATTTTGTTAGTTGGTTTCCTGTTACTGCAGTTACTTGGAATATCCAAAGGAATCACTGTTATTCAGAGGCCACATCTGGCAGCTTAATATTTTGTGTTTCAGGTGGTATTTGTGCATCCATGTGTCATATTTATAAATAACATTTATTTTCCTTTTTCAGTGTATATATTACAATAAGAACATAGGGAAAAGGGACTGGAGGATGTCATAGTTATAAATATGCTTTCATTTATATTGTCTTATTTGATGATCTCTTGTTGATCTTTTACTATCAATACAAAGAATGTTTTGGTAAACAATACTGATTTTTATAGGGAATGTAGAGGAATATGTGTGTAAGAGAGGCTTACTTTTTTTTTTTAACTGCATTAGACTTTTTTTAGTTTTTAAGTACTTTGCATTATTCTGAACAGCGATAATACATGGAGCATACTGAGATATATTATACACATATCATTTGTTCTTGGGCACCAGTATAACATACGTGGGTGTCAACTGCATATCGCTGTGGTTTTTAACCAATTTATGATAGTTTTGTTCTGATGCAAAGCTTAAGGATGATAGAACCAGGATTGCCACCCACTTTAAATGTTGTTGTTAGCAGATAGCATTTATTTCAGTCACTTTAAATTCTTAACATTATGAAGTGGTTTTAAAAGGTTTATGTCTTCTTAAAGCAACTTTTATATTCCGTCTGGATAATATCTACCCGCATTGGTACTGGAGATCATTCTCCTGTAACATGTAATGCGGCTGTGGAGTTCCACTGTGTTAATTAGTTAATTCTGCTGAGGTCTCAGACCTCTTATAGTAGGGTCATCCCCGTTAAGTATCCAAACAGGATATAACCGACCGAACAGCAGTGTTCTCTCAAAGCTCTCCTTGATCCTTTGGATGGAGTCCAGGGAGCCCATCACTTCGAGGAATACACGTGTCAGACCGTATGACCTTACATAATAACTGCACGTGTGAGAAGCCCAGAGGGCAGGTAGTCTGGGATGTCCAGTGGTGATGCTGGCAGCGGGCTGGCCAGTTCCCGTGCTGGAGAGGTTTGCAGCTGGCTACTTCGTGGTTTCTGCAAATGTCATTCCAGCTTTTGTTTGTCCTCCTGCCTTTCTTGTATAGCAATTAGGCTGGGAAAATGGGAAGTGGTGGCTTGTGTAGTCCATGCAGAGATTCCTGAAGGAAACTCACAAGGCTGCATGGATTGCTCCTGTTGCCTCCAGTCAATTCTTTGGCTGAAATTAGCTTGAAGATTAGAGGAGAGGATACAACCACAAGTGCACACTGACAAGCTTACAGACCAATGAACAACCCCAGAGAGATCCCCCAGAGTAAATTTTTCATGAGTCACGTAAACAAATATATCATAAACATTCAGCGCCTGCTTGTTAGGTTTATTTCGTAGGTTACCCTGCATTGCCTAAGAGCTTAAGTTAAAATGCTTACCAGTGCTATGCTTGGTCTTCGGGGTTCTACTGAAAGAAACGGGGTGAACCTCTTCACTCCTTCCACTTCTCTATGTGTAAAATGGAGGCTACCTGCCTTCCCAGGGTTTAGAGAGGATTAGTTACTCCTTACAGCAGGCTTTGGAGAGGAGAAGCACTAAGCAGGGTGTTGTGACGTGACGTATGGCTGCTCCGATAGAGATGGGGAGGGAGGAGGTCCCAGGGTGCTCCTGGAGAGGGAGGAGCGTTAGCCGGTGAGGATGGGGTCAGGAGAGCCCCTGCGTGGGTGCCTGGGGGTGGAAGGAAGGCCACCAGCGGCCACAGGGAGACCAGGGCTGCTTGGGGCTGGCTGGTGCTTCTGGGACGCCTGCGGCCTGCTCTTTACAGCAAGCAGAGTGAGACAGGCAGAGGCAAAATACCCAGAGCGTTTTGGTAAATAGGAGCACAAACCTGTAGGCTTCAATCAGCTTATGAGAACCAAACTGTGCCTGGGAGCTGCTCATGCAGGGTGAGCCCCAGTTCGGGTGTGCGTGTCCCCGCGTCCACCCTGGGCTGGGGGACGCTGCCTTTGGGCTCCATCCCACAGACTCCTGCCTACCTGGCCCCAAAAAGCCTGCCAGGAAAAGAAAGCCTCGCCACTTAGCATGATCCAGCACAAATTTGGTGTTGACTTGGAAAACCGTGCTCCGTACCTGCTGCCAGATAAATCCAAAACCTGGTTCAGGACAGATTACCCTCACGTAGCAGTATCGGTGGCACAAATGCTTGCCTACCTCTTCCTGCTTAGCTGAACGTGTTTCTTTCCTCGTGAGCTGTGTCATTCCTGTTAGACCCCGTTGCTTCTGCAGTGAGGGGACACAGCCCCACACCACCTTCCCAGTTAATAGCTTCCCCATTCTCTGCTTTAAGGGTCCTGGTGATGTCCAGCAGGGGCTTATCTCACCCGTTTAGGTTCCCCTTCCTGCCTCTTCCCCTCTGCATCCTCCCAAATTCATGTAGATGGGCTGGATAATGCCCAACAGATAAAGCAAGGTCTGAAACTGGGGTGCAGAGAGCTCCTGCACTGTGCAGACCGTAGGGATGCCCAAGTGGATCCCTGTCTTCCAGAGGACTCTGCATCCATACGTTGGTTAAAACCTGTGAAGACAGGCTGAGAGAGTTGGGGTTGTTCAGCCTGGAAGCTGGTTGTTCAGCTCTGGGAAGACCTTACAGGGGCCGACAGGAAGGATGTGGAGGGACTCTTTATCAGGGAGTGTAGTGATAGGACAAGGGGTAACTGTTTTAAACTGAAAGAGGGTAGATTTAGATGAGATATTAGGGAGAAATTCTTTACTGTCAGGGTGGTGAGACACTGGATCAGGTTGCCCAGGGAAGCTGTAGATGCCCCATCCCTGGAAGTGTTCAGGGCCAGGTTGGATGGGGCTTTGAGCAACCTGGTCTAGTGGGAGGTGTCCCTGCCCATGGCAGGGGGGTTGGAACTAGATGATCTTTAAGGTCCCTTCCAACCCAAACCGTTCTATGATTCTATGAAAAATCAGCTAGTTTCTCACATCACCTCAGATTTCTGCTTTTTTTTTTTTCCTTTTTTTTTAATGTTTTTCATCCCTCCCAAGAAGACAAAAGGCTGTAATATTAGAAGATAATTTTATAAGTCCAGGGAGAACATACTTTTTCCTTGTGCAAATTAAAGCAATGTTCTGTAATAACTACCGTGTAGGAATTGATTTTCTGCAGGTAACAACTTTCTGAGCCTGATACAATAGAGTAATAGAGCTGTGCATGTTGTGTGTAACCCCTGCAATATTTCAGGGATGCGATAGAAACAGCCTTTATCATGCAAGAATAGCAGTTGCATTCCAACATATTCATGTTTCAAAGCATGAACATCAAACATAAGAACAACAGAACAAAAATATCTGAAATTCATCAGCCATTTTCATTGGAGTTTGCCAGGCCCCACACTCTAAGTGTGGTGATACTTCAAAGCCTATGACAATTCAGTTTTAAAAAAAATATTTCATCCTCTTGAAATATTAACAAAGAAGAAAAACAAAGGAGAAGGCTCTCTTGGCATCTGCACCTGCGATAGGGCAGATGATTTCTTTGTCACCTTGAAGTTCTACCTAAAGTTGAGACAGAAAACCCTGGTACTTCATTATCGTCAGGCTTCTTGCTGTCTCTCTTAAATGTGGTTGGCAAGCTCCTTGCTTTTTCCCTTGTAGCATGAATGGGGAGTCTCCAGCTCGCAGAGGCTCTGGAAGAATGTGTAAGCAATTGCTTAAGTCCAGAGAGGAGCTGCAAGGTATGATTCTGTAGTCAACAGGCTCGCTTGAGCCCAGGGGCTCGCTGCAGCAAGAAGTAGGGCATGAAGGGCAGACAGTGGTGGTTCCTGACATACAGCATGAGCGCTGTGATTCTGGACCACCAAGTGATGTCCAAAGAGTACTTACTGTATCCCCCTCTGCATCAACTCAAAGAAGGGGTAGAGCATGTAGGGGACTGTTGTTTTGTCTGGCTACACGTCTGGTACTTGTTGAAGTAAAAGTTGGTTTCTAGACCCCACATAAAATTCATCCATATGTCTGAGTTATTCCTCTGTGCCCTGGACAGAGTAAACTTATGGACCTGGAGTTAGGTCTGAATTCTGGCTAAGCACGTGCTTAAGCTGACTGGGAAACGGAGAGGATGGTGATGGTTGGGGAGGGGAACAGGACCATGGTGTCCCATTTTGAAGGAAGCCAGTGGGGAGGGTGACCTCCGGAGATGCCAGGAGAGAGGCCAGTGTTGGTGCCTACTTGGGTCAAGCCAAACCTAGAGGGTGAAGTTCACTCTGTAGCACGGTGAGAGTGGGCACTGAGGGAGTGCTGTGATTCTGCCGGTGGTAAATGTTGTGGTTCTGTTTTTACCGAGAGGTGTTTCTTAGGGGGAAGGTACTTACCAAAGCTGTAAGTACCTGTTGGGCTGGCAGCAAGGTACCAGCTGTGTAGCTGTTACCTCCTCTTCTGGTGGTGCAGGTGATGCACAGGCACTTGTGCCCTGTCCCTCCCTCTCCGTGCTTCCAGCGCTGCTCTTCGTGTGGCATTACCGGTCTCCTCTGTTTTGATGGCTCCATTTGAAATACCTTGCTGTTGATTATGCAAAGTATCTGCTTTTCATCACCACTTCTTTCTGTGTGAATGCTGAGTTGAGTCTTCAGTATGGATTTAATATTTCTTGAATATTATATGTTAATTGCTTCCAATTTTCTATTGCTTCATCTCTTGGACACTTCAACTGAATTATTGTTATAGTTGCCCTTTTGTGAAATGTGTTATGACTGTTCTGATTTTTCTTCTCAGTTTCATTTAAATATTTGGCAGCTTAAGTAAACGTTCTTGCCTTATATATTTTGTTTCGAACAACAGATTCACGTTAAATCAAATATGAGAGTTTAGTTAATAGGGAGACTGTATAGCACTACTGAGTGGAAAATGCAGTGTGTTGTAGCCTACAACATTAAACTGAGAATGGTGCATTTCTTGAAACTTGAGGTTCGTGTGTTGATTCTTATAGATACCTCAGGGTGTCAAAAAATTTATTACTCTTCATGTGGAATTTCATCATGGCAGATGGCCTGTGCTGTTCCCATAGATCTCTGTGTAGGGGAAAAAAAAGTCCTCTGCATGCTTATGTTGGATGAAAAAGTGCTCCTTCAAAAGGCTAACGTGTAAACTGGACCTCAGCAAGAAAAATATATCAAGGTAACGTATCTCCTAAACCCTGAGTCTGAAGTTTATGAGGATCTTCTTTCAGTGGAGCAGGAGTTGCTGCTGAAGTCGCTCTGAAACACAGTGCCGAGCGTCCTCATGTCCAATAGAAAACTCCTTCTGGGGGATGGAGGGGGACAGGGGACAGTGCAAAATTTAGAGGTTGCGATGCACTGGGAGATGGGAGTGACAGGCCCGGAAAGCTGCATAGATGGTGGTGAGTTCTATCTCAGCCCTCTTAAAGAGCCTGAAGCCCTCCCGGGTATGTTAGTGACGGTGACAGCTCTTCTGAGCTTGTCCTTTCCTCTGGGTAGCAAAAGATGGGAAACTTCTGCCTAGGACATATTGGAGCTGGACCAGGTGAAACGAAGGGTGGTGGGAAGGGTCCCCACTGAATTGTTGAGTGGCTTCTTTTGGTAAGACTACTGTGCTCAAACAGAAGGGTGCTGATGCCTCCACACAGTCTCAGATGACTTCTTTCCTGGCTTGCTGGCTGTGCAAATCCAGGTCTTGCTGTTTACCTCGTGCAGAAAGTATTTGGCTGTAAAGGGGATGAGCCCACATAAAGACTCATGTGAGGAAATGCAAGATCTCCCGAAGATAGCACAAAATTGTTTCTTAATGAGTCTTTGGTACAGTGTTTCATAATGGACCTTTGGAAAAGTATGAAAAGTATTTGCCTCGGTGTCTTAATAACCTCTTCAGGGGAGGGAGCGGTCTTGTTCCTGCGCGAGGCTGCTGTGAGCCGGAGCCTTGGGCTTCTCCGGCCGTTGTCAGCCATGGTGGCAGGCAGCCCCTCTGCCTCCTGCACATCATTGCTTCCACCCCTGAGATTTTGTATTTAATAGCGAGGCCGCTCGCAGGCTGGGATTTGACAGTGTCTTTTGTAAATTAGTGTTTGGAAAGGAAACCAACAGGCTTCGCTGGATGCCCATGAATTGATCCAGGTGCTTGTTTCTAATGCAGACAGTAGCTCATTCATGAGCGTAACCCAAAGAGGATGTAGTCGGTTGTATCTTTTTTTTTTTTTTTTTTTTTTTTTTAACTGAAAAAAGTATTTTTGTAAGTGATGTAAAAATGGCATTAAGTTAAAAAAAAAAAAAATCAAGCAGGTGTTATGCTAAAATGTGAAGTGCTTTTGCAGTTTCACAGTATATCTGGTTTTTTTTTTCCTCTGTATTATTATTTCCTACAAAAGCAAATGGATTGAACACACCAAGCAAACGACTGATCATAATAGACTTTAAGGTGGTGAATTATTGCTCAGGTTTGTGCTGCTTTGGGGTGCCTGTTGGTTGCTTGTTGACTACAAAAGAGTTTGATTATCTTAGGGACTGCAAAGCAAAGAAGCGTAGGACCAAAAGCATGGGTTACTGTTGAGATGTCATAACCCCAAAATTAAAAATAAATACGCTAAAAAATGCATTCTATTTCCATTCTTACTTATCCTTTCTTAAAATAAATGAAAACAGCCTTAAACAAGCATCCACTTATTTTTAGAAATTTCTAGAAAGCGCTGGGATATGAGGACATGAGCACGACAGTGCTACCAGCCCACTGCGAGACCGCATGGAAGCATTTAATTGAGTGAAGAGACCAGTTTCTTTTGTTTCAGATTACAGGATATTATTTAAAACCGACTGCAGCTTGTTGTTTTTAAAGTCGGTGATTTTCAGCCAGCAACCTCTAAAGGCTGCCTGTTTCAGCTGTGCCTGCTCCGCGCGCGCCAAGGCAGGGAGAAGGAGAGAGGGGCAGCCGAAACTGGGGGTGCGTGTGCTGTACTGCCGTGCCTCCTACGCTCCAAAGGCTTCCACCCTGCAGCTCACTCACTCCCTGGCTATTCCTGTCAGTTTCCTAAATCTTACCGCTTTTCTCTTGCATAAATCATCACTTCTCTTTCCCAGCAATTAATCATTTTGCTTATTTTTGGGTTCTATATTTAATCCTTCCCATTCATCAACTCTCTCGCGTGTTAGTCTTCCAATAATAGAGGAGTTGTATGAATTTCTGTGCCAGTTCAAATCCATGTCCGTATACCTCAATTTCCTCTCTTTATTTTGGTGACCAGCAACAAAATGCTCTGAAGAAAGAGCAGTATTCCTGCCCCACCTCGAATGGCAAATAAAACATACTGACAGCCCATAGTGGCTTTAGTCTTTAATTATTGGGTCAAGACTGGAGCATGAGACATTTATGTTCTTTTCCAAAGTCTTGCTGAGATGGGGAATTCGTGTCTAGTCCCTTTTTTAATCCAACTGGACTCCTGGCCTCCCTGGTATAAAGGGGAATAAATTACTACTGGGTGGATTGCCTGCTGCATGGAGAACATTTTCTTTTTCTTGTGTAGACTTTTTATTTGGTTGAAATTTATTTTCTTCTTGTGTTGCACGGTAGAGAAACACAATCTCCTGTTTTATCTCCCCGGTTTATTTTCAAAAACACGTATTTTAAGCAGACCAAATGGAGCGTGTTGTCCAGAACTGGAGCGCACCTTCCACCTGCTCAGCAGCGCTGCTGCAAAGGTTTTGCTGTCTCCTCTTGCTTTTTGCCACTTGGTGCGCTGAGGTGCCCCTGTTCGGAGCCCAGGCGTGGGGTGGCCACGCGCTGGCCCTCTACTGTCCTGCCACCCCAGGAGGGCGACCCAAGCCACCCCCAATGGCGCTGCAAGCTGTCACTTAAATTGGAGAGGTGTTTGTCAAATGATTTAAAAGCCATCACTGTGTGCATGTGTTTCTCGGGGTGGGGAGGGAGGGGGGAGTTGACAAAGCACGGGAGAGGTGTCTATCAGCTGAGCGATCTGACTGAATGATAGTTCTTCTGTTCCGAGATATACCTGCAACGCGTACATAGACTCCTGTCTGCTTTATTTTTACTTGTATATACGATTTCTACAGAAAACTTTATAAAAGCTATATCGTTGTTTCTTAAGTGATTCTTCAAACCAGCCCCTGACTTACAAACACTTGGCGAGAACGGTGAGGGGTTGTGCTGTGGTCTGGAGACCTGGGAATGAAAGACCTGGAGCCCCGTGTCCAGCAGTGTACAGCTCCCTAAGGGACAAACCCGCCCCGGAGAGCCTACGAGAGGGTGGGTCAAGGGGGTTTATAGCTTTGCATTTGAATGCGATGCTGTGTCTTTGACAACGTGTGCTGCCGGCATCTCTTTATCATTCCAGGACTTATTCAGACATCTGAATAACTTCCACCTCTCCACTGCAGGTTGATAGTGGTGCCCTTTGTGGACTCCTGTGGGTAAATTCTCTGTAGTACATAGCGTTGCTCTGCCTTTACCATGTATACATAACCGCTCAGATAAAATAAATTCATTGTACCTCGCCGCAGCTGTCAGTGAAAGGAAATTGTGTGTTTTTCCCTTGAGTGTTGGGAGAGTTTTTCTCCAGTCTTTCTTTCTTTGAAAGCCCTAGTAGCGTGCTACTCTTTAGATTTCTCTCTCTCTTTACAGAGGAAAAATCAGTATCTGATTTTCTTGTGTTAAGAATTATGCAAAGCAGTTGCTGGACATAAACATGCAACAGTAAATGCCATAGAAAAGTACTGTACAAAGATTCCACCGTTAACCACACCAAAGAAAACAAAAATACAAGGTTCTTCAAATCGATGTCACATGCAGGAAGTGACATTTAAATTCTTACTCATTTAAAATTAAGCCGTCTTACCATTTTCCTCTTTTAAAGCGTTGAAGATTTTCCATTAGTTATAGGGTTGTCTTGCAAGCCTTCAAGAATAAGATTTTCCATTTTTATTATTTTTTAAGAGGCTCAAGCTATTGAGCTTTTTTAAGATGATGGTATACATGTGAGTGTAACAGTTTAATGAGGACTGCATACATTTAATTGGCTATTTGAGAACCTGTGTTAGAGGACTGACCTCAGAAGCATTGGGAAATGGTAAACCCACTGCTTATCTTTACACTTCATAAAAAGCATTGTTTAATTCTTGGAAGAAGAGGGTGTTTCAGTCTCACTCGTTGGTTTTTTTTTTTTTCTTTATTCTGTTTTGCTTTGCTTCTGTTGGTGTTTTTCCTGGTCCCCTTCAGTGCTGGACTATAGTATTGAAACAACTGTGTGGTTTATGGCTTTTACTCCCTGGGTTTTTCATTTCTTTGGCCATGTGGAAGCCTCATGTTGAGCCTCCAGTAAACAGATTTTCTTGAATACAAACAAAAAGCGAGGGCTGCGACATGCAACCACTTTTGGCTGTGAAATGAGGGTCAAAGCCACTTGCACACATCCAGTCCCAGTGGCGGTGAGATTGGGCTTGCCCGAGTCTTGATCTTCCCCACTGCTCCCAGCTGAGCTCATGTCCCAACGGCGAATAATGTTCAGGACTCCTCTGGATGGCAGGCTGAGCTGTCAGTCCCCTCCGCCATTCGAGCAGTCTGAGCAAGCTTTTTCTCCTTACTTTTTGAAGGAGAGTTGCCGGAGTAAACATCCATCCATCCTCTTTGTTGAATTGCTGATCCCTTCGCGTGCTGGGCGCGCTGCAGATTCAGCGCAACTGTGGATGCTCTTCTGAAGCATGAGAGGACCATGCACTTGTTCCATTTCTCAGGCATCTCCCAGAAGTATTTGATAGTGTTGAAGTGTTGAGATGTTATCTCTATCACTTAAATTCTGT
The DNA here is from genome assembly GCF_965231255.1 of Vanellus vanellus. Classification (NCBI taxonomy): domain Eukaryota; kingdom Metazoa; phylum Chordata; class Aves; order Charadriiformes; family Charadriidae; genus Vanellus; species Vanellus vanellus. The sequence goes on from NC_138907.1 coordinate 87,373,648, forward strand.
ACTTCAGCATTTCTCCATTGCTAGGGTTGAAAACAAAACCACCAAAATTGAAGTATGAACTCTCCTCCAAATGAAATACAACATTTAATGTACTTTTAGCTGGTAAAATTATCACAGTTGCTAATTGGTATCATTTTTATCATTACTGTTGAATCTTCTTTATCAGAATATGTTTGTGTTCCTTTTATCTACCACTTCTCCACAGCATCGTGGAAAAATAAGTCTTTATCTCCTGTATGGTATTCTGGAAGTATTGGAAGATTTTAAAATACAGTCTATTAAGGAAAAAAAAAATAAAAGATACTCTGTTAAAAAAAAAGAAAAAAGCTAAAATCCTGTTAAATAATTAAGATGCTTTGGGCTTTATCAGGATTGACAGTGTTCTTGCCATAATATACATATGCAAAAACTGTAAGAAGTTTAATATTTTATAGCAAGGATAACTCCAAAACCTAAATCTGCTGGCTTGTTTCTATGGTAACAAATATTGAAATATGTCTAGCCAACACTGTAGGTCCCCCCCCATTTAATTTCTGTCTATGGGTTCTAGGAATTCATTAAAACTGTAGATCCTTTTAAAATTGGTATGTTCTGTTGTAAAATTCCCTAAGATTAATGTCGAACATAACTTTAAATTTTAACATAAACATTTCTTTGAAAGAGATTTTGTAGCAAGTGAGGGATTAGAGTTATATTTCTAAGACTGTATGCTCATTGATCTGGTATTTTTGTTCTTCATTGGCAAGTTGAGTTATTTTTTTTTTCTGTGTGTGACTATACTTAAAAAATGGAGTTTCAGTCTATGGATTCTGCTGATAATATTAAAGGCTGCTTAACTGGAACGGTCTGGCTGGAAGACAACAGCAGCATGAAGTCAGCACCTGCAGTATTAAATTTAGTGGTCAGGACCTTACAGAGGGTCAGTGCCATCCAGAGGGACCTGGACAGGCTGCAGAGGTGGGCCTGTGCAAACCTCATGAAGTTCAACAAGGCCAAGTACAAAGTCCTGCACGTGGGCTGGGGCAATCCCAAGCACAAGTACAGCCTGGGCAGAGAATGGATTGGAAGCAGCCCTGAGGAGAAGGACTTGAGGTGTTGATTGATGAGAAGCTCAACATGACCTTCTCAATCAATGTGCATTTGCAGCCCAAAAGGCCAACCACATCCTGGGCTGCATCAAAAGAAGTGTGGCCAGCAGGTCCAGGGAGGTGATTCTGCCCCTCTACTCCACTCTCGTGAGACCCCACCTGGAGTACTGCATCCAGCTCTGGAGTCCCCAACATAAGAAGGACATGAACATGTTGGAGTGGGTCCAGAGCAGGGACACGAAGATGACCAGAGGGTTGGAGCACCTCTCCTATAAGGACAGGCTGAGAGAGTTGGGGTTGTTGAGCCTGGAGAAAGGAAGATACTGGGGATACCATATAGCAGCCTTTTAGTACCTGAAGGGGGCCTACAGGAAAGCTGGGGAGGGACTTTTTACAAGGGCATGTAGTGATAGGATGAGGGGGAATGGCTTCAAACTGAAAGAATGGCGATTTAGAATAGGTATCAGGAAGAAATTTTTCACTGTGAGGGTGGTGAGGCACTGGATCAGGTTGCCCAGAGAAGTTGTGGATGCCCCATCCCTGGAAGTGTTCAGGGCCAGGTTGGATGGGGCTTTGAGCAAGCTGGTCTAGTGGGAAGTGTCCCTGCCCATGGCAGGGGGGTTGGAACTAGATGATCCTCAAAGTCCCTTCCATCCCAAACCATTCTATGAGCTATTGGCCAGAGCTACTTCTTAGGGATCCTGTCCTTCTCTTAAGATTAAAGGATGACTTACTGGGAGTTTCAGCCTTCATTTCAATTAATTGCACTTAACTTTTTGTTTATTACAGAGTATTTTCTAGGTATCTGATTTAGGCCCTTTTGGGTCTGACATTTTCTGGTTGTTTTTCTTTTGAGGGCAGCCCGGCAGTGTTGGGAAGTAATCTGAAGTGTTGGCTGTGATTTTCGATTTCCCCAGTGGTAACTGAAACCACAAGCACCTAGTCCCAGCAGTAGGAGAACAAATTTGGGACTTTGAAGTGAAACATCAGGTTGATGCAACATTTTGCATCTGGTTGACTAGCCAGCATTAGATGCAGCTGGAAGCATAAAGACTTCCTCCCTCTGTCTGCGGGGACTCTGGCTTCTGCTGGGATGTAGTAAACATAATGAGGCAACAGAAAGAAAATTTGAGAAACTGAGATTTGTGCTTTACAGCTGTGTTTCAGGAGCTCGTGGTTATGGACTAAATGCTTGTTTTCTCTTAGGGCTAATAGCATCCGACCTTTTTTCCTTAAAGAGGCTAATCGCTGGGGACTTGGAAATCAGACCCAGCAACCTTAACTGATGCCTTGAAGGGCGGGGACGTGAAGCTGGAACCAGTAACTGAAGTGCTCAGTAAAGGCAGAAGGTGGTGTTCAGAAAAAGTGTCGTTCATTCATTCGTATCATTCTGGAACAATAATGAAGACTGTGGGATATTTACTGAGGAATGGTTTATCTCCACAGTCCCGTGTGGGAATGAATGATTTCAGTGCTGAGCTTGATGCTGGCGTAGCCAGTGCTTTGCTTGGGGAGCCACAAGATTTGGCAGTTCTACTCCTCAGACAGAGCTAGGCTGAAAGAAGGGGGCAGAATATGTGCACGAGTAAATGTCAAAACAAAACAACAGCTATAAATGTATTCAACGAGACTGTGAGCAAAATATCCTGTCACCTCACAAGAATCATAGAACAGTTTGGGTTGGAAGGGACCTTAAAGATCATCTAGTTCCAACCCCCTTGCCATGGGCAGGGACATCTCCCACTAGACCAGGTTGCTCAAAGCCCCATCCAACCTGGCCCTGAACACCTCCAGGGATGGGGCCTCCACAACTTCTCTGGGCAACCTGATCCAGTGCCTCACCACCCTCACAGTGAAAAATTTCTTCCTGATACCTATTCTAAATCGCCCTTCTTCCAGTTTGAAGCCATTCCCCCTCATCCTATCACTACATGCCCTTGTAAAAAGTCCCTCCCCAGCTTTCCTGTAGGCCCCCTTCAGATGCTGGAAGGCTGCAGTAAGGTCTACCAGGAGCCTTCTTTTCTCCAGGTTGAACAAACCCAACTCTGTCAGCCTCTCTTCATAGGAGAGGTGCTCCAACCCTCTGATCACCTTTGTGGCCCTCCAAAACGTCCTTTTACAATTGCAAACATTATATAGAAAAAGAATTGAGGCAGCGTTCAGTGAAGAAGTTGCTTTGGGTTGGATATGGGAGACTTGCGAGATCCCAGCCCTCAGCTTGCTTCACCTGTGTATGTGTTTATTTGTCCCTGGCCTGAGATACTCCTTTTTCTTTCATGTGTGTGCTGTAGTGTTCTTTGAACTGGCATGGGTTGTGGAAATAGGAGCTGTAGAGTCACTAGCGAGAAGGTTATCCAAGTGTCTCTCCATCTTAAGTCATTTGTATCGCTGTATTGTCTGAAAGCTCTCGTGCGTGTGCGCTATCGTGGGACAAGGGTGCCTCCAGCAGCGCCCGGGCTTCTCATCCTGGGAAGCATTTAGCTGATGGAGGAGTCTTCCCTTCATGCCCTCCCATGCTATGCATTCAAGGACTGCAATATTTTGAAGTCTCCAGACTTCATCCCAAGTCCACGGAAAGATGACTTCTCTGTGCAATGAGCTTCAACCAAGAGGTCAATGTAAATGACGTTTTTCCTCTGGGCTGCTTGCCTTTTTTGCCTTTTTTTTTCCTTTTATTATTTTTTTAATGATGACTTCTCCCCCGCCTCCCCCCCCCCCCCCCCTTTTTTTTTTTTTGAAAAAGAAAAGCAAACAACACCCAGTTTTGTAAGTGCAAGGTGAAATTTGGCTTTTCCGGACAGAGATGTGAAGTCTCTATGCATTTGTAGAATATTTTTAACGAAATGAGTTCTGTTTCGAGGCTTTCTCACATCGTACCCGTGGACTTGTCAAATTTGTTTTCTGGAAAAGTGAGCAGGATTATACATATGCGTGAAAGCTGTGAATACCCCCGTTCCATTAGGCTTGTAATCTTTGGCAGGCAGAGCGAGCCTGCTCGCTGCGGCACGGCCAGTTGGTAGCTGTCGGGAAGCTTTCGCGATGGACAAATGTGTCCGCACCAGTTTTTCCACCTTACTTTAAAAACATCTGGTATATATCAGGTTCCTACACACCCTTTTTGACTCTCGGAGCTGCGAAATGAGAAAGCAACTTGTATTCTTCTGTGATCAGCTCTCACGTTCTCATACGGCGTCTGTGCAACCAGACGCATCAAATTAATACTTTGACTTGCTCCTACAGTTTGAAAAATACTTACTGTCGGGTTTAGATGAACTGCTTAGTAAAATCCTGCAGAGCGTGTGCGTGAGTTGAGGGGAAGTGCACGTGAGAAGATGCCAGTGGGTATATGGTCTGCTCAGTGTAAGGCAAAGGCAGAGTTGAAGCCACAATTGCTGCTATTAACCTTCGCGGCGTTTGTGCAGAACAGGAGTTGGGTTTTTTGTTTTTTTTTTTCAGAGCAAATGTCGGTATTTCCCTTAACATAAGCAATCCTGTAGGAAGATGCGTACCAGATGATTAAAAAATAATAGGCAGCATGAGTGAACGCAGAGAAAATCTGCTTTGATATGGGAGCGTTTGTTTCCTGCGGGAGTTCTGTAGCCCCTTGCGAGAGGAGAAGCAAGGATTTGTAGAACTGTGTTTGTTTTAAATCTCTCTGAGTGATTAGTGCTGTCCTGATAGTAGGGGGAAATTTTTGTTGTGATAGCTTTTTTGGAGACTTGCCTCTTGGAATGGAAGATGGATGGTACCACTCCATAAGGACTTCTATTTGATATTCCCAACCTTAATGGTACCGAGAGCTGGTCTCCCTGCCTCATTTCCCTGCTCATGAAAAATTTGGTTTCTTATATTTGAGCCCTCTGGAGGCAAAATTTTGAGAGGTCAAGGGTGGCTCTGTTGCAGCTTCTTTCCTGTCCTCAATTCCCTAGCCTTATGGCGGAGTGTTTTTCTCTATAGGTACTTCTGCCATGCTGATTAAAGACAGGAAATATTTAGCTTAACCCTGAGGCAGCTCAAACCGTGTGCTGGATTAATTAAAAAATAGCGCTGTGCCCTCCACAGCAGCAGAGCGTTGTTTGGGAGGGGAGCGAAGGGAGGAGCGCGGTGCAGGGGTGGGGGCAGGAGGACTCGTTCTTGCATCCACAATCCTTGCTGTCAGCGGGAGATTCCTGCGGGAAAGGGGAGAGGGTACCAGCTCCCAGATCTGCCACGCGGCTCCCTGGGCTGGATTTTGCTTGCAGTGTTCTCTTTGTAAGGGAGCCGTTCCACCACTGGCGTGTTTTATTTTCTAAAGTTGTTTCAACCCACTTTTCCAACCTGGGGAAAAGAAAGAAAAAAAAAAAAAAAAAAAAAAAAAAAAAAAAGCCCTTTGGAAGAGAGGGGTCAGGTAACAAAGCTATGCATTTCGCCTCCATGTTATGTACTTCGGCCAAGTTAAAAGGCTCGTTCTGCCTTTCATCTTGCAGACTGTTTTCTGCAGATATTTCCTAACTTTTCCCATGACGTTTTCGCCTGGTGCTTCAGAAGATTGTATGGACTGAAAGAGACTATTGTTTCTGCAAGAGCGCAAGCATGTGCACATCGGCTAATCTGGTTGGTACAGGATTTCGGGAGTGGGTGTTGGACTGTGGAGCAGGGTTGGGATGTGTGCAGCTACAAATTCTCGTGAACGGCGTGCTCTCTTATTCTGTAAATAATACCACATTTCACTTTCTAGGTTCGCCTTTCGTGTTTCTCCAAAAGTTGAACTCCAGTACCATGAGACGTAAACAAGGAAACGGAGCACAGGAAGGTTGCAAAAGCTTTGGTTAGCAGAGATTGGAGAGCTGGTTCGGTTTTCAGTCCTGCGCCTGGATGGGTGTCAGCTACTTGATTGCGTGGAGACTCGGCGCATTTATTTTTCACAAACATCATAGGTTTAAAATTGGTATTTTGTTGTCTTGCTTGCTTTCTGCTTCCCAACGTCTGGGGTTTGGTTTTTGAATACAGGATAGGCAAACAAGTACTTTTTAGCCTGGCGTTTAGGAGGCGGGCTTTGGCAATGGAGATGCATTTGCCAGCTCTTGAGACATTGCGATCTAAACCTGGCATTTACAACAAACTCCTTCTGCAGAGTAGTTTGCATACAAGACATCATGCGATACAGGGTTTGTTGTTGTTGTTTGGGTGGGTTTTTTTCAATCGGATGGTATTGCCAGGGAGCAAAGAAACCGCCGGTGGTTGTTTTTGTTTTACACCCAGGATCTTGTCGGATGCAACCTGGCCGCAGATTTGTTTCCCCTTTCGGGAGTGTTACCTAGAAGATGGTGCTGGGATAACTCCAGCTTCCTGGTGATGACCCAGATCTCTGCTGGCGATGAGATCTCATCTCTGCTGGGCACGGTGCGAGAACAGCAGTTGTGTTTTCTGTCTGCTGATCCGCGGGCATGTTCCCATGCAGTATTTCCAGGCTCGTCAGCAGCCTTGCAGCGCCTTGGCTATTGCCGCTGACGTGCCCGTGTCTGGCGGCCAAAGGCGGGGTTTTCTTCTTCCACGGTCTGGTTTCGTGTAAGCCTCGTAAGAGGGTGTGAAGCAACTCCACGGTGGTTTTACATACTACTTTTATGTATGGGTGAGACAGCATAAAAATTCTCGCAGTCCTTTTAGCGGCAGCAACTTTGTATAACTGACAATTCGCTGTATCTCCGTTTTAATACAGTTTCCTTGCTTGGTCAGGGATAGTTGCTGCTCATGAATGACTCCTTGGAACGAGGGGACGCAGGCTGGGAAGGCTGAGACTTGCTGGTAATTTAAGAATTGATAAGGATTGATACCGTGGTTTCTTGATGGATTTTGTCTGGCTGAGATGCTTTTTGATGGGCTCCCAGGAATTCCCAGGTGTTGCTAAAAGCACTTGAGCGTAGCCAATTTGGTAAGAGAATAGGGAAGACAGATGGCGAAGTGAGGAGGAGTTAGGGGTTTGTCTGGTTCCTTTTCTTATATATGAGCTATCTTATATAGCAAAGAATTTGCAGCCTCGCCCATAGTCACGTGCATTTTTAGCACCATCTTGACGAAACCACTGCATTGGGTGTCCTTGAAGGGTTCTTCCTACGCTTCCATGGGACACAACATGGGTGAACTGCCTTGCTTCACAGACCGCCTCACTGCTTGCCCAAGTGATGTTTCTGAAATTGCACCTCCTTTTCAGCAGCTCATGAGCACAGTACGGAGCACTGGGACCAGTCTGCGAAGTTGCCTTTTCCTGTCTGAGACTCGTTTTGTGTTAGGCAGAGTCCTTGCTGCTATAGCCAGGAATACTTGAGGCGTGTTTCTGCTGACAGCTTTCTGCTCTGCACTCCCGAGGATTGGATGTAGGGCAGTTTGGAGGGTTCCTGGTGGTGGAACTCCCTATTTACAGTCAGCGAGTTCATTACAGCCCTAAATTATTTACCTTAAAGAATTCAAGCCCTGAATTATTTACCTTTAAGGTCTGTCTTCCTGCATTGTGCGTTTGGTTGACTGTAGACCTATGGTCTGTTATATGCTGTGAATGTCTACGGCGGCATAATATCTAGGGCAGTTTCAGCTATTTGCTGTTAATTTTAATTTCATACACAAATACGTTACAGTATTATAACTAAGGTCAGAGGGCGGCTTGGTGAGATATGAAAAGGGATTTGTGCAGCCCCGATTTTAAGTCTTGCGAACGCACAGACAGTTTTTGATTATGCGATCGCACCCTTCTCTTTCTGCAAGTCGCCTGCCTAGTGCCAGGCCTGCAGCTGTAGCTCCAAGCCCTGGGCGAACACCTTGTTCAGCATCTTGGGTTTTCCCTCCTGTTCCGCCTTTAGCCCCGGGCTTTTATTTCTGGCACACCACTACTCAAATCCTACTGAAGAAGTTTGTCATTTCCTCGCAAACTTTTTTCTGTTTGTCAGTGTCAGGCTTGAGGGTTTGACGAACGATTTGGGAAGCATTGCCGCTTCTGTACGGGAAGAGAGTTAAAACAAGAGGACAAAGGATCTTGAGGATCTTACAGCCTTGACGCTGAGATGTCCCCGTGCTACGTAATATTTCACGTACTGGAAATACGGTTCCCTTTTGCTGCGAGTGTTTTGCTTGAGAGAAGGCAGGGGTTTCAGGTTGGTTTGGAATTCGCCGTTAATGGCCACTTGGGAAGTGCTGGGTTTAAAAGGGCTGGAGCAGAGCGGCGCGGTGTCGGAGCTGCGTGGCACGGCTCACCTGCCCGCACGCGGAGAGGGGCGGCAGGGAATGGCGGGGCAGCTGCTGCCTTTGCCGTTGACAGCCGGCAGAGTTGTCCCGTGCTCTTATCCCATAGCCCTGATGCTACGGACGGCTCAGGCACGTCCCGTTGTGCTGAGCGTGGTGGGAGAGGGCAACAGGAGCCTCTGCGAGTAGCACTCACCCGCCACGTTTCCCTCCTTTTTCAAGTGCTTCAGCTCATCAATGTTCTTTCTCTCTTGCGACATGGCTGTGGTATGCCAAAGCAAAAAGGCAGGAAGCAAACAAATGGCAAACAGCGTCCACCAGCGTCGTAGAGGCTTGAACATGATTCATTGGCAGTGCCGCAGCTGCACAGCCACCGTGCAGCCCTCTGTGCCTGGTTGCCACTCTCTCCCCATCCTACCTTCAGTTTTCCATCCCCCGTTAAGTGAAATTTCTTGTGTTGACGTGTTTTTCCCTGCTGCCCCCTGGCCCAGCTCTTGGCCACTCTGTGTTGAGCATAGGTGGCCCCAGGCTGCCGAGGTTGCGGCAGGGAGGTCACCTGGAGCAGGGGAGATGGTTGATGCCTGTCCTCGCTCAGGAGGTGGCCCTGCCCGGTCGGGAGCAGATGTCAGAGGCGAAGGCCACCTCTCTTCTCAGCCCTGGACCAGACCATGCCCTTTGCTTCGTGTGGCACCTGGCTAGTCCCAGGTTTAAACTCTGTTCCAGAGGTGGACAGAATTTGTTGAGTCTTTCCAGCCACTTTTTTGGGGAGTGGCTCCATCAGACCACTGCGACTGACACCTTGCAACAAAACTTTCTGGCTGACATCTGTGTCAATGATGGGCAGAGTAAATAGCAGAAGGGTGTCACAGCCATATTCCCCACCCCATGCTGCGTGCCTGTGTTTAATTTGTATGCCCTTTTTGGAGGTAGGTGAGGGATCACGTACAGGTGGTTGAGTTGCATATCCTTAAGTGAAGGGGTTTGGTTTGTTTGCTTTCAGAGAAAGCAATGAAATGCTGACGTTAATGGCAGTTCCAGTACTGAAAATCCAGCTGCATTTTTTCTTTACTGATGATGTGTCCTCTGGCCGTTCAGAGGGGCTGGTGGGTTTTTTTGAGGTTGCACCTTCAGTGGGGTTTCTACCGTATGGGCTTTTGTCTTCCTTATTTCAGTGTGGAAATTTCTTATATGAAGTGTACGTTTTGGTTCATTGATGTATTGGCAAGAGAATTTGACACTGAAGCTTAAAGCTACTAATATGTGAAGTGAGGAGTAAACACAGACACTAAAAGACCCTTTCGAGAATTTTTAAGTGGAGTCACTACTTAAATAATGTAGGTGCAAAGTTCAGGGAAACCGTGCGATTAAGTAATTTACTGTCAATGTAATTTTGCAAGTATTATTTTTACATTGCTGCTGCCATTATTAGTGGCAGGTACTTACTGTTGAAACTGAAAGAAACTTAAGCAGCTCTCTCTTCCCCCATATTTCTGCTTTTGGTGGCACTGAGTGTCTGCTTAGTGTTGGTCCTGGCGCTGCCAGACAGGATACCCCAGGGAGAGGGCAGAGGATTTGGGCACAGGAGAGCTGCGTTCTCCTGCCCAGCTCTACAAGTGATGGGCTGTGGTACCTCGGTCACCCCTCCAGATTGTTCTCTGTCGCTTTTGTTTGGTCAATGAGCAATTTTGGGGGAAGGACTTCTTGTTTAATATCTTTACGACGCATGGCAGAAAACAAAAGATCTAAATATCTGCTGGGAAAGCCAACTGCTATAATGCAAATAATAGATAATTGTGTGCAGTTAATCAAATTTCTCTTTTGTGTTGTTTTTCACACAGAGCGATGAGGCAAGAGAGAAGTTTTTAAAAACAGAAAAATGTGATTGCGTAAACATCATTGTTGGCAGGAGGACTCGGTGGATTCAGGTAATAATGTGACACTTCTTTTTATTATGCTTTAAAAACTGGCCAGGTTTCAGGCTGATGGTGGCCCTTTGTCAGGGACCGAGGAGTAGAGGAAGGTGACAAGGTATAAGAAGACCCAGTGGCTGGCTGCTAAATTAATTCAGACCAGGCAAGAGGGTGTGAGTGTTCCTGCAGCACGGGTGATTGCTGAATAGGACGACGTCGCTGGGGCTGCAGTAGCTTCCTTCCTGATGTCAGGCTGTTGAATCTGAGGCTGTTCTTTTTTTTCTTTTTTTTTTTTTTGTTTGTTTTTTTTACCCTAAGAGATCCTGTATTTCAACCTCTTACAGCTGCATTGATATAGGCAGGGAAGCTCCATGCCTGTTTTATGGAAGAAGGTCAAAAGATTAGCTGTCCCTTCAGACTGCACAACTCTGAATCTATGAATATTTCCCTTGAATTCCCCCTTTTAAAAGATTTCTGGATCAGAGCAGATCATTATCTGCTAAAAGACCCAGACCTAGACCTTTACTGCTTCAGAGGACTACTGCTGGTTGTTTTCAGTGTGTGAATGAAGACAATTTCTTGTTGCATGGTTGTAGGAAACCCAATGTGTGATGTTTAAGCGTGGTACTAATATGTTTGCAACGATCTTATCTTAAAATAATGGCCTTCAACATATTTAGATCCTATTTTGTAGGAAATGTAAGTTGCTAGCTAAAATGCATCTCTTATGTTTTTAATCATTTTAATTATTTCCCTCACTGAGGGGGAGTGGAAGATGAAGGGGGGGAGTTTACAGTGCTAATCGCACTCCGCATTCGTAATTGAGGCCAGATCCTACCCTCAAACTTCTTAGGCAATCCCAGTGAAGTCATCAGGCTTTTCACAAGCACACGGGTTTTCCCCATGTGTATTTGATTCCAGGATAAGGGCCTACAGCGTGCTTTTTTGTGCACTGATTTCTCACACGTATGAGAAGATTCAAAAAGCATGCATCTTTTTCAACGTAGCCTCTTGGTTTCCAGCACCGGTTGGGGGGGTTCTGCAGTATTCTGTCGAGAGGCAGATCAGCAGAGCTAGTAGCCTTAGACGGAGCTGTTTGTAACTGGCGAGTCCTTTGCATTTTCTTTGTTAGGTGCTAGGTGGGAAAAACACAGTCGTGGCTTTGCATTGCTATAGTCATGAGCAAGAAGGACGTTTAAATAGCGTGTGAATGGGTGTGGATTTGATATTTCCTAGAGCCAGCTTCTTTTTAGTATTAAATTGCATACTCCAGGAAGATAGTTGCTGTATCAACATTGGTATAATGACACATTATTAAAAAATCAATATCCAGTCATAGAAACGAGTCCTGGTGTAAGCAGTTGGGTGCTTACAGCTGCGATTTGTATGTATTTGCAAATGTAATGGGCTTTTTTTTCTTGTAGCACTGGTAACTTGGATAAACACTGTATGTGTGACTCATTGCTGAGTATAAACTTATTTTAAAGGAGCAAGTGTGGGATTTGCTGAATATCCTATTGCTTGCATCCCTGAATACTTGCATTAGGTCATGATTAATCTTAAATTGGCCAACCTGAGAGGAAAATTACTGCTGATCTCCCATAGGTGACTTCAGAAACAAACAGAAGGATGGAACTGCTTTAGAAACATAAATAGTAGTTAGAATTCATAAAATCATAAAGCTAACATATGGTACAAGGTCTTCTAAAATATAACACTTGAAAGCTTTTTTTGTAGTTTCAGAAAGAACTTGTTTAGTTATCACAAGAAAAATAAATATTTTCATTCCTTTTTCTTCAGCTCGCTCTCATTCCATTCCTCTTTTCTCTTTTTCTCCTTTTTTTTTTTCTTTTGTTTTTTTTTTCCCCAGAACCTTCTTAATTTGGTGGGATGGGGGACCAACAACAGATGTGCCTGGAAAGCCCTGTTTTGGGGGCAGGAGATAACACTGCTAGTTGTTCCCCTGTTGTTAGGTTCATTCTTGGAAGTCCTTCTGCAGAGTCGGGATGGAGTTGATGTAATCCAAATCGAATGTTCCCTGTGCGTGTGTGTGTGCGTGAGTGAGATGCGATGGGTACTGCAGCAGCTCCCGGACCGGTCAAGAACATGCCTATTTTTTAATGTGGTACCCCAGGCATTGGTGATGAGGGATATGGTCCTTCTGTGTGTGTGTGTGTGTGTGTCCGTGCGTGCAGGGGTGCAGGCTCACGGGGGGATGGCACGACGCAGCATCCCCGCTCTTCTGCTGCACCCTTGGTGGGGTGGCCGTGGTCCCCAGCGCTTCGAGCATCTCAGTGGGGAGGCGAAAGCCGCCGCTTAAAAGGAGGCGAAGGAGGAAGACGGGGAGCGGAGGAGTGGGGGGCCGGGTGGGGAGGGGGAGCCGGGGAGGAAGACGCGGCTCCAGAGGGAAATACTCTGTGCTTTGCAGTTGCTTGTGTGGATAGAAACCAGATGGTGCGCTGGAACACCCGCTCGCTCGGGCGGCGGCGGAGCCAAACATATGGTTAATGGTTAGGAGAAAGAGCTTTGCGAGCCAGGGCTTTGCTGACTGCCTCGCATTACAGATTGTTGCAGTGTGTCATTACATTGCCAAACTAAGTGCTTAATACCCGCTGCGGGCGCTGGGCAGGCATTCGCAGGGAGGATGCTGAGGCTCCCCGGGCAGGGCGGGAGGCTGACATCACGTGCGTGTCCCCCCCCCACCACACCCCCCCACGCCCCCTTTCCCCGCTGGAAACGCCATAAACCTCCCCTTTTACAAGCTCAAAACCTACAGTAGGCAGTTTTCCCATCCTGCGTGTCTTTAATCTGTTTATTTCCAACAGCGTATGCTTGGTTTTGCCCTTTTTTGTGTCTTTTTTGGGGGTGTTTTTTTTTGGGGGGGGGCGGTCCCCAAGTAACCAAGTTCACGTAGGCTGCAGCACCGCGCTTACATGCCCGGCATCTGAAGTTCCTGCTCTGGGATCTTTGGGCGACACCAGACCCATGTTATCTAAGGAACTGCTGAGCTCATTCATCTCCTTTTCACGGCCCGCTTCCTTTTATTTTTAGCCAAATCCGTCAGGCCTGACAGGCGGGTAATTTGAACCAGAGAAAGGGCAAAGCTCCAGGTCCTTTCCACAAAGCAATTCTTCTCCTCCTCCCTCCTGGGAAGGCTCCAAACTTGGCCTGCTCCAGGCAGATGGATTTGTTGAGTCATGTGAGATCATTTACACAAAAACACAGCGAGGCAGTGAAAAGGAAAAAAGAAAAAAAAAAAAAAAAGGAAAGAAAAAAGAAAAAAAAAAAAAGGTGGTGATGGTGGAGGGGGGGGGGGGAAGGGGTGGGAGAGCGTGCGCTGCCGGGGCTGCTGCGAGCGTAGGAAATGTGCTGCGAGGCAGCTAGACAGAGGAATGCAGCAGATTCATTCTTGTATAAGGTAATGTCTCGTTTACAGTACAGGGTGGAGCCAGCACAGAGGAGAAATGACTCGAAAACAGATTACTCATTTAAAACAAAAATTCTCCTTAAAATAAACAATAACAATAATAATAATAATAATAATAATAAAAAAGCCCAACAACAAACCAACCAACGAGCGAGCCGCGCCGCGTGCACGGGCGCGCAACAAAGGCGGCGTTGTTGACAGCACCGGATTACAGTAGCGGTAAACTCCGGGCTGGGAGGTTGCTGGAAAATGAGTTTGCTCCGTGATGCAACCGGAGTTGGCTTTGTCTGGCCGCTGGCGCGAGCAGGGCAGCAGGAACAGGGGATGGGGTTGGGGAGCCCGGCAGCAGCGCGCACGCATCGCTCCGTCCGGGGATGGTTTCAGGCGGTGGGGAGGGATGGAGGGAGCGATGCTGGGTCCCGAGCGGGCAGGCTGAGCTGGGGCATCATTAATGGTGAAACTGGGGGGTGTGGGGCGTGCATGGAGGGAGGTGGGGGAGAGCCTTTTCTTGTTTCGGTTTTGAACCGGTTATGGCATGATCTTCATTACATCAGGGAGTAAATTGCATTTGTTGAGTTGGATGTTGATTTTGTTGCCGTTTGCAACCTAAGCTAACCCCAGTGTGTTGGTTTGGGTTTTTTGAAGTGGGTGGTGAGGGAGAATGTCAAACTTGGCGCTTTTTAGATCTTTATGCATCCCAGAGAATTAGGTTGGGTTAATTTATGCAGTGTTCTAACGAGATGCGTTCAAACCTTTAAATAGACATGGACTGTATTTAAATATTGTTAATACAACTTCTAGTTACTCCAGATTTCTTAGCAAGGCAGTATCTGCATATTAGTGTTTTTTTCCGATGATGATTAAAAACCAGAGTAGGAGCAGAAACTGGAACTGGAAATCGGTGGAAAACATGTGCAATCAAACGAGTCCGACGCGAAGCATATCATTAAATTCTCAGCTTCACTTAAGGAACTCGCGGGAGCATGTCAAACGGGGGCTTTTATTTTAACTTGACCCGTTTCCCCCACTGAGCAGCATCTCCTGCAGACTCCGCTGCGGCGTCTGCTGAGGTGCTTTCCTCTGGGGAGGGGGGGTTTTGTCTGGAGCCTGCCTCCCTCTGCTTGACCTTGTCTTCCCTTTTTTCTCCTCCCGCTTCTTTTTTACACTTTTGTCTGAAAGACGGCTGGCTTTCCCAGCCCGCTCGCCCTGCCGGGCTGTGCCGCTGAGCACGTTCGGCCTGGGGAGAGCCTTCACTTCTCGCGCTTAAGAGTTTTCTCGCTTGGTGGAAACCTTTTGTCTTCTCTGTCTCTTGATCGGGCCGCCTCGTTAATTATGTTGAAGGAGCACTTGGCAGCACCCCGAGTCCCGGCTGGGATCCCGCACTGCACAAACCCAGGGTGGGTTCCCAGCCCCTCAAGCCTACAGCTGATGTCTGGAGCGAGGATCAGCAGAGGGATAAAAGTATAAGGATGAGAAGTACGGCCAGGTTTGGGACCTAGATCGTGCAATAAGCTGTGGCCGTAGCACAGCAGCTTTTAACGAGGAATGGCTGTAGATTGCTCTGAGATCCTCAGAAAGGTCCCGGAGAAGGACAGCGTTGTTATTTATTCTGTTTGCATGGTTACTATAACTTTCCCCTCTTCCCCAAAATACTTAATTATCCTACATTTTCTGTTGCTGTGAGCAACATTTCCCGTAGTTACCCAGAGCTGCAATTCCTGTTAAATTCTCACTTTATAAAGCTAATCTCCCAGCAGCGGCTGTGGGATTTCCAAAAGAAAAGATGTTTGTGAGGAGCCAAAGTTTTTAAGATTTTTGTCTTAGTGGACAATTCTGCATAACTCCTCTGTTAACTATTCACATTTCGTTATCAGTTGAGATCTCAATAGCTTCATCTCTGTTCGTGGCACCTAGAAGACTTGTAATTTTTTTAATTCCCCTGCACAGTGCCCGACTCCCCAGTACCTCCTTTTTCCACTGTGAAGGTGCCGCATGTGTTGCTTTTTGCATCTTTATGTTGGACAGTCGACCCAACGTGTCAGGTTTTGGGAACTTTTCATGACCTGACTATCGGGAAAATCAGCCTTGCTCTTCCTTCCCTCTCTTTCACAGCCATTCAACTTCCTCCCCTTCTTCTAAAAGTGTGTTGTCTATAAGATGCTATCAACCCTGTAATTCTTTTATCTTGCTTCTCCTATCACTTCCATTCTTCTGCTCCTACTGCTTCTTCCTCTATCTCACGATTAGACCAGAATTTTCTCTGCTGCTGGCATCTTCCCTTCTCACACGTACCGTGGCGCTGCCTCCTTTGGGATCTGAGGAAGGATGAGTTTAGAGTTCATACGTGTTGGGTCATGTCCCAGCTTGGCTTCAGTTTGCACAGGTAGAGGGCATAATCTACGGTAATTTTTCTTTCATTGCCGCCTTAAGCAACCAACTCTCTCTCCACCTAGGCTGGAGACGTTGGAGGGACCTTGGTGGGGGAGGCACTGAGGACCTCCTGCTGAGCTTGCTCTTTCCAAAGCGATGCAACCAGTAGCTGGGGTTTTTCTTGCTTTCCTCCAGGCATGAGAGCACTATGTTTCCTTCCAAAGACTTTATTCTGTGCCCTAATTGTATAACCTTCCT
Source organism: Vanellus vanellus (assembly GCF_965231255.1). NCBI lineage: Eukaryota > Metazoa > Chordata > Aves > Charadriiformes > Charadriidae > Vanellus > Vanellus vanellus. The sequence continues at coordinate 87,389,913 of NC_138907.1, forward strand.
CGATCTGAAGTTGTGCCAAGGAGAGCCGCTCTGGGAGCGAGGTAACCCTCTACTTTTGAGCTCAATTTATCCTGCCTGACAGGATCGGATAGCAATTCCCTCCTACAGAAAACTTGGGCAAACTTTATGATTCTCTGTGGTGATATCTGAGACGAGCGGGGTGATGACCTCCCCATATCACAAACGTTCATTTATGGGACTTAAGAAATAACCTGAAAATAAATAAATCTCTAGCCTGACAGCTTCCCCCTTACAGAAAATCATAGAAGTTACAGTGCAGTGGTGGCAATTTCCTCTTGTTCATGCGTGCATCTACAGGGCATCCCGGGGGAGAGGTGAGATTTGTTCTAAGCAGATTAATCTAAATTTCCATGGAGCATTTTAAGGCATTAAATCTATGTACATTTTTCTCATGCAGCAATGAACTGGTGCAGCGGTGAAGCGCAGGACTGTTAGTAATGTATTCGGAAACCTAGCCGTTTTCTGGTTGCGGCCAAATCCCATTAAATGTGATTTCCCTGCTTCCTTTTTCCTCCTGTCGAGCCTTCTGGATAGCGGTTTCTCTTAACAGCTTGTTTGGAGAATCTGGTCTGAAAATCTCGCTGCCACTCCGCTCCTCTCAAAGCAAGGGAAACTCTGGGAGCAGCTTTATCACCTGCTCATCGGCTGACTTCCATTTCTGCTAGAAAGTCTTCGTCGGCCGTAGACCAAACAAGCTTAAATCTCTTTCCCTTCCATTAGGTCAAGCGCAGCAGAGGTAGAAGTTCTTTTGGAGATTAAACTTTGCCTGTTGGTTTAGTGAGACATCAATCCGGACAGCACAGCGTGTATAAAATTGACTTCTTTAATTCCCTTAGAACATCCTTAGGGATTCTTGAGAGTTGTCTGAGAGTTTCTGGTGAGGATGTGCAAGCACCCTCGGACACTGCCCTTGCAGTAGCAGGTTTTTCAAGTTCATGTTAAAAATATTGAGTTGGTTTAAGGCTCTGTTCACTCCATTAGCTTTTAGCTCATAGTTCCTGTAGTGTTACTAACTGCTAATGTGACCCTTTAGTTTTTTGCCTTGATTCCGTTATAAATTAAATTGGTGTTGCCAAAAGCTGCTTCTGATCACACGCTGTAAAAAAATCTTTTTTTACCTGTTTGCAGCCTTCGTGCTGTTAATGGGAACATACCGTTGCTCCCTGACAACTTCATTCATGTTTAATAGGTATTTGTGGGCCATATTTGGCTTTAAGTGGATGTATCACAGCTCTTGAGGCATTTTGGTGGCTAAATAGCTGGGATTAGACACTCAGTTACTCATGCCAGTTGTTTTCCTGTGTCCATACCAAACTGTTACACAAATATTTTTAGTTATAACCTTGTCAGATTTATTTAAGGAAAAGAGAGGTCCTCATTTTTTCAGATATGTTTATCTGTGAGCGAGTGGAATTATATTAATGGTTTTTCTCAGCTAATCGAATTATAAGTGCTAAGGTGAAAGGCCCACTATTACTTGCAAAAGTAATACTTCTTTTTGCAGGAGTAGAGCAATTTATTTCTGTATCCGCTTTTCTAATTGCAGCCTGTAAAGACCCTAAAGAATCCTGCTAGTCAACGGTTTCCTTACTGCAACCAGTGAAAAATCAGATTTAAAATGCCTTTAACTGGTGCTTAGTTCCACATTTAATACCTCTTGATTACTATGGTCACAGCATAAATAAATACATTTGATAGCTTACTTGATCATGCAAATGTTCAATGTCTTTCTCCTTCATCAGGATACTCCTTTTATCAAAGGTATCTGCTGTCATAGAGCCCCAGGCTGTTGAATTGGTAAAAGGGAATGCCATATATGGGAAAATAAACCAGCACCCGCAAGGTAGCTTCTTACTAGAAAATAATGAGATTTCTTTCAGCAACTTCAGCTTGTTGTTTTCTATTTGAATACTTTCTCAAAATTAATAATAAAATACAAAATAATAAAGTTGTCATGCTTTCTGGGAGGATGGCGTAAATAATTAACATGGGATATCTGTCTGCTCATTTTCGGGTTGATTGCTTATTGGCTTCCATGTAGTACTGTGAATGGATTTGAAGCCCCTGTGGTGGGCTCAGACCAACTTAAACTTGTTGCTACCCTTCTTGATGCCGTTCACTGTGATTAACGGTGTCTGGATGGATGGCAGAACCCAGATGGTTATGACAAAATAATTGTCTTCAACTTGGATGCGCCACTTGGGCATGAGCATCAGTGAAACCTCTTCTGTAGTCGGTGATGTTGGAGACGGTGAGACCATGTGCAACTCCTGGGGAGGACATCTCTCATGGGTAGCACTGTGCTGCCAAAGGTAAGCGTGGCACAGCCAGACTCGCTCAGCTGTGCTTTTTGAGAGTGAGAGGTTAAAAGGACAAGGGTAAACCACGGTCTGAAGCAGACTCTAGCATCTGTCGGGTCTGTTCTTGGGTGACGCTCATTTGGTTACGCAGCTCAAGTGCAGCGAGAGTTTCACCCCTGCCCACGGGCTGACAGTAACACACCCAGTGGGAAGTTATTTTTCTGCTGGGTTTTGCCACTTTTGAGTGTTGTAATCGGAAATAACAGCAAATAAAGGGACAGAGGTTTATGGGGCACTATGGCCTGTTCACTGTTTAAAATAAATCTTCTGTGATTAATTCTCCTTGGGGCAAAAGGGGAGAGGAGAATTTTTAGTATTTAATCATAGAATCATAGAATTGTTTAGGTTGGAAGAGACCTTTAAGATTATTGAGTCCAACCATTAACCCAGCACTGCCAAGTCCACCACTAAACCACGTCCCTAAGCGTCTTTTAAATACCTCCAGGGATGGTGATTCCACCCCTTCCCTGGGCAGCCTCTTCCAATGCTTGACAACTCTTTCAGTGAAGAAATTTTTCCTAATATCCAATGTAAACCTCCCCTGCGCAACTTGAGCCCATTTCCTCTTGTCCGATTGCTTAGGATAAAATTAATGCTAATTTTGACCCTGAAGCATCAGTGAGTTAAGTAGAGCTCCAAGTGCTGCATTTAGCCTTCATCAGGAAACATTGGATAGCATCGCTGGAGGAGTTGTGGCAGGAGGGAGTTCCCACATGCACGTAGTGGCACTTTTAGAAGAACTAAAGGTTGGTATGTCCAAACAGAAGTGGAGATGCACACGTTGGTGACACATATTTTGATTTTCAGTACAGTAGGTGGCAGGAGAGACAAAGTGACAGCTTGGCTGAGGTGGCTGCTTGTCCACATGCTGCAATACAAATGAAGGCCGCACCACATTACACCCAATACCCTGGAAAAAAAAGTGACATCGTGTTGCCAGGTGCTTTTGTGAAGTCTGTCGTCTGGTGTGATAAACATGGGGACACGGGAACGTTAGACACGTGTATTGAAATGCTGGTGTTAAATGCCACGCTGCGCACTGTCTTGTGTTTCGGCAATGTCTTCTGGTAGGCGTCAGGTACTAAAGATGTCATGGCAGCGCAAGCCAGTCCCAGTTACGGCTGTTCATCCTCTTTCTCTCCCGACTATATCCCTGGCCAGGACTTCCTCCCCCTTCCCTCTTGCACCTGCTTTGGTGCTTAGGAGGCCATACCATGAGCTGCTTGATGGGGTGAATCCAGCCAACAGCTAACTAAACTAAAGACGTGGTTGGATTTTGAGTAACTCAGCGGAATCATCTCACCTCGTGCTCTTGAAACTAGGGTTGAGGCAAAGGAGCTAGTGATGGGAAAAAGGGACTGATGGCTTGAGGCTGCAGTAGAGCTGCACCCTTGATCTACCACCCCATCAAACTGGATGGAAGAGGTACTTCTTTAGTGGATAGTGAAGTAGATCCTGAAAACTTTTCTAAGCCAACATCTGATATTCTTGGACTTCTGGTCTGCAGTGGGATAAGGTAACCTTAAAAGCCTGAAAAACATGTCCTTTCAAGCTTGCAAGTGGCTTTTCTCATGGATAGGCAAACTGAAGAAGTGAAATTAGTGGTGTTTTCCCTTCTGTCTCTTAGAAGCATGTCTTCTTTTTAAAGGTGAAAGGGATGTTCCTCATCCCACTTCAGTTAAGATGAAGAGATTGTTTCTTTTCTTACTTATGGGAGATTTGGCCTCCCACTGCACACAAGGACAGGGTCTGCTCGGGTGCGTGTGTAACTGGAGCAAAGTCAATGAGGTTGCATCTGTAAAACTGAGAAGGTGATTTGGCTCAGGGTTTGTAACTGGAGAAAGGAAGCACTTTTGTCCGTTGATTTATAGGCCATAGTGTATGGCTAAAATAGGTCCACCCATTTGCTGTGCTTTTTTTCCAAGGATTGTTCTCTGATGGACTTCTGGTCATGATGGAAACAACGTCAGCATGTAGGCCTGCCAGGCGGCATTGAATTTGCCTTAGAGCCAAAACATGTGGACAGTGTTGGATTCATACTTGTCAGAGGAACCTTTACTATATGTACCGGCTTCCAGTGATGACTTTAGTCCTCATTTTATCTGTACTTGGACATAAACTTTGAAGTCTGGCATATCAAAGCATGCAGTTGTATGATGGCCTAAATTCTGCATTTTCATTTGATATGAAGCCCTGTGGAGCAACTCCTCTTCATTACTTACATTCTGTTTCTTTGCCCACTGGTTTCGTAAGATTTTTGTCAGCATTTTTTCAATACATTAATGTTGGTTTTGTCATTGAAGTTGACTGAGAATTGAACTGGTATTGAAGCTGTAAAACTGTCGGTGTGATGTAGTGGCGAGGACAAGACATCTGTTTAGGTACTTGCTTGGTTGTGTTTTCTGGACAGCCCTATTGCCCCCTAGGTAGCACCTGAGCACATCTGGGAATGTGAAAAAGGATAAAATATCATCCTTGTACTGATGAGAAACAGAGGCAGGAACACGGTGAATTATTGAAGATCATGAAGGAAATCAGAAAGGTTGGGATCCTAGAACTCATCCCCCCCACCCCAGGAAGCTATATCCCATGATTTCTAGTATGATTGCTAAGTTTGCTTCCTCTCCCCTGAGAAACGTGAGACTCTTCCCACTGCTGAGATACCTGTTCTTATCATAGGAGGCGTGGGCACACATTTACGACTTGGGAATTAAGTTTAAGACTCGTTCTTGAAACGTGCCTGAAAACTGGCACGTTTAGAGAGTAGCTAGCTGTAGCTGTAGAGCCTGGTATTTCAAGGGGAAATGGTCTGAGGGGCACGACCAATAGTTAGTAGCTGCTCTGGTGTTGCTTTACACGGAGTTCAGAGTTTAGTAGCTGGAGCATCGAATTTGAACGGCTTTTGGGCCACTCTATCCGTGAAACCATGCAGCCCCATGCAAGGACAGGTCCTTTCTCATAGAAAAGCCGTTTGTAGAGAACGGGACCTTGTTGACAAAGTTTTCCTTAAATAGGCTGGTATCTTGCAGATATGGATATGTTGATATAAATTGTATGGCTGCAAATAGTTAATTGTTTCTGTACCCAAGTTTAACTGCGGAGTGCTCTGCTTGGTGAGGAGCATCAGGAAGGAGTTCCTATTATTTTAAAGCAGTAGCTGTCTGATGCTAATTATGAGAAACATGTCTTGTGAAATGTTTTTTTTTTTTTTAATGAATTTCCATAAACAGCTCATAGACAGGTTTATTCCACGCTGGAAGAAGTCTGACTGCACTTTAATGTAATACCTGGATTGGTGATTAGGAAAAGATTGTTAAACAACTGGAATTTAAATACCGGTACGGCCTCATTGTAATAATTTCCCCAAAGGCACATTGGTAATTCTGCTAAATAGAGAGTTTAATAGACTTTAATAATGTGTACTTTGGAGACCCTATACACAAAGGAATTATGCATAAAACATTCATTATGGTAAACTGCTACCTTTGCATGTAACAAGGAATCTGTCAGAACAAAACTGGCGCGTTGTGTGTGGCAACACGTCGTTGGGCATTAACAGGCAGAAGTCATTATCACCGCCTTACCTATCGCTTCACCTGTTGTGATCAAAGTTGCAGCCCAGATTGTTTTACCTGACAGTCAATGAATTATTCGAGGTAGACATTAGTTTATTTTCTGAGAAGTCCTTTGCCAGCAGGAGGGCCTTGGTGGTTCACTGGGCGTTGTTTTCCTTTGACGTGCCCGTTCGGTGTCAAGAGAAGAGATACCTGATAGGAAACACAGAATAGCCATGTTTAAAAAAAAAAATAAAATAAAGAAAGAAAAGAATAACAAAAAAGCAACCTTAGCAAGCAGCTCTAAGCGAGTTTAGCGTTGGATTTTGATTTGATTTCGCTGTGCTGCTGCTGAGGGCCCTGCTGGAGAACAGGCGAGAAGGAGGAAGGAGCAGATGCTTTTGGTAGAACAGTAGGGCATTTATCTCTTTTAATGAGGTAACATCATTAGTGCTGACAAAGTGCTGCAAATCAATACATGTAATGGACTGCTGCTGTCTTTCAGTAGTGCACAGGCTGTTGTACTTCTGAGCATTTGAATCTGCTGAATCACAGGTCAGGCTTTATCTCCTGTCTGATGCTGTTTGTTTTTGGGTTTTTTAACCATTTGGTTTTTCCCCCTCCCTAATCTTTGCCTTTGATCTCTGAGAACTGGAGCACACCTCCAGGATATGTGTTGGGGCAGGCAGAAGTGTACTGATTTTACGAGGAGGGGAGCGCATTGAAATGCCGCATACGTCCATTGCGGTGCAAGGGACCTTCTCTTTAATTGGAAAGCGTGAGGATGCTAATGTCTATTTGAGCCTGATTCCTTCTGCCTAAAATGGCTGCAGATTTTGTTTTGGGTGTTGGGTTCCCCCCCTCCCTTGCCCTCTGCCTGCTTCCTTTAGAGCAGTGGTGTCATGTCAGCCACACTAATCATGTCAGCCCGTGGCACTGATGACCCTGACATTCAGCAACAAAGAGCTGCAGAAGAAAGGAGACAGCGAGGTGGCTGCGGCGCTGGACAAGGAGCAGCAGCGGGTGGGGAGAAATCTGAAGGTCAAAGCGTTTCCCTGTACAAAATCCGCTGGTGTAAAAATCGTACGCACGGTTGTACTCAAGGTGACCAAGGGAAGAAGCGAGATGGATGTAAGTGGAGATCCATCCTTTATTCCTCATTTTTCAGATGGTAAACCTGACAGCATGTGACTATAATAGTATGAAAATAACAAAAAAAAACCCAAACACAACCCTGCAAGTCAAATCTATGTTTGAAAAAGCCTGGAGGTTTTAATAATGTCTCTTTTAAAAATTACTTTATTCCCCTGGAACTCCCATCAAAACCATATCATCCTCCACCGCAAACAGGTAACGTTTGAGGTACGCTGTCTGTTTATCGTAGGGCCCGGGAGTGACATTCGGGCATCCGTGCTGATTCCAGGAAAAGAGGCTGTCGGTAAAAAAGATTCATCTGAAAAGATCACGCACGTCAAAAAAAAAAAAAAGAAAAAAGTGGTTCCTCTTTCTTTTTTTATCTGCATGCCCCTCCCATCCTGGGCTTCCCAACACCTGCTTGTGGTGAAAGAATATAAACAGAATTGCAAGATTCCTCAGCATTAACTGTTGCCTGACAGCTCCAGCTAAGCACTGTAAGGTCATCTGGTTTTTCCTCTTCATTTTTGTTTCTTGCTCCCCGCCACACATCCAACGAGCCTCTGCAGCATCCTCGGGTGGTACCATCCCTGGTGGAAGACCTCCCCATGTTTTTGCCCTGCCGTGATCTGAAAGTCAGTCATGTTTGCCAGAGTTGATACGAATCCAGAGTTGGGGGGTCTCTCATTGCCCACCCCTCTCATGTTACCCTCGAACCAAACAGGGGGACACGACTGAGAGCCAAATAAACCTCCCAGTCACAGTTGGTGGGACCACATATTAGCACCCTCTGAAGTATCGTCCAGTAGCAACACTGCTGAGTGTCCATTTGGGTTACGACTAGGTAAGGCTTTGCTACTACTTGTTACTTTTGTTAAATTTAATTGGTGCTCCCACTGGAGAGATCAGAGGGGTACGCTTCAGCGACACCCAGGTTACAGTCAGCATTCCTGTCTGCTGAAATGAAAGCATTGTTCCTGCAAAGCAAAAATCCCACTGGCGGTTTGTTACCTCCTCATGCTCTCGACCGTCTTGAACTGGCAGAAAGTAATGGGCAACAGATATAGAAAAAGGTGTCATCTTGGGAAAGCTCTAAAGACCTTTTTCTTTTATTTCTCCCCAATGTCCCCTTCCCAGAACAACCCTTTTATAAATCAACATTTCTGCATCACATACCGCAGACTTTCTCTGCTATCTTATTCCAACTGTGAAACCAAAGTTCACTTACCTCCTTTCCAAGGTTGGGATTACAGAAACCTTATGCACATCTCGCCCTCCTCTTGCTGCAGGCACTCCAGTCCAATAAATAAATACTTGGCCGAGTTTTACTGCCCTTTACCCAGTTAACTAAAAACAAATGCCTTCTGCTTTGTTAAAGGCAAGTCATGCCTACTTCTGTTGCTCCAGCCAGCAGAGTTTCTCAACCAGCTTGGCCTCCAAGGGACTGATTCCTTTTTAGTGACCCTGAAACAATTACCAAATCTTTCTGTGATCAACATAGGAAAAGAAAATAACATATTCGTGGGCTCTAAGGAGAGGAACTAGCTGGTCATACTCTTCCCCAAGTCTACGGATGACCCACCTTTGCTCTCCTTTCCTCAGTAAAACAGTGGCAAAAGTATCGTGGTGGAGGGCAAAGGGGCAGGGGAATGGAAGGGTTTGAGAAGTAAAGAGGTGTTAGCATAATAGGCTCCCGTATTAAGATTATTTACTTTTCCTTTTTTTCGTATGGATGGTGTATTCAAACTGTTTTAGCACTGCATCTGAACTTGGCGCAAGAGAAAATGCAGAGCTGCTCGTTAGTATTGTTTCAGAGCGGGCGTAGAGGTGATCCTGCTGCAGCCTCAGCCACTCGTAAGGCTTGGTGGTTACCCCTTCTAGCAAGCACAGGGCAAAGCGTTGATGGAGAAGGGCAGCTAGCATGTGATTGCAGCACTGGTGGGCCAAATCGTGTTTGCCCGACTTTCCTGGGTGGTCGCCTGGCTTGTGTACGGCACATGGAAATAGATCTTCTGGAATGTGAAACCGTGCCTTCTGCGTTTCTCCCACAAGTATTTTATAGTTTTGACTGGCATGCACGAAGGAAATGGAGAATAATAGAAGAAAAAACTTATATAACCCTTCAGCTGTGCTTCCTTTCCATACCAAGGTTTTGCATTTAAAGTAAAACGACCAGTCTGTGTTATTGTGTAAGTCTTTTTTTAAACTTAAATTTAGCGATGAGTATTTTGGTAAATGAGTGAAGGTTTGTTTTGTTGTTTTTTTTTCCCTTGCACTCATCTCCAGTTTAGATAGTGGATACTTCTGTGTGTCTTCACTCAGAGCAACTGAATCGATGTGGGTTTAGTGATTGGGTAATCTGATTCTTAAAAATTCAAAAGATCGCTTTTTCCAAGACAGATTTACTCAATTCCTGGTTTTACAGAAATAGGTTGTGAAGGGACCTTAAGTATTTGGGGATTTTTTTGTTGTTCTTTTCTTTTACTGGTTATAAACCAGTAAGTATCCAGGCTTTTGTAAGTCTCACGTATGAGTGCTGTATGTAGGATGAGGAGGGGAGAACATATGATCAGCATCTCTCTTTCCTTGTTCTGTATAGATACGGCAGCCATCTACTCACTAGCTCTGTGATCATGGCTCTTAATGTTTGATGTAAGATAGAAGCTGCATGTCTTTTCAGTTCCTTCACAGACAGAAAAGACGGGTCCATGCCAGCAGGACTTCTTTTTCCCTCGGGTTCAGCTTCACAGCCTGGAAAAGGCAGCCCACGCCTGCAAGGAGTCGACCTTTCAGAGCATGTTGAGGATCCGGCTTTGGTCCAACTGTGAATCAACCACTTACGGCTGAGGATCCTTTGTACCGCCAGAGAAGTCACCTGCCTGTAACGGTGGGATCTTTGCCCCGGAGGCGAGAGCTTAAAAGGGCACAAACATTTGGAAGGGGCGTTGAGGCAGCAATGCTACATACATTAAACAAAAGCAAAGTAGTGCAAGAGGGTGGGGGGTGAATGGGCATGTGCGAGTGAAAAAGAAAATGCTTGCTTTTCCCCCAGCTCTGCGCTTGGAGGTGGCCTCGTCCATCTAGGGATGTGGTGCCAGTTTTCTAAGAGATGCCTAAGTGCTCAAGTCGCTTAGCTCAAGTCACTGAGTTTTGTAAATCTGAGGATAAGTGTTTCATTGTTTGCAAGGTGCCTTGCATTCATCTGCTGGGAACATGTAAAAAGTACACATGTAAAAATTACCCCTGCCTTTGCAGTGGCTCTCAAATGAAATGCCTTTTGTTTCATTAACATGACGGCTCCGTAGCCTGCTTTGGCGGGAGCTCGCTGAGGTGCGTCCCAGTGGCTTACATACAGCTCTTGGTTTCATCTGGCAAGAGCAATCTATAATCCAGCAGCGTACAGGTAAGGGAGCCTTTTGGAGGCTCGTGGAAAAGGAGCGACGCATTCGGCTTGATGCTTAGAGAAGGTGAATATTCCGACGGTTTCCCACTGTGTCGCGCTATTCACTTTCGAAAATTGTGGCTTGCATTTATCCTCTCAGTAGAACGAGGCACTCCTCTCGGGCTCCTGGAGGAGACCAAGAAGTGTACACTTAATTGCTTTGTGAATGATGTGGAGTCTTGGAATGCAATCTAGCCATTGCTCATTAACTAGCTGAACCTATTAAACCTGGACAGCAAGCAGGACTGAGTCGGCCGCCCTTGATTGCAGGCAGCTAATGGAGCTGTGGGAGCAAGCTGTGACTGCAGAGCGGAATTGGCAGTAGACTCCCATCAACCTTCTCTGTTTTGAACTCGCCTTACACTCCATTTAGACTTCTGGCTTGGAAACAGATGATTTCAGAGCAGCAAGGAGGAGGGGGAAGGCGGAGGGTGAAAAGCATTGTCTTCCCAGCTATGTTCGCTTTGATCTGAAGTTAAAAGCGAACCAGAATTCGAATGGCATCGGTAATTTGACATTTAAACCTGCAGAAGCAGAGAGATTTGTCATCTGGCTGTGGCTGGCTTTGATTATTGATTGGGTCTTGCGCAGATGGTTCCGTTACACAATGCTAAAACAAAAGAAAATGCCTAAATAATGTGACTTGGCATCTCCTTGGTGTTTTTCTAGATCTGAGGGAATCAGCTGCTCTTATGAAGTACGCATATAGGTGGTTTGCTGATGATGAAATATATCCTATCTTGCAAAAGAGCATGGTAGCACTTTCTTGCGTCTTCGCACCATGCTAGCAGCACAGAAGAAATCAAAATTCACTCAATGTTAACTGGATAATCGAGGGTTTGCTGGTTCTTTAGGTTCTTCAGTAGCTTGGTGAAAAAGAAACAGAATTGAGATTTGCTCAGGAAATTTGAAGCGTTTAACCTTTTGAACGCATGAAAGCCTCAAGTGGAGATGGATACAGCCCTGGCTATGTAGCACTTACCTCCAGCGCAGTCTTGGCATTGCACCGGAGCGTTGTTTCTGAGCAGTTTGTGCCGCTTGCTGAATCGCCAGCGGGCATCTCATCCTTCAGCGTTCACATGCCTCCCATCCAGTCGCACTTTGTGCCCAACCTTGTTTACCTTGTGGGTTTTGCCAGGATCACAGCTTGGTGGTGTGGCTCCAGGCCCAGTTAGACCGTCTGTCAAGGAGAAGGGGAGGAGAAGTAGAGGTTTTGACATGTTGCCTGAAGAAGGGCATGCCCAAATGTGCTTTGAAATCTTTGTTCGACTTGCTTGTTCGATACTTTTAAGCTGCTGTATATTGTGGGGTTTTTTTTCTGTTGTTTTGCCTTAATTTCCCCGTTGTGGAGAGATCGTTTCATGTCTAGTCTGGATTCCTACATTTTGTTTGTGCTGCTGGCAGATCCTATCAACACCCACTTTTCTGTGATATTTAAACTTTAAAAGATAAAATAAAAATCTTTGGTGTCATAGAACACTGACTTGCTTGTAAAATAGTTCCATAAACCGGAGATGCTATTTAAAAATATTGTAGGAGTCTAGTAATACATTAGCATTTCATGCATTTCACTCTGAGCAGTCCCAAAGTACTTAAACCTGTAGTGCACGCGTGCAACCCTGCTGAGATGCAGTCCCTGGGACAGAGGCTGTGAACCAGCCCTGTGTTTACTGAGGATGTGAGGAGCGATGGATGCGAGCAGCTTGAAACAAAGTGGCCTGAGTAATCTGCTTTCTGAAGGAAATTGCTATGAAGACCATCAGTCTTGATGTATGACAGCCTGTGGTTTGGCTCGGGATGCTCTCCTAATTGCGCACCCTGGGACCTGTACTGGGACACCTCCCAGCCTGAGACCCCCACGGGCTTTGCTGCAGGTACAGCTCCGAGGCCAAGTATTTGGAGGGGCATCCACTGAACAAGTGTCCATGTGGGCTCTGTGTTAATAACTTGTTACCCCTAGTAATCTTCACTGCATTAAAGCAAATGAAGGGGGCCTACAAGAAAGCTGGAGAAGGATTTTTTACAAGGGCATGTAGTGATAGGACTAGGGATAATGGCTTTAATCTGGAAGAGGGTAGATTTAGATTAGATATCAGGAAGAAATTTTTCAGTATGAGGGTGGTGAGGCACTGGATCAGGTTGCCCAGAGAAGTTGTGGAGGCCTCATCCCTGGAGGTGTTCAAGGCCAGGCTGGATGGGGCTTTGAGCAACCTGGTCTAGTGGGAGGTGTCCCTGCCCATGGCAGGGGGGGTGAAACTAGATGATCTTTAAGGTCCCTCCCAACCCAACCCAAAACATTGAGGGACTCTGAATGACCCCTTCATTTGTCAGCAGCTAAAATTGGAGTAACCCACTTTAGCTGTGAGCTAAGCTGGGCTGAGTTGGCTTGCGGTGGCCATGGCCCAGGAGAAGTATACAGATGGGCAGCTGCCGCCAGTCTTTGGTGGCTGCTGATTTCTTACACGATGCCAAAGTGGTTGTGTTCCCAACATGCTCAAAGCATGTTTCTCCGCATCATCCTAGATATCGTTCAGCCCATTTTATATTTGGGTCCCTTTAAAACCACCGAGTTGCTCTCAGATTAGCTATTTTGTAAGTATCTCAGCTGGGGGGATGTAGAGCCTTAGTGCGAGGACAACAAAAACATTTTTAGGTGATTTTGAGACACCAGTTATTTCATTCTGGGAAATTCAGCCCTGCAGAGGCTAACAAAAACTAAAGTGCAAGATTTTATAATGTTTAGCAGAACTAATACCACAGTGCATTCTCTGGTTATCATTTCAAAACCTCGGTGACATTTTATCTGAATGTTCCCATGCAGGCGACGTTTTGTTCACGTGTGAGAATGTCAGGAGCAGTTGGGGGTGGAACAGCAACCTCACTGGTATATAAGAGGGATCCATCTTCCGAAAGGAATTACGTCATGTCCATCTGTGATGTCATAGCTCAGGGCTCAATGAGCTGGCAACAGCCTCTGAATCTGGTTTTTCTAACCAAGCGGCATAGCAGCATGTACTCCTTTTTCACTCTTTAAAGAAAACAAAGTGATTCGTTCTTTCAGTTTTAAAATACATCATGTCTAGAAGAGGGAAAACTTAAAAAGAAAAGAAAAAAAGAACTATTTCATTTTTATCTGACATGACTCTCTGTTGGGCAGAAAGAGCCTTCTGATACATTGAGTTGGGAAGTAATTAGTCTTGGGAGTGTGAGATGGGTTATAATCTTAATGTCATTTTACCATTACTAAAACAGGCTAATTTTGTCTTTCGTTAATCTATGCAAATCCCATTGATTTAATAGTGTTGTATGGACGAAAATAAGAAATTAGGCTGGCCTATATTTTGGGATCTCCTTGCCTAGTGTAAAAGCTTAACAGAGCACATTGCTTAATGAAGCAGCCGTCCCTCCTGTATGCTGAAGCACGTCTACCAAAATGCTCGTGCAAGCCAGAGCATCACGTGCAACTGTTGGTGTTTCAGAAGCAGCAGGTGAAACACAAAACCTTTCATTTCTCTAAATTCAGCAGAATATGTGTATGTGTAATTTGTCAGTATGTTATAGCAAAATAGGCTAAGAGCAGAAAACATTTCTAGAGATGGCGAAACCTGCTTTAAAAGAAACGAGAGGCTTTAAAAGCTTACACAGATCTTGAAAAACACACAAAGGGCTGGACCGAACATTGCCGTTTCAGTCAAATTTAGAATCTCCACCTACTTACACAGGAACACATTTAGGTCAGTGCTTTGTGCTTTGCAAAATCATCTCCCTAATCTTCTTCGGAGCATTTCTGACTATGATTTCAGTGGAGGGGGAGGAAAGTGCTTCCAGGCTGAGACTTGTAGCTAAGTTGTCATACAGAGTTAATCTGTTGAAAGACTGAAGTGGTGTAGATAGATAGGCGCTGAATTCTGAAACCTGCTATTTGCTGGCAGATACACTTGTGTGCAGGTGCTAATTGTTTGGAAGCATTTAGCCAAGGTATCCAGAAACTTTAGGGTTTTTAAAATTATTTGCCTAAACCATGGAAGCAAATTCTGGTTACCCGGCTTGATCTCGCTTTGTTTGTGTGTTTCAATGAGACTCAGAGAGGTTGTGTCAGATGATCTCTTCTATACGCAGTTTCTTGCATTCGTCAAATAAGTGGAGCAGAAACCCGGTGTCCTCCTTTCTCTGTCCCCTTTTTTACTTAATGAAATGGGAAATGTTGAAGCTACTGGAAACCTTGATGTGACATTTCTTGATTCAATGATGCTGTCTCTTACATTTGGGCTCTGTAAGCACGTTACAAACATCAAAGGCTCCTGTATCTCTGGTCTTCTTTAGTGCTGTTGTTTTATGAAGTTGGTAAGGAATAATCAGGCTAATATATAAGACAAACACATATTTTAAAAGACATAATGAAAAGTACTTCCTTGGCAGTGATAAAGCTATTGGTCAAGCTCTCTGTTACCATAAAGGATCCCAAGTTTGAGTGTGGTGTGAGAGGACTCAGGATAATGGGAGATGGGGTTGGGATTTAGGATATCTTTAACCAGCATCCTGCGAGCAGAGGCTTCGACAAGATTGTAGCTGGTGTAGTTGTGATTGCAGTGTGAATGTGGCATCACGTAAGTGGGACTGACCCTCGTGGGAATGAACATTGGCACTCTGTCTTCCGTGAAACCCCCATGTGCTCACCCACATCAGTATGTATGGCTGTTGCCCACCTGCTAATGAAGAACGAAACAAAGAAGTTCTGCAAAGAAGTCTTCCCTTGGCGTTCATCCCCCAATTATTCCTTTTTCTGTCTGCTGAGGAGGCTCTAAAATGGAATGCAAGAGAGTTAAAGAAGTAGAGGGCTTAAAATAAGGAGGAGGTGACCCTGTGTGCTCTCCAGGCTTCCCAAGTACCTCAAGTGCTTGCTTTTGGGAACAGGGATTGGGACCCATTCCTGTTTGTTTGGGCTGATGCTTCAGGTCTTGCCTTTCTGCGTCTGCACTTACTGCTTTTTCACAAGCAATAAAAACAAAAGCTGACAACAAATCCGACCTTGATGGAGCATTGTGGTGACAGGTAATATTAAAATGTGCTCCTTCAAAGAGGGCTAATTGTCAAGAGGTAAAACCAAAACTGCAGCACAGTCATGCACTTTGTTGTCTAGCCATTACGAGGCCAAACAAAGACAGGTATCACAAAATTGAAATTCATAATCAAAGCAAATGAAGCAGTATTGTAATTACTTGGGGCAACAGAAGCTAGCTGTTCTCTTGCGAATCTGAAATAGTCATTTCAGTCTTCTTTCAACTTCTTCTTTTCTTCATCCGAGACCTAATAACTACAGATTTTTGTGACACCTGTATTTACTCAGACACCTGCTCTTCACTAGAAGAAAGTACACGGGAAGTTCTCTCCTGGAGACTCGGTGGGGAGTTAGCACAGACAGGTACCGGCTGTGTCCCGTATTCGCTTGCTGATCGCTCTTTCTCAGCAAAAGAGTAGCTCCAAAGTATGGTGGTCAGCGTTTCAGAAAGTCTAGGGGGGTTGCTTGTGGCATTTTAAAGTCTGGATTGGAACAAGAGGATTCAAGAGTTTCTTTCAGTTTCAGAAACACAAACACTTTTTATGCTCTTTGTACTTTGGAACAAAGCTGTTTTCTATGGAGAAATGATGTATCAGATAACCACAAAAGGCAGAATTACTTAACTTTTCTCAGAATTTTACACTGAACAGTACTTTAACCACCAAATTTTAATTTAACCCATTTTACAGACACCTGTTGCAGTGTACACAGCTTTTACGTCTGTGTAAGCTGAGGCACAAAGAAGTTGCTCGGGCTTATACAAGAAGGTTTTTAATACAGCCCGGGTCCCTTGTTGTTTGCTTTAGCCTTTACACGGCTGTTGGTTTGTTACGGTGTGTTAACAAGAAGAGGTGAAATGCAGATGGTTTGGCTTTTTTAAAGCAAGCTCTACATTGGTTACACTTGCTCAGTCTGTGTTTACGCTACTTGAGAACTGCTTATCTGCCAATATCATTAAGTCATCTCTGGTTTTAATGTTCTTATGAACATCTCTTCTTTGTCTTCCATGTTTGTGCCTTCTGTCTTGATTTGGCAAGATTAAAAGGCTGACCCTGATTTCCAAACATCTCGGATAATAGCATTTTTAGCCTCATTTTTTAACTGGAAGACTTTCTTTTAACTCTGAACTCTGTTTTTTCCTCCTCTCGTCTTCCCACTCTGTCTCCCACCTGGGAGGTTCACTAACCTGGCTGGTGCCAAGGGTGCCACCACCAGTGCAGATAGTGCACTGACCTAATCCATTGACCATCCTGCAGATTTGCAGAGCAGCTCATACTGTCCTGATTTGGTCTAACTTCTACATCCTTGTTTGATTGATAGGTACCCCCCACAATTTTACTCTGAAAAAGTAAGTTAGCGAGTCCCAGGTACTGGTCATCTGGGTTAAATTTCTCGCTGTCCTACCACGACACCCCCCCGCTGTGGACCCTGTCTCCCTGAAGGACTGGGCTTTTTGAAATGTTGAGCTTCGTCTCTGTTCAACATTGCTGGGCCATTTTGGCTCTCTTGAGCCCTGACTTTTGAATGTTAATATTTCAGGTCTGTGGCTTGGCCATCCAAGTGCAAAGTCTGCTCTTCCCTTCCAATTTACCTGTTGTCTGGTCCAGAATGACTTTGTCACGTGGGGCCCGAGTGTAGATAACATCTCTCACGTGAGATAGTATAAATTGCTGGCAAAAGGGACCTCCCTTTTCATTCTCCATCTGCTGAACCAAATAGCGCCATAAGTATAGAATATGAGCTAGTTCAAGAGCCAAAAAAAAAATTTCCTGAATTTTTTCTCCCAGCTCTGGTAGGTGTTAAATTTCTGTGTTTCACTGTATTTAGGGAGTCCTAACATGAACCTGCATAAGATTCGGGTGGTGGTAACTACTAACATATTAGTGTGCTGGGGACGAGGCAGGGAGGCAATGCAAAATGTCATGCTGAAGAAGTTATGAACAACTCACAGCAGCTCTGGAGCCAGAACGCAGCTGCTTCTGAGATATAAGATGTGGTTTCTTTTTTAAGCCAGGTATTGAAATGGCTGCTGTTACTGTAAAATGTGAGTACTCTGCAATCTTTTTCATCTTACAGCATCCTTATCAAGTAGAACGTAGGTGACAGGAAAACTGCTGTGTTCCCTTAGCGGTTGGCGGTGCATGGGAACCACCTAACCCAACGACCAAAACAAGGTTGCAACCGAGCTCGCTGAGGGCAAGGTTGTAGCGTCTCATGACCCAAACCGAACTGGCCAAATGACATGGTTGAGAAGAAAAGCAGCAATACGACACACTGTGTTTGGGGTTCAGCTACAGGCAAAAAATCTGTCCTTGGAAAAAAGGCAAATTAGAGAAAGATGGTGAGGTAGTTTTTCCAGCAAAGCACATGCCAGGGAAGTAAGAGATTCTGTCTCGGATGAAATGATACGACCTGCTTTGGTGAAAACCATGAGCTGGGCAAGCCTGTGAGAAGTTCTTCGGGGAAAGTTTTGGAAAAAAAAAAAAAACCAAACCGCTGAAAGTAGGTTTCTGGAGCACTGGAAGAAAGGCTGCAACAACAAAAGAGGTGCAGGTGAAAGAGATGGACGAATACATTAAGTAAAATCCTTTGAGTAAGCAAAATGTCTGTGACCAGGAATTGATGAAGAGCAATCTAAGAATGAAAACAAAGCTATAATATATTCATGAAGCAAGATGATTATAACTCAGAGGGAGTAGCATTAATTATGACTTCCAAGGCAGAAAAATAGCTTATAGACTGGGAACCAATTAGCGGTCGATTGCTCTGAACTAGATTTCAAACACAGTACATGAAATGACAATTACACAGTGTTACCAACAGAAAACTACTATGATGAGATAAGAGCTGTCAGCAGATTTGGACCAAATTCCTCAGCCTGACGTCTGCTTACTCATGGGGAGACTTTCTTCTCGTGGTTAGGGACGGTGACGGAATGGAGGAATCAATGGCCAAGCATCATCTTCTGTCTCCAAAGCAGTAACGGGGGGCCTGGCAGAGCTCTGCCCGCTCTCGAGGCTCTTGGTGATGCGTAGGCATTGTGTAAAGATGTCCCCAGAGCAGTTGGTGGAATTGTTGTGATCTGAATGGATTTGAGGCAAATACAATGCATCTCTTCAGCAGATCTCCAAGTGCAGCAGAAGTGATGGTTGTTTTTCGTGGTGGGACCAAAAAGAAAAAACAGAAAAAAAACTCAGCAGGAGGATTAGTAAGAGAGGTGTTTCTTTTGGTTTTACCAGCAAGTGAACAAGGCATAGATTGCTAAAAATGTAACTGGTTTTCAGCTAAGCAAGCCCAAATAGCGGGCTTTCCAAGGATGGAAATATCAAAGCCAGCACCGGACATTTGAATGCTGATGGGAGGACCACTGTGACTTTGCCAAAGGAACTGAAAATGCCAGATTAGAGATACTGTCTCACAGGATAAAGGCGGATGCGAAAAACTCACTAAAAACAACATTTGGAGAAGCTGCAGGTAGAGACAAATGCTGCAAAATGATTGAATAGTTGTTGAGTTCTTCAAGCAATACTGGAATATGACAAAAATAATACTTTGACTGATTGAGAAATTGCATTCCAGTTAAAGCATCTTAGAAAGGTGATATAAGTGATTACAACAGTTGAAGAGAAGTTCTGTTTCTTTCAGTGGTACAGTCATGAAAAATGAAAAAAAGAAAACAAACCAGAGATCCTAATTTTTTTTTTGTAGCTTCAGCTCAGCCATTTCAATCCAGGAGATAAAGGAATTGGCCAGATTTTTTGCGTAGCCTCTCCTGCTCCCTGGCTTGAGGCAGATTACCTGTCAGTCTGATGCAGTTGTTTGTTTGATGTTCTTGGGGAGGGGGCATGGTGTTTTAATTACTCTTTTCAGGAGATTAATCTACTCTTTTCAAGAATGTATTTATAGTAATTGCAAAGTCTCAACAAGCTTGAACTATTAAAATAAGTGGAGAGCTGAGCAATGGTTCATCATGGATAACACTGGTGTAAAAGACTTGCATTCTGTCACCTCTTTACAGTTGCTGTTGACTTGATGTTGACATGACCAAGTCACCATGAGAAAAACTACAGCTAGATACAATACTGTGAAGCGTTAAATCAGTTAGATCCAGCGTCCTGAGCGTGGGATGCTTAAGTGACAATTCAGAAAACATGTGAGTAAAGACTTTCTAGCATTGTGGGGCTAATAATTGCTTAGGAAAACAAATCTCTGGAGACCTTCAGCAAATCCCAACCGAAGCATTATATAAAAAGGCAAGGGAATACAAGGAATGAGTCAATTTACATGTCTTGGCAGAAACACACCAGCCAGTGGGGAAGTCCAAAAGGAAATGTCACCAACTGGCAAGGCAGCAGCTGCGTTTACCAACTTAAACAAAATTAGTCATTGAAAATACAAATGTAAAGACCAAACTAGGAGTCTTCCACTCGGATGTTATTTCCATTTTAACATGTGGATGTGAGCGTTGGAAACTCACCAAAGGCACAGACGCCTCATGCCTCCAGAATTAAATACCTGGGGAAAATACTAGGTAACAGACAGAGTGAATTTGTCACAAATGCAAAGATCTGTCACTTTGTCACCGGTGTGTCCCCCAAGTTCTCCAGGGTAAGCGATGGAAACACTTGGGTTGTGTGCTGAGAGTGAAGCCAGCAAACCTGTCCGGGCAGATGGGCTCCTGAGCAGCTGGAGGAACACACAAATGGTCAGAACAGATATTACTTGGAGTGTGAACGCTTACTGGCACTCAATGATACAGAAAAACTGCAGAGAGCGGCTAAAGATCAGCACAGACGGTGGAGCCGTGTCAGCTTCCAGAGCAACATCTGCGGGTGCAAGGAGGCTTTGGGGGAAAAAGTTACTCCTGCTTCACTTGGGGGGGGGGGGACACAACTTACGTGGTGTTTTCTCCTTTGCAAATTTAGACTATTCAGGGTTAGGTTACTGAGAGGAACCAGAGCTTCCCGGTGACTGCTTTTCTGGCCCCGGCTGCAGAGTGCTGCATTGCACGCACAAGCCAAAAGATCCGTCATCTCTGGTCCAGCGTGCTTCTTCTGTCTGACCTCAAGCAAATCACGCGACCTCATGGGTTCTCCAGAGCTGTCTGACCACAAGACTATGGGATTTTAATTAGGAACAGTGGACAGTACACTTCTTTTTCTGGTTTCACAGCCGCCCGCAGGGGCAAGTAGGTGAAGCAAGCTGCTGTGGAAATAGGAAAAAAGCACGTGTTTCACACGCTGTGGTGGGAGTAAAGAAGTTGCTTGTAGCTTTATTTAAAACTGACCTAAGATGATGTAACTGTAGCTACGGATCGTCTTCAGAGATGAACGCTAGCCCTTACCTTCCTCATTTATGAGTGCTTGCATGTTTGACTTAATACAGTTTTGCATTTTTTTCATTTGGTGTTTCAGATGACGGCAGTTGCTACAGTAAAAATATGTTTAGGTTACTGAGTTTTAGACCACTTTGTAGAATGTGGGGACAAAAATAGCATCCCACGCTCTTTTTTAATCCTTTCTTCATTTGTACAAATAATGCTTTGGTTGTATGTTCTTTATAGCTCTTGCTGGGCCAGTTGCACTGTCTTGTCCCTGCTGCTCCTCTTTTGACATCTGCATTTGGGTACAAACAGCCATCGTTTTTATTCCTAGTGGCAGTGTCATCAGCCTTTTGAACGAGAAGCTGATTTTTCAGAGGGTTAGCAATTTGAGGCAGAAAAGGCTTAGTTGATCATCTGCTCGCACTCTCCCTGCCAAAGTCCTATTATTTTTCATCCAGCCTAGCTTTAAAAGGTTGAGGTGAGAAGACCACAGCCCTGTGCCTGAGGTTCCAGCGCCCAAACCCAACCTTTCTGCAACGAAATCCCAACATCTTCCTCCCGGATTTGTTCTTGCTGTTTTACAGGCACGTGCCTCGAGGGCATTTATTACCGTTTACCACGACCTTCCCAGCTAGCCAGGTCGTGCCCTTTTGGTCCTCCCTCCAGCAGCCTTTCTCAGTCGCCTTGTAGGGTAACTGCAGCTCCCGGTAACGAGGAGCCTGTGACTGAGCATCGCTTTGGAGGGTTTGCTTTCCGCCTGCCCTCTTCCGTGCAGCGGAGCCCGCCTGCAGCAGGGTGAGCCATAGCAGTAGGTGCGGACAGACCCGCACGCTTCACGTGACACCGTCCTTTGTGTCTAGAGCCGCTGGATGACAAGGTACACTCCGTCTATTTGCCAGCCAAGAGCTAAATTGTGCGTTTTCCCTGCGAGAACCAATAAGCATCACAAGCAGCTAAGTAAAGGCACAGCGTTTTGCTGCGGTGGTGGTGCTGTGAGTGATGCTGCCCTCCCTCTCCAGAGATGCTCAGAAACCCAGGGCTGAGCTTGGGAGCGTGATCGAGGAGCCCCTTTCCAACCACAGTGAAAGGCAGTCTATCTAAAATGATTCTTCCCCCTTTAGAAAACAATCTGCTAAACGGGGCTGCAGACAGCGAGGGTAGCCGCTATCCACGCCAAGGAACCCATCTGGATTGCATTTAAGAGGGAGTTTTGGATGAGAAGAGCCTAAACGAACACAGGTCCTGCTGTATTTGAAATTCTGAAATCAGCAGACGCCAGAATACAGGTTGGCACCGAAGCCCGTAGGTAGATCGGGATGCGGCAGAGGACAGCTGTGAGAGCAGAGGGGCAGCTCCGGATGCCCAAGGGCTTCCCTGGCCGGCACTCCACAGAGCCACTGGAGAATCTGGGAAGGCCGCTCGGCAGTTTCTGCAGGGGTCTTCGCTTGCAGGATCTCAGCTGGAAACGCTGTTAAACTGGTAGCCAGCCTTCGTGAGACTGCTCCTCTTCCCCCATGACCCAACGCGAGCAGCGCTGCCTCCCTAACTAGGCTGAATCGAGTCACTCATTTTGGGCCCATCACCTTAGTGGTTGCAGAAACGTCCCTGGAAAAAAATCATAATACAAACTGGTCGTGGCAGCAGGGATGCAGCTCGGCAGGAGTTGGTCTTTGGGATATTTTGTCAAATTTTGGAAGCGTGAACTGTTGGTAAACCAGACCTAGCAGGGCAGATCCATAATTTGCAGCGAGCAGTGGTATGAAGCAGCTGCGACCCCGCTGGCGGTGCCCAGCCAGCGTTGGATTTCTTCTGCCCTTTCTCTGCAGACTGGCTGTTGGTGTCACCGTCCTACCCGGGGGCTTGGGGCACGCTGAGGACCCCAGTCCAGCTGGAGATGGGCAAAGCTGCCCAAACGCTGCTGCAAGCGTCCTTGGCCCAGGAGAGCAAACCCAGCTCTCTGGCTGCCAGCCCCCCTAAAGCAGGGATTTGCCCAGGTGCAGATGGACGCAGTGGAGCCCTTAGTCCCTTCTGTAGGCAGCAAAGAGGTTTGTTCACTTCCTTGAAGATGGGTACCAGAAATGGTGTGACGTGTGCCCTGGAAGGGACTGTCACTTTGCATCGATGGTAAAGGAAATCTGGAGAGACGACTGTCTCAGCTGCAGACCCCTACCTTGCATCCGAATCGGATGCGATTAATTCTGTTGTAAACTGCTGGAGCGATGGGGCCATCGCTCGATGGGTAGCTAGATAAATAGTAGACGGGTAATTATCTAATATTTTAGATTATTTTGTAAGGTGCGCTCCGTATGTGAGTACAGCGACCAGCTGAAGTAGAGAGGTGGGGGGTGAAAGGCGTAGTAGTACTGAGATTCTTATGCCTTTAAGTTGTGGTGGTTGATATTGTTTGTTAACTGGCAGCAGATTAAGTATTCTGTGGTACTCTTGCACATTATGACAGAGAAAAGTGTTTTACAAATAAACGTTTTCTAAAAATATATTTATTTCTGTAGGAATGTAGTAGGTAGCTTTCTGTTCGCACCTAGCCATCTTTCAGGATTACGTCAAGAATAATTGGCATCCTCAGTTTGGCCTGAAGTCCAGACTTTTTTAATTTGAAGAAGGCTTTTATAAACCTAAAGCAACAGTTTTTATCATATTCTTCTCTTAAATCCTGTGAAAATGTTGTTTGTAAACAAAAATAATACATGTAGCACTTCAGAGCCCCAGCTTGATTTTCACACGTTGGTTTACTTATTTCTTGTATTCCTCTTGATCAGGACAGCAGAAAGAGCTTTGAAGATATTTTCCTTCATATGAAGCAATATCTTTGTTATGGCTAAGACTAAGGACTTCTCAGTTTCAGTTGGCCTCCACATCTTTTAATCTCTTCCGGCTCTGCATGTCTTTTTGGATTGTCTCAAACTGATTAGATAGAAAATTAAAAGTTTAGTTGGCAATTACAAGAAGTACCGAAAAGTGTTGTACTCTTTGACTGCCTTGCTTCCAGGAGGCAGTGGGTGGGAAGGAATAAAAGCATACCTTAATTATACAGTCTAGCTGTTTATTTTCACAGCTGTAGCACCGCTGAAATGTGCAGCAGACATCCCAATTCCACCGAGCGTGGTCCCTGGATGTTGCACCTGCCAGTCCCACAATCTGAGTACCAGTGTGGGATGTGTGCGTGGCTGAACAATGCAGGAAGACTACAAGAGGTTTATCCCATTAGAAATAAATTACAGTGTAGTGTAGCATGAAAATGATGTGTCAGTGAATACAGAACACAGGATTACCTTCTGTCTCTTCCCTTTATCATAGATAACAGAAGCAGTATGGGAAGGAGATTTATATTGCACTCATTTGAAGCTGACCAAGCAATTTAGATGGGATGAAATAGGGATTTTGTTTCTGGAAAGAAGAATGTGTTCCTGCTAAAATGTCATTAATTGCTTTATTATTTAAGGCACAAATTATATCAAGCAATTTGTTGGTCTCCTATTTTTTGCAGTTGAAATAATTCACCATGGAAAGATTATTCTGTCAGAAAACGATGATGAACCTACTAACAAATTTAGTTGAAAGAACCTGAACTTTCAATTCAGATTCTATTTTTTCCTTCTTTCTCTCTAAGCACCGTGCGTGTGTGAATTTCAATAAAACCAGTAATGGCTTTGCTAAATATCAAAATTTTAACAAAAATCGTGGCGAACACTACTGCAGCACTAAAGTTACAGGCATCCTCTTACGTGTTGGGTGCTGCCGTCACGCTGTGGTAGCAGTGGCACCACATGCAGGTTGCAAGCAAAGCTTTGGTTTGCTTTCTGCTGGGTGCACATAGAGGAGAGATGCTAGAAAAGCTCCTGGGCACTTTCTAGACTGAACCAGTCCCTTCCAGGTCCAGTGCTGAACTCTGCTCCTGCGTTGCTACCCTTGTTTTAAAAATACCCTGTGGAGCTTCCTCTGCAAACACCGTCCCTGTCTGCCAAGCTTCCCTCCTTTGGCTCTTCTTTTTTTTTTTCTTTTTTTTTTTTTCTTGTTCAATCAGTCTCTTCGCTATCTATCTCTCTTTGCTCCTGGTGATGCATTTCTGTTTCCCTTTATCTCGTTCCCCCGTCACCCTGCCACCAGCAGGCTGGTGGCCTGTCTCCATCACCCAAAGTTGTGCTTTTTCTCCCATATCTTCATGCCTGGAATTTACCGTGCCAATATTAACCCAGTGGTTGCCTGCGGTTACTTTATTTGCCATAAAGAACCAAATCATGTAGAGGCCAAAGGAGATGGGCCTCCGTGCAAATCACAGTTGTTTTGTACAGGCACTGCTTGCAAGAACAGTCGCTTTTGCATCATGCCCAAAGCACAAGCTTTGGCATTTCTGCTTCGCTGTTGTCTTGGGATTAAGAAAGTTTTGAAGGTTGTGAGATGAGCAGGGTCTTTTGTACCATTAGTACGCTGGGGTCGCCTCTAGAGTCCTTGCAAGCATTGCTTCCTTTGGTCATTGCACCAAGGATTTTCTTACATCCAGGACGGGCAAGGAAAAACACGTCTAGACGTGTGCATGGCGTATGCGGGGACCCTGACCTTGTCGTGCCTGGAGCTCAGGTCCATGGGCTGTGGCAGAGGTGTCCATCCCTGTGGCAGAAAGCCCCCCAGGTGCAGGGCGTGCCGTGCCTGAGGTTAAACTCGGCTCTTTGCAACACCACGTTAGGTTTTCCTGGCTAAAAGCAGGGCTCAGTCATAAGCTACCATGGAAGTATCTTAATCTTCTATGTCCTATTTATATAGGTTTTTTTTTCAGGGGAGGTTTAAACTGTACTTCATGTGGTTGCTGCCCTCATCTTTCTGCTACTGCAAGCTGAGCAGTGATGGTGGTAAATTAGATCTGTCCTCACACTGATGGACTCCAGGTCTTTTTCTGGAGGGAGGTGATAATTGTGTTTTACTTTAAAAAATAATAGTCGTTCCACGGAACAAGAGCTTTGAGGTCATTTCTTGTATTTTTCAGTTCTTCACAAATAGAAATGATTCCAAGAATAACAGCTTCATATCTCTCTCTCTCTATATATATATATATAAAAGTTCCATTATTGCTGTTTTCCTTGCAAGGCAGAGCATTGCTCTCTGTCTTGGTTGGTGTTTAAGGCTGCAACGAGACCCCTGAATTGCCAGCGACTCTATCTCATTTGTGTCACCATCGATAGGGAAGAAGAATAGCTTTTAGAAAAACTATTTTTGTTACAGATGTGTAGACGTGAATTTATAGCTTCAATCACGCTTCCAGGAAGAGCATCTGTGAAAGTGAGATAGTTAGAAAGCTGGATGAAAGAGCTGGCAGGAAGAGTAAAACAGGGAGGGGGGACAACCACAGGAGGGGATAACACCTGAAAACATCCATTGAGAGAAGCGAAACTGGGGGAGGTGTGCAGCCATTAAACCTCACCAGTCCCTGACCAACTACTGGCTTCTTGCCCACTTTTTTTTTTTTTTTTTTCGTTTAGATTTGGCATTGCCTGGTGTATTTATTCCCACCCTTATTTACAACAGGCGTTTTTTCTAAGGCTCAGAAGTGAGCGAGCACTTTTTCCAGCTCTCTGTTCTCCGTGCCTGCTGGAACATCTGTACGCACACACTTTTCCTGTCTAAAGATAGTTTGAGCTAGCGTGCCCAAAATACAGCTTCAGGCTTTGGTTTGTTGTTGTCTTAGTAAGCATAAAAATATGTTCTAATATTATGTCACTCCAGTTATGTGTTCCAGCAGCTGCGCTCTGTCTGTGTCCAGTTTTGTCGGGAACGGCCGTGCTTCCTGGGATTTGTTTTTCCATAGCCCGAGTCCTGGGTCACTTAGGTTGACCAAGCTTGTGCGTTGCACTCGTTCTGTGAGAATGGTCGTTCTTGCCCAGTAGGATAATTCCAGCAGGGTGTTCTGCAGGAATGACATGACCTCCTTCGGCTGACCTCAGGCTCTGCCAGCAGTGCCATTTGAACAGCATCCCTTCCCACCCCCACCGCTTCCCCTGCGCGTTCCTGTCCCTGCAAGCCTTGCCGGGGTTGTGCAAAAGCATTCCCTCCCCTCCTCCCGCAGTGCCATCTCCATGTCAGGTATTTGCTCCCCAGATTTCCTGACTTGACTGCTCCCCCTCCCTCCATCCAACACAGATGCGGTGCACTAACCCCTTTTGCAGATACGTATGTTCCTGCGGTGTGCATTGCAATAATGGAATTTACTTATTGCGGACCTTCCCTTATTTTTATTTCTATTTTATTATATTTAATGCGTTGTAGCCTGTGCCGTGCGGTCATGAGCCGTAATCTTGCTCTCACATCGTGCGTTCCCAGGTAGGAAGCCGGGAAGGGAGCTCTGTGCTGCCCGGGGACCCAGGGAAGGGAAGCTCCGCTAAATGGCAAGTTGTGCTCCAGCTGCAGTTCTGTGTCGGCTGGTGTTTGGAAAGCTGAAACATGGTCAGATGTTTCAGGGCAGGCTTGCGGCAAAGGTATAGAGGAGGGCAAGAAGTGACCGGGATCAGCAAATGTTAGATGTTCAGGCATTCATAAGTGGATATCGCAGTCCACCTGTTTGCGTGGAGATTCTCAGTTTTGCTGAAAAATAAAGAATTATACTAGGTGCTTTTATACATAAGGCAAAAAAACTGACATGATCATGCATGGTTGTAAAAGTTTTTTATACCGCCCTAAGTTTGGAAATGTTAAGTGGCAAAGTGTATGAGTTATGTGGATCATCTCAAGTGAGTGCCTATAAAAAAGAGCTTTGCAGCTCATTATCGGGTATTCTCTGTCTAAGGCTTGTTTTATGGAAAGAGAACTTTTGAAACTTTGAAGATTCTGCTTTTTATTGGTGATACTCTTCATCTATCCTTGGAGTGGCAAAGGCGGGCTGTCCTTGCTGCAGGAACCCAGCATGCTTGGTCCAAAGGAAGGTGGAGGCATCAGAGCTTCCCGAGCAGGGCGGGCAGGCGTCCCCTCGCCGCTGCTGGCCAGTTGGAGCCAGGAGCAGGAGGCAAGAAACCGTACAGCTGGCATCCTGGTTACGGCTCTTAGTGGCTGCCAAAATTAGTTTAAAATAGCTTTTACTCAGAGCGCGATATTACAGATTTGTATTTGAGCTATTTGGACTTCACAAGGCTCGGAAACCAAGATGCCAAACAGTGCAGCTTGCTGGTGTGGGTTTTTTGTTTTTTTTTTTGATGCAGACTTTCACATCATGAAGTTTTTGTCACATAAATTGCTATTCCAAGCGCTGGGCCACAAGGGGTTTGGTGTAAAGCATGCTGGTGTTCCAGGACTGTGTGTTTGCCCTTCTTTGGCGTTTGGGTTATCCTCATTGATGACGCAGTGATGCCCAGAGGCTGAGGAGGTCGGGTCCCCACTGCGCTATGTGCTGGGTGAATGCGGGGTGACAGCCCCTGCCCAGGGAGCCAGCAGCCTGGTTTACTGGTTTCAGATGGCCGCTCAGGAGCATCGGCTGTCGGCCCAGAGCTTACTAGGGATGGATAATGCAGGGATAATTCAGGTGAGGCAGCCAAACGTGCACTGTAAATATACACATTATAGTCAGGACATCAGTGCTGCCTTCTTCACCAGAGTCAGCAGATACAAATGCACAGCTCATTGTGTCAGTGACTATCATTATATATTGCAGAGCCTTATGAGCCCTCTCCTACTATTTGGTCTCTGCCAACACCCATTGGAGTAGGATCAGTGTGAAAACAAACTGATAGAAACAGAAATAGCAATGAGAGAGATGTGCTTTCTCCTTCCCAATCGGGAATCCCACTGACTTGTCCTTTCTTCCCTGTGCTTTGTGTGCAGCATCCCTGGGTGAAGGATGGGGAATGGTGTCCCTGGATGCCGGGGGGAGGTTGAGCTGTAACAGTGAAGTGCTGGAAAATTTTTCTGTGTTTATATTACACCTTAGACTGAGGGATGTGCAGATTGGAAAAGAAAATAGGGAAGTTGGAAAGACAATACAAGAAAACAATTGAAAATTCTCAAGTATGTTTCAAAGCCAATTGGATGCTATTTGTACATTGTATACGAGGGTGTAAGATGGTTTTTATGGGATGTAGTCTCAGCTGTCGCTGTGATTCAGTTGTGCCTTTGCCACAGAGGACCATTCTGCAGTCCTTGGCAACTAGGGCAGGTAAAGCCCTATCCCCCACCTTCCCTCGCCAGGCAGCGCGTGTGCTGTGCGCAGCACCAGTGTGGGTACAAGCTGAAGGAAAACTTCATTATGTTTGACAGTGCCTTTTTAGCTGAAGTACTGCCACGATTGGCATGACAGCAGTGAATCCCAAAATTGGTTGATTGCCGAGAGAGACTTTAAACTCTGAAGACAGACATGAGGAATAAAAAGAATTAAATGCTTAATTAATGGGTTTATACTTCCTATTTCTTGAAGCATGACTATTTTTTCTCTCTCCTGTTTTGTTTATTTTAAGGTGCCATATGTTCCACTTGAAGCTGTATAGAAATCTGGTAAAGAAACCCGCACCTCAGGGTTAAGAGGGTTCTGAATTACATGATCTACTAGTCAAATATTGGACCTTTTTAATGGGAAAATGTTTTGGGCTACCAATGCAAAGAGGTTATTTGGCCAATATTCTGTATCCTAATGACAGCACCTGTACAACCGTGCAATTACTCTGGCTCCTAAGGGACTAAAATGAATGAACCTGTTGCCTTAGCTTCGACTTCTCATGGCGGAAGTTCTCTCCTGTTGTAATGGATTCCTGACAATGTTTTTCATTAGAATTCTAGTTACGAACGTCAGCATTTCTTTGGTGTCTCCTTCTGTTAGTTCCTTGCTTCCCACATGCTGTTTTATGTGAAGGTCTTTGAGTTGCTTCAAGGAGTAAAATCCTTCATGGTAATGGTAATGGAGATGCATGACAGTTCTCATCCACCCAAAATGGCAGCAACTGACTTGTAGTTTTTCATATAAACTGATTTTTCACTCAGAAAAGTTTTCACTTAGAGAAGGTAGCTATTAATTACTTTTCTATCCATGTTTCAATATGCCACCGTCTCGTTAAATAGCTCCCTTGTCTATTTCTTTCTGAAACTATAAAGCACTCTTTTCTGCAGAACAAGCTCGATGACATCTTGACACTTCCCTAACATTTTCAAATCCTAGTGGGTTTGAGTGAATTATTGGATTTATTTGAACTTCAGATTCAGGGCTTGTAAATATGCACAGATGAAAGCTAAAAAGGTTGACAAAAATGCGCTTGCAGTTGCAAGTGCTAGATTTGGCATAATTATCTTTGGCAACATGAGCCTCATCAAGTCCAGGAACTCGGAGGATCATAAATCTGTTGTGATACTGTAGTTGTCTTGTATTACGGTAGTTAGTGCTACCTCCACTATTGTTTTGTTGGACCCTGGGGAAATGCAAAAGAAAGTGCAAGTCTCACCCACAATGTTTTGGTACTAAGCAAGCCAAGCACTTGGAGATCTTTATCTTCGCTTTGCGGGTGAGCTGGATGCATGAGACCAAGTTGCTGAAGAGGTCTGATGCAAGTGTTAGCTGGTGGGTTCTTACCTTCCAAATTTTAGTCCAGAGCCTTAATGCAGAATGGCCCTGCTCTCGCGGATCAGTTTTCTTTCCGAACAGCAGCGTTGCTACCCACGAGAGACCTGGAAAGATGAGTCCACCCAAGCAGGGAAGCTTCCGGTTATGGCATTGCTAAGGATGATTTCAAGAGCCCATTTCTGGTATTTTGATGGTCCAAGGATTTGGAAGATCTGTGAAAGCCTCAACTGTAGTTTTATTTTAATGATAGGATTTGTGTAGTGACATTAGAGCTATGTGCATGTAGCCATGAAGCCAAGAGAGCAAGTAGATGGCACCGCTTTTGCTACTACTTCTGCCACTTCACTTTCTGAGTATAATGCTTTAGTTTAAGTGCTCCTACCATACCACCATCACTTGGTGAGCACAGTTGTTTGTTATCTGGCTCTGTGCAGGGGATGATCGGATCTATAGGTGTTAGGTTTATAAGTTTCACCTACTCATCTTGTTTTCTGTTAATAACTTCATGTTTTAAGCCTATAAATATATTGTGCCGTGCATCTGTCTATTTGGGGAGCTAATTCTGTTGTGGTAGGTACCTATTTCAGGAGCAGCCTAGACAAAGCACAGCATATTCGAGTGCTAGTCTCCATTAGTCTCTGTAGTGGGTTGTATCGCTGGTATTAGCGTAATGTAAGAGTTCAAAAAGGAAAGATGTTATTTGCAGCGTCAACTCATTTAAAGTATTCTGTACGGATTTTTCCAAAAGAATAAGCAGACCAAGCACAGTGGGCCCCATGCCAGGGTATGTAGTAGCCTTGCACAGCATCAGTTGGAGCTCCAAGTCGGATAAAAGGCAGCTTTTTATGGGTTTGTTGAGTATTCCTTTAAAAAAAAAAAAAAAGGTTTGTGTACAGAAGTAGCAAATTAATTCAGTTCTATCAGAAAGTAGGTCAGTGACTGACCTCCCCATAGCATGAGGCAGCAGTTTCTAGCAGAAGTGACAGCTCAGCAGCATGAACCCTCCGTGTCTCCAGGAAACTTGTTTTGACAAATGTAAACACATTATATCCTGTATTCCTCTTACTTATTTATTTTTTTGCTGCTGTATTAGAAACCACAAACTGTCACTCTCCATCCCCTTTCTTCACCCCTTCTGGTCCCCAAAGGGAAATGCCTTGTAACGTAGCTAATAATTTTTGCAAGGCTGCGTAATGAGTAAGGCGTTCCAGCAGGGTTGGGGTTTTTTTTTTTGACAGCCGAAGTTGAGCACTGTAAACCAGACTTGACTAAAATCCAAACCAAAGTCTTTCCAATGGTGAGGGAAGTCATTGGGAAGACAGGAAATGGATTAATTTAGGATCCTTGTGTCCTGGTCTTGCTTTGCTTTGGGCTGAATGAAATTTTTGCATATACCCACGTGTCTCTTCAACATTTGTATTGCCAACGTTGGCGTCCACGTTGCTGAGCAGACAGCGTATTGAACACGTCCTCACTGCGGCCCAGCAACTCCTGAAACTGGGATGCTTTTGTAATTCTGGGGGAAGTACCGAAGAGTTGGTCAAGGGGATGGTGACTTCTTGAACACCTTATAAAGAAAAATTGCCTAAGAGGACATGGGGAGTACGTTCATCTTTTCATTGAGTTGTCTTTATCAGCAGGTATAAAAGATGGGTTGTACACTACTAGTTAACTACTTTGACTGGTACCTTTCCTGCAGTGATTTCTCCTGTGGAAATCACTGTGGATCAAAAGGGGAAGCAAAGTTTCCAGATGCAGTGCTGTAGGTGAGACCCATCTCTGAAAAACTCTCAAGCTGGTTCTTCCAAGCTAACTTGTAACCCAGTTGCACACACAAGATAACACCACATGGAGTAGATAGGAGGATTTCAGAATGTACGTACCAACATGGTTTAAATAAACATTTTTGCTAAAGATGTGATAAAACTTGACGCGATTTTCATTGTTATTTAGTTACCTTTCTGGCCTGAGGTGGCTCAAAAATGTCCGGAGAGTCCTGTGGTCGTTTACACAATGCTGTACAAAGACTGATTTTTGCCATGTGATAGATAAGTCTCTAGAGCCCTTCAGCTAAGCGTTGCCATTTAACGGAATTTTTAAGTTCATTTGTTTGGAAGAATTTCACTACAGAAAAAGTTGGATGACATTGTCTCAGCCAGAAGTAGAGACTTGATTTGGGAGGATGGGAATATGTTTGTTAGAAACAAAATGCTTCTAGCTTTGGTAAAGGTTTGATCTGAGTAGACAAAAGTCAAGCAAGAAATCAGATGGATTTATTTAACAAAACTGACTATGAGAAGTTGGGGAAGAAGAAAGTCCTATTTCAATGAATTACGTGCTTCTGCTATAGGTATTGCTGGCATTGATCATTACACACCATACAATAGATGCATCGCTGAGAAAGTAATGAAAAATATATTAGTGTGTGCAGTGAGAAAAAGCGGTAAAGCAAAGGAGAGGGATACCCATGTGTATGTGTGTGAGCAGAGGGGGGGCAGTCAGTGCCCAATCTGCCTCCTGGGGGGTCCTTGCACTTCCTTTTTGATGGAGCGGCCAAGGGGGAATGCGGATGCTGGATTTCAAGTGATTCAATTCTTCATAGGGCCACAAAGTTTCTTCTGCTTGAAAGGGCTGGAAGCACGAGGCGTGCTCCAGAGAGGCACGGACAGAGATCTGATGCCTTTTCCCACGGTTTCATGCTTACAGAGATATGGCTTCACGTTGCTCTCTCTCCTGCCCCAGGGAGGGAGAATCAGGAAGGGAACGGCTTCTTTAGGGCCTGGGCTTTGCTGAGCAAAGCTTGCTGTGCAAATCTGGTGTATGTGGAGTTCCTTTCAGTTCAAGGTAATTGGAGCATCTCAGTCCCTTCTTCAGGTTTAAGAACTGGAGCTATTTTTGAAGCACCCCCCTTCCCCCCCAAGTGGAAAGCTTCAAGGTTTCCCCCCACCCCCAAACTCTTGCAGAAGGTCCTGCCAGACTGTCCAGATAAGCCCCTTCCCTGTTTGCAGGTGGGCGGCAGACCTCAGCCTAACAGATATGACGCGGTGACCTTTGCAGCGATGTGAAGACGAGCGTAGAGCAGAGACAGGAAAATTGCCCACGGTGTCATTAGTCACTGGTGCCACTTGCCTTGGGAGAGGAGAGGAGAGGAGAGGCCCTCTTAAACCCCAGCAGCTCTGAAGCATTGGGGTTAGCGTCCTGTCCTTGCTGGTTGGAAGAGTGGTTTCCAGGGAATAAGAAAGCTGCAACCATCCTTTTTATCTTTAATGTCTAGCCAGGGGAGTTTGTTTCACACAGTCTGCGTCCCATGCAGGCAGTGACTTATTCTGTATATATATTCAATATATATATATATTTACCCCTTCAGTTGCATGCGTGCATCATGGAGAGAGCAGGACAGTTTCATATATTCCCTTCTGCTTTTGAAGTCTTGGTGAGGGCTTGCTGGGGCAAATGTCGTCTTTATGGCCCCTGCAAATAGCAGAGGGAGGGAGTGCAGCTGCAGGGTCAGCCAAGACCCTGCCATCCTCCCCGTGCCGAAACCTGAAGGGCAGAGTGGAAAGGTGTGATGCAGAGAGGCCACAGGAGATCCTCTGTCTGCGTTTCCCCAATGCTGAACCTTCCTGCGCTGGCCCTGCGTTGGTTAGAGCAGGCAGAAGCTCACACAAGGGACTTGGCAAGAAAGGCTCTTCTGCTGGTGGGTGGTTTCTTCACACTGACAAGCTGGATCCATCAGGAAAAAAACTTGACACAAGTAAATAGATACTTTTTCTCAAAAAACAAAAACAAACACAAACACAAACAAACAAACAGAAAACCCCAAGTCCCACTTTCTTCCTAACAGTATTCTTCATGAGGTTAGTGGGGATGTCTCGGGCTTTTTCCATCCCAAAGTAAGAACTCCAGGAGTTCAAGCTCCTTGTGTTTTCTTCTATACAGCAAAGAAGTAAAAATGCACAGGAGAGATTATATTTGGGCTGTTGAGATAACTTACAGTAAAACTTCAGATTTTATTAGTTTTCCTCCAAGGTGGAGGAAGAGAAGCAATACCTTCTGGGTAGTTACACAGCTGAAGTTTTTGACTTAATAGTTGAATCATCTTTATTTCAACCTCATTGACTCGTGGACTGAATCCAGTGAAATAATGCATTTCATGTAATGCACTGAAAATACTTACAAATTTTTGTTACTTTTGGGGAGGGCAGTAGGAATTGCCACTTGATTGCTTTTCTAAATGTACAGCAATCTAAGCTAATTAAGCAGGGATGATATCATTGCAGTCAGCAGCACAAGATAATGTCCATCCTGATGGTAATGACATAAATGTCTTTTACTTCCATTAGGTCTATCAGAGAGTAATATATGTCATTTGTCAGAGTATCATCTCTGACGATAAGGAAATTCTGTACCGGGTGTGTGAGGTGTGAGCAATCAGAGAGTCCATATGAAATTTCATCCCTCCTAATGTTTTGCAGTTCTTTGTGGTTGATGTGATGTGTTTTGAGTTTTGTAGAGAAATTACGTGGATTGCTCCTGCACCAATGCAGGCATGGGGCAGGTGGATCAGTTCTGCACGTGTTCAACATTGCCTCTCTTCAGGACTTCTGAACCACTCGAGGCATCTCTTCTTTGTACAAGTGTTAGGGAAAAAAAAAAAAAAAAAAAAGAAAATGAATGCCTTGTATTGCCAAGTTAATTTCCTGAATGAATTTCCTCTGCATTCTTGCGCGGTGTGTGCTCTGTGAGGTGGTGGAGCTTAGGGAGAGGTCTCGGAGCACTGGAAGTCCACATCACCGGTGCACAACATAAAGCGGTGGCTTTTAAGTGGTCCTCATGAAGCCCATTTGGCAGGTGCTGAGAGTGCCCGTTTTGCAGTACTGTGCTTTGCTGCCCTGGACTATTGCTAGTGTTTTGATTTCTGCCTGGGGTCGGGCCCACCCTGACTCCCTTTCTCTCCTGCGTTGGCAGTCTTCCTGTCCTGGCTATCAACAACGCTGGAGGGAAAACCAACCGACCACTCAGTTTGGTTGCTGGATGGCAGTCCCGAGCTTACATGGGTGTCTCTGCAGAAGTGCAGAGGAATTTAAAGCTCAGAAAGCAAGAAACACTAAGATAATTTGAAGTTGTTGACACCTCGACCAAATGGATGCCTTGGTATCTCCTGCTGGTTTGGTTGTCTCCATCCTTGGCCTTGTTTCTTTACCTTGATTTAGGCTAGTGGGGGGCTAACATGTTAAGTTAGCATCGCCACCAAAACACTGCTCGTTTCAGCCGAGACCACCTTTGTGTCCATTACTGATTCCAGGGTGTAAACTAGACTGATTATTTATCCTGCCCTGAGGAAGAAGAGGAGGAGTTAAAATTTAAGAGTTGCCACTCATGGGCACGAATGCTGACTAACACTTACTATCTTGAGTACACGGAAATCAATTTGGACCTTGTCTGATGAATGACACCGCTTTTTTTTTTTTTTTTTGCATATAGAGCTATACAGAAGAATCGAGAAATAAATGCGTTTGCTTAAGATAACATTGTGTAACAGCTGAGAACAATTAAAACTCTTACTTGCAGCTACATTTTTTCCTTCCTTTCTACAGTAGGAGGGTGGTGTCTGCAGCTCTGAGTAGTTGATACAGAGTATTTGTCATTGGTCTGATCTTATCTAGAACAAGTATCGTGTAAGGTTATTTATTTTACAGCCTTTTCTCCTAGTTTTGCACAACACACAGATCTTGGTGGATGGGAAAAGATTATTTTTTTTTTCTTACTAGAGTCTTTTTGGCAATAAACACATGCCTAACTGTAAGAGAAAAACTTTCACAACCAAGCTTGTTTTGTGAAGACCAAACATTTGTGAAGCTTACAAACCCTCAAACTTTGCATAATGTGCCCATCTCTGGTCTTAAACATGAGGTGGCAGAAGAGGGAAGTGTTACTTTTTTTAACCAACAGCTTATGACTGTGTCAACACATGACAATTTGTCAAAGCTTGCTGTAGCGGTGCTGTAAATTAATTTTTAGCATCAGTTGTGAGTGGTAAACACTTTGTGCGGTGTGAACAGCTCTTAGTACAGTGTGAGTTGTCAGCAGCTTGTGAGCTACCCTAAAAGAAAAAAAAAAATAAAAATGGAGGGAACGATAAAAGCTCGTTTACTAGTACAAAATGGATCTGAGTCTGCAAAAATCGGACATGTGGTGGTGTTCTTTTTCTCCTCCGTACCAGTCAGCTCAACCTTGAAAATTTGTTTTTTCCATTAATGATAATCACCTGCAAAGCTGGGAAATCACAACTCTCCGTCCTGTGCACCAAGTAGTGCCTGATAGCAAACAGATTTCTCTGGCTCATGGCTAGATGAAGTACAGCCATCTCTTTACTCTTGGTTTTTGCCTTTGCTTGCTTGCTTTAAAAGCAGAACATGTCCCACAAGTGTGAGCATGCTCCTTTGCCGAGGAGTCTCGCGTAAACAACATTAAATGCCTGGAAAAAAAATAAATCAGATGGCAGCCCAAAGAAGTGATGGAGGCTGAGAGCTCTCCCTTCCTCGCCTGTCCACCTGTTGTTTCTCCTTGCCGATGCCAACTGCTGTGGTGGAGCTAGCAGTGATGGTTCATACAATAGGAGTTGACGTGATGGAAGAAAATTATTTGATACGAAAAGCCGGGGAGTATGTATTGTAGAAAACAACTTTTCAGATACAAACCTATTTTAACCTGTCACTTTAGCAGAACAAGCAGTAATAACCTCCCAACCTAACAATGACTGTGAAGTTGAACATTAATTCGCTCAGTCGTTGAATTGCTAACATGTCTACAACTTACAAGTGAACACCCACTCAAGAGAGACAAAAAAGAAGTCGGTGCCTGGAATTCCTGGCCTTGCTGAAATCACCTGTGTTTTTAGGCGCTAAGGCCGGTATTTCATCCTGCGTTTCCTGCAAATGTTTTAATTAGAACTAGGTGAGAAAAACAGCTGCGTGCGATTGTGCGCTGCTTTGATACGCTCTTCATGGGGCTTTTTTCTCAAGCGCAGTCGCTCTCTGCTTCAGCACCCTGGGTGAGGCTTTGGCTGCGCCTTGGAGCTTGTTCCTGTAAGCGGCCAGCACACGTGAAGCCTGGCACGAGAACTTTTTATCGAGTCCTACTAAACCTACTTTTAACCTGGTTAAGGTTTTAAAAAGAAAGATGACTTTATTTGCGTATTTGCTCACAAAGGATTTTGGTTTTATTTCTTTTTCTAGATATAACTGTCGGTGCTGCTTGTATGAAAGTGCTGAGCCACGCCATCCAGTAAGCTGTCTTAGAGCAGCAGTTGGCTTGCTTGGAAATCGCTTCCAGGACTGTGTTGTAAGTAAGTATTTTTGCAAAAGCGGCGTCAAATGGTTTCTTCAGTTTGGGGGCATTTTTAAGATATTTTGATTGTTCCTTATAATTTCGTAGTTTTGCTCTAGCATCTAGTAGTCAATAGCAATACATGTAGGAACACAAGCACTCCCATGTCTGAAGCATAGAGCTAAAGCCTTTAACAGGCTCTTTGCTGACTTGCT
This sequence comes from Vanellus vanellus, assembly GCF_965231255.1. Classification (NCBI taxonomy): domain Eukaryota; kingdom Metazoa; phylum Chordata; class Aves; order Charadriiformes; family Charadriidae; genus Vanellus; species Vanellus vanellus. Next base: position 87,427,894 of record NC_138907.1, read on the forward strand.
CCAAAACTCCCCGGCACAGTACCTGAACACTTCTGAGAACAGGTAGCTGCGTATAAGCCTAGAAAGAAATTTGGCGAAATACGTATCGATCTATTTTATCATTCGCTCTGTGGCATACATGTTTTTTGAGCGTTCATCCCCGCCTACATTTTTGCACTTCAGCATTTTAGCTATGCTGGTATAGCCCCTGCTATGTAAATGCTTTGTGGAAATTTTCATAAACTGTGATCTGCCTAACTCCATTTGAAATAGCCCATGAATAGCTGCCTTAACCGATCCGGAAAGAGCACTGGTTTGTCTCTTCAGACATGCTGTGGGGTATGGCTAGGGAACCTCAGTAGGCTGTGAAAGAAGGTGAATTTGAATTTGGTCAGCTGCATCTCTCCATGATGAGTGCGTGTCCATGAAAAAGACCCCATTTCAGGTTACAAGCCAATTGCATTGAGAACACATCTGTGCTTAAAATAAATAACATCATCCTAGAAAACTTTGAGATACACACCAAGAAAACCTCATCGTGCCATTTATACAGTTTCTTTTGAAAGCATAATCCATTTGGGGATGTTTGTGACCTGAAATTTTATAACTTTTATTCCTTTTTATATTGCCTTCATTTTTCTGCTGCTGATGATGCAGGTTATGAGAAGTATGATACGAGAAGTATTTATGACTTAAGTGCATTTCCCTTGAAACGGCCTCTGATAATACGGTCGCTTCAGAGAGCAAGGGTGGGAGAGTTAGTGGCTCAGGGCTCAAATCACTTAGTTAAGCATAATGTACAGGCAGCTCGCACTCCTCAGCACCTTGCAAAATATTCCCCACAGGTTACATTTGCTGTACATAAACTAGTTCTAAAATACATATATATGCTAACTCCATCACAAAATCCTTCAAACCCAGTGGTAAAGCAGTTGAGTCAGTCTTTCGGAATCACGGAATCATGGAGTTTTCAGAGTTGGAAGGGACCTCTAGAGACCATCTAGTCCAACTCCTCAAATAGAATAGATTTCTTGTTTGTGGATCTTTGTTTTGTGCTGTCAGCTGGCACACTTGGGTCACTCTCCAGGTGAGTCTGTGCTGGACACAAATCCTTGGCTCAGCTCTGCCAGCACTTACCTGCCAGATGTACTGATTGCCATTTCATCCTTGTCTTTCGCCTACTGGACCAGTGGGGTGCTCAGCCGTATTCTGCGTGGGTGGATGTGAATGAGATGAAAAAAGGATCCAGTTGCTGTCAGTGATGGGACACCTCAGCTATGGCAAATGGGCAAACAAGACTGAGGGAATTGCTTGGAGGAAAGTAGGACTTACAAAAGTCTTAAGCTCTAAGAAAGTTTTCTAATTAGAAATTTAGAACAAGACAAAACATTTGTTTAGGGCATCCTGCCTGCAAATGGTCTGTCTGCTTCTGGAATTTATGTCCTGACCCAAGCTGCCGTTGCTTTCATAGAATCATAGAATCATTTAGGTTGGAAAAGACCTTTAAAATCATCGAGTCCATCTGTAAACCTAACACTGCAAAAGCCGCCACCAAACCATGTCCCTAAGTGCTGCATCTACACGTCTTTTAAATACCCCCAGGGATGGTGACTCAACCGCTTCCCTGGGCAGCCTCTTCCAATGCTTGACAACCATTTCGGTGAAGAAGTTTTTCCTAATATCCAGTCTGATCCTCCCCTGGCATAACTTCAGGCCATTTCCTCTTGTCCTATCGCTTGTTACCTGGGAGAAGAGACCGACCCCACCTCACTACACCCTCCTTTCGGGTAGTTGTAGAGATTGATAAGGTCTCCCCTCAGCCTTCTTTTCTCCAGGCTAAACAACCCCTGTTCCCTCAGCCACTCCTCATAAGACTTGTGTTTTAGACCCTTCACCAGCTTCGTTGCCCTTCTCGGGACACGCTCCAACACCTCAATGTCTTTCTTGTAGTGAGAGGCCCAAAACTGAACACAGTATTCGAGTTGCGGCCTCACCAGCACCGAGTACAGGGGGATGATCACGGCCCTAGTCCTGCTGGCCACGCTTTCAGCACGGGAGGCAGGAGCCTGGCTCTTCCAGCAGTGAGGAGCCCTTCTGGTCCCTTCTTGCAGGCCCCTGCAGCACTTGCCATCAGGAAGCCCTGCTGTCACTCAGCCCTGGGCTGGCACTGCCGTAGAGTTGCCCATAAACCTGTTTCCAGGGGAACTTTTTGCTCTGTTGCTGTTTAGTGCTGGATTTTCATCCATTTTGTGTCATGGTGTTTGAATCACTGTGGCACCAGGAGCTAGAGCTGTGCATTTGTTTAATTGACCCTGAGGTAGTTGCAACTCATTTGGTAGAGCGGGTTCGGAGCTAGTGTTGCGGGACATGCGCTACTGAGATAATCTCAGTTTTACCAGTTCCTTAAAGGATTCACTGTTCCGGCATGGCTTTCTGCCTCATGTCCTTCCAATTTAACTGTATTAGTCTGTTTAATGGTGCCAAAAGGCCACATATTTGCTCTCCCTGAAGCCTCAAACAGTAGATGCCTGCTTTTAAATAGTTAAATGAATGTTAATTACGATTCACAAATAGTTTTCCCCAACTATTAAGTAATATCAAACACTGAATTTTTCAATCAGTAATTGTTTTTCCAGCTGCCGAGTAGGAATGAGTATTCAGTATTTTTGAAGGGTTATTTTTGCAGCTGCTCGGCTCCTTTAAGCGTAAAGTCTTATGTTATTTTGTGGGGCTTGACAGCCTTGGATGCACAGTGGGCAGAAGTTACTGAAAGCCTGTGGTGGAAGAGGAATGATGACAATCTTCTGATGCACCTTGGTTAGCTGTCGATAGTTTGGGCTGCATCCAGATAAGCTGAAAATAGCATATTGGGCACTTTTGAAAGTTTGTGGTTTTGCAGCATTTTCTCACAAAAGTCCGAGGTCTTTTTCTTTCTCACTGTGTTAGTTATTACACAGGTGGAAATTAGCTACTTTTTCCCCTGCCAAGATCTTGATACTTTCTGTAAGGGATTTAGCCACCATGAATTATTTCATGAAATAACGGTTTGACTTGTTGCACCTCCTTGCAAAAAGTATAATACCACATAATTTTCTCTTAGAAATACATATTATGTGCCTTTCACTGGAAGATCTTAAACGTTTTCAAATATCAATTAAACCACAGATCATGATGATAGTCATGGTAATGGAAGAGGCACTGTTCTCACCCACCATGAAGACTACCCTGGCTGTGAGCACATTGCTCACATTTGCCCAGTGATTCATTAGCCAAGCCAGTAAAACATTCTAGGCAGTCTGATGTGGTGGCTTACTGGTAGCTGTTCTTCAGCCGATTGCTCATTTTGACGTGATGCATAGCAGCATCGGAGCATTTACTTTGGAACTTACCTTTTTTGTGCATCTTCTTTCTCTGGTTTTCCCACCAGATCTGCTCCGCTGCCTCACAGCGCTGCTGTTTGCATAAGCAGTTGCTGTAATTCTTTGAAGCTGTGAATAAGACATCTCCTTCTAAATACCACTGATGTGTTTTGGTGAAGCCATAGTTGTGAGCGCAGAGTGCAGAAACAAAGGATACTTAACACTGAAGCCTAGAGAGAGGCTGATGTTGATAGGGGGAAGACCAAATAGTGAAGGTTAAATTCTGTTGAATGTTCAGTTGTGTTGGTTTTTTAAGCTAAAACAAAAAAGAAACAGAATAAAAAGCTTCCACAAAGCAGAAGTGTGAGTGAAATGAAACGTAGTGGCTAGACAAATGGAAAAAAAAAAAATTATTCATTAAAAAACCCACCAAACTTAAATTTCAAAGCCCCAGTAGAAGAGTTGATCTGTCAGCCACCCAGCTTGGACTGGGCACCCAACTGGAACTTATGGTCTGGGTTCAGTTCCCTGCCTTGGTCAGAGGTTTCCTGTGCATTCTCGGGCGACCTCCTTCATCTGCCCCATGACCAGCTTCCTCATTTGTGCAGCAGAGATCATCCTCCTCCTGTCCATTGTGAGGGTGAAGCCTACTGATGCTGCTGAAAGACATGGATGTTGCAACAGGGAGAGCCACTCTGGGGACCAGAGCAAGAGGAGTGCGCTTCCTCACAGGGGATGATCACCCATGCTGCTTGCATTTCAGTGTTCAGGAGTACAGGAACTCATTGCCAAATCTAGAAAGGGTTGGGTTTTTTTGAGCCTTTCAGGCCTATTTCTCGTGGAGTTTGGATGCCCCAGTGCAGCAGCAGGCATTTGGAGTATTCCCTGTCTCTCACATTTCTCCTCTCAGTCTGTCAACTTATGGCTTTGAGTCATTCCTGTCTACTCGACATGCACGACCCACACAAACCCAACGGGATCAGAAACGCAGCTTCTGTCATCTCCTGAGTCACATGGAGATCTCTTGACATTTAAATACAGTTGTGTGTAAGAAAGAAAGCAAAGAATGCTTGAGCCTGGTCAGAGGGTTACCAAAGGTGACCCTACCAGTTGAGGAAGGTGGTACGAGGGAGCAGGCCATCACCTTCCCAGCCTCCTGGCAAGGTGTGCACTGGCACAGCGTTGCTGCACCTGCTGAGGGTGTCCAGATAGCCCGTCACCACTGTTGGCCTTCAGCCCCTCTGCTCCTCCACTCAGCCTCTGAAAGGCAGATATTCATTTAAGAGATTTTTATATGAATCTCACCCAGTACCAATGCTAATTCTGAGTAAGGAATCAGAAATGACAAGTCACATGCCTTTTGATGTGTCCTTTTATCTCCTGTGGGTTGGTAGTTAAAGTTTTCTCACCCCTTACAGGAATTACTATTTTCTGGGAAGAGGGTGTGGAGCCCCATACACTCTTTTTCTTCTCCAAACATTAGTAATGCTCTTCTCTGGCCACCGAAGAGATCTTGAAAGTACAGACAGGTTCATATTCAGACCAGAGCCACGTTTTGTTTTCTGTTTGATTCTGCTACAACAGCTCTTGCCGTTTCCTGTCCTCCCACCTTCTTACTGCCTTCCCTTTTTTTTTGGTCTTGCTTTCGCAAACCTTCCTTTGACCTGACCCTCAACTTTCTCTGAGCTGCCAGGGTTAGTTAGAGATCCTCCTCTGTAGGACCTCTGTAGTCCTCCCATCCCTGATGTATTTCAGTCCTCCTCCCGTGGCCACAGAAACACTTCCCTGGCCTTACCTTGAGATCCATATTCATCTGGACCTCTTTCTGCCACTGATACTCTTTATCCTGGCCCTTCCATGAGAAGTTTCTTCTCCGTCATGATTCATGTCTGGTAGGATACAGAAGGGGCACAAGGTATGCTCTTCCTTCCCAGGTCCTCCCTCCTCTACTTGTTCCTCACTCCCCAATGGCAGCCAGCCTTTGTCTTGGGCAGGTTGGCTTTTCTTCAGTAACTCTCTCATCAAGTTACTTTCTTGTTTATTTTTGCCCACCATTGTGCTGCACCCAGTTTTTCTTCTCTCCTCATTCATGAAATGGTTTGGTTTGGTCTGGTTCTGGTTTCTCATTTCAACCCTGGTTGACAGCAGCACACAGCAGCCTGAATTCTGAGCCCAGGTGCTGAATGAGGGTCAGACCAGAGGTCCGCCAGCCCTGTCTCTGACCATGGAGAGTGAACATCCATGGAGAGGGTGTGCGAAGGCAGAAGGCAGGTGTGGGTGGTGCCAGGCACTGAGGGGATGCGCTGGAGGGGCTGTGATTTAGAGCACTCCGTAAGCCTTGGTAGACTCGGGAGTAGCCCCATTGATTTTGGTTGAGTTACTGCTATTTTAGATGAATAAAGAGCCCACACCTCACTTGGAGAGATGCAGTGCAGCTCCAGGTTGACTGCTGCGTCTAATCCAAACCTCTAAGTACGAGGACTTTTAATTACAGGAAAAGCAATGTCTCGTCCTTTCCAAGGCCAGTTAGCTCAGAGTCCCCTGCCGTGAGAAAACACGGATGGTTTGAGATGTGCTGCTGCTGACACTGGATGTCCCCTCACTGCCTGCAATGCCTGCAATGCTCATCCCCTTTCCCAACTGGTAGAACCGGGAATTCGGTCTGCTTACAGGACACCTGTCCTCTAAAGGACAGGTGCCTGAAAATACGGCAACCGCTTAGTTGTCCATTGCTGTTTCAACCCCATGCCCAAGCTACAGGTAACGAGTTATTGAGCTGATTTAGTTTTATGCTGAAGAAGTGATTTTCCTCCTGCAAGTCAGGATGGCTATTTAACGCAGTGTAATTGACTTTAGCTGTAAGATTCAATATGCTTATCTAGGATTACCATTCAATAAAATCTAATTGCGCCGAGAGCTACAGGAATTGTAGAAACACCCAGGGACTGTTTTCTGCCTTTCCCAGGGACAAGCTGAGTTGGATGTCTTCTGAGCCTTGTGGTTTGGGTTACACTGCTGCTTGACCTGCGGGTGGGCAGGAGCAGTTTGAGGTTGCACCGTTTGGTGCAGGGAGGTGAAAGCCAAGCGACTGAAATGATGGGTAGCATTTTGCAGTCAGTTTTACATGAGCGACTCTCTCATTTCAGCGTGCCCTGCTGGTGTCGGGCTAGGGGAACGGGAAGTAAGCTGTGTCTGGTTTCGTTATGATGATGATGATAATAGGATCCATGAGGTGTATGAGATTAAAAACCCTATAACATTGCAGGTCAAATGTGCACAGAGAACAAAACCTGAAATCAGTTCAGTGCCCAAACATCCTTTAGTCTTGCCTCACCCAGCAGAGAAATAAATACGGGAAAACAAATATTTATTCAGAATTTCCTCTCACTATTTACCAAGTAGGAAGCTGTGTGAAGCCAATTTCTACATAGAAATATTCACTGGCCATCGTGCATTGGCTTTTATAACTGTGGAGAGCCTTTTTGCCTAACTATTCATTAATGAGTTTTTCATCAGTCACTCTGAACAAATGGGAAAGCATTAGATTTAATTTTTTGCTTGCAGAGCTTCAGGGGAACGTACAGACTTTTTCAGTGGGACGAGGACGCTGACACAGGTAATGAGTAAATTGGGATGATGGCTGAACAGACAGTGTCCTTGTTATATGCTGAGGCACAAAATTTGTTATTCTTTCTTTGCAGAGATACATCCCAAACCACAACCCGTGATCCAAACTTGAGTTTATGTCATTAGGAGTGCTTACCTACCACCATGCTTATTTTCTCCATTATTTCTTCTGAGTATATCCTGCTGCAAGCAGGAAAGGAAAAATATACTTTCCGACTAAACTAACAGATTTGGCTGGTTCTGGTACACTGACTTCATAAGCAATAAAATATATAACATTGCTTGGTACGGCACGTGCTGTACTAATCATTCTCTATGCAACTGCCTAGTTTTACGTCATTTTAAACAAATGCCAGGACTACAGAGAATAATAAAACAAAATAATCTAGGCAGAACAGGCAGGTTTTGTGGTATGAGTTAAAAACAAACAAAACAAAAAACTCCAAAAGCCATGAGAATTGGAAAGAGAGGCTCTTTCACGTGGCAAGGTTAAGCTGTAATTACTGGGTGCAGAAAACATTTTTCTTACAGGAATGAGCGGTGAGTGTGGATCGTGCCGCTGAAGCTGGCACAGCCACAGCTTAAGAGCAGAGAAGGGAGCTCGCTAAGAAAATCATTCTTTTTTCTAGTTACGGAGTTGGCTTTGGTTCTGGCCTGATGCATGCTGGTTCTTACTGCTGCTTTGGGTGATAGTTAACTGGGATGGTGACAACGCTGATACTAAACTTTTGTTTTCAGGTGGCGTGAAACTGAAGAAGAAATTCACATAGTTCCTAAGTTTTCTGTTTGAGCTGAGCTGCTAGAGTGAACTAGACAGACATTTAAAATACAGTCTTTGCTGGTTTAGTTAACTTTCTTTATGAGGTGATGAACCCTGTTTTGCTTTGTTTCCCATGCCTTTATTTTTTTCATTGTGACATTCAGGAGTCAGTGCAAAATTAACTAAAAAGCAAATACAAGTGGCACTTCAAATTTTGCCCACTTAGCTTGCATCTAATGTACACTAATGTACGTTTCTATACGACCTGCTGGTTGCAGCACCAGACGGCAAATGGTTTGTTAGTATTGGCAATGCTCTCGTGAAGCCAAATATGATTCTTTCGCTTGCGGGCTTGAGAGTGCAAAGTGCTTTTAATTGCCATTCAGTTTTTCTCTGCTTCCTCTGCCTTTGTCTTGCCACCTTTGTACCTTGGAGTTATAAAACTTCAAAGAGTTTTAATATAAAAGTTGCGGTCGAAAGGATGTGTTATCCTTGGTCAGGCAGATAAAACCAGTGCTAACTAAGTGCATTCTCTTCTCAAATCTGTCCAAAATAGTGTGTCTCCTCGCATTTGGGGAGCGTGGCTGTCCATTTCTCTCTAAAAGAGCTGAAGTAGGTAAAAGTGTTGTTCAGAAAAATATGAGATTCCCCAAAAATGTTGCAAGGTTGAGGATACTCATTGGATTCTGTGCTGAACAGAGCTAAAGCTATGTGCTTCTGGACATTATTTCTAAATCACAGTTGAGATTACATCTTGTTTAGTATTGTCGTAGGTTTGTTTCGTAAGTGTAGTTCTGCAGTCATTTCTTATTTCAAAAGAGCTGTGTAAATTGCTTGGGTGAAGATTTCTTTGTCATTGACAAGCAAGACTTTCATTTAAATCCGCTTCTGCCCCATTTGAAGGAGACAGAGTACAGTATTTTGCAGATACTTGTAAGTATTAGTTTCATGTCCAACTATCTACCACAGTTAGGGAAATAAAATCAAATGTCATCTTCATCCAGTAAATCATTTTCCTTTCCCTTTTTATGCTTTTTGTTTCATCATTTCTTCTCCTCCGCAGCTTTGGATTTTGTCTGTCTTCTTCTTTTAAAATCTACTACTGTATTATTCTCCATGTTTAGATGGGTCCTCCTCCATCTTCTCCAAAGTATATCGAGGTTCTCGTCCTATCTCCGTGCCTTTTTTTTTTTAAGAATTAGTAGCATGCTCTGTAATCCGTGAGTTACTGAGACAAGCTGAGAGTTGTGCCTCCAGCAGCGCTGCTGATGTACTCCAACTGCTGGTGGGCGCTCAGTCTGCAGCGCCAGGCTGGAGTTACTGCCAAGCAAAACACAAAAATTGGGCATCGCGTCAGCTCCACAGTACTGACGGTTTCGGTCTACAGACAAAGGCTAATACAGACATGGACATTAATTTCTCACCCGTCCAGGGATGTACTTCTAATAAGACTATGTATTCGCTGTTAAATGTTTCAAGTACTGTCCCCTTAATCTATAAATGATGGGTTCATTCAACAGGTGTCTGTGTTCAGCCCCAGCCCTGACACCTGGGTGGTACCCAGTGAGCCTGGTGCTCCTGCCCCAGTCATCTCCTCTCCGTTGTCATGCTAAAGAAGTAGCCTAATTCTCTTTCTGTTAAAGTCTCACACCTGTTTCTCCCTTTGGTTTCTTTTTTTACTGTTGTTGTTCTAATGATTTTGCTATTCCCGGGCAGATTCCCAGGCAGAAGACCCACAGTACGGCTCTCTAGCATCACCCTTATCCTGGTAGTAGCAACCACCCTGTTTTGTGTCACCTTTTCTTCAGAAAACACCACTAGAGGCAGTTGCAGCCTCACTTGAGCTTTCTCTGTTTAGAAGATGTGAAAATAATTACTGAACCGTTTTTGGGAGGTGTGACCCGAGGGATGCAGACGCGTGGGAGTGTTTGTTTGTTGGAAGCATCAGGAGGGGAATCACTACATTATTCGAGTACATTATTCAGCGTGCTCTGAAGTTTCACTAAATCTTGATTCTTCTCCTGTCTGTCTCTTCCTAGAAGGTACTTCATTTTGGAAAAGTGCAGGAAGAGGGGAGAAAAGCAGCTCTTAAATTCCCAGGATTTCCTCTGGGGGAGAGATCCCGCAGGGGAAGGAGGGAACTCTTCTAATAATCTTTGCAGCATTTAATCCCAAGAAAATGCAATGAAATCAGTGCTTCCACTGAGAGTTGGCAGCGTATTTTTTCCGTAACAAGTCCTGGTTTTGGTTTCTTTGTAGTACAGTCGATTCAGACTGTACCGAGTTGACTGAGGAGAGCAAAATCTGTTTTTGACAGATGTTTCCCATGATCTGGCAAATACAAACACTCCTGTGAGATGACAGGCGGCTTGTTTACATAGGAAATCTATTTTTTTAGTAAAAAAAAAAAAAAACAAAAAACAAAACAAAAAACACACAAACACAAAGCAACATTCGGATCAGTCATTCTGATCAAGGCAGTGTCAATTATTAGGCTGTAAAGGGAACTGATGACTCAACTTAGGCACAGCTCTGCGGCGGTCTCCGATTTTCGGTTTCGTAACAGATTCTTTTCAGGAATGCTTTTCATTCATAGCCGTCATTTAAACGTGTCTCTGGGAGCGTGTATCATTTTGTGATCGGAACGTGAGAGACAGGCGTCAGCCTGCACTGAGTGGCTGTGGAGAATTTGGGAGGCATCCCCGTGCCTCGGTGGGATGCCGGGCACCCAGTAGGAGAGGGGTCCTCTCACCCATCGCGTCGCACGCCTGGACCATACCCATGCACCACCAGTGTTGTCAGTCACCGCATTAAATTTTATAGAGCAGTTCGCATCAATAAAACTGAAAAGCACTTTGATTCAGAAAGCAAAATGTTTTGATCGGATCCCGTGCTTAGTAATTCCAGCGAGCGCGTTTGTTAAAACGGGTGAGTCAGAAATGGAAATGCAAAGCATTTCTCTGAACGGTGGCCGGAAATTAGCTCTGAAAACTGAAACAAAGCCCAGACCGCAGTTTTATCTATTTACTTAACAATTTCAGATCTGCGAAAATCCCTTTGTCTTTGGGAAACATTTTGATTCCTCTCTTGTAGCGCCAGTGCGATCCTTAGGCTGGATGGTCACCCATGTCAGGACTGTCTGATGTGTCTTAATTTTTTGGGTTAAAAAAATGAGTTCCTTGTAAATGGCTTCATTGCCTATGGTGCTGCCTGATTTTGTCATGGCATATGGCAGAAGTTGGTGGAAGTATTAGGCAGGACGGGTATCGTGATTTGGTCCAGACCGACCACTGAGACAAATGGCAGATGCTCTCCCCCACACCTCTCCAAGGAGAGGAGGGGGAGAAAGAGACTTACGAGCTTAGAATGAATGGGAAGTTGCAGTATTTGAGGTCGTGTAATACTGAGGAAGAAATCCGGGGGAATTGAGTGGAGTCACTCAGCTGCTTATTACCCAATGCATAGGTTATATATATACGGCTCACGGGGCTATCTGACTGCTCCGGTCCAAACACTCACTGGTTTGGGGCTGGCTGCTCCCCAGCTTAGCATGGAGAGGCTGTGGTGGTAACAGCCGCTCCGTTTGTAAGGACATAGCTCTCTGTCTGAGGGGGGTCATGAATGTTTTGATGTTAGTAGAGCTGGTCTTGCTGCAAAAAAATTAAAAATTGTCATATTGGGTGACAGATAGCAGTGTTCTGGTCCTCATCGTGCACCCAAGGTGTTGGTACTTTCTTCTCTGCTGGCATCTGGGTACCTGCAGCTCGTCCTTGAGAGCGAGTCTGGATGCTTTGGAGTTGTTGCACAGCCTTGGACAACGTAGGGACTGCTTTCTTGGCAGCTGTTGTGTAGTCTGAGGCCCAGAAATGTAAATCACGGTGGAGGAGGACAAAGTAATCTATGTGTTTAAGGGACTTGCAATTCCCATGGCAAGGCTGGTGAAGTAGTGCTCGTTTCAAAGAGAAGACGGTCTGGGTGATTTTTCTTAATTACTGTTTACCTAAATAAATAAATAATGCATATTCATGGCTTTAACTGAAAGTAACTCGTGTTGAAATGTTTACCTCTCCCGAGGATAATTATAAAGGGTGGGGTGCGGGGTGCAGCAATTAATAATAAAACATTTAGACGAGTTTACAGAATGTTCTGATTGGAACAGTAAACATTATGCTAGAAATAAAAGCAAATACACGGAGCTGTCTTGAATTAAAAAAGAAAAAAAACGAACAACTATGCTATCCAAAGAAACGCACTGAACAGAAGCCGTTTGGGTGAAAGGCCTGTGGTCTTGGAGCTCTTCAATATCACACAGAGGTTTCTTCAGTGTAAAGTTAGATTTGTCGGTAGGTTCTCCCTCAATTCCAGTCCGGAAAAAAACAACACAAATATTGGCATCGACACAGATCGGTGTGGCAGCTGTAATACCTGTCAGCACGGCTTTGAGGCTGGTGTGCGTTGATTCTTAAGCCGAGCGACAGAGAGTGTTTCGCCCGTTTAGATCTGTAGTAAACAAAACCTTCGTTTGTGTTGTGAACCTTCTCCCCGCTCCCACCCCCCCATTTCATACAGTCCTTTGAATGAAATTCCTTGCTCAGCTGAGAGTTTGAAATTTGGACCCGTCCTTTCATGTCTTTTGGCTACAGTTCCTTATCTGGTTAATCAGCTCAAAGAGAGCCAGTGATGTGTTCAAAGATTTTTGTGACAGCTGCATACCATTAGGCTGAATGATGAAAAAAAAACCCCATAATTGTAGTTTAGCGCAGTAAATACAGATTGGTCTATCAGTTTAACATACGGTAGCAAGAGAACTGAGCCTTGGACCAGAGACCTGCTGCTTAACCCCCTCAGATGAAGCTTGTGGGGATAGTGGAATAGGTCTGCCCCGAAGCCTTAACCTGCCTCCAGCTCTTTTGGACTAGCAGAGGAGTGTGGTCGAGCAATGGGATGTATCTGCCCTTTATCATTGGGTTGGAGATGAAAAAGAGAATAGAAGATGGGCAGAAAGTAGTTAGGAGCACCAAGGCAGCCTGCGGGGGCCGTAGCCTCGGAGGTCCTGGTGCAAACAGGGTGGGCTGTCCTTGCTCACCAAGGTGTCTCTCAGCCAGTCTTAGAGCAGCAAGCTGCTGTCTTCTCTGAGCTGTTCTCTAACCCGGGCATCTTTTGGGGATGAAGGTTTCCAGACCTCCTCCTCTATACCAAATTGGTCCCTTCTAAGGTAGTGTCAGAAGCGCCAGGAGTGCTCGCCGGCACCTCGCGCACCCGGCATGCTGCTGGCACACGTCCCCTGGGTACCCTCTCATCTAGAAACCGAAAAGCGGCTTTTCTTTGATTGGAAATGCGGTCTGACTATTTGATGCAGTGGAGTCTTTGCTCACGTCTGTTGCTAGTGGAATTCCCTGGCCATGCTCTGAAACAGAGCAAGATGTCGAGGAACAAGCACTGGCAGATGGGCAGCCTTGTTCCCAGCAGAGGTGGTGGGAACACCCAGTTGACTTTAGTCCTTGTGAGGCAGCTCCACAGCTGCTTCTGGCTGATGAATTCCCCTGACCATGTTTTCTTTCTCTGCTTCAGTGGGTGAACCTTTTCCCTGACCAAACTGCCTGCTCTGCAGGATCTGTGAGTGGCGTCTGTACCCCAGAAGACAAGGGTGCTAACGGTGGGACAAGGTGTCCTGTTGGTCCATCTCCCCTGTAGCAGACGGGGTGGTTTTATAAAGTGGTGCGTTTTCCCCACTGAAAAAAATCTTTCTGAGTTTGCCTCAGGAGTATTTCTGTAGAACAGAAATATCCATCTCCACTTCACCTCCTTTTTTTATAAGAGTTTCTGGGATTTTCAGCCACACACCTCCTGGTGAAGCCAGCAGCAGCGAGGCGGACAGAGCCTCACGTGGTGTTTTGCAGGTTGAGAAGGCACTGCACACACGGAGTGCACCGCACAGTAAACCCGATATCAGCTCGCGACTAATTATCTGTGTATAAAAATTCCCCTGCTCGCCGTTTTGCCGTTAGAGGCTCGCTGGTAAGATTTATGACTCTGGCTAAAGTGAAGTACCATTTCCTTTTTCTCAGCATTACTGTGCGTGGCCTCTCTGGCTTTTCTTGTTAAACAGACTTGAGTTCACCCAACAGGGAACATATTTTTGAAGCTCTTTCCCATCACGATTCTGCCTTTCTCTTTTTCTGTTTGTTACGACCAGTGAAGAAAACCCACAAAACATTTTCAGGTCTCTTGACTTTCCCCTGCTTGGTGTGAGGGTGAAGATGGAGAACCTACGAGGCAGCTCCGTCACATGAGATGCAGCGTTGGTCCACTCTTAGCCCCACCACAACTTGCGCAGGCGTGTGGTAGACGGATACCTCCGTCGGCACGGGCTCCCTCTTCATCGTTTGACGCGCAACTGCTGCATTCAGCATTTATATGCGCTAAAGGATAATTCCTTCACTTGATGCAGGAGCGTGGGGAACCAGCTGCACAGGGCTGTATTTCTCCTGCCCTCGTGTTGCGCACGTTTGTCCTCATTTCACAGGCTCATGAAAATGAGACCACCGACTGAACTTTCGGAACTGGCAAATGCCTCGCTGACTTCACCCTGATCTGAAATCACCTGAAAATTAGTTTGTCTGATGTTGTAAGACAGTAGGGTTTTTTTTCTGAGTACAGAGAAAAAAAGGGAGCAATGTTGAGCTGCTGCCATCTCTCCCAGTCACAGTTAGACGTAGTTATTTTTGTATTAGAGCTTGGAGGAAAACCGGTAGAGATGCCAGATAAACCTTCCCAAAAAAAACATTTGTGTTAATACTTAAATATTGTTCATCTTTCGCAGCATTTACTTATCTGTTTCCCACATGCTGAACCTTATGGGGAGTTTTTGTGGTTGACTGTGGCCCGTTCTTTCATTCTGTATGCTAACTGTTTTTTCAATTTGCATTTTTTAAAAGAAATCGGCAGTAAAAGTCTGACTGTGATAATCGTTCAACGCGGAAACATCCTTTCAGCGGGGCAGGCGTGTGTTCTCGTGGTTCACATGTGTTGGGGCAGAAGTCCCGGCGTGTAAACCCAGCGAGCTGTGTCATTTCGTGCCGCCCTGGGAAACATCCGTACATGGGACACCCAGTGCTGGCTAGTGCAGCATTGTCTTCCGAGATGCCGGGCTCAGGGACAGCAATTTCATCCTTGTCACTGAACCACCTTATTTTCTCCTGTTGGCACGTGTATTAACCAAAATCTCCAGTCCTTAAGGAGAAATAAGCCAGATATCTGAATTTTCACCAGATCTGACACAAAGTATTAGGCTGTGACTTTTGCCGTGTATTGGTTTTACTGCGTGGGGCATAAATATTCATCTTGTGTCATTTGATAATGTTGTGGGGGGGTCTTTCTCACAGCATATATTAACTTCCCTTTTATACCTAACCATTCTTTCATGAGTCATACCACCAAGATAAAATATTTTCAACAGTGGCTTTATTTTGAGTATATTCCAATGATAAGGTCATTCGGATTTTACATTAAAAGATATCCAAGTTCCTGTGGTGATGCTCTTGAACCAGTCCCCCCCCTCTCCTAGCCCAGCCTGGTTGATGTGTCACAGAGTTAACTGCAACCAGAGGACAACAGGGGGTGGAAAATCCCCCCCCCGCACATCCCCCAGCTCCTCTGAGGGTTTTCTGTTTAAGCCCAGTTGGTGCTGTTAAGTGTAGCTGGGGAATATCCAGTTTGCAGCCCCTGGAGCGCTTCCCTGGCCAGCGCAGGGCAGCAGCAGCTGCCTTCCCCTTCAGTCCCGCAGTGGCGGTTATCTTGCTGCTTCTCCCGATGCCTTCAGTCGTGGTTTCTAGCCAGACTGATTCCTCACGTGGTTTTGCCATTATCTGAACGAACAGCTCAATCTCATCTCCACTGACTGTTGACACAGCTCGCCCAGATAGGGACGCACCGCGGGGCCGGATCTCGCGGTCCCGGGTGGGTACCTCCCTGCTTCTGGTCCACACCTCTTCGCTTGTGGTGGTCTTCTGCATCCCACCTCTGGGCACCAGGGAAGAAGCTGCGGTGCCCTTAGGAGTCCTGGGTTTGGCTGCCCCTGGCCAAACGCTGCACGTGAGCACAAGCAGGAGTGATGGACGAGCACGTTCCTTCTCTTTGGAAGAACCGAGCAGGTTATTAGGAGGAAATTAAATGCACTGATAGCGAAGCCAGGCCCTGCGTCTTTTCTGACATAGGTATTTATATCATCTTGGGTTTAATTTACAGATTTCAGGGAGAGATCCTGCACTAGATGTCAGGAACATTGCAAATGCCTTCTCAGCCTTAGGCAATCCTTCAAGCAGTTGCAAGCTACAAATGTTCCAATGAAGCTGTTTCAACCAGAAAGAAATATTCTTCAGCTTCCCTCAAAAGCACACAAAACGTAAAGAAAACACGTTTGCTAAACTGTGATGGTATTGCATGTAACAGCCTGGGATCCTTGACTTCACTGGGACTAATTTCTGCGCACGTTTGTGTGTAAGAAGCGTTGCATCCGCCAAGTGAGCCGTCGCTTCAGAGAACAGCAGCTCTCTTTGTACATCTGCGCTCACTTCTTCCTGCTCGCTGGTGCGCAGCCTTCCTTAAATATCTTTTTTTCTCCTGTCCGTGTCTGTGAGAAGCTCACCAACTCGTCTTGTCATGTGGGTTCGTTTTACTCAGCCTTAATTTACACGCCCGTTGTGTGGTGTGTTTGCTAACCCAACTGCGTATTTGTTGCTCGCCTCCCTCGTTGTCCGCCCAGCTTCTCTGGTTTTCTTGAGCATGATTGCATGATTTGCTGTGTTTGAAACATCTTTCATGCTAACCGGAGTGATACCCAGGTACATTCATTGCGCTTTTCTCAAATCTTTTTTCTTGGTTTGTTCATTGCAAACCGAAGAATTTATCAGTTTTCCTCCTCTTAAGCATCAAAGCTCTCATTGTTTTACATTAACAACAAAACCTCTCTTTGAAACACACGCTCTGTATAACAGAAATCCAAGCTGGAAGGTGTTTTCTTGAAGTAAATACTTTCTTAGCTTCATGCATCCTTCTTCTGCCAGTTGTGGTGTCCTTTGCATTTGCATTCTTCAGTGATAGATTGAGCCTCCAAGTAGTACTGGAAGCCCTCAGAAAGGGGGAGAAAAGGTAACCTTGTTCAAAAGTGTACAAGAGGTTGTTAAACAATGTAAGTTTTTTTTAAAAAAAAAAGCTTATAATGTCTGCTTTGAAGTACTGTTACTTTTTCTAGCTTTCTATGCAGCTGTGAAGGCAGATGCTTCTCTTTAAAATTAAGTTTCCTTGCACGCTCCATGACTTCAGGAGCTGGGTCTTCAAGTTGACATTGAACGATGATTTTGTAGCACCTCGTGATGCTTTAACTGATTGCCCACGTGTGCAGGTCGGTGCTGAGAGCCGAGACCTTGATGTGAGCAAGCCTTGGAGTGGAGAGTGCATCTTCCCCTGCCTAGGATCCAGCTCTACCCGTGCTGTAAAGCTGGCCGGTCAGCATGTTAAAATGTTGAAACTCTTCAGTAGATGTACTGTAGGCTCTTTATTTCCTATAAGCTCAGTTTTTGGTATTCCTTGTAATTTCCAGCTGTAGCGACAGTTTTGCTTTTAATAATTTGCCTGTTTCAGAAAGAAAATTAATTTACGGAATGGAAAGCATGAAGAAGCCCTCGTGTTGAGTGTAGGCGGGGGCGTTAGGTTTCATTCTACCCTAAGCTGACCCCTGGGCAGAGAGATTCCTGCTTTCATGTTTTAGATCATGTGTAAAACCTGATGCTGGCTCGATCGGCCCGCGTAGGGCAAGAATATCTGGGGAACATGGGGCGAGATACGCAGTGAGACATTTGCAGGAGGGAATGAAATGTTTGGGATGCAGCCTCATGCTTCCTACAGCAGTGAACATCAATCACACCTTCTCAGAAAAGCGTGGCACTGAAAGTCTTCCTCCCCCTGCTTTTTTTCTTGTTTCCCTGTTCCCCACTTCTGTTTATTCTCCTTTCCTTCTGATATGCTGCGGCAAGAGCAATTCTAGCTCCAAAAACTAACTTGTCCTTGAAAACACAGAGCAGAGCCTTGCCTAGTTTTATTCCATTGGCCGTTGAGTAAGCGAGTAAGCAACGGTTATTTTTGTTCTGCCAGTGATTTACGACTGAACAGATTTGGAGTTTATATTTTTAGTTTTATAGGCAATTTAGATAATGTATATTTGTGACCATAAATATTTGGTCCTCTTTCGGTCTGTCAATGAGTGTTATGCCCAGTTGGAGGAAATTAAAACTGAAGAGACACAAGCATTGTGTTCCTAGCGTAGCCTCCTGCTTCTTTTCGAGTACCCATATAGGTAATCCTTACAGGTAGCAGTATTTTGAGCATCTGTTGGATGGGTGCCATCCAGAAGAAATAACCTACTTTTCATAAGTAATCCAGTTCTCTACAAGGCTTGGAGCAAAATGCTGTAGCATTGGTGCTCAGAAAGAATAGAACTTTTTTACCAGGAACCGCATACTTATAAAAAACAACTACCACACATTTCATTTGCAGTGTTTTTTTAGCTTTTTTATGGGGTCAGTACACATTTCTTGAGAAACCAGAAGTTTTTACTGGAGAGTTCATTTTGCAAGTTTCAGAAAAATAATAGTATGCTTTTTTTAAAAAATCAAACTTTCCGGGTTTATTTTTCTTCCCCTCACCTCCCCCTTTATCTAGCTTTAGTTTGTGGTAATTCTGCAGACGCAGCCCTTGCAGTGATAGATACATGCCACTGCTTGTACTGCTGCTGTCCCCTTCTGTTCAAAAGAAAATCATCTTCCTTTCCACTCCCAGTCACCAATAATTAAATAAATTAAATAGATAAGTAATGTTCAAGTAAATAGTAGTTAAGCGTTCACAATTTTTTTCCGGGAAAACAATGAAGTGTTGGGCACTGGCAACTCAAAAACTTCAACTTGAAAATCCCAGTAACTTAAAACTAATTACTTCTCCTTCCACAA